>NC_136310.1:6277113-6877113 GCF_964198595.1 Lampetra fluviatilis
GGCACAATGGGGACATTGGGTGGGTGGCTGAGTGTGTGAGAATGGGTGTGTGTGTGGGTGAGTGTGTGAGAATGAGTGTGTGTGTGAAGTGTGAGAATGAGTGTTGTGTGTGTGAGATGATGTGTGAGAATGAGTGGGTGTGTGGGTGAGTGTGAGAATGAGTGGGTGTGTGTGATGTGGGTGAGTGTGTGAGAATGAGTGAGTGTGGGTTGAGTGTGTGAGAATGAGTGTGTGTGTGGGTGAGTGTGTGAGAATGCAGTGGGATGTGTGGGCTGAGTGTGTGAGAATGAGTGTGTGTGTGGGTGAGTGTGTGAGAATGAGTGGGTGTGTGGGTGAGTGTGTGAGAATGAGTGGGTGTGTGGGTGAGTGTGTGAGAATGAGTGTGTGTGTGTGGGTGTGAGAATGAGTGGGTGTGTTGTGTGGGTGAGTGTGTGAGAATGTGTGTGTGTGGGTGAGTGTGTGAGAATGAGTGTGTGTGTGTGTGGGTGAGTGTGAGAATGAGTGGTGTGTGTGTGTGTGAGTGTGGGAGAATGAGTGGGTGTGTGTGTGGGTGAGTGTGGGGAGAATGTGTGTGTGTGGGTGAGTGTGTGAGAATGAGTGGGTGTGTGTGGTGAGTGTGAGAATGAGTGGGTGTGTGTGTGGGTGAGTGTGGCGAGATTGAGTGGGTGTGTGTGTGGGGTGAGTGTGTGAGAATGAGTGTGTGTGTGGGTGAGTGTGTGAGAATGAGTGGGTGTGTGGGTGAGTGTGTGAGAATGAGTGTGTGTGTGTGTGGGTGTGAGAATGAGTGGGTGTGTGTGTGGGTGAGTGTGTGAGAATGTGTGTGTGTGGGTGAGTGTGTGAGAATGAGTGGGTGTGTGGGTGAGTGTGTGAGAATGAGTGTGTGTGTGTGGGTGTGAGAATGAGTGGGTGTGTGTGTGGGTGAGTGTGTGAGAATGAGTGTGTGTGTGGGTGAGTGTGTGAGAATGAGTGGGTGTGTGGGTGAGTGTGTGAGAATGAGTGTGTGTGTGTGTGGGTGTGAGAATGAGTGGGTGTGTGTGTGGGTGAGTGTGTGAGAATGTGTGTGTGTGGGTGAGTGTGTGAGAATGAGTGTGTGTGTGTGGGTGAGTGTGAGAATGAGTGGGTGTGTGTGTGGGTGAGTGTGGGAGAATGAGTGGGTGTGTGTGTGGGTGAGTGTGGGAGAATGTGTGTGTGTGGGTGAGTGTGTGAGAATGAGTGGGTGTGTGTGGGTGAGTGTGAGAATGAGTGGGTGTGTGTGTGGGTGAGTGTGGGAGATTGAGTGGGTGTGTGTGTGGGTGAGTGTGGGAGAATGTGTGTGTGTGGGTGAGTGTGTGAGAATGAGTGGGTGTGTGTGGGTGAGTGTGAGAATGAGTGGGTGTGTGTGTGGGTGAGTGTGAGAATGAGTGGGTGTGTGTGTGGGTGAGTGTGTGAGAATGTGTGTGTGTGGGTGAGTGTGTGAGAATGGGTGTGTGTGTGTGTGAGTGTGTGAGAATGTGTGTATGTGGGTGAGTGTGTGAGAATGAGTGGGTGTGTGTGGTGAGTGTGAGAATGAGTGGGTGTGTGTGTGGGTGAGTCTGCGAGGATGTGAGCGTGTGTGTGGATGAGTGTGAGGATGAGTGTGTGAGTGTGAGAATGAGTGTGTGTGCCCCTACAGTCTGTTAAGGCTATACGGGGGATCTTTGTGTGGGTGAGTGTGAGAATGAGTGTGTGTGTGAGTGTGAGAATGAGTGTGTGTGTGGGTGAGTGAGTGTGAGTATGAGTGTGTGTGTGGGTGAGTGTGCGAGGAAGTGAGTGTGTGCGTGGGTGAGTGAGTGTGAGAATGAGTGGGTGGGTGTGTGGGTGAGTGTGAGAACGAGTGGGTGGGTGTGTGTGAGAACAAGTGTGTATATGGGTGAGTGTGAGAATGAGTGGGTGTGTATGTGGGTGAGTGTGAGAATGAGCGAGTGTGTGTGTGGGTGTGTGTGTGTGTGAACGAGCGTGTGTGTGTGGGTGAGTGTGAGAATGAGTGTGTGTGTGTGTGAACGAGCGCGTGTGTGTGGGTGAGTGTGAGAATGAGTGTGTGTGTGTGTGGGTGAGTGTGAGAATGAGTGGGTGAGTGTGCGAGGAAGTGTGTGTGTGGGTATGTGTGGGTGAGTGAGAGTGTTCGTGAACGAGCGTGTGTGTGTGTGGGTATGTGAGAATGAGTGTGTGTGTGTGAGAACGAGCGTGTGTGTGGGTGAGTGAGTGTGTGAACGAGCGGGTGTGTGTGTGGGTGAGTGAGTGTGAGAACGAGCGTGTGTGTGTGTGGGTGTGTGTGTGAACGAGCGTGTGTGTGTCGTTGTGTGTGCACGGGTAGTGCTCGTGCAGGTGCTTAGCGCCCTGCACTCAGAACACGGTGGCGCTCACAGGTTCGATTCTTCGCCGCCGGCTCAAGTCGATGGCGAATATCTGAACCGGTCCTGGGCCCTTCCCACGGGTCACGTCCAGCGCGTGGCAGTGGCATGACCCCATTAGGTCTTTGTTTGATGCCCGGGGGGGGAGGTGGTCACTACCCCTTCTACTCCCACTGCAGAGGGCCGACCGCATGCAAAGGACCATTATTCTTCTTCTTGGTTCTTTCGGTAAATAATAAAAATAATAATAAAATAAAACATAATAAGATAATTCTCACAACGTTTCGGCCACAACGCAAGCAGCCGTCCTCAGGTGAAGACCAGGTCTGTCGGGGAGACAGTGAGTGTGTGTGTGTGTGTCTCCCCGACAGGCCTGGTCTTCACCTGAGGACGGCTGCTTGCGTTGTGGCCGAAACATCGTGAGAATTATTTTATAATGTTTTATTTTATTATTTCCATTCTACGTGACTTTACCGAAAGAACCAAGAAGATGAATCCCTGCAGTCACAAAAGCTTTAAATCGAAATTTAACCATTATTCTTGTTACGGACTCACTCAATCACTGACTTACTCACGCAATGGGGACCCTACGTTAGTGATGCACTCACCGATGAACTCACTCGCTGACAGACTCCTTCACCCACGAATGACTGAGCCCCTCGACTAATAGACTCACTCACTCACTGACTCACTCATAGACTCACTCACTCACTCATAGACTCACTCACTGTCAGACTCACTAATAGACTCACTCACTCACCGTTTGGACTTACTCAATTACCGTTCAACTCACTCACTGAATGATTCACTTTCGGTGAACTCACTTGGCTGACAGACTCACCTACTGATGGATTCACTCAATGACTGACAGACTCCCTCACTGAGACAGAATCACTCACTGATAAGCTCACTCGACTGCCTGACACTCACTCACTCATTCACTGACTCACTAATAGACTCACTCACTCACTGACTCACTAATAGACTCACTCACTCAATCACAGACTCACTAATAGACTCACTCACTCACTCACTGACTGACTAATAGACTCACTCACTGTCAGACTCACTAATAGACTCACTCACTCACTGACTCACTCATAGACTCACTCACTTACAGACTCACTCATAGAATCACTCACTCACAGACTCACTCACTCACTAATAGACTCGCTCACTCACTGACTCACTAATAGACTCACTCACTCACAGACTCACTCACTCACAGACTCACTCACTCACTGACTCACTAATAGACTCACTCACTCACTGACTCACTAATAGACTCACTCACTCAATCACAGACTCACTAATAGACTCACTCACTCACTCACTGACTGACTAATAGACTCACTCAATCACTGTCAGACTCACTAATAGACTCACTCACTCACTCATAGACTCACTCACTGTCAGACTCACTCAATGACTCACTCATAGACTCGCTCACTCACTCACTGACTCACTAATAGACTCACTCACTCACTCATTGACTCACTAATAGACTCACTCACTCACTGACTGACTAATAGACTCACTCAATCACTGTCAGACTCACTAATAGACTCACTCACTCACTCATAGACTCACTCACTGTCAGACTCACTCACTGACTCACTCATAGACTCGCTCACTCAGTCACTGACTCACTAATAGACTCACTCACTCACTCATTGACTCACTAATAGACTCACTCACTCACTCACAGACTCACTCACTGACAGACTCAGTGACGGACCAGATCACAGACACGTTCCTTCTCGAGCACTGTTGACTTTTGCGTTCGGCCCGAGTCTTCTCGCCCCGCTTGATCTCACGTCCTTTTGTTGTTCCTTTCCTGGTTCCACCTTGCAGGGTTTGTTCACGGCCTCTGGGTCATGCGCGACTCATTACCCCGTTCACAATAGGCGAGCCGCCACTAGAAACGAATACCCTTGCGACGTGAACGGACTTGCCCCGTACAACGCTTCGCTTGGCTCGCTCGGCGCTTTGCTTTTAGTTTTTGCGCCTTCCCCTGACTGCGA
Source organism: Lampetra fluviatilis (assembly GCF_964198595.1). NCBI lineage: Eukaryota > Metazoa > Chordata > Hyperoartia > Petromyzontiformes > Petromyzontidae > Lampetra > Lampetra fluviatilis. The sequence continues at coordinate 6,281,507 of NC_136310.1, forward strand.
TCCGGTGTCCTGACTCGAGATGAGGAATCCCACTGGGCACTCTTTGCAGAGGCAGAATGAACCGGTGCGAGAGATTTCCGCGGGACTTGTCCCCCACCGCCATCTCCCTCCACGTGCTAATACGTCACGACAGAGCCAGTCGACCTCTCACGTGGTTAAGTAAATGGCAAGCAGACGACGGAAAATCCATGATCACGCACAGACGCCCTGTGGATGAGGGCCTTCCCATCCTGTGCGGGGTTTATTGGGGTTACCTGAACGTACTTGACCGCGCTGTTCAGTCCACTGCAACGTTGGTAGAGGAGGAAGAGAGCATAGAAGTATGGTCCAATAATAACACTGGTCAACAAAAAAAAAACATTTTTTTCTGGCCTGGACTTTTACAGCTGTTTTAGACTAATTTCAGGGTGCTGATTCCAAATCTGATCTCAGATTTGCTCTATCACATCTCATTTTTATGCTATCGGCATACCACATTTTCATTGATTTTACCCGAAATTAACTCTGTCACTTATGATTGCAAGTTGTTGCGAGTCAGTGACTGCTTTAGTGTTAAAATATGGTGCTGTATTTTTAGGATAGTGTGTTAATAATATGTAGATATCCACATTTATTTAATATTTTTCTTCTGCAGTTTTTATTGAAAATGCAATATTTGATATCTCAAAAAACCTGATGTGATAGACAAAAACTGATGCCAGATTTGGAATCAGCACCCCAAAATTACATTAAAACCGTTGGAATACCTTGTGCCAGAAAAAGTGTGTTGACCAGTGTTATAGATGTTGGCTGCACTGAGGTCTGCTGCCCAACACCCAGCCTCGCATACCAAGACAAAGATCCCCCGTGTAGCCTTCACAGACTGTTGGGGCAAGTGCTGCTAGCGAGTAGCACCTATGAAGGCCGGCACTGTGCACGAGGGAGCACCACCCCCGGCCGCCTTTGTCTCCCCAGTGCCAATGTTTTCTACACCGAGCCAAGTACTCATTTAAGGCTGAGTCGATCCAAGGGAGGCACGGGACCGGTTGAGATATCCGTTACTGTTGTTGGTAGTCAGTGGGAATCCAAGTCGGGTCACAGGGTTCGTGCGCAACCGCTCCCCACTCACACACAAACCCAAACAGCACATGGACAAGACGCACTCGAATTACAAAGCACTTGAGTGAATGTCATGGAGATATAAATGACTAATTACTTTGAGGCGTGTAATTTAGATATAACGTACAAAGGTAATACAATCGAGCAATTAAGTTACGTGTGTTCGAGATACGGTACACACCCAAGCACACACAGAGTACCCATTCACAAGGCGATTTGGAATTCAAAAAAAATGTTCGAATGCTACGCAAAATTGATCTCAAGACGTTGTATAAATGTAGAAAACACACACGCGCGCGCACACACACAGCTAAGGTTTGAAAGAAATACATTTATTGGAGATGTTATTCCGTTTATCTCGACCGTGCTGTTGTCAAGCGCCTCGAGACGAAGAATCCGTTCGGAAATCCCGCGACAGAGCACCGCTACCTTCCGCGTTAGAGAACGGGCCGCAGAAGTCGATATCATAAAACTACCGATTCAAGTTACTTCTGGTTGACACAGGAGTGGAGGGGGAGAGGGGGGGCATTTCCCCCACCTCTGCATATCACAGCAATGTTCGCCGCAAGTAATTTAGCCAAAAATTAAGTGTGAAACCAAATGTAATGTACCATTTGTTTGTTTTCGATTTAAAGCTTTCGCGACTGCAGGGATTCATCTTCTTGGTTCTTTCGGTAAAGTCACGTAGAAGGGAAATAATAAAGTAATAAAAATAAAACATAATAAAATAATTATGTATGTTTTATTTTTATTAATAAAGTAATAAAAATAAAACATAATAAAATAATTATGTATGTTTTATTTTTATTTTTTTATTCTTTCCCTTCTACGTGACTTTACCGAAAGAACCAAGAAGATGAATTTGTTTGTTTGTTTGTTTTGCAAGTCATGGGTGACCGGCCTGAGACGGTCATCTCACGACACTTGAGGTCCCGGTCGAAGCAATAGCAGGCTGCCACTTGCAGTTCAAATCCACCATCTCAGCGGTGCCGGCTCAGAGCGGAGACCTGATGCGCAAATGGAAAATGTAAAAAAATTAACCCGTAAAAACAAAGTTTTTCACTATAAATCCTTTACATGCGTGGCGGCTAGAGTCCTCTCGTCCTCTGGCTTGAGATGGCTGCCACCTATGGGTCAGATGATTGCCTGCCACCATTAAGCAATTGGTAATTAAATATAAAAAAAATTTACCTAAAAAGTGTAAAATTTAGGAAAAAAATTTTCACGAAAAAAAATTGTCACGCACAACGAGTCTGTGTGCAAAATGTCAGCTCGATTGGATCACGGGAAGTGGGTTAAAAAACGACCAAAATATTTGCACGGTCGTAAGCGTGCAAGCAAGCAAGCACGTGAACTTAATATAAAGGATTTAAAAACACGGCAGCGGTGTGCGGCTCTGATCATCCAGGACAGATCGGAACAACGCGTAATGACGACGCGATGCCCCGATCCACAAATACGAAAATCGATACTCCACGCCGCTGCTCCTGACGTGGTTGTCTTCCGGCTTGACAGCCTCGGTGTGAAATTGTAGTCGTTGCCGTGCACCTACATCGGGCTCGACTTTAAAACAAAACATTTCGCAAAACCCCGGGCGACGGAGCCAATTGGCTTAAATCGTGATGGTGGAAACGCGCGCGTGCGAGACGTCCCCAGTGATTCGTGATTCCTTGCGGGAGGGGAGTGGGCGTGGGGAGGATGGGGTGGAGGTTATTTGAATACTCAACAAAAAAAACCCCACACACACACGACACCCGGCCGCTCTTGCCGGTCATGTCACAGGATCCTTAACAACAACTACAACAACAATAATGATGATGCTAATGATGATGATGATGATCGTTATAACCACGTCCGCTTCTGGCTCGGGGTATACAAATGTGACGTCGCCGCGGTAAACGCCCTTTAGATTTGACCGCCCCCCCCTCTCTCCCCCCCCTGGGGCGGTGGTGGTGGTGGGGGGAGGGGGGAGGTTATCGCCCGGTTTGTAACAGTGGAGTCGTTTTCATAATTTCAACGGTGACGAAAACGCGTTGGGGAAAGGTGGTGGGTGGTGGGGGCAAGGTGAGGGCAAGGTGAGGGGAAAGGTGGTGGTGGGGGCAAGGTGGGGGGGGGGGAAGGTGGGGGGGCAAGGTGGGGGGGTGAAGGTGGTGGTGGGGGCAAGGTGAGGGGGGGAAGGTGGGGGGGCAAGGTGGGGGGGTGAAGGTGGTGGTGGGGGCAAGGTGAGGGGGGGAAGGTGGGGGGGCAAGGTGAGGGGGGGAAGGTGGGGGGGCAAGGTGGGGGGGTGAAGGTGGTGGTGGGGGCAAGGTGAGAGGGGGAAGGTGGGGGGGCAAGATGGGGGAGGGATGAAGGTGGTGGTGGGGGCAAGGTGGGGGGGAAGGTGGGGGGCAAGGTGGTGGGGGGGGGCAAGGTGGGGGGTGAAGGTGGTGGTGGGGGCAAGGTGGGGGGGGGATGAAGGTGGAGGGGCAAGGTGGGGGGGGGGGTGAAGGTGGTGGTGGGGGCAAGGTGAGAGGGGGAAGGTGGGGGGGCAAGATGGGGGAGGGATGAAGGTGGTGGTGGGGGCAAGGTGGGGGGGAAGGTGGGGGGCAAGGTGGTGGGGGGGGGGCAAGGTGGGGGGTGAAGGTGGTGGTGGGGGCAAGGTGGGGGGGGGGGGATGAAGGTGGAGGGACAAGGTGGGGGGGGTGAAGGTGGTGGTGGGGGCAAGGTGGGTTTTACGTTTCAGAATTGTATCTCGCGAACAAGCGACCACTCTGTCGCGTTGTGTGTGGTGTGTGTGTGTGGTGTTTTGTGTGTGAGTGTGGTGTGTGTTGAGTCACCCACCTCGGGGCGATAGAACCCACGCCGTGTGCGGTGTTCCTTTCAGCGGGGCCTTTGTGCAGAACGGCGGCGATGATGTGGGGGGGTGGGGGGTGGTGGGGGTGGTGGGAAGGTGTGGGGCGACTCGGATTTCACTCTGGGATGGACGCCATCCAAAGTCACACGCGCGTTGTTGTACGACCGCTGCGTTCACCGTGGACTTCCACTCACCCGCCCCCCCTCCCCCAGGCTCACACCCTCACCGCCCGAGAGAGTTGTGAGAACCCGAAGTCGGTGGCTCTCTCAGTCCACGGATTAATTTCTCAATGATTTTTCTTGTTGTTCTTGTTGTTCCTCTAGGTCAAGATGCCACCGCGGAGTAAAGGGTTGTAAACTCAGCCCCCCCCCCCCCACTCTTTAACCTCCTTCCGTTCCTCTCTTAAAACCTCGCCATCTCTTAGAAATGTGTCAATTCTCTTCCCCTCCCCTCGCCCCTCCACTCCTACACGTCCCTCCCCTGTAGACCTTTGGCGGATCCCCAAAGCACACGCACCCTCGATCGCTGTCACTCCATTCCTCAATCATTGTGCACCACTGCCACCTAAGTCATTCCATTTGTGGTGCCACAGCGACGGGGCCGCTCGGCCGAGCCAGGGAGCCGCCCGGCTTCCACCGCCGCACTGCCCCCCATCACCCCCCCCACATAAACACGCACCCGCACCCACGTAGGGCCTCGTGGTCGGGTCACCTACCCTGAGTTTTCACCCGAGGGCCCCCTAGGGGGGTTACCCCACGGTTTCTCAGGGCCAGGGAATTGGACAGGACCCTTCCCAGGCCAAGTAACACTGCGGCGCCGTGGGCGGATTTGAGATCGCACGACCACGGCGAGCTCAGAGAGCCCCGCAGTTAGAAACGCATACAAACACAAACACGGGTCAGCAAGGCAGATAGCTGGGATCAGGAACCGGGACGACTGATTGGTCGAAAGTTCAAAGGCCGGCGGGATCGCAAAAGAGCGGGAAATCCTAGGCTCAGGATTGGTCGAGAGACCAAGGCGGTCGGGACGGGGGCGCCTAGCCTTTGATGTGAATAGTTTAAAAGAAAACGCAGGGGCAGTAGGGAACTCTCTTCTTCTGGAGTTTGGACACGGGGTCAGCGACGAAGGAGTCATCGGGCGAGCCGCTAGATTGTCTGCAGGACGATCTGAGCGCCGCAAGGTCACCAAGGACTACAGACGGTATCGTGTTGCGCGCCTTACAACACCTCAGAGCGGAGGGTAGGATCCGTAGGAGAGGGTTAGTTCGGGGTAAGGACGAGTAGGAAAGCGGTTTAGCAGAGAGCGCAGCATAGAATAGGGCTACACGGCACCAGAGTGTGGGTTAGAAGCGCCTTGCTGTCCCGCACACACACACGGGTGGCTCGGTTGGTTAGCAAGGGCTAATAAAATCTCGAGCGTAGTAACAAAACCGTGTTGTTGGGTGTTTTTGGAACGTGGTATTAGCGTGCACTGCATTCGCGAGTGTGTGGTCGTTGTACGCATAAAGGCCGTGGTCTCTGTACGATTGTGCGGGTACGGAGGTGTGTGCGTTAACGCCCGGGGAGAGCACTTTTGGTGTGTTGGCGTGACTACGCAGCCGTGTGAGAGGAGAATCGTCCTTGTACGATATTTGTGTTGACGTGCACGCGCGAGTGGGGGAGGGGACGAGTCGTCGTGTCGGCGTGTGCCCCGCTTGCGTGCGCTCGTTACTTGCGTAAGCTCTCGGCGTGCGTAATCGGCGTGCCCAAGGTGCGCGATCGTAACGTGGGCGGCCAGCGCAGCGCAGAGCGGCGCGGGAGTGGGTATCGCGTGTGGAGCTGTACGCGTGTGTGCGCGCACGTTCACGACGTGTGTAACACAGGTGCGCGATCCTAACGTGAGTGGTCAGGGTTGGGTGAGTGCCGTGCAGAGCTGTGTGTGGGTGTGCGCGTGCGTGGTTATCCATGCCTGCTACGCGGACCCGCGGTGGAGGGGAATCCTCGGGTGACGGCTCCCACACCCTGGGTGAGGAGCCTAGCGGCGGTTCGCTTAGCAGCGGGGGGGCGATTGATGATGTTAGTCCGGCCGTTAGTATTATCGAGGGAGGGATCTCGGGGGCTAGCGACCCCCACAAATTGGTGTCGGAAGCGGTACGGACCCCCGCGTTACCTCACGCTAAAATAAGACTGATATTTACCGGCCGGGGGGCCCCTTCGTGGAAGGCATTCGCCCGCAATCTCTTAGGGGCCAAGGAAATTAATGGATGGACGGACGCGCAGGCAGTACGTCAACTTAATATGAATCTTGATGGGCGGGCAGCCGATTTTGTAGAAGCGTTACCCGCGAGCGCACAGACACAGCTAGAGGAGCTGATGCGCCGACTCGATCAGCGTTTTGGCACGCGTGACGAGGAGGAAGCAAAATCGGCCTTAGAGGCGCGCCGTCGCCAACCTGGCGAAGATCTCCGTGATTACGCCGAGGATGTGCGCGAGTTAACAAAGATCGCACGCCCGGGGTACGCAACTGAGGTTATTGAGGAACTGGCTGCCGAGAAAATCCAGCGGTACCTGTCTCGCACGGCGTGGTGGCAGCCAGACATGAGCTGCCCACGTCTTCCCTTTAACACCCTTGTCGAGCGCGCACGTAAGTGTGAAAGAATTCACAGCGAACGCGCGCAGCTCCGGGGGCTGGGACGAGAGCGCGCCATTGCGAGCCTGCTCTCGGAAGACGAGGAGGAGGAACAGGAGCTCGCGAGGACGGTAAGGGGCCGGGAAAGAGAACCTCCAGTGTCCCGCGAGACAACCCCGGGATGGGTTGCCGGTATACAAACGGGTATAAAGGATGTCTCCGGCCAGGTAACCCAGGTAGGTGACAGGGTAACCCAGGTAGGTGACAGGGTAACCCAAGTAGACAACAAGGTAACCCAAGTACGGGCACACATGACTGCGCTGGAGACAATGGTAGAGACGGTCCAGGCCGAGGTAGGAGGATTAGCTGGGAGAGTGGCTCGACTGGAGGCAGAGTCGGGGCAGCGGCGTGCCGGAGGGGGGATAGGGAACGGACGGGGGGGCTCCTACGGGACGGCCCCCCGTGCGTGTTACCTGTGTGACCGGCGAGGGCATCTCGTGAGAGACTGTCCGCAGATCGCCCGCGCTAGAAACGCGCCGGGGTTAAACCCCAACGCCCCCTAGAGAGTGGACCATCTGGGGGTGCATTCGAAGCGGTCCCGATGCAAAAAGACGGTAATAATGGCGAGCGAGTGATCTCCACACAGGTTCCAACAACAACGCCCACGGAAACGGTGACTCCTGGCGACTGGCTACGGGAGCTGGTGGCGGGGATCACGGGGGCCACGTCGCTGGTGGAAGGGGAGGTAAACGGAGTGCGTACCCGAATTCTGCTGGACACGGGGGCGGTGGCCTCGCTCGTGAGCGCAGCGCACTGCAGCGCGATCGGGGTCGACGTGCGTCACCTGCAGGCACCGGACCGCGCGCTGCACACGGCGAGCGGAGCCGGAATGGGGCTGCTGGGGAGAGCCACCCTAGAGGTCCGCATAGGCAGTCAGGTGTGCACCCAGGAGTTCTACGTGTCGAGTGCGTTGTGTCACGAGTGTATCGCAGGTACCGACCTCTTAGAACGGCTGGGACTCAACGTGCAACCCCGCCAGCGATGCGCCACCATGGAGAGCAACGGCGAGCGGATACCGTTCCTGGGACGAGAACCAACGCGCCCCCGCTTCGCACCTGTGGCCGCTACGCTGGTGTCGGCCGTCACCATCGGGCCTCTCGCCGAGATGCTGGTGCCGGTGGCAACCCTCTCCACCGACCCAACCCACCGACCATCGGGCGAGGTAATGCTGACTCCTCACCCGGAGTTGGCATCGCGATACGGGGTGGTAGGGTCAGCCACACTGGTAAACGCAGATGGGGGCCGGCTGTTTATACGTGTGTTTAACCCACACAGTACCCCGGCAATGATACGACGACGCACCCCGGTAGCCACCGTACACCCCCTGCATGCTCGCCACTCGAACGACTCGGTGTTCGCACTCTGGGCGGAGGACCCTGGCCGCCCCGAGGACAGCCAGGATCTGGCCTGGCGGGTCGGCCCGACCCCCCGAGCCGAGATTGTTCCCCTGCAGGATGCGTTACATGTGCCTTGGGCAGCCTTACCTAAGGGGGAGGCCGATCAGCTGCGCGGGTTATTGCGGGAGTACGCCGACGTGTTCAGTGAGCACGATTCGGACGTGGGCCGGACCGACCTGGTCAAGCACCAAATTGACACAGGTGCAGCCCGACCCATCAAACTCCCCGCATACCGAGTGGGCGCGCCTGAACGGACCCAGATCAAAGAGGCAGTCACGGATATGCTACGCAATAACATAATCCAGCCCTCCGCGAGCCCTTGGTCTGCCCCGGTGGTACTGGTAACGAAAAAGGACGGATCGACTCGGTTCTGCGTTGATTACCGAAAATTGAACGCAGTCACCCTCGGCGACGCTTTTCCCATCCCACGCATCGACGACACCTTCGACAGTCTCGCAGGAGCGCGGTATTTTTCCACCCTCGATCTGGCGTCCGGTTACTGGCAGGTGGAGATGACGGAGGAGGATCGGCCAAAAACAGCATTCACCACCCCGATGGGCCTGTTTGAGTTTCGAGTGTTGCCGTTCGGACTCACTAACGCGCCCGCGACGTTCCAGCGGTTGATGGAGTTGGTGATGCGGGGCTTGCAGTGGGAACAGTGCCTGATTTACCTGGACGACGTAATAGTGTTCAGTAGGTCGCTGTCCGAACACTGGTCCAGGCTGCGGGAAGTATTCCAGCGACTGCGAGCAGCCCATCTCAAGCTCAAGCCACGTAAGTGTTACATTGCGCAACGCGAGGTGGGGTACCTCGGACACCGAGTCAGCGAGGCAGGGGTGAGCACCGATCCCGAGAAGGTGCGTGCCGTAGTGGATTGGCCGCGGCCGAGGAACCTGACGGAGATCAGGTCATTCTTGGGACTCGCCACTTATTACCGTCGATTTGTAAAGGGATTCAGTGAGATTGCACGCCCCCTCACCCAACTCACCTCCCCTAAGAACCCCTATCAGTGGTCGGAGGCCTGCCAGACGGCTTTCACCACACTCAAAGACCACCTCACCCACACCCCCACCTTGGCTTTCCCAGATTTCACCACCGATTTTATTTTGGACACTGACGCCTGCAGCAGTGGGCTGGGCGCGGTGCTGTCGCAAGTGCAGGGTGGGACGGAGCGGGTCATCGCGTACGCCAGTCGGACCCTGAGCGGGGCCGAACTGAACTATTGTGTAACCCGTCAGGAACTGTATGCTGTAATTTTCGCGTGTAAACAGTTCCGACCGTACTTGTACGGCAGGAAATGTCGTGTGCGCACCGATCATTATGCACTGCAGTTCCTCCTTACATTCAAGGAACCGCGGGGGCAGATGGCTCGATGGCTGGCGCAGCTGCAGGAGTACAACCTGCAGATCGAGTACCGAGCGGGGCGGACACACGCGAACGCGGACGCCTTGTCAAGACGGCCCGCGGTGCGCGCTGAGACGAGGGAGGGAGACGCCTGCCCGTGCTTCACGGGGGGACGCTGCCGCCAGGCAGCAGAACCCAAGGAGCGCGCGGAAACTAAACTCCCCCCCCCGAGAGAGAGTGCAGTGTGCGCCACAGAGACCCTCGCAGGTGGCACTGAGGATCCCGTCGACCGCCCGGCAAGCGCGGGACCCGCGGCTCGGGACCCGATCGGACGGACCCAGGAGGACGTCGGCTGTGCCTTCCCGGGCCTAAACGACGAGCAGCTGAGACAGACCCAGCAGCGAGATCCGGATCTGGCGGCAGTGGAGGCGGCACTGCGGGAGGAAAAGAGCGCCCTACCAGGACCCTGGAGCGGTTTGTATGCCCGGTTGTGTGTACAGAACGGAGTGGTACGGGAGTTAACCGAGGCCGGCCAGCCGGGGTGTATCTGTGTTCCTGCCCAGGTGCGACCCCAGCTGCTACGACTGGTACACGACCACCCGCTCGGGGGCCATGATGGGGAACGGCGCACCCGGGAGACTCTGCGTCGCCAGTATCTCTGGCCTAAATTGGCGCAAGATGTGGCCGCCTGGGTGCAGGGCTGCCGGGCCTGTCAGCAGTGTGGGCAAAAGCCGGCGAGGTACCAGGTACCCCTGAGGCCGTTCCGAGTCAGTCGGACGAATCAGTTGGTCGGAATCGACCTGCAAGGGCCCTTTCCACGATCCCACCGGGGCAACCGATATATTCTTGTAGCGGTGGAGTACTTCACCCGCTACCCCGTGGCGGTGGCTATCCCGGATAAAACAGCCCTCGTAGTGGCCCGGGCCTTCGTGGAAAACTACGTACTTAAGTGCGGGATCCCCGAACGAGTCATTACCGACCAGGGTAGTGAATTCGAGGCCGAACTATTCCAGGCGCTGTGCCGAGAGTTCGGGATCCAGAAGGACCGAACCACGGCATATCACCCCCAGGCGAACGGGATGGTAGAGAGGATGAACCAGACTCTGGCCGGGAAGCTTAAACGCATGGCGGCCGCGAATCAACAGGACTGGGACGAACACCTCCCCTATGCCCTGTTCGCCTACACCACCGCCGTTCACACATCTACAGGACAGACCCCGTTCCTAATGATGTTTGGTCGCGAGTCTCGCCTGCCCGCAGATCTGCTGTTCGGTGTCCCTCCGCCGCAACGGGAGGAAGGGAGCCACCCCGTGGAGCACTTGCTGGAGACCCTGCGAGGGGCCAGGGGCCGAGCCTACCCGCACGGAGAGGCCGCGCACCAGCGGCAAGAGCAGGGCGCCCGACCCCGTATGGAGCCCCCCTTCTACACTGCGGGCTCCGAGGTGTGGCTGTACACTCCCCGCGTCGGTGCCGGACAGGTGGGGAAGCTGACCACCTACTGGCGAGGACCCTGGATTGTGAGACGGCAGATCTCACCATGGACGGTGCTGATTCAGGGAGGAGAGAGGGGCCGGGAGATGGTGGTCAACATCCGCCGACTGAAGCCGTGGCGAGCAACCCCCGAGGGGGGGAGCCCCGCCGTCCAAGTACCCCGAAACCCCGGGGTCCCCCTACCCCCCGTGCCCGGGGGCCTCGCGCAGTATATGGGCCCCACGGAGCCCCGGGCTCCGAGGGGCCCCGGGCGGGGCCGGGGGCGACGAGGACGGCGACCCTTAAACCCCACCGCCTCTGAGTTTGTTCCCCAGCCCGCAGGTGCCAGAGACCGAGGGGAGCCGTTGGAATGGAGGAGGAGACCACCGCCGGAGCCCCAGGAGACGGAGCCGCCACCCCCGAGGCCAGCCACAAGGGCCGGGCGAATCCCGCGGACCCCGCGGCGATACCTCGTGGGGGCAACCCAGGCGAGGTGCTCCAGTCAACCCGGGACGGGGACTGGCACCCCGGGGGGCTATGTGGTGCCACAGCGACGGGGCCGCTCGGCCGAGCCAGGGAGCCGCCCGGCTTCCACCGCCGCACTGCCCCCCATCACCCCCCCCACATAAACACGCACCCGCACCCACGTAGGGCCTCGTGGTCGGGTCACCTACCCTGAGTTTTCACCCGAGGGCCCCCTAGGGGGGTTACCCCACGGTTTCTCAGGGCCAGGGAATTGGACAGGACCCTTCCCAGGCCAAGTAACACTGCGGCGCCGTGGGCGGATTTGAGATCGCACGACCACGGCGAGCTCAGAGAGCCCCGCAGTTAGAAACGCATACAAACACAAACACGGGTCAGCAAGGCAGATAGCTGGGATCAGGAACCGGGACGACTGATTGGTCGAAAGTTCAAAGGCCGGCGGGATCGCAAAAGAGCGGGAAATCCTAGGCTCAGGATTGGTCGAGAGACCAAGGCGGTCGGGACGGGGGCGCCTAGCCTTTGATGTGAATAGTTTAAAAGAAAACGCAGGGGCAGTAGGGAACTCTCTTCTTCTGGAGTTTGGACACGGGGTCAGCGACGAAGGAGTCATCGGGCGAGCCGCTAGATTGTCTGCAGGACGATCTGAGCGCCGCAAGGTCACCAAGGACTACAGACGGTATCGTGTTGCGCGCCTTACAACACCTCAGAGCGGAGGGTAGGATCCGTAGGAGAGGGTTAGTTCGGGGTAAGGACGAGTAGGAAAGCGGTTTAGCAGAGAGCGCAGCATAGAATAGGGCTACACGGCACCAGAGTGTGGGTTAGAAGCGCCTTGCTGTCCCGCACACACACACGGGTGGCTCGGTTGGTTAGCAAGGGCTAATAAAATCTCGAGCGTAGTAACAAAACCGTGTTGTTGGGTGTTTTTGGAACGTGGTATTAGCGTGCACTGCATTCGCGAGTGTGTGGTCGTTGTACGCATAAAGGCCGTGGTCTCTGTACGATTGTGCGGGTACGGAGGTGTGTGCGTTAACGCCCGGGGAGAGCACTTTTGGTGTGTTGGCGTGACTACGCAGCCGTGTGAGAGGAGAATCGTCCTTGTACGATATTTGTGTTGACGTGCACGCGCGAGTGGGGGAGGGGACGAGTCGTCGTGTCGGCGTGTGCCCCGCTTGCGTGCGCTCGTTACTTGCGTAAGCTCTCGGCGTGCGTAATCGGCGTGCCCAAGGTGCGCGATCGTAACGTGGGCGGCCAGCGCAGCGCAGAGCGGCGCGGGAGTGGGTATCGCGTGTGGAGCTGTACGCGTGTGTGCGCGCACGTTCACGACGTGTGTAACACAGGTGCGCGATCCTAACGTGAGTGGTCAGGGTTGGGTGAGTGCCGTGCAGAGCTGTGTGTGGGTGTGCGCGTGCGTGGTTATCCATGCCTGCTACGCGGACCCGCGGTGGAGGGGAATCCTCGGGTGACGGCTCCCACACCCTGGGTGAGGAGCCTAGCGGCGGTTCGCTTAGCAGCGGGGGGGCGATTGATGATGTTAGTCCGGCCGTTAGTATTATCGAGGGAGGGATCTCGGGGGCTAGCGACCCCCACACATTCTGTGTCACCGTTTTTGTAAGTCAATGAGCGAAGGTGCTCCTAATATAAATATATATTAGACTATGTCACATTCGCAGCAGTCATCCTGGCACGGCACATTGCGACAATAGCATTGTTTCTGAAAAGTAAAAACTATTCTGCTCACGTTTGTAAAGTTTTGTTTTGCTTTATTTGCCTAAAAAGAACAAAATATAATGTTCATGAATCATTAATAATCGGGGTATGCCGCTGCTGCTGCTGCTCCTGCCGTGATGCGATGTTGACCGCACTGGACTTGAAATGAAAGAGGTCGCCGGTTCGATCTCCTGGCGTGGCAGTTGAAACAAACGGTGCAAGTTTCGATTTAAAGCTTTCGTGACTGCAGGGATTCATATTCTTGGTTCTTTCGGTAAATCTTCTTGGTTCTTTCGGTAAAGTCACGTAGAATGGAAATAATAAAATAATAAAAATAAAACATAAGAACCAAGAAGATGAATCCCTGCAGTCACGAAAGCTTTAAATCGAAATATTTCGGTAAAGTCACGTAGAAGGGAAAAAAAACAATAAAACAATAAAATTCTCACGACGTTTCGATTGCAACACAAGCAATCGTCATCAGGTGTGAAAACCACAGCAATAACTTTTGAAACAAACGGTGCAAGCTTCCTCACTACCCTCCCACCTGCCTCTGTCCACCCGGCAGTTTAATAATCAATAAATAACTGGGTTCACCACGGCGAAGTCGTTCGGCAATGTCAAGTGTGGTGGGGTCAAAGTGTGTGGGGCACTGCCCACCTCTTACAAGGTCTCTGGCCAGTGTGTAGAAGTTTTGCCAAATAACCTCGACTGGAACGGCGTCTCTCTCGGGCTTCCCCGAGCCGAGGTTGCGTTGTCAACTCTCCCACCCGAAATGCATTGCAGGTGCGCTGTCGGCGTCGTCGGCACGACGAGAACACGTGTTCATTGGGATCCTGCAGCAAGCAGTGAACCACCTTGTGTCACCGCGTAACAGCCCCCCCACCCCCCCCCCCCCGAAGATGCCATCACAGAGTTGCTTTTGAAGTTGGTTCTTTGGACCCTCCTTTACATCCAGACGAGGGGCACACCCTGTATACGTTCTCTAAAGAGTGCGTATTGGGTGTCAATCACAAACCGAGATGTGTTCGTCTCAGAGCTGGAATTAAGCCAAATTAATTGTTTCGCGCAAGTCATTTGTCGATGGGAGCTGAGATCATCAACTCGCTGCATTTGAGAACCCGACTTTAATGACGGGAGCAAAGAGCCACGTTCAGACTCTTGAATCTCGGCGGCGCTTGGCTCGGGTCGATCTGACCTCGTCGGTCACCGGCTTTGTTTTCTCTCTCTCTCTCTCTTTCTAAGCAATCGAGGACAAAAATAAAAGATGTAAAGCTTTCGTGACTGCAGGGATTCATCTTCTTGGTTCTTTCGGTAAAGTCACGTAGAAGGGAAGTAATAAAATAATGGAAATAAAACATAATAATGTTTTATTTTTATTATTTTATTATACATAATGTTTCATTTTTATTATTTTATTATTTCCCTTCGACGTGACTTTACCGAAAGAACCAAGAAGGGAAATAATAAAATAATAAAAATAAACCATAATAATGTTTTATTTTTATTCTTTTATTATTAATAAAACATAATAATATTTTATTTGTATTATGTTATTATTTCCCTTCTACGTGACTTTACCGAAAGAACCAAGAAGGGAAATAATAAAATAATAAAATAAAAACATAAGAATGTTTTATTTTTATTATTTTATTATTAATACAACATTATAATGTTTATTTTTATTATGTTATTATTTCCCTTCTACGTGACTTTACCGAAAGAACCAAGCAGAAAAATAAAAGAGTGGATGTGTGTAAAGAGCGTGATAAAATACGGCCGTTGTGTTCAGGATACCCAGAATCTGGCCGGAGGGGGCCCTCGTGAATGAGGTCGGAGGGCACGACCTCAATTAGTCCTCAACGATTCACCGCCTGCCCCTGGAGTCGCCGTAGACCTGGCTGCCCGATCACGGCGCCGTGACCATCAAAAGCTGACAGGAGAACACAGAGAGAGAGTGGAAATGGGCTCCGGAAAAAATTAACCCGTAAAAACTAAGTTTTTCACTATAAATCCTTTATATGCGTGGCATCGGTTTTATTTTATTATTCATTTCTGTTTTTCTTGAGTAAGAGTTTCATTTTTATCACATTGGTATTTTTAATTAAATATGAAATTTTTTTTCCTAAAAAGTGGAAAATTTTGGAATCTTTTTTTTCACGAAAATAAAATGTCACGCACAACGAGTCTGTGTGCAAAATGTCAGCTCGATTGGATCACGGGAAATGGGTTAAAAAACGACCGAAATATTTGCACGGTCGTAAGCGTGCAAGCAAGCAAGCAAGTGAACTTAATATAAAGGATTTAAAAAGCACCTCAGGTGTGTGGCGGCGGGGGGGGGGTGTTAGGGATACTGGGAGGATGAGTGGCCCAGTTGGTTAGCGAGCGAGTGTTAGTGTGAGTCGGAGGGATAGTCGGCTACCAAGTGAAACATGCAACATTGGGCCAAAGCATGACACGTGGTTCTCACTGTTGGGCCAACTTCGTCCCAACGTTCCATACCCACTGGGTATTGGCTTGTTCGATAGCGGGTTATGGTTAGAAGTTGGCTGGGTAGTGAGGTTAAGGGTACGGCGAGTGCTGCTGGTTAGTAGGGAAGTTGTTTTGAGTCAGTGACCAATAGAGCACTCGTGGTTGGCTGGCAAGTGGGATGGGGCTAGGGATAATCATACAACAACAACAACAATCATACAACAACAACAATCATACAACAACAACAATCATACAACAACAACAATCATACAACAACAACAATCTTCTTGGTTCTTTCGGTAAAGTCACGTAGAAGGGAAGTAATACAGTAATAAAAATAAAACATAATAAAATAATTCTCACGACGTTTCGGCCAAGAGAATTATTTTATTATGTTTTATTTTTTATTATTTTATTACTTCCCTTCTACGTGACTTTACCGAAAGAACCAAGAAGATGAATCCCTGCAGTCACGAAAGCTTTAAATCGAAAAACAACAACAATCATACAACAACAACAATCAAGAGTCATTATTGTGTAGACCGTGCGTGGTTGTGTGTGCGCTGCGCTACGAAACCGGAGCGACCCGAGTTCGATTCCCGCTCACGGCCAACACCGGCGACGATTTCACTGGTCAACAAAAAAAACACATTTTTTTCTGGCCTGGACTTTTGCAGCTGTTTTAGACTAATTTCAGGGTGCTGATTCCAAATCTGATCTCAGATTTGCTCTATCACATCTCAGTTTTATGCTATCGGCATACCCCATTTTCATTGATTTTACCCGAAATTAACTCTGTCACTTATAATTGCAAGTTGTTGCGAGTCAGTGACTGCTTTAGTGTTAAAATATGGTGCTGTATTTTTAGGATAGTGTGTTTATAATATCATTTTATGTTAGATATCCACATTCATTTAATATTTTTCTTTGCAGTTTTTATTGAAAATGCAATATTTGATATCTCAAAAACCTGATGTGATAGACAAAAACTGATGCCAGATTTGGAATCAGCACCCCAAAATTACCTTTAAAACCGTTGGAATACCTTACGCCAGAAAAAGTGTGTTGACTAGTGTTATCCGTAACCGGTCCTGGGCCTCCCCTATGTCGCGACTCACCCCCCATCTGAGTACCCGGTGCGATGTGTGAACATCGCCAACTGGGGAGACAAAGGCGGCCGGGCGTGGTTGTTGTGTGCCACAGTGCCGGCCTTCATGAGGCTGCTCGCTAACAGAACTTGCCGGATTCAGATGTCGTAGGCTCCCTGGGCGACAGCTACTGTGAGCTCCCCCCCAGTAATATTTTCAAAAGTAAAACAAAGTTAAAGAAAAAAATAAAATTGTATTTTTACAAGGCTAACAACAGATACAATTCAGCGTTCACAAGTTAAACAACTTTTTCACTGAATCTGTCGAGGCCCTCCGGCTGGCTGCAGCCCCGAGAGCCCCGTGCCTGAATCCGGCCCTGGGAGGGGGTCATTGTCCTCGCTGTCCCAAACTCACGTGCGATAAGTTCAGGTGCTGGGGGGGGGGGGGGCACGGTCGTCACGTCGAGTTAAAGCGTTCAGGTGGAGGGGGTCACGCTCATCACATCGAGTTAAAACGTTCAGGTGGAGGGGGTCACGTCGAGATAAAACGTTCAGGTGGAGGGGGTCACGTCGAGTTAAAACGTTCAGGTGGAGGGGGTCACGTCGAGATAAAACGTTCAGATGGAGGGGGTCACGTCGAGTTAAAACGTTCAGGTGGAGGGGGTCACGTCGAGTTAAAACGTTCAGGTGGAGGGGGTCACGTCGAGTTAAAACGTTCAGGTGGAGGGGGTCACGTCGAGATAAAACGTTCAGGTGGAGGGGGTCACGTCGAGTTAAAACGTTCAGGTGGAGGGGGTCACGTCGAGTTAAAACGTTCAGGTGGAGGGGGTCACGTCGAGTTAAAACGTTCAGGTGGAGGGGGTCACGTCGAGTTAAAACGTTCAGGTGCAGGGGGTCACGTCGAGATAAAACGTTCAGGTGGAGGGGGTCACGTCGAGTTAAAACGTTCAGGTGGAGGGGGTCACGTCGAGTTAAAACGTTCAGGTGCAGGGGGTCACGTCGAGATAAAACGTTCAGGTGGAGGGGGTCACGTCGAGTTAAAACGTTCAGATGGAGGGGGTCACGTCGAGTTAAAACGTTCAGGTGCAGGGGGTCACGTCGAGTTAAAACGTTCATGTGGAGGGGGTCACGTCGAGTTAAAACGTTCAGGTGCAGGGGGTCACGTCGAGATAAAACGTTCAGGTGGAGGGGGTCACGTCGAGTTAAAACGTTCAGGTGGAGGAGGTCACGTCGAGTTAAAACGTTCAGGTGGAGGGGGTCACGTCGAGTTAAAACGTTCAGGTGCAGGGGGTCACGTCGAGATAAAACGTTCAGGTGCAGGGGGTCACGTCGCGCCCTCTGGCGTCCTCCCCCGGGACACGGCACCACACGAGCCACGGTCTCTCACGACGCCTGGGATTGAGGGAATCTCCTGCGGAGTAGTCGCGGCGGCCTCCTCCTCCTTCACAGACGGACTCGCTTGAGCTGCGACGATCTACAGGCGAACGGAGGCGGGAAGCCGCGAATCCGCGTCCACAGAGTACTGACGCAGTCTCGGCACGGAGCCCAGAGAGCCCACAGCCTCGAAACGAACTCAAAGCCTCGACTGGAACCCACGGCGGTCTCGTCACGAACCAACGGAACGGACAGCCCTCCATGTGAGCCCAGAGCATCAACACGAAGCCAGAGCCGCGCTGACGGAGACAGCTCAAGTTGGTGGTGGTGGCGGCGGTCCCATTGTTGTGGCCACGGTCCAATTGTTGTGGCCACGGTCCCATTGTTGTGGCCACGGTCCAATTGTTGTGGCCACGGTCCCATTGTTGTGGCCACGGTCCCATTGTTGTGGCCACGGTCCCATTGTTGTGGCCACGGTCCCATTGTTGTGGCCACGGTCCCATTGTTGTGGCCACGGTCCCATTGTTGTGGCCACGGTCCCATTGTTGTGGCCACGGTCCCATTGTTGTGGCCACGGTCCCATTGTTGTGGCCACGGTCCCATTGTTGTGGCCACGGTCCCATTGTTGTGGCCACGGTCCCATTGTTGTGGCCACGGTCCCATTGTTGTGGCCACGGTCCCATTGTTGTGGCCACGGTCCCATTGTTGTGGCCACGAATCGGCATCTGAGGTTAAAACAAATTTGGCGGGTTTATTGTAATGTTTTAATTTTTTTTAATTTTAATTTTATTTTATACCTACGTGACTTTTACCGAAAGAACCAGAGAGTATGTGTTTTGTTTTACAGAGTTCAACTGCCGCAAAGAGTCGGAGTACCTGGCGCTGTGTATAAACATCGCCACTAAGGAAGCCAAAGGCGTTCCGCCGTGGTGCTGGCCATCCACCCCCCTCTCGTATGCTGTGCCGGCATGCGAAATGTCTTCGCGAACAACTTTCCCCAAAAGTCTACAGGCTATGGGGGATATTTGTCATTTGTGTGTGTGGACGTGTGTGTACCGTGTAACATTGACAGGGCTGGTTCAGTTGAAGGTGTACATCTTATGTGTGCGTGCATTTCCCCCCGTGGGGCTACCGATGCTTACCAATGTGAATTGGTTCATGAAAGGTATAAAGTAATTAAGCGTAAGCCTAAAAACGTTAAGTTGCATTTCCTTGACACAGAAAGGTTTGGACCGTGAGAGATGACGTTGGCTTGGGGAGATCGTCATCCAGCAGTGGACTGACAAAAGACCGCGTGCATTGGCAATGTTTGCGAATTGTTCCCTTCGCATAACATCACGAGTACTTTCATCTCTCAGAAACATCACATTACCAAGGAAAACACTCGCGCCCAACGACCAAGAACGCGTCATTATTTTGATAAAAGTATATTTCAGTTGATGAAGCGGACATGATCATGAGGGCAGCCCTGCACATTGTGCGCATGCCAATACAGTACAGACTTGGTAGACTTCTCATGTCATGATTTACAATACGGTACAGTATTATATATAACCGAGTTTACATATATATAAGATATACATCATATACATATCATTGCCAGCGTGGCTCCATGCTCAAATGGGCACTGGGAGGAGGTCCTGAGCCGGTGGTGGAAATTCATTATTACCATGGCGGGGACCATCCTTTTAGAGGGATCGTTGACCAATGTTGATCTAACCTGGACCACGTGGTGGATAAGGTTATCATTGGGCCCGACGTACTCCTCATTGGCAACCACCAATTCTGCCAACCTCGCCCACGAATTATTTGGTGATGCTGCTGCTGCTGCGTTGGCAGCAATGTACAATAACTAAAAAAAATCGCTTTCGCCAATAACGCTACGGCCTTACAAATATATGATTAGGTGACGTTTCAGGCAATGGCCCTCACTATGAAGAGGGGCCCATTGCCCAAAACGTCGCCTGTATTTATTTTATTGCCGAATGTTAGTTTTATCTCCCACTAATGTAGCCCCCACGCGTTCACAGGCGATCAACGTTGACAGAACCTGCAGCACGTGGTCAGTGCCGAGTTTACAGATTGGATGGATGGTGGTGATTTGAGGTGGAACGAAGCATATTAATTAATATTGATGAATAATCTTACGATGATGCATGCATTAAACTGGGTGTGTATGAATTCACGTTTTTCTATTCGGGTGTGCCGTATGCAAACGGACATTCACCTGACCCCTGCAGCCACGATCTTTACCAGCGTTAAAAACTATTGATTCTTGAATCATCGCGACCCAGGAACGCCAACAGTGTGTGAACCAGTACAGGTGTCCATCTCAAATACCACGTGCTGTTTCTGCTCCACACCAATACCACCGCGGTTCATATACACCACATACGCATGTATATCTTAGATATAGATTTATGTAACATGCATAGTCATTTGAGTATTAAAAACGCATCTGTTGGTATCCGGCCTACACGTATTAACATCAACGGCCACGTGGCCCAGGGATTTCGAGTCGTCGTCCACTGCGGACAGATTCAAGTCACGTGAGCGAGTGGGGGCTGCAAATGGGTTTGGGGATCTCGGCATCGGCCTTTTGCGCGTCAAGATGACGTTTACAATAGTGCACAATCTGCACAACGGCCCCTGTGATTGATACCAGCTCAAATGAGGGAAAGATTGTGGAATTGTTGTTGTTGTAAAGTCAGCGGAACAAGAAAAAGGCAATGCATACATTTTCTCCGGCTGTTAAGATTTGCCTCTTCAGCGAAAAAAAAAATGCCTCGATTTGCGTTTTGTAAGTTTTGCCAACTCGATTTTCTTAACGAGCTACGCAATTAGAATCCAGCCGTTCCCGGCTTGTGTGTGTGCAGTCAACAGTCTCTCTATCTGCTGTAGGAGTGTGGTCAGTACGTGGGGAGCCCTTCATCCAACAGTGAAATGATAAAGGGCCGTACATTAGTTTCATCATCATATCTACCCAGAGCACCAGCAGCCATTTGTAACTCTTTCACATGCACACGCAACAGCAGCATGCAAGGACCATCCGCCTTGAACCAGAAGCTCAAAGCTCTCACCCCCCTGTTCATGGTTCACTTACAGTAATAGGTTTTTACCCTTTCAACTGGTACGCCTTTTGGCGTCATCTGGTCCAACACCAATGGAGACTAGGCTCTAAGAAAAGCTGTCTCGGGTGTGGACCAATCAACTTCAAGGACAGCGCATATCATCATCATCATCAGAGTTGTTTCTTTTTGTTTGCATTTTGACTGCTTGTGTTGTGGTTATTGCAAATATGATGCCTTGTTGTATAAAGGTGTCAGTTTTTGTACCAGTTGAAAGGGTAAAAACCTATTACTATATTTTGCCACTGGTAAAGGAGATGTCTCAGTGTACATGGTTCACCTGTTCACGTCTCAGCCATTGAGGCCCTCGCCTGTTCGGCCTGGCCTATGAAGGACTTGAGAGCTCTGACTCCGCTTCATCGAAGTTCTCCATCAAACATCGCATCCTACTCGTGAAATATGTGCTCGCCATTAATTGATTATTTATTATGAACATAATCGTCTTCATCATAAGTTCTTGATTAAGTCGGATGGCTGCGAAGGTGGGAAACAATTTGCAAAAAATTACGTTCATGTGTACCGACTTGAAAACTTAGTTCACCAACTTTACTAAACCATGTAACATTTCATCTTCTTGGTTCTTTCGGTAAAGTCACGTAGAAGGGAAATAATAAAATAATATGTTTTATTTGTATTGTTTTATTATTATTTTATTATTTCCCTTCTACGTGACTTTACCGAAAGATGAATCCCTGCAGTCACGAAAGCTTTAAATCGACATGTAACAATTCTCGAATATAAAAAGGTGTGAAAAAAAAGATAAACACGACAGTAAAATAAACCTCTTGCAAAAAAATGTTGTTGTTAAAACCATTTAAACAAAAAAGAGATGTCTTCAAGCTTGTTGTGGTAAGAACTGAATCACAAGAGCTGCCTAGAGAAAACGAAGACCATTTCGCAACCGTAGGGGTCCAGTTCAAGAGTTCAAAGCACCCGGTTAAGCCAACGGTAACTACAAAATGTGTTCATCCAGAAAAAAAATTCCACTGAATCTCAAGCCTTTATCTCAGGAGGGCCCTGCATCATTGGGACGTTTGATCAATGTTATGAACGAGTGTTTGGTCGTGATATCGTCACAAGCTTACCCTGGTTGATTTTTTTTTTGCAGCACTCAGATGATAAACTCGCGTCTGGCTGAGAGTACGAACAACGCCATGCTCTGTTGCGCATATAAACACACGTGTATTCACCCGAGTAATCGATTCCTAGATTGGCCTCGTAATGACAGATCCAAGAACCGGTTTGAAGGTAAAACAAATCGATCAGTTCCGTCGCTCTCCATGATCACACCAATCGTCGACATTGAAACTACCCTCCACGCACCCACACACGCCCGCACAACATCTGACCCACGTGGCATTTGTATTGCTCTTGCACATATACAGATGTAATTGTTTGATTAAGCTACGGTTACCTAGCAGGGAGGGACGACGAAGGAGCATTGGTTAGAAGGGAGAGATGGGGTGAGGGAGGCGAGTCTGTGAAGTTAGTTTGCAAGGTGAAAATACCTTTGGCTAGATATCATTGCACGCGTGAATTAACGGACGATCCATACACTCTGCACCAGGTGGTACAAACAAGGGCCTCGCCAACATCCGTTGCCAATCACTGGTTTGCCAAAAAAATAACAGGTGGACGTTTCGGGCAATGGATCTTCTGCAGATCAGAGTGAGATAGGGCAGAGGTTGACCGATTTTAACATCGGGAGATTACATTTCATAATGAGAACCTGAGAAAAATGGGACGTGTTGAGAACGTTAGTGAATGAACGGTTTTTGAATTGACACGGTTAACAGTTTTCCACCGGTGGACATTACACGCATCATGTGAACCGTGTAAGAGTCGGTGTTTTACACTATTGGAACCTTATTTGCCAGTAAAAAATATAATTGGTTTTTTACCCTTTTATCTGGCAACAAAACTGACACCTTTTTTACGAGGAGTCATGTTTGCATAGACCACAATACGTCTTTTGGCGTCATCTGGTCCAACACCATGTGAGACTAGGCTCTAAGGAAAGCTGTCTCGGGTGTGGACTAATCAACTTCAAGGACAGTGCATACATTATCAGACTTATGTTTTTTTTTTGCATTATGACTGCAGGTATTTTGGTCTATGCAAACATGACTCCTTGTAAAAAAGGTGTCAGTTTTGTTGCCAGATAGAAGGGTAAAAAAACAGTTATCAATTATCAGTCGGTGTTTTATCAAGGCCTGTGAAATCAAACTGATTTGTATTTACATTTGACGATTCATATACTGCCGACTGTGGATGTATTCAACTACGTGGACTTTACGCGTTGTTTTTTTTTGTTTGTTTGGAAAAGTTAAACCTTTCAAGCAATTACAGCAAAACTCTTGGGGCTGCACTGGCAATAACGCAGAATCAAACATCGAAAATTAACACCACATAGATGAAGGCCTTCTGAGTAAATACATACAAATTAGTATTACACTCCTCCAACATATTGAGCCACTGGCCACGATTCAGAGCAATGAAAACTGTAAATGAGCGACTCCTGTAAGGCGTGAATCACGTGTTGATAGAAACTGTTTCCCCCCCACCCGACTTGATAAGAAACGTCAATTTGGAACCAAATGGCTTGTGCCGGATGGAAAGTAATTTCCTTTTCAAATCTTGACCGCTTTCCGCCGAGGTAGAAATCACAATAGTGAGTGGGGTGGGGTGGGGGTGTGACAGGGTGGAGCCGAGTCAGGATGAGAAGGAAAAAGTTGTATCCGAGGTTCATCAAAGGCGGTTCTCACCGCGATGGTGGTTTCTGTATCAAACCCACGACGCCAGCAGTCGACGTGAGGTTCGTGCCAATTGTGCCAAACTTGATGCGTCTGCATCAAGCCAAGTTCGGGGAGAAAAAAATAAATGTTTCGTCAACGAATGTGACTTGGCAGGAAAATGATCAAATATACTCGCGTGTTTTCCCGCAAGGAAACAAAAGCTTCGCCGGGTCTCAAAGATTATTTTGGAGCAGGGGACTTGTGTATTTAGGGAGTATATTCATATTCTTAGCTTTTTTTCGGTAAAGTCACGTAGGTAATTTTGCTGTGACGGTTCCACCTGAAGACGGAAGCTTGTGTTGCCTCCAAAACGTCGTGATTTTTATTTTATTTTTTTATTTGACTTTCATTAATTTTAAATTTTTACCTACGTGACTTTACCGAAAAAAACCTAAGAATATGAATCCTTGCAGTCACGAAAGCTTCAAATCTAGAATTATTTAGGGAGTGTTAAGGCGGATTCCTTCAAAGTGTTTGGCATATGTGGGAGGAAACAGGAGCAACCGGGAAAAAAACCCCCCACGCATATACGAAGGGAGATAACACTAAAGTGCCCCCCGCGCGCACTGAGATTCGGTTATGTTCAATCCTCTGTGGTGCAGTACTGCCACCTTCTGTCCACCAAATTCCGTGAGCCACTCTTAAATAGGGGTGGTATGATCAATTGTGGAGTGTGTGTAAAAAAAACGTTAAGATATTTAAAAGAAAAAAACCTCGCACAATGTCAGGAATTAAAATGATTTGAAAGTCGTTTGCTGTAACGGGTCGTTAGATTTGCACAATGCCACAAACAACAGCGCCGCTTCTGGAGACGTACACAGCGAAGACTCCACAAGTAGTCCGTGCTACTCTCAAGTCGTGCACTATCGAGTTACCGCTCGCACGGGTCCACGGAAACAACTCCTAGACTCGTGGAGGAGGAAAAGGCGAGAAAAAATCGCGATTTTGCGCGAAATTTTCTCGTCGCTTTCAATCGTTTTTTTTTCATACTCTTTGTTTTTTTCGGTAAAGTCACGTAGGTAAACAGATTAAAATAAATTAAATCACGACGTTTCGGAGCTCTAAGAGCTCTCTGCACTTGATACATTAATTTTGCTGTGACGGTTCCACCTGAAGACGGAAGCTTGTGTTGCCTCCGAAACGTCGTGATTTAATTTATTTTCATTTTTTACTTATGTGACTTTACCGAAAAAACCACGAAAACTTCAAATCTAGAATTAAGTTTTTTTTCTTCCCATCGCAATGTATCCCCGATGAGAGTATCTCCTAGATCGCAGCGCGGATTAGAGAAGTTTCACTGCATTTGCAGACCACAGCCATCATTATCCGATGTCACATTCCGTTGATCCTTAAACACAGGCAGCTATGCTTCACCAGCGGTCGTAAACAAACTTTCACGTAAAAAAAAGACGTACACACACACAAGATGCAGACGGGCAGCCGGGGAAGGTTAAGTTATCCGCGCATGAGTTTGTCGAGGAAACATAAAGCGGGTTACAAGAGACGATTAATTGACTGGGTCAGAAGACCTCCTTTGCCAGTACCAAAATATACTAATAGGGTTTTTCCCCTTTTTTCTGGCAACAAAAACTGACACCTTTTGCAAGGAATCATGCTTACATTAACCACAATACTTGCAGTCAAATGCAAACAAAAAACAATACTCTGATAATTTATGCATTGTCTTTGAAACTGATTGGTCCACACCAGAGACAGCTTTCTTTAGAGCCTAGTCTCATATGGTGTTCGACCAGATGACCAATCAGTTTCAAAGACAATGCGTAAATTATCAGAGTATTGTTTGTTGTTTGCATTGAACTGCAAGTATTGTGGTTAATGTAAGCATGATTCCTTGCAAAAGGTGTCACTTTTTGTTGCCAGAAAAAAGGGGAAAAACCCTATTAGTGGGTCAGAAGAGTCAAGTGAGCCTTGGGCAGCACACGCTGAAGGAAATGATGGCTGGTGGTCCGAACGATGGAAGCCGGTAGCCAAAAAAACCCACCACGCCCCGGAGGATGTGTCCACAATAAAGCGGACAACCGAGGGCGAATGTTGATTTCTGGCGTAACTAATGAGTGTTCCTCCGGCCAAGTCGCCAGCCGTCTCCGCGGGGCGTCTGCCGATGATTCTGGCCAGTTGTGCGAACTGCAACACCACTGCAAAAGTCGTACAAAATAAATAAACCACGCGTTGTTATAATTAAAATTCAACGAGAATGTACACACGGACCTTGGCAACTAACTCGACATTCACCGTCGACGACAGATTAAGTCGATTACTCCGTAAGTAGTTAGTTGAAACTTTTGTACAAGTAAAAAAAAACGTAAAGCTGACAACAATTCACGACATTTGTACAAAAACATTTACATGAACCCAAGGTATGTAATTGAGAAGTGGCCCTGGGTGCCAAATTGTACAATATAATACTCTTTGGTTCTTTCGGTAAAGTCACGTAGTGTATAAAATAAAACAAAATAAATCACGACGTTTCAGGCGCACACACAAGCGTACGTCATCCCACCTGATCACGGACGCTTGCGTTGCGCCCGAAACGCCGTGATTTATTTTGTTTTCTACCTACGTGACTTTACCGAAAGAACCAAACAGTATGGATTCCTGCAGTCACGAAAGCTTCAAATCAAGATTGTACAACATAATATTGGTGGTGGGAGCAAAGTCAAAGCCAGGGTTGCAATTTTAGAGGTTATACCTGCGAACCTAGAGGCTGCATCGATAGGTCACCAATGACCTTCGGCAGCAGTATGATGATGCAGCCTCACCAGTTAAAATATGGTCTTATGCCGACGATACACAGAACATTGCGTGCATGTGAATCAATGTTTTACAATATAGGCAAATTTCACGAAATTTTTTTTCTAGGGTTACATTTGGGCTAACGGAGAAAACCAAACTGTACAAACGATAACAGAAAAAGGAAAGCAGAAATCGATACGTACGAGATGATAAGAGACAAACGGAACTGAAGTTTGGATAGAATCGCTGGGCTGGAGGTGATTGGTTGCAGGCTGATTCGTTCAGTCATGGAAGGCTTCCTCCTCTCTCTCTCTATCTCTCGAGGTTTTTGTACTCGGCTGCATTTTCAAAAAACGCACACGCGTTATCGTACACCGGCGCAGAATTTAGTTTCATCCCACACCGAAAATCTGGCGAGACTGGTGAAAAACCAGAATCCCAATTCAAAAACAGGACCGCTGTTAAATAAATGCGGTAAAAATAAGGCCGTGATACACTCGGACCGGGTTCTTCAACTGGTGGCCCACGCGTCAAAACGTGGCCCACAAAAGATTCTAGGAGTGGCCTCGCAGAGCTCTCAGTCCCATAGGCCAGAGCAGAAATCGGTAACCACCCATCTTTAGCAGTCCCCATTCACTTATCACGGCCAACACGAGTGAATCACTTTTCATGACCCCTACTCGTTTGAAACCGTTATCGCACAATTCACTGTTATTGGCCACAAAGCCATTGGAACCACGAGAGTTCCATCACCTGAGGTTGGTACCGACAGGTGAATTATACGGCCCGGTTTCATGGACCACATGGCCAGCCAAGAGATAAAAAGGGACGAGGTGAGAGATAATCAGGAGAGATGTCGCGACAAATGGTGCACAGCGCTCGCGTGTACAGATGCTATTACGTCACGCGTGCTGCTAAAGCAAGCAAAGTTTATTGTGGCCTCCTGCACTTGGGCTAATATAGAGCAAGTGTCACGGTTATCATACACCGCCAATAGTCACCCAACCATTTGCTATCGTACCAGACAGATCACCGTCATGCTAAGCCATTGCTATATAAGTTGCCGTTAGAGAAGCCATTATTTCATTGAATTGCCAGCCGGAGACAAACTGCCTTTAAATTGTCCACCTCCTCGAGTTGATCGTGGCCTTATATTGCGTACCGATAAAAACCGTGGTGCCAGGTCGTAGATTTCAGGAGGCGTCTCTTTGTCACGGTGGAGAGCCGTGTATGTTCCCAACCACTGCTGGGCAATGAGCGAAACGGCCGATGAATCGTCATCGCGCCCCGCGTGGCGCCTTGCCTTAGCAGCGGCGGCAGAAGCTCGTTAGCGTAGGTTGCCAAGCGCATGCACAGAACAGCTGCAGACCGCTTGCCATTCCACTCGTCCGTCAATAATTTAAACGTTTCTCCTTCAAATCGGAAGTCTTTTTTTTTTGTCCGGGCCAAAGTTCTCTCTTCTCAAAATCCCAGTTGCGTAGCGATCCTCCGGACTTGTCCGACGCGCCGTCGTCAGCTGTATTACGACCGTGCGGACGGAACTTCTTATCCGCGAGTCAACGGCCGGCAAAAAACTGTTTGCGGGATAGTTGCTTCCCCCGGCGTTCCATTGAAAGAGGCGCCTCCTCCTCTACAGTCGGTCATCCGTCCCGCCAACAACACGTGCTCTTGCTCCACCTTTGGACTGAACACGTACAGCCCTTGATGACGGGGTGCACGTGGTTCAGTCAAGTGCAATTTACGTTTTTTTTCATTTGGTGCGATCATCGTTTATGGGAGCCCCGTGGTGATGCACCCCCCTCCTCCTCGCCCCGTGCGGAGACTCGGCGTCTCGAAGAGGCGCTGGCCCGGCGCTGCAACGTGGCGGCTTATCGCCCTCTGCCGCCTCGCCCGATGGCTCTATTGACGCCGAGTATGGAAAGCGTCCGCGACAAGTGTTTTATTTTAAAGCAGATCCCAGCTTGCCCAGGCCGCCGGCTTGCACAGCGGCACCGACAGTGGCTCCGGCCAGACGCCAGAACGCGGAGGAATAAAAAAAAAAACGGCAACAACCCCCCCACGCGGTGGAAAAAGGATGAGCGACCGGCAACTCCCGTTGTCATGCTTTCCGGGGCGACGGCATGGCAGCACCGTGCAGCAGCAGCAGCAGCAGCAGCAGGAGCAGCAGCAGCAGCAGCACATGCAGTGACGGTTGGTGGGGGGGGGGGGAACTGGGTGGACGCCCACTGGCTCGCTATCTCACTGGCTCGTAGGCGTGCCAAGCCTGTCCGGGAAGGCCAGAGGCGGTCATCTAGCGGTCTGCATCGTGAGCGAGTGGAGTCTTTTGGTCATAGGTGAGGTCGTGGGCCACGGGAGGCGAGGCGGGAGGTGTGGGGGAGGGGGGGGGCAGGCAGAACGGTGGAACGAGCCCCCTGGGTGGTCGAGGGTGGTGCGGTTCATCCCAGATGCCGTCAGTATGCGAGAGCGGATGCGTGTGTGTGTGTGGTTGCTGCTGCCTCGTGTGTTTAGAGTTAGTGTGTTAGTGCGATGCTCTCAGGACACTTGCAATTGAGACTATTCTGCTCTCTTTGAGTCCTCACCTGGTTAAAAACCCCCAAAACAAACTAATATAAGTACACGCAGGTGCGCACAAAAGGTACGCATGTGCACCTTTGCACACGCGCACACACACACACGGGCGATTGAGTGTAAGCGTTTGAGAAGGGCAACGAGCAGGAATTGAGTCCAACGAAGTACGCTTCAAAGCAGACCGACCGTAAGTGCGTGCACGAGCGTGTGATCGCGTGCATAAGTGTGCGCGCGCACGTGTCCGGAGAGCGCCCTGCGAGCGTACACGGGTCCGGATTTGTGCCCGTGTCCACGCGTACGTGGCCCACGAGTTAACGGCACTTCGCCCCAACGTTACGTATGGCTATAGAGGGGACTCCTTGCCTCTTTGTGCGTGTATAGGCGACTTCACGAGCGCATGCACGAGCCCTCTCGCGTCTGCGTGCGCACGCCCGCCGGGGCGCAGGGGCGCGCACGAGCCAGTCTACACGTGCGTGGGGATGACCAGGGTTGGTAGTGGTGGTGCGGCTGGTGGGCTGGTCGGGGCAGGATGGGTTGGGGTCGGGGACCGCCGACTCCTCGGCCTAGCAGCGGTAGTCCTTCTTGTTGTACGGCTTGTTCCCCAGGATGCTGTCCAGCTCCGTCACCACCTGAGCGGTCAGCTTCGGAAGCACCTGCCGGGCATCGAACAACAGGTGCGGGTCAAACCCGAGCGCGGCGGCGGCGGCGTGGGCGGCGTGGGCGGCGCTCCCGAGAGCGTAGCGCTTTGGAAGCGAGGCTTGGCGGATGGTAGCGAGATGACGTGCGCAGGGGTGGCGCGCCCTCACCTGGATGGCGCCCAGATTCTCAATGAGCTGCTCCGTGTTGGATGCTCCGAGCAGCACCGAGCTCACGCCCTCGTTACGCAGGCACCAGGCTGCTCCCACACGCACGCGCACAATCATGGGGGCATGCAAACGCGCAGAATCATCCAATAGGAGGAAGCCACTGGAGCTACGGCACTTTTAAACGTGGATTTTAAACTAATTTCTGTAGAACTGCTTTTTGTGTTTAGTTTGTTGTCCTTCCCTACGCACCTCCGATTAGCGCGGTTGGCTACGTACGGTGCGAAAGAAGTTCAGCATACATACATCATGGGCACGCAAACACTAACGCAAGCACGGACACAAACGCACGCACAAATACACAAGCGCACTCACACAGGCACCAGTGCACAAGCAAATTGGGGTGAACACCATTCCCTGCTGCCTTTTGCCTGTGCCACCAATGGGTATTCGACAGAAGGGAAGCCCTGTGGGTTACACCCTGCCCCGTGTACACCCTGCAGTAACACCCTGCGCTCAGCGCCCTGTGGGTTACACCCTGCCCCGTGTACACCCTGCAGTAACACCCTGCCCTCTGCGCCCTGTGGGTTACACCCTGCCCCGTGTACACCCTGCAGTAACACCCTGCCCTCTGCGCCCTGTGGGTTACACCCTGCCCCGTGTACACCCTGCAGTAACACCCTGCCCTCTGTGCCCTGCGGGTTACACCCTGCCCTGTGTACACCCTGCAGTAACACCCTGCCCTCTGCGCCCTGTGGGTTACACCCTGCCCCGTGTACACCTTGCAGTAACACCCTGCCCTCTGCGCCCTGTGGGTTACACCCTGCCCCGTGTACACCCTGCAGTAACACCCTGCCCTCTGCGCCCTGTGGGTTACACCCTGCCCTGTGTACACCTTGCAGTAACACCCTGCCCTCTGCGCCCTGTGGGTTACACCCTGCCCTGTGTACACCCTGCAGTAACACCCTGCCCTCTGTGCCCTGCGGGTTACACCCTGCCCTGTGTACACCTTGCAGTAACACCCTGCCCTCTGCGCCCTGTGGGTTACACCCTGCCCCGTGTACACCTTGCAGTAACACCCTGCCCTCTGCGCCCTGTGGGTTACACCCTGCCCCGTGTACACCCTGCAGTAACACCCTGCCCTCTGCGCCCTGTGGGTTACACCCTGCCCCGTGTACACCCTGCAGTAACACCCTGCCCTCTGCGCCCTGTGGGTTACACCCTGCCCTGTGTACACCTTGCAGTAACACCCTGCCCTCTGCGCCCTGTGGGTTACACCCTGCCCTGTGTACACCCTGCAGTAACACCCTGCCCTCTGTGCCCTGCGGGTTACACCCTGCCCTGTGTACACCTTGCAGTAACACCCTGCCCTCTGCGCCCTGTGGGTTACACCCTGCCCCGTGTACACCTTGCAGTAACACCCTGCCCTCTGCGCCCTGTGGGTTACACCCTGCCCCGTGTACACCCTGCAGTAACACCCTGCCCTCTGCGCCCTGTGGGTTACACCCTGCCCCGTGTACACCCTGCAGTAACACCCTGCCCTCTGCGCCCTGTGGGTTACACCCTGCCCCGTGTACACCTTGCAGTAACACCCTGCCCTCTGCGCCCTGTGGGTTACACCCTGCCCCGTGTACACCCTGCAGTAACACCCTGCCCTCTGCGCCCTGTGGGTTACACCCTGCCCTGTGTACACCTTGCAGTAACACCCTGCCCTCTGCGCCCTGTGGGTTACACCCTGCCCCGTGTACACCTTGCAGTAACACCCTGCCCTCTGCGCCCTGTGGGTTACACCCTGCCCTGTGTACACCTTGCAGTAACACCCTGCCCTCTGCGCCCTGTGGGTTACACCCTCCCCCGTGTACACCTTGCAGTAACACCCTGCCCTCTGCGCCCTGTGGGTTACACCCTGCCCCGTGTACACCCTGCAGTAACACCCTGCCCTCTGCGCCCTGTGGGTTACACCCTGCCCCGTGTACACCTTGCAGTAACACCCTGCCCTCTGTGCCCTGCGGGTTACACCCTGCCCTGTGTACACCCTGCAGTAACACCCTGCCCTCTGCGCCCTGTGGGTTACACCCTGCCCCGTGTACACCTTGCAGTAACACCCTGCCCTCTGCGCCCTGTGGGTTACACCCTGCCCCGTGTACACCCTGCAGTAACACCCTGCCCTCTGTGCCCTGCGGGTTACACCCTGCCCCGTGTACACCCTGCAGTAACACCCTGCCCTCTGTGCCCTGCGGGTTACACCCTGCCCTGTGTACACCCTGCAGTAACACCCTGCCCTCTGCGCCCTGTGGGTTACACCCTGCCCGGTGCCCTGCGCACACCGTGTGCCCCACACTGCGTCGCGTGCCCTCTGCCCCGCGCTTGCACCATCTGTCCGTGCGTCCCCCGCGTCCCCCTCACCGATGGAGAGCTGGGGCAGCGTGCAGCCGAGCCTCTCCGCCACTATGAGGATCTCCTTGAGCTTGGCCTGCTGCCGGTGCCCCTCCTCGCTCGTGATGCGCTCCTTCAGCCACTGGTAGCCCTGCCGCACGTCAACGCAACGGGCCGCGGGTTAGTCGTACGTGACGCAGGTAACGTCGTCGCACGAGACTCTGGTGACGTCGCAGCACGCGTGGCATCGCGGCTGTTGCGACCGTATTCATCACATCTTTATACTGCACACAAACAAGAGAAAGATCGCCCGCATGGGCTTTAACAGACTGTTGGGGCAAATGCTGCTAGCGAGTAGCAGCACCTACGAAGGGCGGCACCGCACAGGAGGGGGGCGGGTGGCCAGCACCTCGTCCGGTTGACTTTGTCTCCCCAGCGTGATGTTTATACATCGCACCAGATACTCATCTGAGGTCGAGTCGACCTGGGAGAGGCCCAGGACCGGTTGAAATATTCATCTCTGTTATTGTTTGCGAGCGGGAATGGAACTCGGGTCGCCAGGTTCATAGCGCGGCGTGCCGATCGCAGCGCCACCACTCCCCACTGCGCACGCACACACACACACGCACGCACGCAGGCCCACGCCACACGGCCGCGCGCTCACCTTGAGCGAGGCGCGCGAGTACATGGGGATCCCGTCCTCGTACTTGCCCGTGATGATCCCGCACGCGAGCGGGGACCAGGTCATGGCTCCGACGCCTACAAAGAAAACAAAGACCCCCCCCCCCCCCACACCGATTAGCCTTAATAGACTGTCGGGGCAAGTGCCGCACCTATGAAGGCCGGCACGGCACACGACGCCTACACACGCACGCACGCACGCAGGGAGTGGGGGCAGGAGGGAGCAGAGCAGACGGTTGAATCGAGTGACTGTGGAAGGGGGGGGGTTAAATTCGGATCAACTTTTATTTTACTTTTTTTATTGTATTTTTAGCAGGTAAAGCCCATTGAGCTATTATCTCTTTTCCAGAGGCGGCCTGACAACAGGTCGCCTTTGTTAATTTATAGTAGCCAAATCGTAAGAATAGGTTTTCCCCTTTTTACTGGTAACAAAACAGTTGTGTTAAGATGTTAAAACACCAAACTGAAACCTTTTGCAAGGAATCATGTCTGCATTCTGACCACAGATACTTGTGGTGAAAATACAAACAAAAAACTATGCTCTGACATCTTCTTGGTTCTTTCGGTAAAGTCACGTAGAATGTGACTTTACCGAAAGAACCAAGAAGATGAATCCCTGCAGTCACGAAAGCTTTGAATCAAAATTTATGCTCTGACAGTATATGTATTGTGTTTGAAACTGATTGGTCCACACCAGAGACAGCTTTCTTTAGAGCCTCGTCTCAAACAGTGTCAGACCAGAGGACGCCAAAAGGCTTCAGTTTGGTGTTTTAACATCTTAACAACCGGTTTTGTTTCCAGAAAAAAGGGGAAACCCTATTCTTATATTTTGGCAAAGGAGGTCCCATTATGTTGCCAAATCATCTTTAACACATGTTGGTTCGGAATGCAGAGGGGAAAACCGGAGGTTCCAGAGGAAAATCCATGCGAGCACCACGGGGGAAAAAGAACAGGGGGACTTCCAAATACACAACAGGCAGGACCTGGCAGAACCTGGCGGGTACTGATGGGTGCCTGGCAGGACCCAGCAAGGCGCGGACCGCACAGCTATTGAGAGTAAGCGAGGGCACAAGCGAGCGAGCGAGCGAGCGACCGACCTACTCCCCCGGACGCGCTTGCGCACTGCTCACCGATCTTGTGGTAGAGCTCAGGCAGCTGCACCTCCACCTTCTCGCGCTGGAACAGGTGGTACTCGGCCTGCTCGCACACCGGCGGGATGAGGTTGAACTGCCGTGCCACTGAGTACGCCTCCTGCACACGTCAAACAAAGACCCGTGCCCATACAGCCTTGAACAGACTGTTATGGCAAGTGCTGGAAGCGACCGCGTATGAAGGCCGACATGGCACACGAGAGGGTCGCCAACACTACATCACCACTGTCTCTCCAGTGGTGATGTTTTACACACTCCAAAAGGTACTCATTTAAGGATGAGTCGACCCAGGGGAAACCCGTGATTGGTTCAGATAATCGTCCGTGAGCGGGAAGTGAACTCGGGTCGCCGGGTTCATAGCGCAGCGTGCTAACTGCTGCACCACCGCTCCCCACGTACACACGCACGCACGCACACGAACGTACGTAGGGGTGAGAGCAAGCATCACTGAGAATCGAGATTCTTCCATCCGTCCACTTCCCATGACCAGGTCAAGATTCACTGGGGCATCAGCCTCAAAGGTCAGCCCATCACAGTTTGCGATGTGATGAATTCAAGCCTTTGGTGGGAGTCACGTTTTTACAGTCCCTCTCAAGAATCTTAAGAATTCTGCCAAGCGTCGTCAGCGTTGGTGTACGGTGTTTTTTCTGCAATATTTTGCTGTCTTTAATTGGATTTTGTGTTGCACTCAGTCACATATTCACTTTAAGATGTTTTTTTGTCCATGTTTTTTGTTTTTTGTTCGTTGCGGTTGCACCCGATTCAAGAGCCGAATGGCTCACAGGGCTATACCTAATAAATGAACTTGAACGATCTAATTTCATCTCGATGTTTGTGCGGTGTGCAGTCATTGGATGACCGTCGACTGGGTACACTTGAGGGCACGGTTTCATCGCAGGCAGTTGAAACCAGGATTCAATGCGCGTGCGTACACAGCACCTGCTCCAAAAGTCTGTTAAAGACTATACACTGGAACGTGTCTCTTTGATTCGTATCTATGTGTATATGCATGCACGTGCATGCGTCTAGGCAAGTGTGTTGGCAAGTCTATAGCCACGTGTGCATATACATGGGCACACGTGTGTAAGTAGACAGGTGTTGAACACGTACCATAATCTCCATGGCACTCCATCGAGATGTACCCCAGTACATGGACATACCCTGGTTGATGACGTACGTCATCGCCCGGACAATCTCTGTGCCACGCAAACGACACACGTACACACACGCACGCACACACACAGATGGAACATACGTACACATACACGGGCGTGCGTACACGCAAGCGTCGTGACGAGCGATTGTTGTTATTAAGAAGCGCAATGTCAAACTCACAGCAAAAACCCGCGCGCGCGCGTGCGTTCATGCATATGCATGCATGCTGACGCACGCACCCACGTGACTCGCACGCACAGACGCACGTGCGCAAAAAGCCATCGCGAGCGAGCCGCTGCTGCGAATCCAAAGCCGAGGGGGTTCACAAGTTTCCCAACTTCCAGCGCCGCGCTCCCCGCGTGCGTTTACAGCGGCAACGCTCGGCCCTATTCACGAGAGCGGCTTGCAGCTCGCTCGGGGAGGGGGTGGGCAGGGGGGGGGGGTCGTCGCATCGGCAACGGGCCGGCAGAGGAGACTCGGAGACGCTCTGTGCTCCAGCGGGGACGAGAGGTTTCGCCGCGTCGGTGGCCACGACAATAACAACAACGACACGGCCACGCGGTCGGCTGCGTCGAGCTGGTGGCCCAGATATTGCCGAGAGCTGGGATTCTCAGCACTAGCTCCGCTGTGTCCACTTCTGTGGGCCATTCCATTGTTGACACCAAGGGTTGCACCGCGCTGTTTGAAACGCGAGTGGATTGTGCCACCTCACGACGTGATGCAGATAGCGCAGTCCGACTAAACCGTTGATTTTGTTGTTTTTAAGAAGTTTATTCTTAGGAGGAGACTTTGAAAAGTGGGCGCACGCACGGACTTGTGCGCAGAACATTGCAGACTGTGAAAGGTTTAAAAACAACAACCGGCTGATCCGTGTGGTTGACGACCAGCGGATGCATCAAAATCTTTATTTAAACTGGAGGAGGAATCCGATGAGCTATAAAGCTCTTTTTTCCACAGATGTCCAGTCGCGTGCTGAAGTAGTCACTCACTGGCGCGCTTTGTTTTACTGGTAGGAACCTCCTGGTTACACCAGCCCACAGGAGATTATTGTGTCCATCCGTCGTGTAGGGAGGGGTTGGGTGGGGAGGGGAGGGTGGAGAGGGCCTGGGTGGGGAGGGTGGGGCGTGGGAGGGGTGGGGCTGGGTGGGGAGGGACTGGTCACCCCGTGGTGCCCTTATAAAGCTCAACGTTTAACCTACTCACGCCGGCTTGTGCCCGCCCTCACAGTCGGGCAAATTTACGGAATACACCACGCCGCCGTTGACCCTGGCCATTGACCGAGCAACCCAACGTTTCTACCAGCTCGCTCCGCAGGAATGCGTTAGTGACAAACCTTACTGAATTGGCTGTGTCGGGTGGTGGCGGGGATAACGACACATTTATATTCACGCGATCGACACCCAACTTTTTTTCATTACGGAGCTCACTACCGATGTAAGCCGTTGTGGGGCGAACGAACCCAGTTCGCTGGTTCCGGTCGAGCAGCGCGTTAACGACCGCCGCGCAACTGCGCAAATTTTACCCAAAACGTGTTCGTCACTCGCTTACGGCTCGGGAACTAAAAGCCGTGAGCAAGTTACTGACGAGCGACGCACCCCCACCCCCCCCCCCCCAAACGTGTTGAAACAAAACGAACACAAAAAAAATCCACGCTTTAAATTGCGTAGAAACAGGTGGCAACCCAAGCGGTGAAGTATGGTCAAACAACTTGCTCAACCGACACAGTGGGGGTCAGGGGGGGGGACATGGCCATCATCGAGCAGTGGAACGACAAAGCAGGAAACACTTCCACACATACACACACACAGCGATCGGGGACCTACTGGCAGTGCTGTCATTGTGCCTCTCAAACAGAGTTGCTCTATT
This sequence comes from Lampetra fluviatilis, assembly GCF_964198595.1. NCBI lineage: Eukaryota > Metazoa > Chordata > Hyperoartia > Petromyzontiformes > Petromyzontidae > Lampetra > Lampetra fluviatilis. The sequence goes on from NC_136310.1 coordinate 6,318,716, forward strand.
TCCACGTACTAAATGCGCGCCGACTCGGGAGCGAGCCATGGGCTATTGTTATTTTGTTGGCCAACAGGGGAGTTTAGGGAGGTTGAGGAAACTGTTCTGGTGAATATTAGCAACATCCTCTCCCACCGGAAGCGGCGTGGATTCTTCTCCGGGACCTCCGGTTTTTTCCCCCCTCCACATTTAGAATCAACGTCATGCGTTTAGGATATTTGGCTGCTATAGATTTCCACGTGATAAGCCCTTTCATTGACACCATCATTTGTGACGGCCAGGTCGTTTCTGCAAGACATCAATATCGCTCAGTGGGCCCTTACCTGGTAAAAATAAAAGAAATAAGTAATATAAAAAAAAACTTTTTACTAAAAGTAATAATAAGTCTCCGTCATCAGGTGGGACCGTCACAGCTGTGACGGTCCCACCTGATGACGGAGACTTGTGTTGTCTCCGAAACGTCGTGATTTATTAATTAATTTTATTTCTATTATTACTTTAGTAATTATTAAGTTAATTTACCGAAAAAACCTAAGAGTAATGACGGACACTTGTGTTGCGCCCGAAACGTCGTGATTTATTTTATTTTTACGTACGTGACTTTACCGAAAGAACCAAAGAGTCCGTTAAGTAAATGTTTTGTAATTGGTTAACGTTTTGTCATTGGTAAGCGGCATTATCCGCGAAACATTTGGCAGGCGAGCCGCATGCATGTCCGTCACGGGAAGGGTACACGGCTCGCTGCGGGGGATGTGGAGTTCTGGGAGGGAGCGCGTGCCCGTGACGTCGTGGCGATGACGTGCGGGTTGGGTTCTGCCTGGCGTTACCATTGCGATGACGCAGCGGCTTGGCTGGGAGGGGGCGGCGGGGGGGGAGCCCGCTGGGGCGAGTGGGGTCAGGAAGAGTTGGGACTAAGCCTTTGAATTTTGAATATCAGGGTACCCTTTTTGTATAAACTGTACCATGTAGTCTTCTTGGTTCTTTCGGTAAAGTCAGGTAGAAGGGAAATAATAAAATAATAAAAATAAAACATTATAAAATAATTTTCACGACGCTGTCTTTCCGACAGACCTGTTCTTCACCTGAGGACGGCTGCTTGCGTTGTGGCCGAAACGTCGTGAGAATTATTTTATTATGTTTTATTGTTATTATTTTATTATTTCCCTTCTACGTGACTTTACCGAAAGAACCAAGGAGATTAATCCCTGCAGTCACGAAAGCTTTAAATCGAAATGCACCATGTAGAATATGCAAACATTTAACGAAGAAGCACCTCGTACGTTTACTCCGAGCACATCCTCCGATGAGCAACGGTGCTCAATCGGAAAGAAGATCAACGTACATACGCACATCCTGTGCATCCACCACCAACGGCTGCAGCCCAGTCGACAGTTAAAATGCGCGGCTCTGCGACAATCCACTTGTCTAATAACGGGCCCTACCCCCACGGCTGCGTGTCAGCCTCATGGCGGTTGTTTGAACGACACTTCACCATGGCCCTGTGAGTGCGGCATGGCGAAGGGGGGCCCCCCCCCCCCAGGGCCGCTTCAGACATCGCTCGCCACGGCCGGAAATCGGTAAGTCGGCCCACCTTTATGTACCTTATTGAAATTCTTTCACACCGTACATAGCTAATCGGAGGTGCACGAGGACGACAAGCTAAACACAAAAAAGCAGTTCTAAAGAAATGAATGTTCAATCTAAATTCAGAACTTGTTTAACAGCACGGTGGCTTGTTCAAGCACTCCCCCCCCCTCCGCCGCCGCCACCGCCCCGATCCACAAGTGAATTTCATGCAGACGCGTTCCCCCCGTAGCTCCGCTTAAGTCATGAAAGAGAGGCACCGAGCGTTTGTTGACGCGTTTCATTGTGCGTCGTTTTGTTTTTCTTCCCGTGGGTGTGCGCTGGGTGTGAGAGCGGCTCGGAGCTCCGGCTCCCACAAGCCCCGGCGGTTCCACGCGCCGTCCTCCCGGCCCTCTCCCCGACGCATCAACCGCGAGCACTCGCCGTAGCAGAGCGATAGTTGATTTTTTTAAAAGTATTTATTTTTAAATCAACGTGACGTACTTGTTTGCATCAACATCCTAAAACATTCACAAAATGTAACCGGAAAACTACCGCTGTGTTTTTCTTTTCCTTAAAATAACGCCGCAAATGATATTTTCCCAGGAAAGGCTTCACCGCGTGGCTAAATTTGTTCTCAGGAGGGTCTTGCCCAGGGATGTTTAGCTCATCCCAAGTTATGGCTTTGCACTGTCGCAGAGGAAACCGCAGCGTCCGGGGAAGAACCCGCACGTATCGCATGAACCTGAACACTCCAACCAGCCTTCAGCATACTACTTGCTGTAGAAATTGTCCTAATTCTTGCTGCAGGCGGATGTCTCGTGTACCCTGTGGTGGAACGATTCACTAGAGCGTGTTTCATGGACACACTTGATCAGGACTTAAAAATATTGTTTTCTGAAAGGCCGGTAACTCGCCGCTTCTGTGACTTGTCACGATTCAAGGAAAGGTCGCAATTCGATTCAAGAATCAATATTGTTGTTTATCGCTACGGTTAACGTTGCAGCCTCGAGTGGCTGCGGAGGGCAAGTGAGCGCGTGGCATACAGCATACACGAATCGCTAAACACCAATTCTTAACACGTGCAAGTAATCGCGCGTATCATGGACGTAGGAATATTAATACGGTGCCACGGAGGCGAGATGTGAACTACCTCGCCTGGTATACAGCAGGTCGTGGGTTCGATCCCAACAACAGTATATTTGGAGTTTGCATGTTCTCTCTCTCCGTGGTTGTGCGGATTTTTCCTCCGGGTCCTCAGGTTTTTCCCTCCACAGTTAGAGACATGCGTTTGGAGTATTTGGCTGCGAGAAACTTCCAAATGATGGGCCGCTTCGTTGAGCTGTCATTTGTGGCCAGGTCGCTTCTGAAAAAGAGCCGTGTATAGCTCAGCGGGCCTCACCTGTCGAAATAAAAATAGTTTGACTTGAATATATTCACTCGTGCATCTCCACCTACACAGCGTGTTGTAAGCCAACAGTCACGTGCCGACGGTCACGTGTCAACGTTCCTCGACGACGGCATGAGACGGAGCGCCATCTGCTGTCTCGGCAAAGGAGGTTCACTACGGAGACGAAGCAGAAGAAATCTCATCCACATCTCAGTCTCTCCACGTAAAAAAAGTTGAAGTATTTCTTTTAAACACATCCCATCAGCCGCATAACCTTCTGGAAGCTCAAAATGTCAGCTGCATTCGTTCAACACAAGCACACTCTTCGCCGGTTTCCACTTTCAGTGTCTCATAATGGATCAGGCTTGCTTTGACCAATGCAGTGTGAACCGCAAACAGGTTTCCACATTCAGTGTCTCATCATAGATCAGGCTTGCTTTGACCAATGCAGTGTGAACTGCAAACTGGTTTACACATTCAGTGTCTCATCATGGATCAGGCTTGCTTTGACCAATGCAGTGTGAACCGCAAACTGGTTTACACATTCAGTGTCTCATCATGGATCAGGCTTGCTTTGACCAATGAAGTGTGAACCGCAAACAGGTTTCCACATTCAGTGTCTCATCATGGATCAGGCTTGCTTTGACTAATGCAGTGTGAACTGCAAACTGGTTTCCACATTCAGTGTCTCATCATGGATCAGGCTTGTTTTGACTAATGCAGTGTGAACCGCAAACTGGTTTCCACATTCAGTGCCCGATCAGCAGTCAGGCTTGCTTGATCTGCTGACGAGTCGTCCTGAGCTGTCGTTACCATCCACTGGGGCATCACCATCATGCACCATCTCGCACGCAAAATCTTTGACATCGCAACCCGCTGACTCAAAGACTCGTAACCTTCGACCCAAAATATATCCTCCTGTATTTCAACTCCAACCCGTAACCTTTAACTGACTTCGAACATTCAACGACCCATTTCGCTGTCGATAAAACCCACATTTCTCAACCCGTCTGGGCTTTTGCACAGGCGACCACAGGTAAGCCAAGCAGGGACGCGCCATGCAGATCGAGCGGCTCGCATTCGGAGCGACGCAGCCATGATGGGGTGTAGCGACGGACGTCCCTTACACTGCAAGGGGGCGGGAGAGTGGTGGCGCATTGAGAAGGTGGGTGGTGGCGCATCGGGGAGCAGGGTGACGCATTGGGAATGAGGGTGGTGCATTGGGCAGGGGGCTGGTGGCGCGTTCGGAAGGAGAGTGGTTGGGTGCGTTGAGGAGGTGGTGGTCGTGAGGGAGGGAGGTCATGGCATACAGCGACTCTGGTGTAGAGATGTTGGAGGCAGGCAGGAGGTGATAAATGGAGAGCAGAGCACGGGAGACCAAGAGAAGAGGTGCCAATGACAGCAATCACGATGGCGGGAAATGCTGTCCAACAACTATTTTTAACTTCTGCCCGGTGTTCGACTTTACCCTCGAGACGTCACGGATACGCGGCCTCTCTCTCTCTCTCTCCCCGTTCACCGTCCCTCCGAGCTGCAGACAACAAGCCGGTGTCATTGTGGGTGGGTGCCGGATCAGGCGTTAACGCCCCAGCCCTCCCCGATGCGTTTTATCGGGTCGGACCGCACGTTTCGCTTCGCTCGCTGGAGGGATGCTGGGGGGACGCTGTCCTTCAGGAAACCGAATTGAGTTCCCGTACCGTGGTGGCGCACAAACGTACGCACTGGTCGATAACTCCCATCACATCCGTGCGCCACCGCCGGAGTGTGCCCGGTTTTTATGAAACGCTGAAAAAAAAGTTGATTGTGAAGTAGGTCGTGGTCAAACTAAATCAATCAATTTGCTCTTCTTGGTTCTTTCGGTAAAGTCACGTAGAAGGGAAATAATAAAATAATACGTGACTTTACCGAAAGAACCAAGAAGATGAATCCCTGCAGTCACGAAAGCTTTAAATCGAAATCAATTTGCTGTTTGTCTTATGAACTACAAAAATAACCAAATATTTCCGCTCGCATCAGTGAATTAAATTTGAAGTTTAAAATAGACATAAATGCTCAATCTATCCAACTCGAGTTATGGTTTTGTTCCGTTTATTGATTATTATATTGTCCGTACTTGCTGTGTGTGTGTTTACACGCTTGCAGAGGTTGGCGCGCTGCGCTACGAACCCGACGACCCGACCTTGATTAGCGCTCACGGCCAACACCAGTGACGAGTGTATCTGAACCGGCGCTGGCACCTCCTCCCCCCCTTAGGTCGACTCAGCCTCAAACGAGTAGCTGGCGCAGCGTGTGAACACTTATCGTCAGCATTGGGGAACATTAACGGGATGATACTTTCCAGCCGTGCAGCTTACAACGCGAATCTGACCCCCCGCGACACTTGCCTACAACCTCTCCACAATCATTCGGTGTTGCAGTAGAAATAGAAACATGGAGGTCTCCGGTCTACGACGATCCACATTCATGACGTTTATATAACGCCACCGCGGACCGATTTACGACGCAAAAAATACATTTACGACGCATCTCCGAACATACTTGAATCGGTCTCGTTTCCGATGCGGCTTGGCGAGGAGCTTTAGTTATTCGATTTTTTTTTGTGGATTTTTTTCTTGTTAGCCGTTTAAAAACCGTGTTAAATGTGGCCGATAAAAAGGGAAAAAAAACACAGGCGTTTCTACTGCTCCGACTGTCCATGGGAAAATAGGATCCGATCTAGGACGGGGTTTCCAGGAGCGCGTTGTGACGTCGTAAAAGTGCGGACCGCCTGCAGGTACTTTTTAAATCGCAGTTGCTGGGTGCAGGCCCAAAGGCCCAAGATGCAAAGTGGGCAGCAACAATCAGCACTCTTAAAACAAGGTGTCGTAGATAAGAGTAGTCACGCTTCTTGAAGTGAGCAAGGTTACATGGACATGGGAAAAGACAAGATGGGAGGGAGTTTCAAAGTGTTTCGCTAAGATAGTTAGTTAGGGCCCCAATGTTATCCGCGGTTCTCTGCTCCTGCTCATAAGACCTGGGGGGTCGGGAGGGGGGGAAATTCGCCTTTTTGAGGATGCACCCTGCTGAGAAGGCTCTGCGAAGTCAAAACCAATCCGAGGCATCTGCCCAAAACAATAGGGCACCCAGGTGGAGCGAGTTCTAGGGGCTACGCCCTGCTGACAGCGAGCAAACTTGGCGAAGATGAAGCCAGCCAAAGCATGTCTCTCTCTCCTTTTATTTAAACACATTACTGCGGAGGGAGCTGGTAGGAACGTTGAGTTGCTCGGTCAATGGCCAGGGTCAACGGCGGCGTGGTGTATTCCGCAAATATGGCCGACTGTGAGGGCGGGCACAAGCCGGTGTGAGTAGGTTAAACGTTGAGTTTTATAAGAGCACCACGGGGTGACCAGCCCCTCCCCACCCAGGCCCACCCCTCCCACCCCCAGCCCCTCCCCACCCTCCCCACCCAGCCCCTCCCTGTACGACGGATGGACGAACACAATAATCCCCTGTGGGCTGGTGTAACCAGGAGGTTCCTACCAGTAACAGAGGCCAATGCTTGGAGAAACATGGAGGTTCCATAACGGGAACAACCAAAGTCTGCTGTACAGGAACCTACTTGATGTACTGCTACCTACAGGCTCCACATAGCTACACTGTAAGTCATTAATTTGCATGTACTCTGACGATATGCACCATCGTTCCTCGTCGGGGCTACGATTCAAATTCAAGAATCAGATTTGTTTGCACTTTCACCGTCTCATTACCACCGTTTATGAGTTTCCTTTCATCTCCTGTGTACACAGGTTAGTTAAACCAATAAGCGCCCAAGTGTACCATGAGAATAGAATTCGCCTTTAATGTGGATTAATTTATTCGACCGATTGTGCAGGTGCGCGATTCAACGTACAGATGAATCGCAAGCGCAAGAATCAATTTTAAACCGACGGATCGACGCGCCGTTAACATGCCCAGGCAGTCGCCCGCATACGACGCCGACGCCTCCATCTTTACGCGATCCACCACCCCCCTCCCCCTCGAAGGTGTGCATCACTAACACCGGAAAACAAAATCAATAAAACTCCCGTACCACCTCTCCATCCTTACCTCGCTCACTACCCCACACACACACACACACAACGACCCCACCACCTCCCTACCTCTGTCAGCCAAACCGGGAAGGGGGTGGGGCCATGCGGACCCTGGGAGTTAGGATTCTGGGTAGGGACGGGATGACCTGTATGCCGCAGAGAGACGAGGGCACGGGGAAGGAAGCGATGGCCAGAGGGCAGAAGCTGGAGAGCGAACGGGCGGGAGGGCAGTCGGGCGAGCGAGCAAGACACAAAGCGAGCGGAGCAGCAATGGAAATGGAAAATGCCTTTTTCTACCTTCGATGATGAAAGCCCTGCATGAGAATGGGGCTCCTGGCAACACATACAGGACACAACGAGGGAAAAGGGGGTGGGGGGGGTGAGGAGTAAAGGAGCCGGAAAGCGACAGGCGTGAGAGCTCGTCCCGTGGCGAGGAGAGGCAGGCAAACGAGGCGGTGGCTGCCCGAACGTGTAACCGCTTCGCGTACTGACGAAATGTTGATTTAAAGCTTTCGTGACTGCAGGGATTCATATTCTTGGTTCTTTCGGTAAAGTCACGTAGAAGGGAAATAATACAATAATACTAATATTAAACAATAAAATTTGCACGATGTTTCGACTGCAACACAAGCAATCATCATCAGGTGTGAAATGTTATTGCTGTGGATTTCACACCTGATGATGATTGCTTGTGTTGCAGTCGAAACGTCGTGAGAATTTTATTGTTTTATATTTTTATCATTGTATTATTTCCCTTCTACGCGACTTTACCGAAAGAACCAGGAATACTGACGTAATGTTCAAAGACTTGGCGGCTTTTGCTTCATTTTTTACTTCTTACACATTTCCGCTTGTACGGTAGACTCTCGATGAAACCTCTCCTCTGTCAACCGCAAAGCGACCGCGGTTGTTTGTGGGTGTACGGGAGGAACAAGCGGAATTTGGAGACCGATGTCTGAACCTGTCACTTAACCCATTGCACCGCACCCATCATCCCCCGCCTGTCACCACCACCCTCCTCAGCTCATTCTAACGCAGGCATCCTCCTCACTCACGTGTGTCTAGCCGTCCGATTTGCTCGCTCAGATCCACCCCCACTTTACTTGGCACTGCCCACGCCTTCCCACCCCCAACTCGAATCTGAACCAATTATTTGGTGATTACGCAGCTGCTGTGTCGTTGGCGGCGGTGCACAAGCACAATTGACAAATAACTCGACACATTGCTCAATAACACTAGATGGCCTTAAAAGGGAAAATATATATGAAATAGGCGACGTTTCCGGCAAATGGTTCTTCTCTACCGAATTCGATATTTATGTCGCCTATAGTTAAAACTTGTTTTCCCCTCTTGACTTGAAGCTTTCGTGACTGCAGCAATCCATACTCTTTGGTCAAATAGATATGGATTCCTGTTGTCACGAAAGCTTCAAATCAAGATTGGACACAGTGTTGTTGACATAATGTGTTGAGAGTTCGTTGTTCCAACTCCGTGCTCTCCTCCACGCACAAAACCCCCAAGGGCCTCCCCCGCTCGCTGGTGTCTGCGGAGTGTGTGGGGGGGGGCTACCTCCCTTCCCCCACCCCACCCCCGCGTCGGCCGGCTCGTGTCCGCCTCCACGCACTCCCTGCAACCGGCTTCGTCTGTTCGCGAGGGACGCGTGGAACGGCCGTGCATCGACTACATGTGCGTACGTCAAACTCCTTTCGCGCGGTACGTAACCGACCGTGCTAATCGGAGGTTAGCACGGTAGATTCACGCGCTCGCAACGCACGCCTTGAGGTCGTGCGCGAGATCGAATCCACACTCGTACGCGCCGTGCGTCGCAGTCGGCACTCGACGCCCCGCAAATGTGTCCGACGCTTGAAGCGAATCGTCGTGACCCACGCCCCCGTGAAGTGGGATGATTCGCCGAGTAGATGATGGGGATGAACCGTGACAAGACTGCCCTGGCTAACCTCTCACTCCACCGGCTCGGGTACCTTCCCGGCCACCCCTTCCCATCACCACACCCACGTACCGCTCCCTCCTCCTTCCCATCCGCCACAACCGATCATATACGCACGTGCGTGTGTGGGTGTGTCTGCACATTTTAGTCTTGGACTAATCGCAGAAACTTTTCACTTACCCAAGGCCCCCTCTCCTCCCCCCACAAACCCCGCCCCCCCCCTCACTCCCCCGCTGAGAGTCTGCTGCTGTTATCGTCCTATCGACATTGTCGGGGTTCTTGGCACCTATTTTTTCCTTAAATTCGCGCTGCCTCCCCACCCCCCTCCCTCTCTATCGCCAACGCCGCCTGCTGCAAGCGTGGGAGTTGGGGTACCGTGAGCGAGGAGCTGCGTGCGTGCGTCGCCACCCGTACCTTCCATGGGCGTGTTGGTATCGGGGCGGTTTGCGAAGACCACGTCCACGTAGTCCAGCTGCAGCCTCTGCAGCGACGTCTTCAGCCCTGGGCGCAGGAAGGTGGAGTGGGGAGGGGGGGGGTGAGCTTTTTAAGAAGTAACCAATCGGGCGGTGGGCAGCGCGTTCACCGCTCGTTACCGAGGTTCGCGGTTGGAAGCGACCAGGCCACCCTGGTTAATACTGTCGCGTGTATTTACCAAGCAACACGTGCCAGTCCGCCGTGCGGTGGACGTTACAGACCCCCTGACGTCGTTTGGAACGAGTAGGTTATCGCACGTACCCGCGTCACGGCGCAAGTATATTCAATGTCTTTCGCACCGTACGTATCAAACCGCGCGAATCGATTTGAAACATCACACCGCATGTCACTTGATTTAGATTACACACCGCAACATCTCCCCTCCTTACCGCGAGGGTTACTGCAGACCGTTTGCAAAAGGTTGCACAATCGCGATAGCCCTTGGCGCTATGAGTATGGTGTGCATACCAAATGTCCTAAACGATAAGAGTATTCACATCAAGTGCCCTCCAGAGAGAGTGTGGAAATAGCGGGCGGTGAGTCTCGCGTTGCTTGCATGCACGGCGCTGCATGCACACCGGCACAAGTGCATGAACAATAGAAACGAGCAACACGATAGAACTTTTGGTAACGACTTTAAAAAGTATCAGCACCGTTACAGCCGATATGCCTGCAAGCGCCGCGTCGCCACAATTGGCTAAGGATTGTATTGGAAATGCCAAACCAAGCGGTTAAAAAACATATTTGCAATGTGCCAAACACATTAATGAGTTGTTCTATTCGTAATACTTTGATCAATAGCTACGGCCTATTTAACTGGTCATCAGAAAACAAGTGCAGCCTCCACCTATTAACATCCACGCTGTCTCTCTACTGGCCTCACTATTTACGTGCGGTGAAGGGATTTTTAATGTCACCGTTATTGACGAATGTATTGAGATTTCTGTGAAATTAGTTTAATTATTGGGAAGAACTAAGACTAAACTAAAACTTTTTTTTATTTTACCAGGTGAATGCTACGAAGCTATTAGCTCTTTTCAGAGGCGACTGGCCACAAATAATAACTCAACGAAGTGGCTTATCAGGTGGAAATTTATAGCAGCCAAATAATCTAAGCGCATGTTTCGAAATGTGGGGAGAAAAACCTGGAGGACACGGAGAAAAATCCACGCGACCACAGGGAGAGAGACACCGCAACTCGAAATATACAGCAGGCGTCAGGGACAGGATCAAACCCACGACCTCCTGTGTACCAGGCGAGGTAGTTAACATCTCCTAGCCACCGTGATGATGATGAGAGGGAAGAGAGACACAAACTCCAAATAAACAGCAGCAGGCATCGTCAGGCTCGGGATCAAACCCACGACCCTCCTGTATACCAGGTGAGGTAGTCAACATCTCCTAGCCACCATGATGATGATGAGAGAGAGACACAAACTCCAAATAAACAGCAGCAGGCATCGTCAGGCTCGGGATCAAACCCACGACCTCCTGTATGCCAGGCGAGGTAGTCAACATCTCCTAGCCACCGCGGTGCCCCTTGTTGGCTACCTTCGATGATGTGCTTCCTAGACAGCCCTCGTTCCGTCTCGGCTCTGTGTTGTACAAAAGAGAGACAGTGTCAGCGTTTACTCTTTCACTCGGGCACAACCCGAAAGAGATGCAAACAGTACACAGACAAAAATAACCCGTATAGCCTTCGCAGACTGTTGTGGCAAATGCTGTTAGCGCGCACCTACGAAGGCTCGAACGGCCCACGAGGGGGAGGGTGGCCAGCACAACAGAGGGTGTGCGGAGGGGTGAGGGTAGGGGAGGGACGATAGCGATGATAACTATAGCGGGGAATTTAACTTAGCTCGCTGGGTTCATAGCGCAGTACACAAACCAATGCACCACTGTTCCGCACGCGCGCGCATATTTCAACAAGTATGCTTGCGCGCACACTCAAGCACAGGAACCCACACATGAAACACCTTCCGTCGTTCCGTGCGGAAGCACACACAATACACATGTCCTGTACATGTGCGCGTGAACAGACAATCCACTGCTGGATGAGGGTTTCTGTGCCGTACGAGTTTTTTGGGGATATTTTGCGATACTTATCCACGCCGGTCAGTGTGGGCTTGGTGAAGGCGGGGGGAGCAATATATGTGGGAGCAAAGAAGTATAGTACAACAATCGATGTTTCTTTGCTGCCCTCCGCTGCACGCCATCGCCCCCCTTCATTGCAACATCAACGTTTACAACGGAGACTGAACGCCGAGGTGTGCGAGAAACTGGCACGGCTCACTCACTTTCCTCCCCAGTAGATTTTCGTTGTGATGACGAGGCTGGACCTCCTGGGGAGAGAACAAAGCGACGGGGAGACAGTTTCAGCGACGTGGGGGGAGAGAGCAGAGAGAGAGAGAGAGAGACGGGTTTTAAGTGTGAAGTTTATTTTGTTTAACCGGGCGAGAACTCGAGAGAGACCATTGCCGTTGCTCGCCAAGTTGCCGTGGTCGCTCGCGGCCAATGCGTTGCCGGCGACGATTGCCCTAAAATGTCGCGAGCGGACCGTGGCCTTTGCCCCCTCTCCCGGCGCTCAAACCCCCGACTGGAAGGGCCGGACGCGGGCCCGTCTCAACTCCCCGAGTCACCCGCGCAGCAACCGCCTCAATGTTTGACCGACAAATTGCGGCTTTACGCTCCTCCTGGGAGCTTTGAGGTCCTCGCGCGCCGTGACCTGCGCTCCCTCTGTCGTGCCGCGATTTCGGCAAAAAGTTTCGGAGCTTGGGGCTTTTCCCCGCTCCTTTTGACAATCAAATTTGCAACGTTCTCTGCCTGAAGAACTGCTGTGCCTGACCGCCGAGATTCTCACCAAGTGGAAAGAAACTAAAAATCCTACTTAGTTCCCACGATATGTTTTCGCACCTCCCATTAGCACGGTTGGCTACGTACGGAGCGAAAAGAAGTTCAACAAGCGTGAATACAACTCGAGATCATTTGTTTTATTTTCTCTCTCTGTACGGCCGCTCTGAAGCTCTTTGCCGAGTCTGTTGCGCTGAATAAAAACGTAGAGAATAATAACAAGCGACAGAGACGTGCGGGCACGCCAACACACGATGGAGCGCGAGCACGTCACGTGGGGCACCACCAGGGGGCGCCACGCTACCGCGCCACGCGGCGGCGAGCGTGGCGCAGTGACGGCGCGAGCCGGCTTCAACGATGGCGTGACGATTTACCGACGGTTCTTCCGTATGTATGCACGTTGAACTTCTTTCGCACCGTACGTAGCCAGCCGCGCTCATCCCAGGAGCTCGATGGGGGTTTTAATTTTTTTCCGTACGGTTAATTGGCGACTGGGCAAACGTTTAATTGACGGATATTTAATTGACGAACGAACTCTAACGTCTTCTTGGCTCTTTCGGTAAAGTCACGTAGAAGGCAAATAATAAAATAATAATAAAACATAATAAAATACAATTTATTCATAAAATACAATTTATTATGTTTTATTTTTATTATTTTATTATTTCCCTTCTACGTGACTTTACCGAAAGAACCAAGAAGATGAATCCCTGCAGTCACGAAAGCTTTAAATCGAAATTAAACTCTAACGTGCTGGGGTTATTTTATTGCATGTGCAGTTATTGGTGACCGAACCGGTACCATCGACTCGCCACACAGAACCCGGTTTAGTCACAGGCGACTGAGACCCGGATTCAAACCCAGGATCTCAGCAGTGCTGCCTGGGCGCTCAACGACTTGTAAATGAGGATTGCCGTCAGCCCTGACGACTACATTTTTCATTTTGCCAGGTAAGGCCCATTGAGCTGTCAGCTCGTTTTAAAAAGCGACCTGGCTACAAATGGCAGCTCAACAAAGTGGCTTAGCATCGCGTGGAAATCTATAGCAGCCAAATACTCTCAACGCGTGCGGATTCTCAACGTGGAGCAGAAGTCGCAACCGGGTACCCGATACCCGTACCCTACCCGATACCCGGCTACCCGTTTGTGACCCTGGTGCGGCCGGGTATGGGTACGGGTAGGCCGTGAGTCACTGGTGAGTAACCGTTTGTCACTCATTTCCCCCGTCGTCTCTTCTCACAATTCAAGTTCCTAGAATCAACCCACCCGCGCCTGCAACATGGCTTTATCCCAGAGGTCGCAATCGGGTTACCCGATACCCGTACCCTACCCGATACCCGGCTACCCGTACCCAGCCGTACCCATACCCAGCCGGGTATGGGTACGGGTACCCGTTGGCGACCATGGTGCGGCCGGGTACGGGTACGGGTAAGGAATCAAAACCCGTTTGCGACCTCTGACGTGGAGGGTAAAAACCGGAGGACCGGGAGAAAAATCCACGTGACCACTGGGAGAGAGAGAGAGACAGACAATGCAAATACACAGGCCAGCAGCAAGCAGTGATGGACGGACGATAGGATCCGACGATTACCTCCAGCCTTTCTTCTTGATGATGTTGCCCAAGATAACCTCGGCCCTATTGCGGGCGGGAGAGGAGAGATCACAGCGGAACAAAGGACAATCGTGTCAGCAGTAGCGACAGCAGACAGGCAGATCGGCAAGGCGGGCAAAACACACAAAGTCGTCCTAAAGGGTAAAAGTGCAGCACACCAATTGCTTGCCACGACGTCGCCGCTGGCGGAAGAGCCTCGACTACTTAGCCCTCTCGAGACGGTGCTTGGCCTACTCTTCCACGCTGGCTCAGGGAGGCATCTTTGACGAGATGGGAGTACCCACAATTTTACGCCACCGCACGCGACCTGCCGACTGGACTGCAGTTGCGCCTATTTATGCCGCTGGGGGAGTTAAGAAATGTTGCACCTTCTTGGTTCTTTCGGTAAAGTCACGTAGAAGGGAAATAATAAAACAAAACATAATAAAAAAATTATATTATTTTATTATGTTATATTATATTATTTTATTATGTAAAAAAAAATTTTATTTGATTATTTCCCTTCTACGTGACTTTACCGAAAAAACCAAGAAGATTTACCGAAAGAACCAAGAATATGAATCCCTGCAGTCACGAAAGCTTTAAATCGAAACTTGCACCGTTTGTTTCAACTGCCACGCCAGGAGATCGAACCGGCGACCTCTTTCATTTCAAGTCCAGTGCGGTCAACATCGCATCACGGCAGGAGCAGCAGCAGCGGCATACCCCGATTAAATCGAAATGTTGCACCGTTGCTTTACCCGCCCCGCTGGCAGAGGACGCTGCCGCGGTGTAACGGTGAGGGCCACTGGATTCCTAGATGTCGCCGGCTTCCATCTCCACTTCACCCGGCACCTGGCGCACGAGCGTACTTCATCACTCCATCTCCTGGGTGGACGTTCACTCACTCCGTCGCTGTTCTCGACCATCGTCCCCTTCCCTTCTGGCTGTGACACGTGCTGCCCAAGCCCCACTTCGCTGCTTTCATCAACAGTTGGAATTGTCTTTTTGGTTCTCTCGGTAAAGTCACGTAGAAGGGAAATAATAAAATAATAAAACATAATCAAATAATTCTCAGGACGTTTCGGCCACAACGCAAGCAGCCGTCCTCAGGTGAAGAACAGGTCTGTCGGAAAGACGGCGTCTGAATGAATCATTCTTGCGTTGTGGCCGAAACGTCGTGAGAATTATTGTATTATGTTTTAATTTTATTATTTTATTATATCCCTTCTACGTGACTTTACCGAAAGAACCAAGAAGATGAATCCCTGCAGTCACGAAAGCTTTAAATCGAAGCAAGAATTGTCTTGGACCTGCGCAACGTTCTCCTAAGCCAGCCACCACGTGTTGCTTCTCTTATGTTCTGCCTAACTCGAGATGAGGAGTTCATTCTCATCACGAGCCTGCGATGAGAACACACCTCAACTTCACGCGGTGCGAGACCCATGGCCGAAGACAGCCGCGTGAAAGCACGTTAAACAGTTTTTTTATTTCAATAGATTTTTAGAAACCCGGGAAGGCCTACTCTACGGGGAAATGCTGCCGAGCACTGCAATACTGAGCTACGGGCGGCCACGCGCTATCGAGGGGCGCACGACGGCGATGTCGTCATCACGGCATTTGGCGCCTGCGATGCTCCGATAGGGGAGAGATGGCGGCCCCGTTTGTCGCCGCTAATGGGATTGCCACGACGACTCAAAGCAGCGTGACTCTACCTGCCTAGAGAAAGAGCAGCCAAACGCAAGCCTCGAGTAAAAAAGCCAAACAATCGCTGCCAAAACACACGGCAAGCAATTGCAGTTTTGATTTGAGTTCACAAACCGACCGCGTCTGGGGACGCCGTATAAACCGGGCCCCCCCCCCCCCCCCCGGTGGTTCCAGATCCCCTGGGATTGGAGGGGCAGCAGTCGAGCGGTTGTGTGTGGGCGGGGGGAGGGGGGGGGCACCGTGACAGCGACTGGCCATTACGGAGAGTGAACTTTGGTGGTGGGGGGCGCGAAGGGAAAATTTGGGGATGCATGGCACAACCCCAACAGCCTGTGTACCATCGGGCGGTGGGGGGCAATCTGCACAACTGGAGAGTTTGGAGGATTCCCTTTGGGGCAGAGGTCGCAACCGGGTACCCGATACCCGTACCCTACCCGATACCCGGCTACCCGTACCCGGCCCGGTACGGGTACCCGTTTGCGACCCTGGTGCAGCCGGGTACGGGTAGGCCATGAGTCACTGGTGAGTAATCGTTTGTCACTCATTTCCCAACGTCTTGTTTCTTCTCACAATTCAAGTTTCTAGAATCAACCCACCCGCGCCTGCAACATGGCTTCATCCCAGAGGTCGCAATCAGGTACCCGATACCCGTACCCTACCCGTACCCGGCCGGGTACTGGTAGGGTAGGGGTACGGCCGAGTACGGGTACCCGTTTGCGACCCTGGTGCGGCCGGGTACGGGTACGGGTAAGGAATCAAAACCCGTTTGCGACCTCTGCTTTGGGGCAGGGAACGAGAGGTAGAATTGGCACGGGGGCAGGGAAGGGAGTCGAGATGACCGCGAGGTAGAGGAGTGACCCCGCAAGGGACAGAATCCGTCGTGGGCAGCAGAGGGAGGGAGCCAGAAATCAATCGCCGACGACAGATTTAGCGGCAGGGATTTTTTATTTTCTCTCCAACCGCTGACCTGGCATGTGCGGCTGCCCTACTTTTAATTTACGTGCCATCTCAGGACGTGTTTCGGATTTGAAATCGCAAGGGTTGGTGTTGTTGTGGCCGAGGGGGTTTGAGGTTTTTTTTTTAGTGGACCGTGAAGCTCACGGGAAATTAACGAGATAAGCCCAACAGGACACCTGTTAATCCACTGCTGGATAGAGGCCTACGCACCCCAGCCGCGTCGTTCACGGGAACTGTTTGACCATATTTTATCGCGCTGTTCCAAACTAAAGCTCAACTTTTTTTTTCTTTTACGAGGTAAGGCCCAATCTTTTTCACAAGCGACCCGGCCACAAATAATAGCTCAACGAAGTGGCTTATCACGTGGAAATTGACAGCAGCCAAGTACTCGAAACGCGTGATGCCAAGACTAAATGTTGAGGGAAAAACCGGAGGACCCGGAGAAAAATCCACATGACCACGGAGAGCGAGAGAGAGACATGCAAACCCCAAATATCCAGCAGGCATCGTCCTGGTTGAGATCGAACCCACGACTTCCTGTATACCAGGCGAGGTAGTTAACATCTCGCCACCGTGGCCAATAAATGTGGAGCAGAGGGGTGGGAGTGGGACAGGCCCAGGTACGGTCCGGATGTAACTCGCCACTGGTGATAGCCGTGTCCTGCAATCAGACTCGGGTAAAGCAGGTTTCATATCGCAGTACCAACCACCTCTGCCACCGTTGCCCATCAAAACTAATCACAGGCCAGAAAACAAAGGTTGCGGGATTTTAAAGTCTGCTTACGGGACATCCCTAGAATGAACGAACACCCCCTTTAGAAAATACCGAAACGAACATTTATACGCTGCGGAATGTTTTCAGTCTTAATTAAAACTCAAAAACGTTTCCACCGTGCCAAATGTTTGCGCTCTATTTGCTCTCCCATGATCCCTTGAGGCTAATTCCACGCTCTCGTGTATCGCTTGACATTTCCACATGGCCTCCACGCCCACATTGCTCTCTCCCGCTTTGTGTTGATGCAAATTCTGGAGGGGATGTGAGCTCATTACCAACTCAACTCCGATTTACATCAAGCGCGCTGTTGCTTCCCCCATTCCCGTCACGCCCCACACTCCAATTTTTTGTTCGTGGCAAATTTCAACGCACAGCTGACCTATTAAGTATGTATGGCGAAACCTATTTCGCACCGCACGTAGCCAAGCGCGCTAATTAAACACATCGCGCCGCCGCCGTCATCATCGTCTGTCGGCCGGTCCCCCCGCGTTGCAGCGCCGTGGCTCACGGGCCCATCTCGAGGCTCCATCTCCGCGGCGGACGTCCTCTCCTCCAGCCAAAACGAGGATTTAAAACACTTCCGTCAGGCGGTCGGGAACGACGCGGGGGCCAAATGAATTCCCGCCACGGTCCTCGTTCCGTCTCCGGTCGGTTTCACCGCTTCGCTCGGCCTCGATCCTTTCTCCTCTACATTATTCACGGCTGCGCCCATCCCACTCCTGTTTCCGTCCAACTTTCGTGTCGCCGCATCTCGAGGTATGAAATCCCATCCCGGGTTCTTTCTCGTCGAGGCTTCAAGGACTTTGTACGAATCGAATGTCGCTCCGAAATTAAAAGACTCCCCCCCCCCCAGTCCCCGCAAAAAAACAACAACACCGCGGAGTAACTAAACCATCTTCCATCTCAATTACGTCCGAGGTGAAGGGGGGTTAAGCGTAAGCAGCGGCGTTGACTTCTCCGAGCGCTTCTCGCTTACCGACGCCTGCCCTTTCCCTGCCGCGATCCCATAAATATTGTCCCGCTCCGCGCTCCCGTTGGCGGCGAGCCAGGGAGGGGGCGAGGAGGGAGGCAGCGAGAGAGCGAGGGGGGGGGCGACGAGGCGGTCATTACCGCCCGAGATTAATCCGCCGCGAAAAACAAGCGAGTCATTCGGTCGCCGAAATATCACGGCGCGCGCACACGCACGCACACACGCACGCACACGCACGCACACGCACGCACGCGCGCAACAAAAGCGAGAGCGGCACTCGACTTATTTTCCGGGGACATCATTAAAAATGTATATGGCTCCGTGTTTAAATGTAATTACTTAATTCCGTTTCGCCGCCGGTACCCCTCCCGCCACCCTCCTCCCCCCCCCATCACATCGTTACACCAAATGCCAAATTCAAACCGCCATTTAAAAGATGCGATCGCCGCTGCTGATGAGTTATTTTAAGCGCTCGGAGAAACGCGGGCTAGGTTTGTAAGCAATTTAATTTTAATAACGAGGCGAGGATTTTATTTCTTGTGACCCGACAGCCGATCTGACAAATGTTAATTCGCCGAACTGGAATTTAGTCGCGTAAAGTGCAGAACCAAGCCCAATGTGACGCTGACCCAGCGTAGACCTTCGAAACCCGGCTTTGAACCCAAACACTCGGTGGTGCTGCTGGCTCAACGCTCCCAACTCCAAGCCACCTCGGCCACATCTGTCGTCGTTTAAACTTGGCCACCAGAGGAAGCTGGTGAAAGCGAGAGAGCGTGAGCTTCTCTGGCGTGGCATTTGGCCTACTCTTCCCCGCTGGCCAAAACGGGAACGCGCAAGAATTTAGAATTTCGCGAAACGACGCGCCGTTAACGTCACGCGGTTCAACCGCCGCCGCTGCTGATGAGGTTACCGACCTGCCGGCACGAAGGGAAATCTCTCTTTGGTTTGTTTACGCACGCACGGCGTCGCCGGGTTCCGCACGGTGTTGAGGGACAAACGATAAATCAGTGGCCCAGAGTTACCCGCGAGAGAGAGAGAGGCAGGGCCAACGGCGGCGCAATCCGTTGATGCCTCCACCGACCCCCCCTCACGTCGCCCATCACCATTTCCCTTCCCCAACCCCTATTCCAGTGTCCGTGCTCATTGGCTTCACGTGACGAGCCCAAGCGAGAACGTGTCTATGCACGATGAATGTAACCCTCTTCAGGAAATGAAAACGGTTGTCGCAACGTTATTGGGCAATAGACCAGGTTCGATCTTTTTTTTTCTAGACCTTCAAGAAGCAGGCTGTTTTTTATGGGGATGCCGTGAAGTAACAAAGACGTCATCGGACATACAACCGAGTTGGACGTGTGTATGTTGAACTTTTTTCACACCGTGTGTAGCCAGCTGCGCTTAATCGGAGGAGCTCGATTGGGGGGTTTTTTTCCGCGCGCGACTGGCCAAAGGAGTGTTCGTTGCGCTTAAGTTCAACTTCAAACGTTAAAATTAGCAGCACATTCAATTGACGAACGAACTAATCCGCGGTGTGGGAGTGTCCGTTGGGAATTTTTTTTTCACAGAGCAATAGAAAACCCTTCGTGTTTAAAGAATGGCCTGTGTGGAAGCGGACACCAGGGAGTTACCGCTGAGATGTCACCCACCGCCCCCCACCCCACCCCCCCCCGGTCAAGGAACCTCTGTTCTATACAGTAGGAGGGACCCAACAGTCAGTTAAGGCTATACGAGGGATCTTTGTCCTTGTACGCGTGTGCGCGGACTCACGGGTGCGACGAGTATATCAGCGAGCATTTAAACTGCAAACAAATTTCACCCGGGGGACGCGGATTTTAAGCGACGAACGGAGCGTAGCCGAGATGTCAGAAGGCATGAGCGTAACTTGACTCGTGCGGCATTAGCCAGGGAAATTCAAACGCAGCAGCGGAAGCAGCAACAATATAAAAAAACGCAACAGCCATACCAACAAAAACCTATGTCAGCAGCAAAGCAGCAAATGTGGCTGTTTTCCCCATCTCTGAAGATACCTTTGGCTAGGATCCGATGCGACAGCCCATTTTACACAGCCCCCTCGGCTTAACTGTCACATCTATTCTATATATATAAAAGTCAAAATCTGTCTCCTGAGAGGGACCGGGGTCGCTGCGTTCTACAAGGCTGAAGCTCCACGTCCAACAGCTGAAGCCCTTCATCTCAAGCTGGAAGCTCGAAGTCTTCGAGGCAAACACGTGATCGCAGACCCGAGTAGGGACCCGACCCTTCGTAGCAGTAACTCCTCTGTGTAGAGTAGTTATCTGGGTGGTCACCACCCTAGGCTGTATCTGGTGAAGGGGCAGTTACCCGTTTGTGTTACGTGTTACAAATAAATGTGTTGCCTCTAAAAGGAACAACGTCTGCGACTCAGTTGGACTCACTACACATAGGCTTTCACAACCAATGTACGTGAATCGTAATTGATGTATATACAGGATTGGTCGTTGTATAGTTTATAATATAAATGTTGAGCTATAACTCTATATGTATGTTGAATCTCTCACACCGTACGTAGCCATCTGTGCTAATCCAAGGTGCGGGGGGAAGGACAACAAACTAAGGATAAAAAGCAGTTCTAAAGAAAGCACGTTTTCAATCTAGATGATTTAAAAGTGCAAAGCTCCAGTGGCTTCCTCATATAGGAAGGAAGAGCGCTTCTGATGGCCGCAGAAGCGTACGGTGACGATGTGGATGACGATGCGGGTGACGATGTGGACAACGAGGAGGAGGAGGCGAAGGGGGGTGGGGGGGGCGGTGGCGGTCACTCACTTGCCTGCGGCGTACACCTCCGCCGTGTCGAACAGGTTGATGCCGTTCTCGTAGGCGATGGTCATCAGCTGCTCCGCCATCTGTGGGGCGAGCAAGCGCGCGCACAGCAGGCGCGGGGAGATGAGCGCGCGGCACCAAGACGCGAGCCCACGCGGCGGCCGTGACACTCGTCGGCTCGCGACGGCGGGGGCCCGAGTTCGATTCCAGAATCCGTGCAACCTCTCTACGTGGCGTCTGTGTGTTCTCTCCCTGTTCTGCAGAGTGCGAGTGTGTGCGAGCCCGTGTGAGTGTTTGAGTGAGTGTGTGTGTGAGCGAGTGGAGTTTGTAAGATCTCCCCCTGTTCTGCAGTGAGTATAGTTTGCATGTTCTCCTCCTGTTCTGCAGAGTGCGAGTGTGTGCGAGCCCGTGTGAGTGTTTGAGTGAGTGTGTGTGTGTGTGAGCGAGCGGAGTTTGTAAGATCTCCCCCTTTTCTGCAGTGAGTATAGCTTGCATGTTCTCCCCCTGTCCTGCAGAGTGCGAGTGTGTGCGAGCCTGTGTGAGTGATTGAGTGAGTGTGTGTGTGAGCGAGTGGAGTTTGTAAGATCTCCCCCTGTTCTGCAGTGAGTATAGCTTGCATGTTCTCTCCCTGTTCTGCAGAGTGCGAGTGTGTGCGAGCCTGTGTGAGTGTTTGAGTGAGTGTGTGTGTGTGAGCGAGTGGCGTTTGTAAGATCTCCCCCTGTTCTGCAGTGAGCATAGCTTGCATGTTCTCCTCCTGTTCTGCAGTGTGAGTGAGTGGATCATCTAGTAGTCCTCCCGCTATGACTGTGGCTAATAAATCACGTGCCCACTTATTCAGTCCTAACAGAGAAGGGCGCTGGTTGTATCGACGCATCACGCGTGCAACACACACACATGCTCAAGTTCGACGACACACGCACGCACGTGTGTGCGTGCTCCCGTCACCCACCTCCCTCTTGTCACCGTCACACCCCTGGCCCCCCTGCACCCCCCACCCCCCCACACCCCTCCCCGTGTATTTAATTTTTCAGGTGTCCCTACCTCGTCGGTGATTTGCCCTCCAAACGTCACCCACGTGCCTGTGGGGGGGGGGGGGAGGCAACGTGACAACGACAACAACGAGAGTGAGATCATTGCGAGCGACGCGGCGTTGCCGTAACCGCAAGCGTGTGCCGTCAAGGCACCACCTTCAGCATCCTGCCGTCCCGGGTTCTGGCCCGAAGTCGTGTAGATCATTCCCGTTAAATTTGGTTGTGGGAATTGCTCTTTCAACTTTTTTACTAAACGATTTTTTTCTTTTACCAGGAAAAGCCCGCCGAGCTGCATAGCTCTCTTTTTCAGAAGCGACCTGGCTGCAAATGATAGCGCAACGAAGTGGCTTGTCGCGAGGAAATTTATCGCAGGCAAATACTCTGAATGGGTGATGTTGAGTCTAAATGTGGAGGGAAAAACCGGAAGACCCGGAGAAAAATCCACATGACCACGGGGAGAAAGACATGCAAAACTTCAAATGTACAGGCGTCAGGGTCGGGGATTGAACCCACGACCTCCTGCATACCAAGCGTGGTAGTTAACAGCTCACCACCGTGGCGAGTGAATTAAGAGTGTCGAGTTGATTCGATTTGTTACACCGGTGATGGACCAGTTTAGCAGCCAGTTGCCCTGCTATTTTACACGGGAGATCCCTGGTGCAGCAACAAAACCAAAAGACAACAAACGTCAACATTGTAAAGAACGAGCACGGATAACTGTAACAGCAGTAACTGGCGCATCCGTTAGACAGAACGCTTCCACAGGTGACAATGTCGTCCGTTTGGCCCTTGTTGGGGGGTGGTGGAGGTTCTGGCGACAGAAAATACAACCAGATCGTCACGACGTGGCCCTCACCCAAACGTCAATTTACGAACCATTCGAGACTTTCTGTACCTTCCGGTAACGTATTTTTTCTTTTTTAAACGCTCCTCACTGCAGCTTGGGGGGGAGGGGCAAGGGGCTCGGCGTGCTCCTGGAGTTGACACCAGCACGACAGACCGACATCGTTAAACACGCCAGCAACTGCACGATGACTACGATGATGATGGTGGTGGAAAGCATCTTTCAATAAATACGTCAACAGCGGTAAAATGCCGACGACTATCATCATCACCGTAATGAAAACAAACATCTTTCATGAAGGCAAAAATTGTATGGTTATGACGGTGATTTTAAAATATATCAAGCTTGAGGAACGTGAATCACGGGGGCGGGTAGAACCCGGGATCAAACCCAGGCCCTTCCCGGCGGTGCCACCTCGGCTCTCGACCGCCACACTCCGAGACAAAAGGCCGCTGGGGAAACACGGGCACAGAGCCCCACGAAAAGGCCGACCGGAGGACCCAAGCGTCACACATTTTATTTCCATTCGTTGCGAAAGCAAAGCGTCGTCCGTTTAGTTATTTATCGCTCGCTATCCACGGTGTCGGCACGTGATTAAATTTTGTACAGCCCGAAGCTCCCCGCCCTTCACCCCGCCCCCCCCCCCCCCCACGTGACCCGGGTGGCTGCGGGGGCCGAGCGCGATCGCTTCACAACAACTTCCACCTCGCCGTCCTACACCTGCGTGACCCCCCCCCCTCCATACGCTGATATTCATTTAATTAGAAACCTTTGCGCTGCCTGAGTGTCAACGCGTCTTCCAAGACTCGGTCACAGGGCTATGATAATGATGAGAACAACAATGGCTACGGCCAGTAGCCATCACAAAGCTCTGCACGTTGCAGTCCAGAAGGTCGCCTCTGTCCATCCAGCAGTCAAAATTTACACGGCTGAAGACGAAAACTAGAAACAATTTCTATTTTACCTGGTAGGGCCCCACTCAGTTATAGAGCTCTTTTTGTAGAAGCGACCTGGCCACAAATGATAGCTTATCACACGGAAATTTGAAGCAGCCAAATACTCTAAAACGCATTGTTGATCGTAAATGTGGGGGGGGGGGGGGAGAAACTGGAGGACTTGGAGAAAAATCAACGCAGCCACGGCGAGAGAGACGCGCAAACTCCAAATATGCAGCAGGGGTCAGGGTCGGGATCGAACCCACGACCTCCTGTAGACCAGCTGAGGTAGCTAACATCTCTCTACCGTGGTCACAGGTCACGTGAGGTGGGGTAAAGTGTGGGTACTCCCACCTCTTCTACTACGTCTGGCCAGCATGGAAGAGTAGGCCAAATACTCTCTCTAGTGGAGGCCCTTTGGCCAGCAGTGGTGCGAAGAAAGCAATTGCAGGCCTGCACCTTTACCCTACCCTAAACAATATTATGAAGACATCATCGATGTTGTCACCAATGACATCATCGATGAAATTGTCCATACATTTACAAGGGATACCCTCCTTCCGATTTCTCTCTCCCACTAACCTTGTCAGCTTCAGATTTCATTCGTGGAAACGACATGAACGTTCGTCAGATGCCCGACTACTCCTCCTCCTCCTCCAACATGGCAATGCCAGACCGCAAAGACAAAGATCCCCCGTGTAGCCTTAACAGACTTGGGGCAAGTGCTGTTAGCGAGCACCTATGAAGGCCAGCACAGCACACGAAGGGGTGGGTGGCCAGCACCACGTTCGGTCATAACGCAACAGGTACTCATTTGAGTCTGAGTCGACTTAGGGGAGGCCCAGGACCGGTTCATATAAGCGTCACTGGTGATGGCCGTGAGCGGGAATCATGAGGTTCATAGCGCAGCGCGCCAACTGCTGCACTACCGCTCCCCACACACACACACAGACACAAAAAGACAAAGAGCCCACGTATAGCCTTAACAGATTGTTGGGGCAAGTGCTGTTTGCGAGCACCTACACAACAACAACCGCCATTCGCCACTAAGTGGCGGTGACGTCACCACGACGCTTGTGCCAGGCTATGTGCACCTCGAGGCCACGTGAAGTGTCGAATGCCCGCTGGCAGGAGGTCACGGGGCAGACCCAGGTGCCACGGGTCGACTGACTGAGATGACGGAGATGACTGGCTGATGCATCACCTGTTCCCCCTACTGTGCCAACTTGCTGTGCTTTAGCCACCCGGCGCTCCGCTCGTTGTTGTGAGCGTCGCTCCTCCGCCCTCCGTTGTTGTTAGAGGGTGACTGACTCCAACTGCCCAGTAGCGTCCTTCACGAGCCTCATCCTCAGAGGCTGATCTTGACACTGCTGGTACCAATCATCGGCAAGTCCACTCAGCTCCACGTCCTCCTGTACCACATCACTCCATCTCTTCTCTAGCCCATGCCGCGCCCGTTCAGCCCCCTCGATCCGGCTAAACAAAAGTTGTTTAGGCATGCGGTGGCTGGGCATGCGGGCTACATGACCCAGCCAACGCAGCCTTGCCTGCCGAAGGAGCTCACCGATGGGACTTTGCCCAGATCTTTCAAGAATTTGTGAGTTCCTCACACAATCCAGCCTGGTTAAACCCAGGATGGATCGTAGGTAGGCCAGCCTAAATGTTTCTAACCGGCGAAGATGCTCCATTAGGGGGGTCCACGTTTCGCAAGCGTAGAGAAGGGAGGGAATGACCGTGGCTGAGAAGACCTGAAGCTTCGTGCGGAGCGACAGACCAGGTAGCTTCCACAGCGTTACCCAACCGATGAAAAGCTATTGCCGCTCGACTGATTCGGAGTGAGACCTCTGCTGTTAAACCGGAGCCGGTCATGAGCACACTGCCCAGGTATGGGAAACTCTCCACTCTCTCCACAACTGCCCCATCACCGATTGGAGCACCTACACACACACACGTACACACAACAACAACAACAACCGCCATTCGCCACTAAGTGGCGGTGACGTCACCACGACGCTTGTGCCAGGCCAAGTGCACCTTGAGGCCACGTGAAGTGTCGAACGCCCGCTGGCAGGAGGTCACGGGGCAGACGTACACACACGTACACACCCGTACACACACACCCACGCGGAGCCTGAGACCATCAGAGGCCACGGCGCAGTCCGGCGCAGGGTGGACTCTGCCGCCACAACGTCCACCGCGCCAGGCCAGGCCTGGCACTGCCCCCACTCTCACCCGCTCGGCCCCCCACCAAGGACAAACGATCGGTGCAGGAGGCATTGCGGAGATGCCGCCGCCGTACAGAATGCTGTTTGCGGATGGCGACGAGTTTATTTTTTTTTCCCTCCCGCGGGGAGAATTTCGGCTCTGGTTCCACGGCTGGCGTGATTGCCCGACGTGGACCCCGGCGATTTTGACGAGTGGCCAAATCGCTCGTGACGTCTCGAAGATGTGAGGGTGGGGTATCAGTCGAAATCAAAGAAAAGGTTGTCGAGAAAGGCGATATAAATCGTCAGACAGACGCGTTGCTCATCTGCTGCTGTATGCCAGCCGCCTATGCCCCCCCCCCCCCCGTCTCTCGCGCGCGGCGTGGCATGAGCTGATCTCGTCCGCTCCGTCTCCGCGACGGTGGTCCTCCCGGGCGCGCTCCTTCCGTTGGTTGCCACTCCATCGCCAGTCTTGTCCATGGGCCCTCGTCCCCGACCCCTTCCCAGTAATGGTCGCCTGCCCAAGACCATTTACTGTTTTTTTTGGTCTCGTTTGTTGTTCTTCCCCCCGCACCTCCGATAAGCACAGTTGGCTAGGTACGATGCCAAAAAAGTTCAACATGCATAATACCGGCTCTCAAATGTAATTTACAAATGCGTCTCTCCATGATAAAATGTAAAAATAGGAGGCATTATATTAGGCGACAAACCTTGCAATCATGTTGTCAAAATGAAATAATTCTGCGCGCGCATACCCGCACGTCAGCGTAACGTGGTATTTTTCGTGATGCTCTAAAAACTTAAAAATAAACAACCGTCGGGGTAAAAGGGAGTCGCAGGTCAGGGGTTCTACTCACCAAGGCCCAGGCATGACACGCGGAGGCCTGACTTTCCTAAATTCCTGCAAAGACAACGACAGGACGGGGGTTCAAGGCGAGCACAACACGAACGCTCAACGCAACACTCATGACCCACAACCATTTTCTGTCCGCTGCTATGCTGCGGCGCACGCCAAGATGGTCTCGTAGACCACAGCCGTGACGACGTTACTCCGACACCGGCTGGTTTAGTGCGTTACGAGCCGCCGCCGTCACTTAATCGATCTCACCGTATAATCGTTCGTGATAATTTACATCCCTTTTTCAATACACTGCTGTGAGTAGTGCAATTGCTGGCGAAGGAGGATTTGGAAGGCCCGGGACCGGTTTAGATATCTCTCGCCACTGATGTAAACCGTGGCTGAGAATCCAACTCGGCTCGCCGGGTTCATTGCGCAGTGCGCCGCACCACTCCGCTATGGCTGCCCCCCTCCCCCCCGCCTCAACTGATTGTAAACATTAACGGCTTCGTTTGCGGAGAGATATATTGCAACGATTGAAAGTAAAAATAAATGCCCTTCGGCCACGAAATCGTCTGGGAGACCTTTGCAGAAGGGTTCTTTCATGAAATGTTTGGCCTGTGCCGTAAGTGAAGCGTTTACACCCGTGGGGGCGAGGAAACCGGGGTGTACACGGAGAGAAAACCCACCATGCATACGAGGGCACAGGTCAATATCTTGAAAAGCTTTGTTGTAAGCTTGGGCTGCAAGGTGGTGGTGGGCCCACGCGTACAACAGCCAAGTCACTCGCACTCCGGTAGTCGGTCACCTCCCTTGTCACTCTTCTGTCGCTACGACCACGGTTTCTGTTCCCGTGAAGTTCAGCCTGACCTATCTCATCTCATCCACACTACTGCACGTCTGAACGCTACACTCACTCACCCACTCACTCACTCACTCACCCAAAAAGACAAAGATCCCCATATAGCCTTTATAGGCTGTTGGGGCAAGTGCTGTTAGCGAGCACCTATGAAGGCCGGCACGGCACACGAGGGGGTGGGTGACCAGCACCACGCCCGTTCGCCTTTGTCTCCCCAGTGGCGATGTTTACACACCGCACCAGGTACTCATTTGAGCCCGAGTTGCCCTGGTGGGGGCCCAGGACTGATTCAGATATTCGTCACTGGTGTTGTGGCCGTGAGCGGCAATCGAACTCGGGTCGCCGGATTCGTAGCGTAGCGCGTTAACCCCAGGCATGACCGCTCCCCACCCATTCATTCACTCACCCACTCACCCATTCAATCACCCACCCACCCGCTCACTCATCCACTCACTCACCCATTGAATCACCCACCCACCCGCTCACTCATCCACTCACTCACCACACTGCAGCAGATCACAATACTTCTCGTTCCGCGTCGTCCCCCGCACTGCTCCACTTTTGAATTCCCTCCCCCCATCGTCTCTTTCTCTACCCCCTCCCCAAGTTCTCAAAATAACCTGGCTCAAGTTCAAGACACGTGTTGACTATCATCATCCATTACAACTTTGAGTGCCATTTGTCGCCGACGGCTTGGCCTTTTGGGCCTTTTGCGCTCAGCAACAGTGATTAATTAAACGTGCCAGACGCACGGCCTGTGAGAACAGGTTTCTGACCACTCTACCGACCATTAGAGGGCCGTTAACCCGTAACCCTGTAACCTGTTTTGAGAACCGGTTCGCGGGTTCCGATAGGCAGGAACTGGTAACCGATTCCAGTAGAACTTTAGTAGGGGAAGGCGGGCGTACCCACACTTTACCCCACCATCAGCAACCTGCTGGTCGACTGTGATGTACAGACTCGCGCGCGAGTGCTCCCTGTCATTGCCACGTTCACCTCTTACAACAATCTGGACTGCGGCGAGCGGTACCCCCACCACTTCACCCCCCAACACAAGTGACCTGCTCGTCGACCAACCGTGTCGTACCCAATTCGTCCCAGAAGATCCCTGGATTTGATCTTCCACGAAACTCATGGTCCACCCCCGAAACGCATCGACACAAACCATGGCAGATGCGGATACCTGATGCACAAATGAAATATGTAACTCTCCAGTGCGACTGTGGTAATCCAGAACAGACCGTAGAAGCAATGACGACGCAATGGCCGGTCCACAGATACGAGTGAGAGACATCGTAGCGGTACAAACTCCGCTGCTCCTGACGCGGTTGTCTGACGCGGTTGTCTGGGCTTGACCACCTCAACGTGAAATTGTCGTCGTCGCTCTGCAATTTAACATCAGCAGCCGTACGACGAGACGAAGAAGAAGATCCCGAAACCTGCGCCGTCGTTTCGACTGCCACGCCCCCGTGAGACGGAATCGAACCGTCGGCGAACCTACGGATCGCAATTCCGGCGCGGAAAAACAACCATGGCCGCCACGGCAAGTTCCCTGTCGTTTGTCAACGGAAAGCGAGAAAACATTGCCGCGGTTTTTTTTTTTCCTGCTGTAGACATTTCCGCGTACACGTTGGAAAACCGTTCTTGCATTATTATTTTTCCCATGAGGTTATCGGTTATGCAAACATAAAAAAAGTATATATATATAACACCACCTATACCATTCGTCCCTCAGTGTAATAGGTTTATTTTCCAGACTAATGTCCAGCAGCGTTTACTTAACCAAGCAAAGTATTTATGAGACAGG
Source organism: Lampetra fluviatilis (assembly GCF_964198595.1). Lineage (NCBI taxonomy): Eukaryota > Metazoa > Chordata > Hyperoartia > Petromyzontiformes > Petromyzontidae > Lampetra > Lampetra fluviatilis. The sequence continues at coordinate 6,348,312 of NC_136310.1, forward strand.
TTTGACCTTCAGGGTCTCATCAGCAAGTCAGGCACGAATAAACAAAACGTGGCTGCTTGCCCAGCTGGGGTCACGAAGTGTAGTTGCACGTTGCGCGTGCGCTTGTGGCTTAGCATGCACGCGTCTATTTTGTTGCTGCCTTGCGCACTCGGTCTCATGCTCGCTCGCGCGCCGCGTGGTCGTGCGAGCGCGTGATCAGATTCATGCGAGCAATGTTCACAGCCTCCCCGCCGCTGCCGCCGGGCGTCAGTTAAAACAAAAGGCCTCGACAACAACCTCGGAGAGATCGCCGGGCTGCGTGCACGCCCCATTAATAAGTGGGGGGGGGGGGGCTCAGGATCTCCCCCCACCCCCCTCGCCCTCCCCCGGCCTCGAGCGATGTCCACAGCGCAAACGCACGCCGTTAATCCGCCTCCCGCTCAAGCGCGAAACGAACTCGCCAGGGAAAAATACAGAGCCGCTTGTAATATTGGGGGATAAATCATCGGGAGACTTTCCGCCCGCCTGCCCGCCCGCCCGGTCGCCCGCACGCCCACACACGGCATATCCTTTAGGGTGCCGCTCGCTACGCCTCCGCTTCTGGCCGACCAAGTGACGGAGCGATCACCGCCCAATCGAGTTGCTCTCTTCACCATCGTCACCCCGGCGTGGACGAGGCCGCTGGAAAACAGACCGGTGGTGTCCTGGGCTGCTCCGGTGACAGCTTCGCTGAAGCCTCGTGCAAGCGAACGGTGGGGGTGGGGAGTTTGGCGATTGTGCGGATTTTTCACCGTGGGGTACCCGCGTGGTTGAAAGGCGGTCGTTAGGAGGATGTATGGTGGAGCAGAAGGAACCGCTCAGAGAGGGCGCCCCGTGGAAAATAATTCACGGTTGCGCGTGCGCGTGGGGTGCCACGGAGGCGAGATGTTTACAACTCCCTCGCCTGGTATACAAGAGGGCGTCGGTTCGATCCCGAGCCTGACACCTGTATATTTGGAGTTTTGCGTGTTTCTCTCCCCGTGGTCACGTGGATTTTATCTCCTGGTCTTCCGGTTTCTCTCTCCACATTTAGAATCAACGTGCGTTTTAGAGCATCTGGCTGCTATAAATTTGCACGTGATAAGCCACTTTGTTGAGCTATCATTTGTGGCCAAGTTGCTTCTGAAAAAGTGCTACATATCTCAGTGGGCCTCATCTGTAAAAAATATATAAATATTTTAGTGTGCGCATACGTTTACTGGATGGTGTGACTTGAGACTCATCGTCAATGAACTGATATACTACTGCCTTAGCATCGGCAAGCTGAAAAAAGAAAAGGAAAATTCAATTATCGCGTTAACAGCCGACGCTAACGACACAAATAATGAGACCCCAGCTGTCGCAAGCCTCCCCATCATCAATACGATGAGATCATCATCGTCATCATTACCCAGAATAATGACGACAAAATAAACGATCTTCCTTCGCTGTGACACGCATGTTGTGCTATTATGAGCGACGCCTTCAAACGCAGCTGCGATGGAAAGGCGTTACGAATCCAATTGTGGCGATGCGCCAGAATCAGAAAATGTATTTATACCGGAGGAATTCGATGAGCAACAAAGCTCTTTTCCCCCACAGATGTCCAGTAGGGGCACGGGGTCAAAACGTTACAACAACAATCAACACAAAAACATGATAGGAGCACAAAGCATAGGATAAACAAATCACGTAAAAATTTTTTTTACAAATAAAACTTTTTTTTTTACCTTACCGGGTAAAGCCAACCGCGGCTATCAACTTCTTTTTCAGAAGAGACCTCGCCACAAACGATAGCTCAACAAAAAGCGGCCCATCACGTGGTAAGTTATCGCGGGCCAAACAATTGGAGCAATCTAAACGCGGTGTCGTCGCGCTGCGCTCGGCGCGTCCCCGCGGGTCGACGCGTCCGCGGAGGACGCGAAGCATTCAGGAGGTCCGAAGGGTGCGCACAGCGTCGCCGTGCTCACCGAGTGGAAACGGAGTCGACCGATGGAGAGTCGCGAGGGAGAGGGGAGCGCGCGTCAAATGGGGCGCGTTATTAATGAACCACGGAGGCGGTGTGACGAACCGGACGCGCGAGACGGCGGAAAGACATCGCGAGTGTTCATAATTAGCAGAGGCGCGGTGGACGCGGCCCAAACGCCACCCGTGTTTCAGAGGTTCGCGGCCGCCCCGGTTAACGCCGCGGGTTGCCGGTAACCGTCATGAAAAACGTAGCGCCTTCCTTCGCGGTAACAGCCCTGGCCTGTAATAATGCGGCAAATTATATTCTTACTTAAACTATTCTAACAGTTTTATTTTTAACTACGAGGTAGGGCCCACTGAGCTGTCAAGCTCTTTTTCAGAAGCGACCGGGCCACAAATGATAGTCGCTCATCACGTGGTGATTTAAATATCAAGCAGGCGTCAGGGTCGGGAATCGAAACCCACGACCTCCTGCGTACCAGGCGAGGGAAATAACATCTCGCCAGCGTGGCTCGTCATTTTTATTAATAACAGGTCAGAGATGGGTGAGCTCGCCTTTCTAGTGACTCGGGGAGAAAGAAAATAAACGGGAGGCACCATCGAGAGGATCGCGCGCTGAGGGTGAGGAACGTTGGAACGCGTCCGCACGAGTCGGAGACAGCGGCGCATTAACGGGACGCCGAGCGCTAACGGGAGATCACGGTGGCTGCAGGAGCCAGCGAGGGAGCGCTCATCTCCGAGTCGGAGGCCAAGCGGACGGAGCAATCACAAATCAGCAAATCAGGGGCGCGACGCGGACAGACAGGCGGCGTAATAACGCGCGAGGGGGGACGTATTAAACACGCTCTGGGTGACACAAAGACAAAGATCCCCTCCCCGCAGCCTGCACAAGCTGTTTGGGGCAAGTGCAGTCCAGTGCAAGGTTGGTGGAGGAGGAGGGCATAGAAGTATGGTTCAATAATAGATGTAGCGGCAAGTGCAGTTAGCGGGTGGTGTGGCCAGAACCACGGGCGGTCCGCCGCCTTTGTCTCCCCAATGCCGATATCTACACACCGCACCAGGTACTCGTTTACAGCCGAGTCGACCTAGGGGAGGGCCCAGGACCGGCTGGAGATATTCGTCACCGACGTCGGCCGCAGAGCGGGAATCGAACCTGGGCTCGCCGGGTTTGCAGCGTGGGTGTGCCCCGCTCCCCGCTAGCCACGACGCGCACACACGCAGGCACGAGCACGCACTCAACGAAAAAAATCAAATGTAAGCATAGACGAATGTGACACACAATCTGGGGAAGGAAGAGGTGCGAGCCGTGGGGGGGGGGGGGGGAGGCTGGTGAGGAGGGGGGTATTATTGGGGAGTGTTGCAAGGGACACGGGGTAGCAGAAGGGGCAGCTCCAGCAACGGGCACTGAACACCGCGGGGTGGGGGCTCTCACATGTTGCCCACATCAATAGGTAATGCCCCCGAGGGAGTGGGGGGGGAGGCCTGTTGGACGCTACTCTCGATGGAAACTCTGTTACGAGTTTCCATCGAGAGTCTTAATCAGAGTTTCGCAACCCGCGTAATCGCCCGAGCGACTTGGCGGGGTGCAAACCGAATCGCTCGTACCGTCCGCGGTGGACGTCTCCCCGCGAGCCGGTCGCTTCACGGCCGCGACGAGGCCCGATCGACCGTGAAGCGGCGACTTTTGCGGCGACGCGTTTCGTGGCACGCGCGGACAGGTTCGCCGAACCCGCGATTTTGCCGAACCCGCGATTTTGCCGCTGCGCAATGCCCCGACCGGAACGCCGTCAACATTTCCCTCCTACGCATTTCACAAGTAGTACTAATGCCATATCTGCATTTCCCATAAATATGCTAAATTCATTTTGGTATGCAAATTATTTTGTCAAGGCGCTCTTCCCCCTCCAGCTTAAATAGACGCTCCAAGCCTGGGGTGTTTCATTCAGACGCTGTCTTCCCGACAGACCTGTTCTTCACCTGAGGACGGCTGCTTGCGTTGTGCCCGAAACGTCGTGAGAATCATCTTATTATGTTTTATTATTATTATTTTATTATTTCCATTCTACGTGACTTTACCGAAAGAACCAAGAAGATGAATCCCTGCAGTCACGAAAGCTTTACATCGAAATTTAACATTTCCCTCGTTGCGTGTACCGCTGGCTCGGACGTGGGGGCTAAGCGGTCGCGGGCGACGTCCGAGTTGCGGGCGATTTCCGAGGGCGGTTCGGTTTGCAACAGCACAGCTGGTAGGGAGCCGGCGGTGGGAGAGGACTCCGAGTGCAACTCTGCCGGCGCCGGCCGAGATCCCGGTTAGAATTCGGGCCCCACCGTCCGCCCGTGGATACGCCGGGGTTCTCAAGCGGAAACTAACGCGAGTTGGTGGTCTTGGCCCGGTCACAAATGAATACGCAAAAAATAAACAATCGCGTTAAATTTAGTTTTTTTTTACTAAATTCCAGCTCTCAGGAGAAGAACAAAACGAAGTGTTTCCATTTCCATGCGACAAGCATATCCATCGCAGCAGCAGCTGGGCAAGTGGGAGAGAGCAGCACCTCCTAAGTGCGAATGACAAATCACTTGAAAGGGAACTCGGAAGTAGCTCTGCAATATGCACTTCCACGAACCGTTTCTGTTAACGCACAAAGGGCGGCAACGCCGCGGCGTCTCTGCGTGTGACGCGCGACGACGTCACGCGTGACCTCGCCATCAAACGCCAATTTTAGTTTTCGGCCAGGGAAGTCGACTTATGTGCGGCGGGTGACCCCCCCCCCCCCCCCCTTTCACCCGCGCAGCCACCGGAGGCGCTGCAAACCAGAGGTCGCAAACGGGTTTTGATTCCTTACCCGTACCCGGCTGCACCAGGGTCGCAAATGGGTACCCGTACCCGGCCGGGTATGGGTACCCGTTCCCTACCCGTACCCTATCCGAAATGAGTGACAAACGGTTACTCACCGGTGACTCACGGCCTACCCGTACCCGGCCGCACCAGGGTCGCAAACGGCTACCCGTACCTGTACCCGGCCGGGTACGGGTAGCCGGGTATCGGGTAGGATACGGGTACCCGGTTGCGACCTCTGCTGCAAACTCAGGGCAACGTAAACATCACACGAGCCGGGAATGAAATTAGCGAGGCTGGATCGCGACAAAGTCACCGAATCGCGATGGGTGGCAAATCATTGCCCCCCACTGCCCCCCACCCCACCCACTCACCCTCTCCAGGTGTCCCCCGCCCTCACCTGTACTTCATGCCCGTGTTGGCCGCCGTTGTCTCGCGCAGGGAAATCATCATCTGCTGCTGCTGCTGTTGCTGCTGCTGCAGCTGCAGCTGCAGCAGCTGCTGCTGCTGCTGCTTGCGCAGGGCCATCTGGCCCACGCTCCTCGCCACCATGGCCACGGCGCGGAACCGCGAGCGCACGCGGTTGGCACCGCCGGGCCCCCCGCCGCCGCCTGGGCCCCCGCCGCCCCCTCCCAGAGTCGGGCTGCCCCCCCCGCGCCCCCCACGGTCATCGCTGCCGCCGCGGGACTTGAGGCCGCTCTCCGAGCACGCGAAGGACACCTGCATGGCGAGCGCGACGACAACTCTGCGCCGTGTCGCGCCGCTGTGGTTTCCGGCGGCCTTGCTTCTTCTCTTCTTCCTCTTGAGCCGTGGCGCTCTGTCTTGTCGGCGCCGCCCGGTGTACGGCGAGCGTTGTTTTTTAAATGTACGCGCGTGCGTGTATCGCGGAAGGCGTTATCCACTGGGAGATGAAATCGAAAATAGCGCTGCTCGGTAGCCGGTCTCGGTGGCGGTGGCACAGCTACGTGTCCATCCCATTGCGTCTCTCCGCTGCCTGAACGTCTTCTGAACGTCTCTTTTGAAGAACCCCGGCGACAAGCGACACGCCGATGCGTTATTTATCTTTCATCAACCAAACATATGGCTAACAATTGCCGAAATCTTTTTTTCACAGTCATTCACGTCGATATAACGTTAACAATTTAATGCTATTAAAGCTACTCGTCTAGCAGAGGTTGAAATCTGAACAAGTAAGATCTCACTGTAGTTGCGGTGGTGACGTTAAACCGCGCCAACGCAGCTGGAACGGCGGCGACAAGTTGCCGTCGCAATCGTCGCAACGTCCTCCTCCGTCGGCCTCCGCGTCGGCTGGATCATGAGCCGACCGCTTGACGATGGACGATGACCCACAGCTCAAACTCCCGTGGCAACTACAAAAACCCTCAAAAGCGCTCGGAAAAACTAAAGAGACAGCTGCACTCTTCTCATCCTCCACTCGCCACGCGACCTCCGCTGGGTGGGCGACGTTCCTCCTCCTGTTGAAGACGACGTCCCATTGGGCTCGCACCGAACTCGAGGCGAGATATCTCCCGGCGCGGTCGGGGGGGGGAGGGGCGGCTCTCACCGTCACGCGCCGGCTCGTCCCGTCGCCACCGGCGGTGCAAATCCCCCGGCCAAAGACCCCCGCGGCGGCGGGGGTTGGGGGGAGGTCAACCGTAACCGCCACTCGCGCCGTGGCGTTCGGCCAAAACGGTCGTCGCCTTTGCCTGCGTCCAACCTCTCGTCCGCTCCCAGCAGGGAACGACAAAAAGTGGGAGTCGAATCCTCGAACGGCCGGGACGTCCTCCTGAACTCCGCGACTTTGATCCGAGCGCCGGTCGGAAAAGGTTGGGGGAGGGGGAGGGGCTGGTCGGTGGGGGTGTTTCGGCGCTGCGGTGACGCAAGTCGCGGCTGTTAAATCGCCGCTCGGGTCCACTTCACGTTCATCTCCGTGGACGTGCGATTTCTCGCTGGCTGCGCACGCGATGTCCCCCGGGGAGGCGAGCCGCGCGCTCCGCCACGATAAATTAGAAGTTTCCCCCTTGGAAAGCGCGCGCGCGCGGTCGATGCGGAGGGCGTGCGCGCGTTGGGCCGTGGCGAGAACGGGACGCTCCTGCCTGGCAAATCCGTGGCGATACCTGGAACGCCGGGATGGTGGGTGGCGGCAGGGAAAGAAAATCCTTCGCGCGCACCCACGCTCCGCGATTCCGTCCAAATCCTCGGGACCCTCCGAGTTAACGGGCGCCCGTCAACGCGGAGACGGGAGCAAAACAAAAGTAAAGGATGGGGGTGGGGCGGAGAGAAGTAATCCGACCAAGGGCCCTCCGTGCGACGTTCCAGCCGAAGCGTTTCTTGCAGGTGCCGCTCGCTTTCCGCGCGGAGCGTGACGCCATCAAAGTTGCTCCGTCTCGTCGGTAAACAAAAGCCTCCCCTCTTCTCTGCCTCTTCTCGTCAACGTTCTGCCTCGCTATCCTTTGACGGCCGTCAATATATCCGCGACGTTACCCCCCAGGAACGGCCGTCCAAGTAAGATAATTTTCCTCGAGGCTTTCCCCCGCTTCCTGCGTCGTCTTCAAAAAATGCACCCCTCGATTCCGTTGCCGGGAGAGGCAATCTCCTTAAGAGACGCCGCACAGCGGGGGGTGCGGTGCGGAGTGGCTTCCCAGAGAATCCAATTACTGTCACCTTCGGTTCATCTTTAATTCAAATTATTTCCAGATTCCTGACAACTTAAACCGCGCGCGGGGGAGGCGGCCAAATTACGCGCGAGGGGAGCGTCTCACGGAAAAAGAAAAAAAAAACGCGACGTCAAGAACAAACTTAAACCCCTGCAGGCGGTGACGACGGCGACGACGATGATGATGAGAACGACCACGTGGAACAGTCAAAGCGGTCGCAGCTGCTGCTTCAGGGGAGGGTGAAGTGGGGGTGAGGGGCGGGGAGGGTGAAGTGGGGGTGAGGGGCGGGGGGGGTGAAGGGGGGTGGGGAGGAAGAGGGTGGAATTCGGCACAAATGCAGCTCACGATAGAAAGCGGAGTAATTCGCTAATCGGGGAATATCCGCACTCGGCGACTAATGGACGCGTCGTTCCTGCAGTTCCACGGGCTTGGCAGCGGAGCGCGCACGCTAAAAGCATAAATACGTAAATAAATTCAACAAAAAAACACTATCGGAGGTAGTTTAAAAACAAGTGAAATTAACGAACTAAAAATGTGTGTATGTCGCGTTACCGGCTTGGTTTTTTTTTAGGCCGCCGAGTATTCCGCGCTGTAACGGTGTCGGGTGCGAAATGAGCCCGGAAAAATCGACGACGACGACGACGAGAACGTAGCGGGCGAAGAAAAAGAAAAACGAAAAAAAAATAAAAGGCGGTGGTGGGGCGCCGGCGCGCGGCCACCGAGAGGAACGCGACGCGAGTGAGCGAGCGAGTCGCTCGAGCAGGAGGGAGCGGGCAAGTGGGGGAGGAGTGGAGGGGCAATGATGGACGCAGAGACGCACGATCGCTCGCCCTCACCGCCCCCGCCCGCTCGCCCAACTGACCGCCCGCCCGAACCTCGCTGCCCCCCCCCCCCCGCCCCCCGAACCCCCCCCCCCCCGCCACCGCCCGCCAACCGTGACCCCATCGCCCGCCACAGCCGACTAAATTTAAAAGAGAATTCTCACTCGGAGGGCCTTCCTTAATCAGTCACCGCCACCCGTCACCTGACCCCACTGACAGCTGCACGCACGCACACACACACGCGCGCACACACGCACACATGCACACACGCACACACGCACACACACACGCGCGCACACACGCACCCTCACATGCAGGCAGTGCATGCACATCGGGGGCAACACAAACACCGCGCAATGCCGCGCCACCCGCGCCCGCCGCTCGGCCAGCCGCGCCGTGACATTTCAAGCACACGCGGCCGCGCCGTGGGGTGCCGTGCCGCACCACGGTGGCACGCGGGGCCACGGCGCGGGTAACGCGAGCCGGTTTAACCGAGCAGCCCCGGCGTGCCGCACCGCGGAACCAAGCCGCGACACAACACACACCACGCCACACACCATGTCACACCACGACACACACCATGTCACACCACGACACACGCCATGTCACACCACGACACACGCCACAACACACACCATGTCACACCACGACATGAGCACGCCACACCACGCCACACCACGACATTAGGGGGCCGCACCGTGATAAAACATTTATTTTCACCTACGTGACTTTACCGAAAAAACCTGAGAGTATGAATCCTTGTAATCACGAAAGCTTCAAATCTAGAAAAAATACACAACGCCCGTGGCACAAACACCCCTCGCATGTCCTCTACAGTGAACCACTCCTTCAACAGAGGAGGAGGAACAGCAGACACGACACCAACTCTCTCTCCCTCTCTGCCGAAGCCCTCTCATCCTGGCCAGCAGCAGCAGCAGCAGCATGACCTCGACATTGGCAATCGGCTCCCAAACGCATTGCTGCTTCCATCACGCAGGAGTGGAACTACGCCGTGCGGCATTAACACGCCGCAACCGTGACGCGGCAAGGTTCTGGTGAACCCCACGTCGTGACGAACAAAACAGATGAACAAACGCGCCGAGCTGCGGTGGCCTGGTGCGACGCCGCGCCGCGACGCTCTTGGTTTGGCACGGCGGCGGATGGCGGCTCGGGACCAAAGACAAAGATTCCCCGTAAAACCTTAACGGGCTGTTGGGGCAAGTGCTGTTAGCGAGCACCTATGAAGGCCGGCACAGCACACGAGGGGGTGGGTGACCAGCACCACGCCCGGCCGCCTTTGTCTCCCCAGTGGCGACGCTTTTATACACCGCACCAGGTACTCATCTGGAGGCTGAGTCCATCTAACGGAGGCCCAGGACCAGTTCAGATAATTGTCACCGTGCGTGGGAATTTTACTCGGGTCGTCAGGTCCGTAGCGCGGCACGCTAACCGCTACTACACTACCGATCGGGACCGCACGCGGTGCCACCTGCAGCAGTGCCACCTACAGCGATGCCACCTGCAGCCGCACCAAAGAGCCGGCGCGTGAGCGGGCGGGCGAGGAGGCCCCAGTCGCCGGAGCCGCGCAGCAAAACATTGTCGAGGGAAATCGGTTTTGTCCCCTGCCGCCCCCCCACCCCACCACTCCCTCTCACCCCGAATGTGAAAAGCCGAGAAATAACACTGGCAAAACGATATTTCTTTCGGAGAGAATAAAAGGATCACTTCGATTTTGTCCGCGACTGCGGAAAGCGGAACGCAGCACTGCTCGCTTGCGGGTCTCCGGGAGACTCCGCGGCCGGTTCCACAAACGACCCGAGAGCTCGCGCCCGTCCAACCGCCCCAAATCAGCTCAATTTCTACAGATTTAGAAAACGCGGCTCATTTAGCGAGGGCAACGCTGGCGGGGTTTTGGCACATGCGCGAAACTGGACACACCGTCGCCGCCACCCGTCCCAGCGCGGGATACGTAACCGACTAAACAATTATTTTATTTGACCAGATAAGGCCCACTGAGCTGTACAGCTCTTCTTCAGAAGCGACCTGGCTATCACAAATGGTAGCTCAACGAAGTGGCTCATCACCACGTGGAACTGCATAGCAGCCAAATACTCTAAAAACGCGTGACGTCGATTCTAAATGTGGAGGGAAAAACCGGAGGGCCCGGAGAAAAATCCACACGACCACGGGGAGAGAGAGAGACATGGAAACTCCAAATAATAATCAGGCGTCGGGGGTTGGAATCGCCATTGCAGCCGCTTGTTCCGGGTCCCCAAGAGAAGCACCCGAACGAGCTGGCGCACGAGACAAACCGGGGGCGGGCTGCTAGTGCCGCGCTCAAGCGTTGGAGGTGTCAAAGCGGTTGGAGATCCATCGTGTGTTGTTTAAATATAAATTGTACTACCATTATATATATAAATACACGAAAGCCTCGGTGCATCTAAAGATATGTGCCATTAGGGATCTTGCTGTGGGATTTTGGGACAGTTCATTGTTTTTCGAGTCTCTTTTTTGTCTTTCATACAAGAGCAGAGCACTCAAACTTGGTCTGCGACACAACGGGGCTTGGCCCATAAAGCCAAAATTGTTCGCCTGCTCCAACTCACACGGGCGCCTCTGATGTGCGTGGGGCTGACACGCAATTGGGCGCTAATTCACATGAGTGCGCACCAATTTACAGAACCACCTGGGCCAGACATTTATAGACACCTGGTCCGGTGGTTACATAGAAAATAGCAGCGGAGTTCGGTCAGAAGGGATGCGTTGATAACCGTGCCCTTTAATTTTGCCCCGCGAAGCCTCGGCAAGTCCCAGCAATCACACTGAAGAGGTTCCTGCATTAGGAAGTTTGGTCAGTTCCATGAGCGAGTTTTTTTTTGGCTTCGTATATAAGGGGTGGGGGGGGGGGCGACACTCAGCACTGCCATCTGCTGGGCACACCGCTCAGCCCCCACGCCTACAACACCTGGCAAGCCCCGGTGGTGGTGGTCACCCATCCGAGTACTGACCAGACTCATCCATGCTTAACCCTTCTTCCCGTTCCCAGACGGCTGCAAGTTGCAGGGTGGGGGTGTCCTGTTCACCGCTTAATCTCGGAACGCGCGAGCGGGTTCGGCGCTAATTGTATTTAGAGAGGCGTCGCGCCGAGGTTTTTAAAGACATTGTACTCACCGCAGAGAATCGTAGCGACATGGCTGCCGCGCTCTACGATTGCTGGCGCCAAAACTGTGCCACGCGACCTCCCACATTGCCTTGTGCTAGCCTTCGGTACCGATAAAGTGATTTGATTTTAGGTTTTCTTCCGGTTCGATTTTGACGATGTACACTTACGTCATCGGAACGGGAAAGGGTCAAGTTTCCAACAAGTAATTGTTGGATGCATAAAACGCACTTGTGGAGCCGTGAGATTCGGTGAGGGTCCAAATTCGGCAAGCGACATGGCGCCGGCGAGGCAAGCGGCGAGAGACGATCAATTGACTATTTCTTTCACAAAACTCCAAAGAGCGATGGAACTCCCCATCTGCATGGGCAATCAAGGCCATGGACGGGGCTTCGTCACGAATAATTTAGTTCCTTTCTCATTGCCAATTGTCGCTGTGGTTTTTCTTTTCCGGTTTTCCCGAAGCGGCGAGTCGATAATTTTGTCTTTTGTTGCCAACGTCGTCCGAATTGCGCGTCACGTCATAAGACTGAGAAATCTTCGCACGCGCAGATTCTTGTCGTTTCTTTAAAAGTTGTTGTCGTTTCCCCAGCTTCACACGGATTGCGCCATCCGTGTCGTTACGTTAGGAGACGGACAATCCGTTCGGATCTCTTGCAGAGCAGTGCCGCCCTTCTCACATGACAGAACGGTTTGTGGAAGCGGACATCACAGAGCTACTTCTGAGATTCGCCTCTTCAAGTGACACTCAGATTGACACTTCAGCAGGGGGCAGCACTTTCACACGCGCCCCACGTTGAGAGCAAGGTTCGTGGCACGGACAGCCAAACGGTTATTTGTTTAATTTTCAGTGCTGCAATTCAGCCTGATTAAGAACCACGTTGTATTGCGGTGTTTTTTTTTGTGTGTTTGCAGTCATCGGTGACATGGGCTGAGATCGTCACCGCACTGCACTTTAGAACCCAAATTATTCACAACTAAGTAAATGTACATCTATGGATCTCTGTGTGAGCCATTGGTGACTGGGCCTGAGACCATCAACTCAATACACCTTTAAAACCTCGGTTTAATGTACGTATGGTTGTATGTCAAACGTCTTTCGAGCCGCACGTAGCCAACCGTGCAAATTGGCGGTGTGGGTATCACTGGATAAGAGCCCAGGATCTCAGCGGCGCCAGCTCACTGCTATGACCTCTGGGTGACCCCTGCAATTTCTCACCCCAAGTCCCTGCCGGTGTATACTATGTATTTTACTATTTTAATTATTTTTGTATTTTGACAGGTAAGGCCCACTGAGCTCTATAGTTATTTTTCAGAAGCAACCTGGCCACCAATGATAGCTCAACAAAGTGGCTTATCGTCATATGGAAATGTATAGCAGTCAAATACTCTAAACACATGTCTCTAAATGTGTAGGGAAAAACCGGAGGACCCAGAGAAAAAACAACAACACGGACCACGGGAAGAGACACATGCAAACTCCAAATAATCAGGCGTCAGGGGGGTCGGAATCGAACCCACGACCTCCTGTATACCAGGAGGTCGTGGGATTGGTCAAGTTAAGATCCCGCCACCGCTCTGGATAGGGCATTTGGTTTACTTTTCTACGCTGGCCAGAGGGCCTTGTAAGAGGTGTGAGTACGCACACTTTACCCCACCACACGCAACCTGCTTGCTTTGTCGTCGAAACGTCTCTCGTGCGCCAAATCAAGTGGCTGCTGTGGCCCAGCTGGTTGTGACAACGTTTTAAAGGTGACATTTTGTTTTTGTTGTGGAAATTATTAACACAAAAAGATAGCATGAAATACAAGGTTGTTTAGAATGCTTCAGAACAGTAGAGCTTTGTTGACGACCGATGCCTAATTCTGGATTAACCCACTCTTGTGATTTTGACCGGCATTGAAATATTACACAATAATTCAACGGAGGGGGGGAGGGGGAGTGGTGGCACATTGGTTAGTGAACCGTGCGACAAACCTGCCAAACATGAGTTCGACTCCCGGCCACGGCTGACATCAGTGGCGAGAGATATCTGAACCGGATCTCGTCCGCCCACTAACTTCCTCAACTCGCATCGAACGGCGTGGCGAAGATTGGTCAAATAATCTGCTGCGCCGACAATGGAGGCCCTCCCTCCTCCAGCAGTAGATTCGCAAGAGGGATGTAAATATACGTGTGCATATTTTACTTGCGTGTGTGTGTGTATATATAGAATATAAATGCACGCAAATTTCACAAGTGAAACAGAGTTGATATGAAAGGATGGGAAATGTAAAAACAACACAAACTGGAACTTGTGAAGCGAGAGAGCGAGCACGGCTCACCAGTTCCCGTTCGCTCCGAGCTCCGTGCCGTTTGAGATCTGTGAAACGACTGGACATCTGTGAAAAAGAGCTTCATAGCTCATCGGATTCCTCCAGTATAAATAAACATTCTGTGTCCCTACCCACCGGCGCTTCGCTGGAGACCCTCGTTTACGACCAGGAACCACTCACGGACGGACGGACGGACGGACAAACGGTCTGTGGGACGCATAAGGGTTGTTGTGATGAGCTCTGGGTGCTACGGGATCACAGAGTGTCTTCGCAGAGAGGAAATCATCTCGCGCAGATGCGATTTGCGGATTGGGGGCAGCTGGGGGGCCTTAGGGGCGTGGGGGGCGTGGAGGGTGTGGGCCCAGGAGAGCGGCCAAAAGGGAGGCAAAAGTTGCCTTTCCCCCGAAAAAATGTTCAGACGGCCAATTGGAGACATTTTTTTTTTTCAAAATGAATCAAACGAAGCGAGGCTGTCGTCCCCGAGGAAGGTGCCCCCCCCCGTCCACGGCTCCCGGACCGCGGGCGGCGGTTCGGCAGCGCGGGCCGTTGCTGGACTACCGCGAGCTCAGCGCGACGACACCGGCGCCGCGGCTCGCCGCGCGAGTCGGCCCGGCTGCGATCGAGGTCGCCCGCCCGCCCGCTCGCCCGTATTCGTGCCCAGGTTCTCTCGGCGTTGCCAAGCCCAGCCCTCCGAGCTAAGGTGAACTTTACGTAGGGCGGCGCAGGGTGGGGGGCGTGGGGGCCGCTATTACCCCTGGCGGCTTCTCACAACGTTAGTCTGCCACGGCTCCAGTTAATAGCCTGCGCGTGTGTTAAATGTCACCGTCTGAATTCTCACTCGCGGTTGCCAGCATGTCACCCCCCACTCCCAACCCCCCAAACTCTCCCCGCTACCGCCCCCCCCACTGCATCATCAGCAAACAAGCCCCGAGTCCTGGCGTTGACTGGGGACTGCAATATTATAATGCCTGCGATTTAAAACATATATATGTAATAACTTCTTTAGGCCCGACGGGATTTCCGTATTTTTGCTGCGAAAATGCAGAGGTTGTTGAAAGAAAAATGGGCTCGCAGCACATGGTCACGTGTAGTCGCATACACAGCGGTTTTGCCGATCGACTGCTGGATGAGGACATCTCCTCCTCATGCTGTGCAGCCCACACAGTCCCACTGCCATCACCACCACCAGGTAGTTCCATCTAGTATTGGGAGGCAGGGTGGTGGCGGGCAAGGTGATAACACTCGTGCTTCATCGCGAGAAACCCCCGAGTTCGATACCCAGCTCTCTCCGCCCCCCCACCCCCCGTGCTCTGCATGGGTTTACCTCCGGCTTCTCCAGTTTCCTCCAAAAGCTAAAACATCCCAATACTGAAAAATTACTCAATTGGAATCAAGACGAGGGACAATGCCTTAACAAATCGTTGGGGCAAGTGCTATTACCGAGCACCCAAGAAGGCCGGCACGGCATACGAGGGGGGTAGGTGGTCAGCACCACTCCTTACCGCACAAGGTACCTATTTGAGGCTGAGTCAATTTAGGGGAAGCCCAGGACCAGTTCAGATAATCGCCACTGATGTTGGTGGCCGTGAGCGGGAATGGAACTCGGGTGGTGGGGTTCGTAGCGCAGCGCGCTAACCACTACACTACCGCTCCCCCACTTTGTCAATTGCAGCGGCAGCAACATCGCAAAACTTGGCAGGACCCACCTGAAAAAGAGTCTTGAGACTCAGCGAGGCTTCCCTGGGTAAACAAGCGTAATAATATTATTGACAATATTACACGCTTGTCATTATAAATAATATTACACAAGTTCAACATGTAGGCTTTTGCGACCAATATCATCCACAAGAGTTCTAGATTTGAAGCTTTCATGACTGCAAGGATTCATACTCTTAGTTCTTTCGGTAAAGTCAAGTAGGTAAAAAATTAAATTAAAATTAATACAAAATAAAACGTCGTGATTTTTATTTTATTTTTTATTAATTTTAATTTCATTTTTTACCTACGTGACTTTACCGAAAGAACTAAGAGTATGCATCCACAAGAGGTTTTTTGGGTTAGATCGCGCAAGTAAAAATGTATTTGTCACGTACACAGAACATGCCAATTCGTTACAAGTAGAGCACACCGGTGTGTGGGAGAGCAGCACATTCACATTTACAATCTGAGTACCGAGTGCTCTTCAACATACCTTGGTGTGCTGTACTTGTAACGAATTAGCATGTTCTGTTTACGAATAACGAATTGGCATGTTCTGTTTACGTGACAAGCCTTAATAATTGGCTGTATAGGGTGGTGACAGGTTTAACGACACATTTATATTTACGCGATCTAACCCAAAAAAAAAAACCTATATTATTAATGTCACGCAAACGACAAAAAGTTCTGCTTGTTACAGACGTGTTCTCTCAGCGGGTTCTCCGCATGGCTTAGCGGACTTATCACGACCAACAACATCATCATCATCGGAGGAGGAGCGCGGAGAAGGGTGTTTAATAAAGCGAGGCTTCTCCAATCCACACGCTCCGTGCAGTGCGCACCAAGGGAATAAAAACACAACACCACGATTCTACAGAGGGAGAGCCTCACCTCTTGTTTTCAAGAGTGGTATTTTTTTTTATTCTCTCGGGAGAGGGAACCGTGCCGACGACTACCTCGTGCGTCTCGTGTTCCGCGTCTCGTGTTTCCGCCAGGCGCGGCACAAGGCAGGAGCCTCCACACGGCGCACGCGTATTTTGTACGAGCGATCGTCGTCACCGTTGCCGCCGCCGCCGTCGTCGTCAGGAAATGATCTATCCACTGTCGGACGAAAGCTTTCGCCCCCCCCACCCCCCCGCCAAGCCGTCAGCATCCGACGCGGCAAAGATGCATCTGGATGCTGCATGCGAGCCGATTTCATCGCTCCCATCACATCCCAATTAGTCTAAATATAACTTCGAGTGCGCGTTAATTCGCTGTCAGGGAAATAACACACTCGTTACGGATAAAGGGGGGAGCGGTGGTGCAGCGGCGAGCGCACTGTGCTATACGTTCGGTGACCCGAGTGTAATTCTCGGCCAAAACCGAACATCAGTGGCAAGCGATTATAATCTGTACCAGTCCTGGGAACACCCTCGCTTCCACCAACTTGCATTGCCCTGTGTGGTGAAGTATGGTCAGGCAACCAACCATGACTGGGATGTCATGGGGAGGCCCTCATCCAGCAGTGGACAGAGAGGGATGCAATTAATAATAAAACACGATTTGCAAAGCGCACATGTTTCTGGAATCGGATGCAATGTTCGATCGATAACGCCGCACCTTCGATTAGCGCGGTTGGCTACGTACGGCGCAAAAGACGCTCGACAAAAATACAAAACAATTCCATCGTTTGGCTGCCCCTCCAATAACAAATCTCACCCATCGGCACCGTCCCCTTCCCATAACGCACTCTGTCCAAGCCCACCGACTTCTCCTTCAGAGGAATTTCGATTTAAAGCTTTCGTGACTGTAGCATCTTCTTGGTTCTTTCAGGTAAAGTCACGTAGAAGGGAAATAATAAAATAATAAAAAATAAACATAATAAAATAATTCTCACGACGTTTCGGCCACAACGCAAGCAGCCGTCCTCAGGTGAAGAACAGGTCTGTCGGAAAGACATTCAGACGCTGTCTTTCCGACAGACCTGTTCTTCACCTGAGGACGGCTGCTTGCGTTGTGGCCGAAACGTCGTGAGAATTATTTTATTATGTTTTATTTTTATTATTTTATTATTTCCCTTCTACGTGACTTTACCGAAAGAACCAATAAGAGGAATATCGGTCTGGAAAGCCAATAGGATAACGACCTGGAGTGCCACGGTGGTGAGATGTTCACTACCGCGCCCTCTTTGTACAGGAAGTCGCGGGCTCGATCGACCCTGACGCCTGCTGCATACTTGGAGTTTTTGTATGTTCTCCCCATGGTCGCGTGTATTTTTCTCCGGGTCCTCCCCCGATTTTACCTCCACATTTAAAATCAACGTGCGTTTTAGAGTGTTTGGCTGTTCCAAATTCGCACGTGGTCAGCCGCTTCGTCGAGCTATCGTTTGCGATAACCAGGTCGCTTCTGAAAAAGAGCTTCTAGCTCAATGGGCCTGAGCTATCAAAACAAATTAATTATGACTAATTATTACGTCGAATCAGATGGGGGCGGCGGGGGGGGCGGTATTTATTTTATCGACAGAGCATGTCATAGGCAGAGAAAAAAAAATATTAAGTGTTCTTGACCCTGGGCTTGAACCTCGCGAGGCAGGGAGCTGACAGCCCCGACGGCTGGGGGGGAGGGACGAGGGGGGGGGGAGTTCCAAGGCTACGTTGGCAGCAGAGGAGATCGAGCGACCACCCCAGAGCGAGCGAAGGTTGACTGGAGGTCGGGCGCCGTCATCCATCAGCCGTGCACCGCCACGGTTCATCGCTTTGCGCGGAGTTTGTGTTTCATTCGCCACGGCCCATTAACTCCTTGAGCGCATTGGCCGCTGCGACTTAGCCGCTCGTTACCCACCACCCGCCCCCCCCACGCATCCAAGCCGAATGCATAAATCGCCAATATTCGCATCCACCGCGTCGGCCTTTGTACAAAAAAACAACGCGCGGCACACGTTGAATTTCCTGGGAGTTTCTTCCAGTCTTAATGTTTCTGCCGTCTCTCTCTCTCCTTTCTGAAAACGGGCTCGCGCTTGAAACGTCAGCCGGTTGCGATGCAGCCCAATGGAGGGAACGCGTCTGGAAGAAAGTCCACGAAATCAAGGCGCGTGCAGGAGCTTCGGTGGACCTGTCGTACCACGGGGCACATGCTCCGAGAGATGGCGGCGGCTTGGGAAGAGGCCTGCATCCAGCAGCGGCAAGCGACTTCTCAGCGGTGCGCGCACACCACCGCCAAGGCTCGCGGTTCCGCTAATTTGGCGTCGATTTCAAATCGTGCGGTCCCGGTCGTTTGGGCGTCGCCGCCCGGGGCCGTGGAAGGATTGAATCCGTCAAACGTGCCAAACGATTCGGAGGCAGAAAAAAAAGAACCCGCGCGGACCTGCGCTTGCTTCAGAGGTCGCAAACGAGTTTTGATTCCTTACCCGTACCCGGCCGCACCAGAGTCGCAAACGGGTACCCGTACCCGGCCGTACCCGTACCCTACCCGGGTACGGGTAGAGTACGGGTATCGGGTACCGGGTACCTGATTGCGACCTCTGGGATAAAGCCATGTTGCAGGCGCGGGTGGGTTGATTCTAGGAACTTGAATTATGAGAAGAGACAAGACGTTGGGAAATGAGTGACAAACGGTTACTCACCAGTGACTCACGGCCTACCCGTACCCGGCCGCACCAGGGTCGCAAACGGCTACCCGTACCCGGCCGGGTACGGGTAGCCGGGTATCGGGTAGGGTACGGGTATCGGGTACCCGGTTGCGACCTCTGGCTTGCGTTGACAAGTGGCGCCGAGCATTCGTGACGCTGCCCGACCGCAATAACCCTGACGTGGGCCCACCCCCGTTGGCAGTCTCAGGCAAGGTCAAATTGAGAATTCTCAAGATTTAAGTGGCGACACACGCAAACACTCAAGCGAGCCAGACGAAGGCGACTGATCTGCAGCATGAAACAGTACGGCCAAGAGCTTAATATCAAGCCGAATACTTTTGCGGAGGTTCGCCGCCAGACCGTTGCCTGTGTGTACGGGAAACTTCTTTCGCGCCGTACGTAGCCAACCGTGCTCATCGTAGGCGCGACTGGAGTAAGAACGCGACCAGTAGCCACAGCCGCAGTGAGTTAGACACCAGATGTGGCATGTCAGCTGTGCGGGAAGCGTCGACATTAAGGCCTGGGTTTCCGCGATAACATTTACAACGAGGCCCCCCCCCCCCCCGCCTGCCTGGACTTGACAAAGGAGCCGTGTGCACCGGAGAAGCTTCGACGGGAAAACCTTCCCCAACCAGCCAGTGTGTCTGCATTGTTGTTGTTGGGGAAATTGTGTCAGCGCCTCTCTCATTTACTTGACGGGACAGCTTTAATTTGGAGCGACTGCAGTTAAGATAAAGCCCCCTCTTCCCACCTCCCACACAGCTGCCCCCCCCCCGCTAACAATAGGAGAGACAAATGATGGCCGAGCTAATTCATTATCGGGCCTCGGACGTAAATAACACAGCCCCGGAACGAGCACCACGATGGCATTTTCACTTCCATCATCGCCAGGAGCAGGAAGCCACCATTGGGGAAACAAACAAACACAGCGCGCCGTGAAAAATTATTACGTTCAGTATCGGGCGAGCAGATTTTTGGATGGATCATAATTTTGATGGATGTCTTGTTTTCACTAAGTACAGCAAGTCGCAGCTAATTTATTTGTAGATTATAATTGAACATTTTAAGCACCAACAACAAAAGCCTCCCCAAGGCTTGCGATTCGTTCGAGTTTGGGTTCCGCCGAACGATTAGTTCGGGTCTACTTCACGTAACGGGAAAACGTTGAGTGAAGACGCGACCTCAAATAAATGCCACTCGGGTATAATAACAACAACAACAACAATGGCCATTGTTTACCCAGAAATGTCCACCGGGATTGTCAAGACTCCTTTGCGGGAGGGCCCTGCGTTGTCAGGAGTGTTTGGGCACTTCTATTCGTGAGAGTTTGGCTTTCATGAGAGTTTGGCTTTCGTGAGAGTTTGGCTTTCGTGAGAGTTTGGCTTTCGTGAGAGTTTGGCTTTCGTGAGAGTTTGGCTTTCGTGAGAGTTTGGCTTTCGCGATCCAGGAAACCGGAGCACCCGGAGAAAAGAACCAACAACGAGCGCCGTTCGCCACTAAGCGGCGGCGACGTCACCACGGCGCCTGTGCCAGGCTAGGTGCACTTTGAGGCCACGTGAAGTGTGGAAGGCTCGCTGGCAGGAGGTCGCAAGACAGACTCAAGTGCCATGGGGTTGACTGACTAAGATGACTGGAAGATCCACCAGCTGTGCCCCCCACTATGCCAACTTGCTCCATTCTACCAACACACACACGAGGAGGTAATGCCCAAATATCCGAACGGATGGATTTGAGGATCCATTGCTGTACCGCCATTCTCCTTGCCACCTTCACGAGCGGACATCTGCTCCGAGTGTAGGATCAATCGGAGCACTTGGTGGTGGACGGGGGTTCCGGGAGGGTTAGGCAGCGGCAGCAATAGTGGCAGCAACAGCGGCGCAGCGGAAGGATTCCCCAGACTCATCGCAGAGATTCCCCTCGAGCGCAATAACTCAGTGGCCAGCGAGCGAGTGCCCTTCGCCGACCCCCACGTCACCCACCCCAATCCCGTACACGTACGTGGTCGTGGGGGGGGGGGGAGATGACGTTCAAAATCAAGACTTTTTTGGGTTTTTGGCGTGTGCGCCGCAGTGTCCTGCATTGCGGATATCTGGCCGGTTCCATTCGCGAGCACTCGGCTTAAGTGCGGGAGGAGAGGAAAAAAAACCCCCAGAGGGGCAGAAGAACGACCGACACCGCTTTACGGCAGCGGCGATAATCGGCACCGCCGGCTCCTCTTGTGGCCACCCGTCAACCCGACCCGACGCTTATGACCACTTGGCCCAAAGCCCCGACACGTCTCTCGTGTCGTCTTGTCGGGGCTTTTGTCGAGTCCGGCTGGCGGCCAGGACCGAGCGAGGACGTAGCGCAGCCTTTCACCCGGGCAACCGGACCCGGCACGGGCGACAGATTTATCTTCGACCGCTAATTATCAGAATCATCGGAATATTGATTTATAGTGGAGGAAACCCGATGAGCTATCGAGCATCGTTTTCACAGATGCCCGGCAAATCAAACGGCGGCGCGCGACTCCCGGGAGACCACGGACACGCGCGGCCTGTCTCCGCAAGGGCTCCGAATGCGAGCACGGGGGGTGGGAAAGACTGGACTCCCGTTAGCCACGGGGTGTCCTCGTCACGACCTCGTGTCACCGACCCCAATTCCACACGTGGGGCGCCCCACCGTGCGGGACGTTTGCCGGCAAGGTCACGGCGGTACCGCGATTGCGGACAGCTGGAAGATTCCGCGGTGAGATGCGGACGCAGAGGAGGTGTCGGATTCCTCCAGAATAAAACAAATATTACAGGTAGGAACAATAGTTCCACACTGCCCCACCAGGGATTATTGTCTGTCTGTCTGTCGTGCATAGCCACGCCCTCGATTTGTATTTCATAGAGCGCTTCGGGCGGGTCCAGCACCACGTGGCGCGCCGCCCCACGCAGCTTGCGCCGCCTGACACGGATTACACGAATGCGCTGTCCAACCAAGTTCCTACCTGCCCACTCCGAAGGAACGTGTTCTGATTCTGAGCGCGGCGAGCGATATTAAAAAAAAAAATTGGGGGTGATGGGGTTCGGGGTGGGGAGGGGTTCTCGCCAAACGTGAGAGCCCAAACGAAATAAACATTTGGCAATCTCTTCCTCAAGCCATCACACATCGCCTCTGCAAAAATCCTGCAGACAACTCTACCGAGAGATTTCTTGTGGCAGGGCAGTTAAAACCAACAGTTTATAAGAATGTCACGGCTAGAAAATCCAAATTACGTCAAACCCAAATTTTATGCGATGGGTATTGTGTGTGTGCGTGTGCGGTAGTGTCGTGGTCAGTGCTACGCTGCGCCATGAACCTGGCGACCAGGGCTCGATTCCTGCTCACGGCCACCAACGCCAGTGACGATTTTCTGAACCGGTCCTTGACCTCTCCTAGGTCGACACAGCCTTAAATGAGTCCCTAGTGGTGTGCGGTATGTAAACATCACCACTGGCGAGACAAAGGCATCCCTGGATGGTGTGGTGTTTGGCCACCCACCTACTCGTGTGCTGTACCGGCCTGGCCTTCATAGGTGCGACTCGCTAACAGCACTTGCCCCCAACAGTCTGTTAGAGGCTTCGTTTAACAGACTGTCGTTGGTGACGGGGGCTGCGATCATCACGTAAAAAACTAAACTTAAACCGTGAACAAAAGCTATTTGATTTATTTTACCAGGTAAGGCCCACTGAGCTATACAACAGCTTTATTAGAAGCAACCGAAGCACAAGTGATAGCTGAACGACGTGGCTTATCACGTGGAAATGTATAGCAGCCAAGTACTCTTAAACGCATGTTTCTACATGTGGACGGAAAAACCGGAGGTGCCGGAGAAATATCCACGCGACCACGGGGAGAGAAAGAGACACACGCAAACTCCAAATATACAGCAGCAGGCGTCAGGGTCGGGATCGTACCCACGACCTCCTGTATATCAGGCGAGGTAGTTAACATCTCATCACGGGGAGAGAGACACGGAAACTCCAAATATACAGCAGCAGGCGTCAGGGTTGGGATCGTACCCACGACCTCCTGTATATCAGGCGAGGTAGTTAACATCTCATCACGGGGAGAGAGAGAGAGAGACGCACACCGCAAACTCCAAATATACAGCAGGCATCGTCAGGGTCGGGATCGAACACGTGACTTCCTGTATACCAGGCAAGATCATTAGCAACTCGGCAGCGTGACGCGAGCTTTAATGACGGGCAGCTCAAACCGGGATTGGAACCCGGCAGCATCCCAGCGGCGTCGCCGGCTTTGTGCCCACGACTCACGGAGCCACCCGGCTACCAACTCTTTGATGTTGCTGCTGCTGCCGCCTTGGGTGACCTCGAGATGCCACTGTGGTGTGCCAGCGGAGGGCGGCGGGGCCTGGCAACTGTCCTGCAGTCGTGGGGACCTGAGCCAGCGACTTTCAGAAGATTTCAGGGGGGGGGGAGGGGTGGTCAGGCAAGGACGGCTGAAACGCAATACGACAGAAATAAATTCTGCGCAGACACGAAGGGGGCCTTGTGAACGTGTTTTGAAGGTCGCGGTCCAATCAATCCCGACTTTTTTTGGCCGCATATTGTTCGTATATTTCAGTTATATTGGAATATATGAACAGACACTGATATTGCCCCCCATCCCCCTGCTCCCAAACTTGTGCCGTGCGTCAACAAATGAATAGAAACATGGTCACAAAGACCCCCCATGTAGCCCTTAATAACAGACTGTTGGGGCAAGTGCTGTTAGCGAGCACCTATTAAGGCCGGCACGGTACACGAGGGGGGTAGGTGGCAAACCACGCCCGTACGCCTTTATTTCTCCAGTGGCGATGTTTACACACCGCACCAGGTACCCATATGAGGCTGAGTCGACCTAGGGGAGGCCAATGACCGGTTCAGATAATCGTCACTGGTGTTGGCCATGAGCAGGAATCGAACTCCGGTCGCTGAGTTCGTAGCGCAGCGTAGCGCTAACCACAAAGATCCCCCGTATAGCCTTAACAGACTGTAGGGGCAAGTGCTGTTAGCGAGCACCTATGAAGGCCGGAACGGTACACGAGGAGGTAGGTGGCAAACCATGCCCGTTCGCCTTTGTCTCCCCAGTGGCGATGTTTACACACCGCACCAGGTACTCAGTTGAGGCCGAGTCGACTTAGGGGGGCCCGGGCCCGGGACCGGTTCAGATAATCGTCACCGGTGTTGGCCATGAGCGGGAATCGAACTCCGGTCGTTGAGTTCGTAGCGCAGCGTAGCGCTAACCGCTACACGACCGCACCACACACACACAGACCTAACAGATTACAAGACGCACCCCCGACTTAAAATACGGAAGAGCGGGCGGGGAAGGGGTGTGTAAACGCTTCCTAATCTGGCGACTACGGTTGCGTGCGCTCTTCACATCGGCGGACACCGCGCGACAGTGATGGACGAGGAGCCGCGTGCCGTCGTCGTCGTCATCGTCGTTTTGTCTTCAGCGTTGCCACTGGCAGCGGTGGAGCGATTGCCGGCGACGGGAGATTTTGTTGACGTCGGTGTCGACATGAGGGTGGGGGGGGTGGCGGGTCAAGCGAGGAAAGCTTCGCCAGGAGAGTGTCAAGTCCGCGTTGGACCCCCCCCCTTTTTTTTACCGTTCGCCGAGGCGAGCCGAGAATGGCTGGGCACAAGAGCAACAGGGCCGCCCCCCCCCCGCTGCCAAAACCGTGGCAAGAGGTGGGCCGTGCCTCCTGTGACGGCGTATCGGCTCGTCGACGCTCAACGCCTCTCGACGCGATTCCAAGGGCGCATCATCTCGCCTTTGCCGCTTTTGGTTCGTTCTTTCGCGCACACGGCAGTGCGATCCGGTAAAAGCCCACGGCAGTGCGCGCATGTAGGCATAACTTTGTTCGCACCGTACGTAGCCGCCCGTGAAAATCGGAGGTGCGGGGGAAGGACAACACAAAACTACAACACAAAAAGCAGCTCGAGAGAAATTCGTTTTCAACCCAGACGATTTAAAAGTGCACAGCTCCAGTGGCTTTCCTAAAATCGGAAGATCGTTCCAGACGGCCGCAGAAGCGCACCCGAGAGCGCGCGAGGCGGTGCGGCCGTCTTTGCGTGACCGGTAACAGCCCGGTAACACCAAGCGGCGGGGCGGCAATGGGCGAGAGCGGCGTCTACCGAGCCGACGACGAAGGAACGCGGCGAATTTCAATCCGGGAGGAGAGCGATGCGAGGCTCCCCCCTGGTGGCTCGTTGGGACTCGGCATCTGGCACCGGCGGCCCGGACGGCTTCGATGGGACGCCGAGCGTGGGACCGCTCCCCCACCACCTTCCAGCGATCGTTCCGCGTATTCCAAAGCTGTCATTCCTCCAAATTGAACGGGCGCAATTCTGCGTGGCCTTCTCCGTGCATCTCCCCCCCCCCACCACCCCCATTCTGCGTGGGTTTTCCTCCGGGTTCTACGGGTTCTCCATTGTAATTGTTGCTGGCAAAAAAAATCCCAATGGGGTAGCCTCCTAAAAAGAGTCTTTGGACTCAATAAGTATTTTCTAGGTAAACAGGTGATCATTGCTATCATCATCATCATGACCGTCATCATGATCAGCATCATCGCGATCATCATGCAGTATCGATTTAGTAGAAATGGAGGTGGCCGGGTGGCTCCGAGGTCAGAGAAGCTGAACCAACACTCCGGAGATCCCGGATTCAAAGTCTGGTTACATCCGCCTGTGATTAAAATTGGGTTCTCGAGCGCCAGGGGGATTTACGATCCTCAGCCGAGTAAAAAATAAACAAACTACCCATCGCATTAAATTGGGTGCTGTGCTTAATGGGGGCTAACTTCCAAATTCTGAGAGTTTAAAACATCGGTTTGACCGGTCACGCTTAACCGGGCTTTACTCTCGGTGGCAGGGGGGACGGGAAAGTGCTGCCACTCCCTCCTGCGTGTGGACCAGAGTTCACTTGCGCAGGCATTTCAGACGTGGCTTTGTGATGTCTGCTTCCACCCGAGCCATCCTTTAAACACAAGAGATGGGTGGGCAAGCTGCCCTCTCAGAGAGATTCGAACGGATTCTTCGTGGCCTGGCACCCAATGGCGCAGTCGAGGGGGGGGGGGGGTAATTTGCGCAAAAGACAAAAACTAAGTGTTCTTGGTTCTTTCGGTAAAATCACGTAGAAGGAATATAATAAAATAATAAAAATAAAACATAATAAAATAATTCTCACAACGTTTCGGCCACAACGCAAGCAGCCGTCCTCAGGTGGAGAACAGGTCTGTCAAGTAGATAGAGTCATTCCTTCTACGTGACTTTACCGAAAGAACCAAGGAGATGAATCCCTGCAGTCACGAAAGCTTTAAATCGAAATAAAAACTAAGTGATCGTGGCGATCAATAATGCGTGTATTAGAATAGCGACGGTGGGAGTACTGTCCCATTAGAAAAAGCGCACCTCTTTGGAAATGAACCTGTAATGCCAAGCGGGAATTAATGCAGCTGAGAGCCCACATTAGTGCTTTTGTTTGAAATGTGAAATTTTGGTTTTGGGGGGGGGGGGGGGGGTAGTTGGGGCAAGGTTCACGGCCTGTCTGGTGGAGATGCAGTCGCATTTATGCCAAAAATATGGCGTGAGGGAGCATTGGTCAAGATCAGAATCTGCCTCCGAGCCGGGTGACGATACAGCACATTTACGAGCAGAGTAATTCTTCAAAAATGTAAATTCGCGAATCGTCGATTCTTATCGATCGTCCTATTCCTTCCGTCTGGTTCCTTCCATCTCATTTGCTCCGTCTCGTTCCTTCCGTCTCGTTAGTCCCGACGGTAACGATCGTTCCGGCGGTACCGCTTGTGCGAATTGTACTCAATCGATTCCAGCCCGCACAATTCGACGCACGCGTTGGGACGAAACAATCCATTTTTCAAAACGACGAATCAGCGCACCGTTACTCTCCTAAAAACGGACAAGCGGACTTCGTCGGTCGATGTCAAGGAAGCTCGCGGCGGAAGGCGGACCCCAACCACGACTCCAGCGTGCAACGTCGTCGCGAGCCAAAAGAAACTTCCCACCAGTGTGAAACGCGGCCAAACCGATGAACGTTCACAGGAGGCGGCGACGTTAATTATTTATACGCTAAGCAGACACAGACGCCAGAGCCACCCGCCCGCCCGCCCCTATTAAACATTTACTGCGTCCGCGCACCGTCGATTCGGCATTCATTTTTTTTGTTATTGCGTTTTGGAACGACTTCCAGCGAAGGTCGAAAGTGGCGTTAACGCAATAGCTCCATCTTTCTGTCAGGCAGCCAGTCCCGTCCGTCTTGTACGTCTCACGGGGGTCACGATAACACTCGCGTAGAGTGGATCTGATTAATAAGATTTTAGGGTAAAGTTGTGTTAAGTGGGACTTGCGCGAGAGTAAACCGGGCAAACAGATTCAAGGGTTACGCTAAACTCGGTGATGATTAAATGGAAAAACCCAGTGATCACGAGCGAGCCTGTTTCGGCCAAGGCGATGGGAAGTGAACTTGGGCCGCCAGGTTCAGAGTGAAGGTCGCTCACCGCTGTGTCCCCGCTCGTCCGAGTCACCACAAAAAATAAATCTGCCGAGATGTGTTTTTTTGATCTCCATGGAACAGCGAACGGAAATATCAAGTATATTTTTGTCTAAAATATTTGATTCGCTGCTCATTCCCAAACTCTACCCAGCACCTAGGCCCCACCGCCCCCCACTGCTTGACGAATTTGTCACAGTGGAGGGTTACAATAAAATTCGAGAATAGAATTGTTATTATTTTTTACAACGCAGACATTGTGTAAACAGGCACTCGTGGCTGCAGGGATGCAGTCCAGCTCCTGAAGAAGCTCCCCTAGTGCTTGGACAGAAACGTCGGAGATTGTGCCGAACGACGCCATCTGTAAAATGCATCGGAGAGCCGTACGGCAGCGCAACCGTGAATCCGTACGCGGTGCCGATGACGAGGTATCGCCGTCACCGTTCTGATTGGTGGATTGACGAAACCCCGTGCTCTAGTTTCCTCCCACGTGACTAAACACTCGTCAATTGGCCGATACATCTTAATGTATCGAGGACTGCAGAGCTTGGAAAAATGTGTTGGTTAGCGCCGGGCTTGCCGCCTTTGGCTGCTTCTGCTGGTGCCTTCCAGCCTTGTCTGTGGTTCCTCGGCGATCGTGAGAGATGCCATTTGCACAAACGACGACGGGGATATATAAAAACGAAACATAATAACAATAGACTGTGACACGCAGTCGTAAACAGCGGTGGCAAAGTACCTGTGGGATGAGTGAAGCGGGATTGTGGATCACAACGGGAGGAGGTGTTCCTCGTTTCACAGGTTAAAGCAGCATATTTCTAGTGCGTGCATTAGCAACGGCAGTGCCGCTCAAAGATGCACAAAAACTAAATGATGGGTTAACATCCCGGCACGGTTTGTGGCTCTCACTATTATGAATGTGAAGTCACATTACAGAGAAGATCAACTTGGCCCCATCACCACCACATCTACCACCACCATTACCACGTTTACCACCACACCACGTCGACCACCCCCTCTCACTGGGGAGAGTAAGCCGAGCGCGACCTTGTGATGATGATGATGATGCTGCATCAGCAGCTTCAAATACAAACCCACATCACCGTGACCACGTCACCACAAACCCTCAGATCCCTCCACTGGCTCCCAATCAATTCCCAAGCCCACCCCAAGACTGCACTCAAGACCCTCCATGGACTCGCCCCCGTCTACCCCTCCCCTCTTATCTCACTCTACTCCCCTCCACACACTCTCCTACCTCTCCCCTCTCATCTCACTCTACTCCCCTCCACACACTCTCCTACCCCTCGCCTCTCATCTCACTCTACTCCCCTCCACGCACTCTCCTACCTCTCCCCTCTCACTCTACTCCCCTCCACGCACTCTCCTACTTCTCATCTCACTCTACTCCCCTCCACACACTCTCCTACCTCTCCCTTCTCATCTCACTCTACTCCCCTCCACACACTCTCCTACCTCTCCCCTCTCATCTCACTCTACTCCCCTCCACGCACTCTCCTACCTCTCCCCTCTCACTCTACTCCCCTCCACGCACTCTCCTGCCTCTCATCTCACTCTACTCCCCTCCACGCACTCTCCTACCTCTCCCCCCTCATCTCACTCTACTCCCCTCCACGCACTCTCCTACCTCTCCCTTCTCATCTCACTCTACTCCCCTCCACACACTCTCCTACCTCTCCCCTCTCATCTCACTCTACTCCCCTCCACGCACTCTCCTACCTCTCCCTGCTCATCTCACTCTACTCTCCTCCACGCACTCTCCTACCTCTCCCCTCTCACTCTACTCCCCTCCACACACTCTCCTACCCCTTCTCTCTCATCTCACTCTACTCCCCTCCACGCACTCTCCTACCTCTCATCTCACTCTACTCCCCTCCACACACTCTCCTACCTCTCCCCCCTCATCTCACTACTCCCCTCCACGCACTCTCCTGCCTCTCCCCCCTCATCTCACTCTACTCCCCTCCACACACTCTCCTACCTCCCCCCCTCATCTCACTCTACTCCCCTCCACACACTCTCCTACCCCTCCCCCCTCATCTCACTCTACTCCCCTCCACACACTCTCCTACCTCTCCCCCCTCATCTCACTCTACTCCCCTCCACGCCCTCTCCTGCCTCTCCCCCCTCATCTCACTCTACTCCACTCCACGCACTCTCCTACCTCCCCCCCTCATCTCACTCTACTCCACTCCACGCACTCTCCCTACTTCTCATCTCACTCTACTCCCCTCCACGCACTCTCCTACCCCTCCCCTCTCAACTCTCTCTCCTCTCCTCCATGCACTCTCCTGCCTCTCCCCGCTCACCTCACTCTACTCCCCTCCACACTCACCTACCACTCCCCTCTCATCAGTCTAAAATTGATGTATCCACGTTTGGATTTCAATTGCAAACTCTTACCATGAGCTCACTGACCAGTGGGCGATGGTATGGGCGCATAGAGAATTCAGGGTATGACCATTCTCGTCATCTGCCTGTGGAAAGTCACCGACGTGTCAACGGAGACCCGTCACAAGGCACCACCCTGTGAAGAGAGATCTCCAACCATCTGCTCGTCAATCTCCCTGCAAATCGGTAGTCATTTTTATTTGTAGGGAGTCGAGTTCGTTTTTTTTCTCATCAATGATAGTTGTGTTTATTATGGACATATAGAAAGGCCAGCCCCTATTGGCATCAGCCATGATCTATCCACTGCTGGACAAAGGCCTCCATAAGCCATCGCCATTGTGGAAATAGAGAAAGGGCAGCCCCCTAACATCACTACGATAGGGGTTGTCCGAATAGAACGGTTGGCCAGGCGCGGTGCTTAAGAAGTCCAACGCACATACATGATCGTCATCGGCCGTGATCTATCCACTCACGGTTGGCCTCCATGAGCCATCACCGTCCCGTAACGCCACGCGACCTGTGAGAGGAAGGCGGATCTCGGAGGACGCCGCCTTGGCTCGAGTGGAATCAGCCAAAACGCACGCACGCAACAACAAGACCCAGAGCGTTCATCGACTGACACTCAAATCACATACAATAGGCGACGTTTCGGGCAATGGCCCTTCTTCATAGCACATACATTGAGAGGGTTGGATATTATAATCAGAATATGTATTGATAGCGGAGGAGGAATCCGAAGAGTTACAAAGCTCTATTTGACCGATGCCCAGTTCGGGCGGGTCCGGACGTTACAACAACAAACAATACAAAAACACGATAGGAGTGCAAAGTATAGGGAAGATAAAAAAAAAACACTTGCACCATTGGGCCTGGTGAGGATTGCATTTTTTAAAAATGTATTCTGATCATCAGTTTTTTTTTCATCAACACCAAGCAAACCAAGCCAAGCTGCCGGTGACCGGATAAATAACCACAGCCGACTGGGCAGGCTGCCTTTGTTTTTTAAATCCCATCTCCTCGTCGAGCCATCAACGCCCCTCCCCAAACCATCACCACCACCACCACCACCCACTGGTGAAACGATCCCCTCTCTCCTGGGGGGGGGGTGGGGGTGGGGGGGGGGGCTCTCCCACCCCCCCCACTTTCCCAAGGCGCTGGAAAGGCGACTGCAATGGAGAGGGCAGGGCATCCGATCCGTCTGGCCGGACTCGGAATCAATCGGCGGTGCACTCCGCGAGCGTCCCGGGGGGGGGGCTCCGCTTCCTGCCCTCTACTGCATTAGAGCGAGCCCCCCCCCCCAAAAGAATAAAATCCTCGTTGTTTGCCGCGTCTGGTGGGGGGCGGGAGGGGGGGGACACGGCAAACAAGTTGAGCCTCGTCGACTCTCCACAGCGAGAGGCCGACAATCGATTCAGATGATGATGAAGATGTTGCTGCTGTTGCTGACGATACAAAAGGTGATGCTGCTGCGTTGGCAGTGGCGCGCGGGCGCAATGAACAAAATCGCAACCGCGTCCGTCAATAGCGCTGCCCTCTAGAAAAAAACCAACACCGTGCGTGCATAAAACACACAGGCAATGCCTCATTGTTATAGTGTAGGCATGACGGTAAAGTTCACCAACGACGACGACGTCGACGACTGTTATGATGAGCAAGCGTAAACATTTCCAGTCGATTGCGCGTGCGCCGCGGTGATCACACAGAGTAAGCTATATTCTTAGGTTTTTTCGGTAAAGTCACGTAGGTAAAAATAAAGACCTAATAAAAAATAAAAATAATAGAAATAATAATAGAAATAAAATAAACGTTTCGGAGGCAACACAAGCCTCCTTCATCAGGTGTAACAAGGCACAGCAAAATAACTGTAGTGAGCGTTATTTGTGATGGGACATTGTTATTCCTCCCCTCCTCCTCTTACCCTATATACCCTATACAACAATGTCCCATCACAAATAACGCTCACTACAGTTATTTTGCCGTGCCTTGTTACACCTGATGATGGAGGCTTGTGTTGCCTCCGAAACGTCGTTATTTAGTATTTAATTTCTATTATTTTTACTATTTATTTATTTATTCCTACGTGACTTTACCGAAAAAAACCTAAGAGTTAGAATCCTTGCAGTCACGAAAGCTTCAAATCTAGAACAGAGTAAGCTCTTTTCGACAACAACAACAACGTGTGTATGTTGAACTTCTTTCGCACCGTACATCGCCAACCGTGCTGCACCTCCGAATTAGCGCGGTTGGCTACGCACGCTCACATTTCCTCATCGCAAAGCCTTTCCGACTACAAGGATTCACCGCAAAACAGAAGCGTAACGGGCAAGCACACGTCGTCTCTCGCTCGTGCTCATGCCCTCTTTAGCGTTCACGATCATTGTTATTCTTACGCTTGTTTATCAAGGAAATCCTCAACGAGCCCCTCAAGACTCCGAGTCAGCAGGGTCCTGCAGAGTTTTCGCAGTAGGGGACGATGCTGCTGCTGCTGTGCGTGATCCCAATTGAGCAATGTGCGGAGAGTTGCTCAGCATTGGGATGTTTTGGCCCATGCCAGATACATTGTAAATGGGGGATTTTTTCAGCTACGGAAGAGAACGCAGGAGGAAAAGCAACGCAGAACAAGGGGGAGAGCACACAAACTCCCAAATCGAATCCAGGCCCTTCTCGCCGTGAGGCACAAGTGTCACCACGGCGCGCTGACTCCGCCACACAAATGTGAGAAAGTAAATACTGGTAGGAACCCACTGGTTCCACCAGCCCACAGAGGATTATTGTGTCCGTCCGTCCGTCGTGCAGGGAGGGGCTGGGTGGGGAGGGGAGGGTGGGGAGGGGCTGGGTGGGGTGGGGGAGGGTGGGGAGGGTGGAGCTGGGTGGGGAGGGTGGGGCTGGGTGGGGGCTGGGTGGGGGGTGGCTGGGTGGGGGCTGGTCAGCCCGTGGTGCTCAACGTTTAACCTACTCACGTCGGCTTGTGCCCGCCCTCACAGGTCGGGCATATTTGCGGAATACACCACGCCGCCGTTGACCCTGGCCATTGACCGAGCAACCCAACGTTCCTACCAGCTCCCTCCTCCGCAGGAGGAATGTGTTACGAGTGGTGGGGCACAGTAGTCCCCATGCACGGCACTGCGAACCTGGTGACCCCAAGTTAATTTCCTGGGTCCCGGCTAACATCAGTGGCGAGTGATATCTTATAGTCCCGTCCCTTGGCGCTCCCTTCGCCAGCCTGCCTCTCGACCACCGTCGTCAAGTATGGTTAAACGACTGCAGCAACCAACATGGCGTATGGAATTCCTTCATCAGACTGGTGGATATAATGATAACATTGATTATTCTGCTAAACATATCGTGAACGACTGCCAAAATCGGATCATTCAACGGCGATCTGAAACATCCACGCAGCTCCTCCTGAGGCGGTCGAATGGATATGAAATCCCGACATCAATTTGTAATACATTGCAATCCCCAAAAATACCATAAAAAAGAAGAAGATTCATTTACTCTTATTATTAAAAAAAATTATAGGAGTAATGCATTAGAAAAACAAGAGATACGCGTGCGCCGATACACCAGAATTCGGATGCACGAGCGACCATCGTTTTAATCGTCACAAGCCACCAAGTTATTTTTATGCTCACGGAGACCGTGGGCATGAGCCACGCGCACACACACACACAGGGAGAAACGTCCCATTTCCAAACACAGGCAACTCACGACGCCCGGCTGCTATTCCTGAACTCTCGCACTGCCCCGGCGGCGACTTGTGGGCGCCCACACCGGCGAGATGTTAACTACCTCGCCCGGTATGCAGGAGAACATGGGTTCCATCGTGAACCATGACGCCTGCTGCTGTATATTTGGAGTCTGCGTGTATCTCTCGTAGCCCGTGGCCATGTGGATTTTGATCCGGTTTTTTCTTCCCTCCGCATTTAGAATCAACGTGCATTTAAGAGCATTTGGCCGTCATAAAATGCCACATGACGACAAGACACTCGGTTGAGCTATCACTTGTGGCCGGGTCACTTCTGGAAAATAGCTAAATATCTCAGTGGGCCTTACCTCCTAAACTAAAAATAGTAAAATCGAAATAAAAAAATACATGTTTTACTGGTAGGAACCTCCTGGTTACACCAGCCCACAGGGGTATATTGTGTCTGTCCGTCGTGCAGGGAGGGGCTGGGTGGGGAGGGGCTAGGTGGGGAGGGGCTAGGTGGGGAGGGGCTGGTCACCCCGTGGTGCCCTTATAAAACTCAACGTTTAACCTACTCACGCCGGCTTGTGCCCGCCCTCACAGTCGGCCATATTTTCGGAATACACCACGCCGCCGATGACCCTGGCAATTGACCCTGGCCATTGACCGCGCAACCCAACGTTCCTTCCAGCTCCCTCCGCAGGAATGTGTTTACTGAAGTTGGATAGATGCCGGAGTTCACTTCCTCCTCATCACCACGCTGGTGAAGCCAACGGCGCCGTGTGGCTCGCCACCTCCATGCCGGAACAACCCTGTCCCCCCCCCCTCTCTCCGCCTGCCGGAGCAAAAAAAACTACGGAAAGCTATGCACAACTGTCGCTTCGTGGTTTGTTAGGTAAAGGAGTAGCCCTGGAATTGTTCGCTCGCACCACTGATCCACTGATGGCGCAGGGGGGGGCCCTCCAACGACTAAGAGGGAGCTCCTACGGAGCACCTCCGCCTGATTAGAGGCGATTTTGGCCTACTCTTCCACGCTGGCCAGAGCGGGGAGTACCCACGTTTTACCCCACCACATGCGCGACCTGCCGATTAGCCGAAATGGCGTGTACCAGTTCACGCCGCTGGTTAAATGATGAAAATAACACATCGGAATTTGTTTTAGCTTCCTGCGAGAATCTTAACGATCCACGGATAACACCCATAAATAGATTGGGTATTCGACGACATAGTAGGGAATGGCAGTGAACACCTGTGATCCAGCAGTGCTGCAGAGGCGAGGGTTGGCAGATCACAGAGATTTAAAAAAAAGTCTCAAACCCCTACCCCCCCCTCCCCCATGGTGGCCAGGAGATTGCAGCGCAGCAAGCGGACGGAATACATCCGTGCGGAGCTTTGCACGTTATCACCTCGCACACGCGTGGGTGGGCTTTCTCTGGGGGTTGCTCTGGTTTCCTCCCCACACCAAGCCAAAAGACTCACGAATTAAATCGGCCAATACGTCCTAATGTGGCAGGATCCTCCCGACAGGAGGCGTTCCCCGAGACTCAGCGAGGACTCTTTCCTCGGATAAACCAAGAACACCGTTCTTAATATTGTCACGATAATAATAACGAACCAACCGTTTAATTCGAGGGCCAACGTGTAATTTTTGCATCGCTTCAACTCGAAAGGGCCCGTCGACAACGGTGAACGTTGGGCCCAAGCCAGCTGCGGCACGATGACATTTCAACCCGAAATCGATCACGTCGTAGGCCGGCAGAGCGATGCGGTGCGTTTTAATCAACGGCGTGACTGTTGGTGGCGGCCCGAATAAGCGGTCTCAATGATGGTCGTGTCGACGGCACCGGCGGTGCCGACGAGGTCGATAAGAGACGAAACGCAATGCTGACGAGGACAACCATGACCGCCGACGTTGATGGCAAAAGCCGATGGACGGTGGTGGTTTTAATGGCGACGGTGACAATGGATATCGGTCATGAATGACAGCGATGGTAGTGGCGATAATGGTTAGAGACAGGAGTGTTGATGACTGTGATGACGATGATAATATTGGGGATGATGCTGGTACCAATATCCGATACTGCCAATGATGACCAACATCATTATCATCGTCATAATCATTGTCACGATTTAGTTTTTTCCCAGGTACTCTCGTTTCCTCCCACGTGAAACCAAAAACACTGACAAAATGGAATTGTCCTAAATTTGTATGGGGCTAGGACCCTCCTGGAAGGGAGTCTTGAGACTCGGTTAGGCTTTTCCGGAGCAACTAATTTGGGTAGAGCTGTGGCACAAGGTTTAGCAGACTGCACGATGCGAACCCAGCAACCCAAGAGCTTGATATTCTTAGTCACAGTTAACAGCAGTGGCGAGCGATATCTGAACGGATCCTGGGCTTCCCACTCCCACAGACCGCACCGACCAGCGTGGAGCAGTATGGTCAAAAGTCCCCCGCTGACTGGCACAGCGTGGGGTGGGGCATTCATCCATCAGGTGACTAGTAGAACGGCCTTGAATCAACCACGATTAATGCATTCCAACTACGGTTAGAAGCCCGCATTAGCTCCGTCCATCCATCAAGGGCAGCGGTAAGGCCACTGTAACTCTCGTGAAGATGACCCAATAGGAACCAAACTTTAGCGGCAAGCTGTATTGCTATTAGGGGCCTACCCTGTTGGAAACTGCCTCATTTAATTAAAGCATTTATTGGCAAAAACATTAAGAGACTCAACATAGTGCTAAAAGGACGATTTACAAACGTGCGCGTGTGCATTGCCCTGACAGCTGCCCGTCAGCTTCCCATGCCTGCCGATTGAACGACTAAATTCATCCGAAGACAAGACACATGCTAGAAAGCGTCCCGTATCCTATAATCTTTCATAACTTGGAATTATCATCCCGGCGTTATTGCCGCATTGTTACGGGTGTGACGATGCGGATCAAACCAAACCCGGGTGCCCAAAAAGAAGCACGTGGTTTTGATCGGCGTGCGCCATACCTACCATGGACACGCGATTCAGAAACACGGTCATCGCCGCATTTTAATCTTTGCGACAAAAACTGAAAAGGCACGCGGAGAAAGAGAAGGTGCTCGAGACGTGCGCGGGGAACGACACCGAGACCGGAACGAGCAACACGTGGCTAACGAGAGGCACGACAACCCCGCTACCCGCATCTCGGTAGCGCCCCCGCTCACCCCTCACACGCACGCGATGCACGCACGCCGCACCTACCGGTAGCTCATGCCCGTGCGCTGGCGCGCCACCAGCCCGTGCACCTTCACAAACTCCTCGAGCGTGCGGCCCGCGCAGGGACGAGGCGGACGGTGCCGGCGCCGCCACCACCGGCACTGCCGGCGGCATCAACCGCGGCGGCGGCGGCGGCGTGGGGGAGACGGAGTTGGCGGCGCCGGCGATGGCCTGCAGGGAGCCCTGCGCCGTGCCGCACCGCCGCAGGCCGAACGACGGGTCCCGGCTCGGCGGGCCCGAGGAGGCGCCGGCGGGCCCGGCGCGGCGCGCCAGCCCGTAGTGGTCCGACGGTGGGCGGTGCAGGCGCCCCCGCGCGCCGCTGTACAGGTCGCCCGACGTGCTGCGGCACGTGTACATCGCGCCGAGTTTCCCACCAGCGACGAGTACGTCTTGTGGCTCGCTAGCGGCTCGCTAACGACAGGGTCCGTGCGAGTCTGTCTCGCGGTTCGTTAATCCCGCGAGTCCATCCTGTGGCTCACTAATGACAGCGTCCAATTAGTCCGTCTTGTGGCTCGCTAACGAGAGCCTCCTGTGGCTCGCTAACGACAGGGTCCTTGCGAGTCTGTCTTGCGGTTCGTTAATCCCGCGAGTCCATCCTGTGGCTCACTAATGACAGCGTCCAATTAGTCCGTCTTGTGGCTCGCTAACGACAGGGTCCGTGCGAGTCTGTCTTGCGGTTCGTGAATCCCGTGAGTCCGCCTTGTGGCTTTGCTCACGACAGCCTCCTGTGGCTCGCTAACGACTGCGTCCTGTGAGTCCGTCTTGCGGTTGGCCTTGAGACAAACTTATGGTTTGTGAACAACACCGTTCGCTAAGCTACAACTATTTCAAGAGCGTTCCCGAATCCGCTGTGCAACTCGCTCCCAACACTGCTGCTCCTTAAATGTGTCTTGTAGTATGTTAACGACAACTCTCCAAATCGGTCTGCAATTCAATAATGAATTCAACAGTGTGTGTGTGTGCGCGCTTTTTCCATAGGCTTGTTTTCAAATTGTGTCAAATGAGTTTCTCTTTAAGTTTATTTTATATTTCAGCGCGTAATCGAGATGCGAGTTCTTTTTTTTCTATTCCAGGAAGGTCCGATTGATATGTTTCACATTTAATGCCTTAAATCAAAACATTTAAACCACGTACAAATGTGATGTTCTGTCAAGTAAATAGTTGTAATGCAATATCGAATCACCTGACTTTGATTAGATTTTTGATGTATCCTTATTAAATCCGAATTTTAATTAATGTTAAGGAATTTATCTTCATTTTATTTTCATGCTCTTCATGTTCAACTATCTTATACGCATTTCAATTCCAGCACAAACAATTCAT
Organism: Lampetra fluviatilis; assembly: GCF_964198595.1. Classification (NCBI taxonomy): domain Eukaryota; kingdom Metazoa; phylum Chordata; class Hyperoartia; order Petromyzontiformes; family Petromyzontidae; genus Lampetra; species Lampetra fluviatilis. The sequence goes on from NC_136310.1 coordinate 6,386,571, forward strand.
CTCAACAACATGGATAATAAATCGTCATTTTAAGTTCAAATTGTATTCAAACGCTATATAATCATCTATCTAATCCATACTCTTTAGTTCTTCCGTCAAAAACGTCTTTTCCACAAGCCGCCTGTCCACTACTAACTCACAGGAGCTTCCGTCAGGCAGTTTTCACAAACTGCCGCGTCTTGCTCGTTTCCCTTCGCCGTTGCCTTCACTCCCTCCCTCCGCGCGCAAGACGCCGAAATACCAACGCCGGCCACGGTGTTTCACTCGGCGGAGCCGTCCCGGCGTCCCTCTCTTCCACCTTCTCGCGATCGCCGTCGCTTTTCAAAAGTTGACGTCGTCCTCACAAGCGCCGTGGCGTCCCGTCCTGGACGATGACTTAAGAGCAGTCGAAACTTCCGCGCGATCGCGTACTCCGGTGAGAACTAGAAGCGGCACGAGCCGACGCACCGTCGCCGTCACGGCGAGGCTGCCGTGCCGCTCCCGGCGGGCTCCACACGCCGGCGGAGCCCGAGCCCATCAAATTAAGGGCAGGTCGGGGGGGGGATGAGGGGGGCAAAGACGAATTCCTCTCCCCCCCCGTCTGGGTCCGCACGGGGATCCAACCGAGCCAGGCCAAGTCAGGGCACGGCAGCCACGATTGGCGTCAAACGGCGGCACCGCGGGCAGACGCGACGGCACGGGAGCTCGACGGCAAAATTCGAGCGCCACCCGGCGCCCTTCCCCACCGCCGCTACCACCCCTGACCACCCACCCACCTCGTCTTCAGCGGTTCAGTCGTTGTCCACCACCACGATGAGGGCGACAGCCGAGCAAAAAAACTCAAGAGATGAACCTCGAAGGCGGGGTGAGAGAGATCGAAAGATCAGATTTTGTGCAGAAAGTCCCGCACCTGCGTCAACCCCAAACCACGGTGCGCCGACTGGGCCCACGATCAAAACAAAAAGGTTAAAAAAATAAAAAACTAACGAACGAAAATCGAACAGATGGCGCAACGAACTGAAACCGAAGAAAATATTCTGAAAAGGAATTAAAAAAACTCAAACAAAAACTGCTTCTCCGAACCGCTGCTGCCGTCCACGGGGGCTGGACACCCGGCAGAGTCTCCCACGGCGGCGCTTCCTGGACTTGACGACGAACGCGGAACGGAATCCGGACCGGTTGTTTGTTTTTTTTGTCAAGAGGGGAGAGGGGGGGGGCGGCCGGAGGATCGTGCGATTACGTAATCCTCCGGAATAACGCTCACTCCATCACACGCGACAGGAATGCCGGCCCGAGCCCCCACGACTACTCCCACACCACTCAGCCAGGATCTCTCAACTACAACAACGCAACGCCGCCGTTCACTTTCCACTCGCAACTTTACTTCTCAACTTCGTTTTGTTGTCGCTGCCGCCGCCGCCGCCACCACCGCCGCCACCACAGCTATTCCGCTCGCAGGCTTGAAACCCGCCCGTGCGGCAGGGGCGTCAAAATAAAAGAAATACCGAAACGGCGCCGCCCGTAGCGCCGCGGTCACTCTTGCCGAATCGATTTCCACAACGCCGCAGAGTGAGTGGCAGCAGCGTTGGGCTGCCACGCAGGCCGACCCCAGCCACCCCCACCCCCCAACTACCCCCCCCTTACCCCCCATCACAGCACTCACCGTGGCCTCTATCACCCTAGCAGCCCAGACACACCACCCGCACGCAGGGCACGCCCTGCTACACCCACTCCAGGCCGACCAATATCGCCCCACCACCACTGCCCCATTGCCACCACCACATTGCCCGACCAACACCCCAGTACCACAACCACCACTGCACCATCGCCCCACCATCAACGCCCCAGCACCCCACCCCATCGCAGCCACTCCCTGATAAGAGACACACTGCTAGAGGCACTGCTGCTGCTGCTGGTGCCACCACGACAAAAAAAACACACACAAAACATTTGCCGCATTATTTCTGAGCGTCGTAAGGATTAGGCTAATTATTTCGCATAGAAATCCAACTGCATCGAAAAGCTGTGCATGAAACACGACAAAAATAACAACATCAACGAGACATCGATATACTGCAGTGTTTATGTCTGGATTGTTAATGTTATATATCAGGGATCTAACAATATAAGAAATCATTGTTAGTAGTTATAGGGGAAGACGCACACACGGATTGAAATAGCAATGTGGGAGAAAGGTCATGCAATGTCAACCAAACGCATGAGCCCGTGGGCACGAACCACTGAGACAAACGACAGTGAAAATTTGGTTTGTTTGTTATTTTACCAGGTAAGGTCCACTGAGCTATATAGCTCTTTTTCACAAGCGATCTGGCCACAAATGACAGCTCAACGAAGTGGCTTGTCACGTTGGACGTTTACAGCAGCCAAATACTCTGAACGCAGGGGATAGACACACGCAAACTCCAACTATACGGACGTTAGGGTCGAACCCACGCACCCTGTATACCGGACGAGGTAGTTAACATCTCGGCACCGACGATGATTCCCAGAGGGGGATCAAAGCGGGTCCCCAGTTTCCACCATCCACAGCAACAAAGTCCCACTCCGACCACACAGCCGCCACCATCACCACTCGCCCGGTCCCAAAGATCCCAAACAGGGCCCAGGAAGTCGTCGGTAAAAGCACATGTGGTACTCGCGCCATTCTCACGGCACAGAGGCAAATGGTCAAGGCGCTGTGCCCTGGTCCTCACGACTGCGTGCGCGTGTCGTCAAGAGGAATCGTCAATAGGGGCCATCCATTTAGTACGTACGCATGGAGGGGGGAGGCGGGGTTAACCCAAATGCATACACTTGCGTATGGGGGGTCTACTGACAATGACCGCATAGGAAGCTGGGGGGGGGGGGGAGGGTGAAGCTTTGATAATAATTTGTCTACATTGGCCTTCAAATTAGTTAGATAGTCCGGTGGTGGACTGTTTGCTTAAACACGTGAATATTATTAATCCTTGATCGTGTCTGCGTGGATTCAATATCGGCCGTTCTATAGGATTTGGGAGGGGGGGGGGATGTGTCAAGCGTACGTAGGCAGCTGGGGGGGGGGGGTGTGTAAAAAGTACGAATGCGTACAGGGGGGGCGGGGTAAAGTTGACAGATTTTTCCGTACGTACTAAATGGATGGCCCCATATTTAACTCAATTAACTGATGCGTCGTTACACAGTTCCTCAAGTTCTCCCACGGATAGCATAGGCCTCGGCCATAGGAATGTGGACTTTCCACTAATGGCTTGCATGTATATGAATCGATAAGAGGTTCGTTGAGTTAGATTGCATAAATGTTGTGGCTTTAATCTCCAATGCACCGGTGTGCTATACCAATAACTAATTGGTATGTTCTGTTTACGTGACAAACCTTATTCATTGGCTGTGTTGGGTGGTGGCGGGTTTAGCGACGCATTTGTATTGACGCGATCTAACGCAAAACAGCCTCTACGGTGGGTGTGTATGAATACAGATCCATGGAGATATTGTGCGTCTCTGCGCCACCTAAATACCAAAGACATCAGATGTCAACGTGCGACATCCCAGCAGATGTGTGCTAGACGTGAAGCTACGATGACAAGGATCATCTCAACAAGGTCAAGTCAAGGTCAAGAGTTCGTCACGGACGAACGACAAAGACGCTGCCATTAGAGAGAAGAGAGCTGGGGGGGGGGGGGCAAGGGTAGGCAGGAAACTAGAGAGGGCGTGAGAGTGGGGAGGAGGCTTGAGAGCGAGAGGGGGTGTTAGGGATTGGAGACTGACAGAGAGAGAGAGAGCGAGACGGAGCGTGGAGAGTGAGAGAGTGAGGAGGAGGGCGAGCGATCCCCCCCATTGGCTCCCTAATTCACGCGGACATTGCATCTCTGCGTTAATCGAGTCAGCCGGCACGGGTGATTTACCGCGCGTTACCGAACGCTTGACGCGACGTCGCGGATAGTGTGGCAACCCCCGTTCAAGGGTTCCACACCCTTTATACGACGACTACGAGTCCGGGGGTGGGGGGGTGGGGGGGTGGGAGACCTGCCCATTATACACCCCTGTGGTGTGTTGCCCGTCTCTGGTTGCCGAGTGGATTCATCGCCGCAGCGCCTCCCTTGCGAGAGAGGGAGAGCGCCTTCCGAGTCGGGGTGCAAGCGACGCAAAAACACGCCGAACCTCGGTACGCGTGCCGACTCCACGCGAACTGAGCGCGGGTCGCCGTCGCACGGTGATCCGCCACACCGTCCCCCCCCCCCAACGCCAAACTGGAGGAGCGTTGCAGAAAGTGCACACGCGGGCGCGTGACCGCGGTCGTCGGGGCCGCGCGCTAAAGCTTTCCCCGCGACCAAGCCGAGGCGTCTCCCCGAGCGTGTCCCGAGCGTGTCCCGAGCGTGGCGGCTGTTTTTAGTATCCGTCCAGCGAGCTCCACCCCCCCCCACCCCAACCGTGGCCTCTTGACCCCCACCGCTGACCTTAACCCCGAGCCACCATGACACCAACCCCCTCAACCCCGCATGGCACAGCGGCTCCCGACTGCCACGCTGAGCCCCCACTCGCCGGAGGCCGCTCCCTGCGTGTTTGACGAGGCTAAGTGGGCTCATTACGAAGGTTTGGTGGTCAGAACACGCCACCGCATCCCTGACCTTAGCTCTAACCCAACGGCTGCCGTCAGCCGATTCATGATTCACGATCCCCCCCCCCCTCCCGGTACCCCCCTGCAATGCCCACTGCCATGATACCCATTCACGTCCAAGCGTCGCCGGTTCCCCTTCGTTGCCTTCCCAACGCCGTGCCAAATCTGCCGCCGGCATCGTCGCAAGATGAAGACCCCCCCCCCCCCCTTCGGCGATCTCTTCTGCCGACCGAGTTTACCCCCCCCCACCCCCGCCGCGAGATGTTTCGCAACGGCCTCTCGAAATCCAGTCATACGCGGCATCTTTATCCCGCACACGCAGCAACGGGGTGGGCCGCGGTTTCCTCACGACAGCCCCAGCTTGTGAGACGGCTTGCTCACACGGCACATCGCAATTATTAATTTCATTGTCGGATCCAGGCTTTGCGCGCTGCCTTCGGCGACCGTTGCCGAAAACCCGAAGGCGCCGCTTTTCGTTACACCTCGAGACAATTCCGGTTTAATCACCACGGGGGCCCGGCTGAAACCGAGATTCCAAATCCGGGCTTCTGAAGCAGTTCCAGCTCAGTGCGCCGACCTCTCTAAAGCCACCTGGGGCCACGTCCAACGTCGAAAAAAGTCATCTGTTTAATTAAATCGACAAGCAGCTTTTCGCAAAGCCCATTTCGGGAAGTTTCTTGCCGGGGGGGGAGGCGGCACAGGGAAGCCTGTAATGAAGGCATCCACTCCAGCACCGGTCGGTCAGCCCCCGCTTACCAGCTTCAACCGTTCCGACCACCCGGCCCAGCCGCTCCTAACCATACCCCCCCCCCCGACCCGAACGCAAATACCCACTCATCAGCCACACCGCAACCACTTTGGCGGGTGCATTAGCGGCGGGCCCCGACTGCGCGGGCCGCGTTCCTAAATCGCCGCGCGTGAATATTTGATGCGAGCGAGGAGCCTCGCCATTGCGAAGCACTCTGACAGACGTAGCTCCCTCACCCCCCCTCACCCCCGCCCCCCCCACTCTGGATGACGGGAGGCCATTAGGCTCATTATCAGCGCAGGCCCACGGGGCCGGGGCCCTATGGCAGCTCCCAGGCGGTGCGGCAACGTCAAAACCCTCCGCCGCTACTTTCCCAGAACCTGCAATGGTGCAGTCTCGCCGGTTTGTTTTTTCTGGAGGGTTGCTCCCATAGGGGAGCGTTTTTTGTTGTTGTCGTGGTTTGCGTTTGGTCGGGCGACGCGGCGAAAACCAGAGAGCCACTACTTTCTCGGGCCTGTGCACGTCAACCAACGAGAGGGGCAACCTGCGAACGATTTGTCCGCGACTCGCGGCGAGAGATCCTCGTGATACACCGCGGTGTCGGGCGTGCTCGGACCACGAGGGGTTTCAACCGCACGCACCGACAGGGGCTCCCCCACCCCACTAGCCCCCCCCCCATCCTACACCCCCCCGCACCCCGAGCGCCCGCAACAGAGTGGACACGCGGAAGGGGGCAATCTCAGTTATTACCGTGTCACGCGGCGCCATCTGTCAGCAATGCGCAACAGGCGTCACGCGCGTTCGGAGGATCACGGAAAAACGCTGCGCGATGTGTCACCGAGGGGGGAAGGAGGGGTGGGGGGGGGGGTGAGGCGGCCGAGTGGGGGGGTCAGGGCCCCGAGCTGGTAGCGCCGACACCCTGGGTTCACGTCTGGGTTGTACCAACGACTGCACAAATCAAAGTGCGTAAATATCCGCTGTCGCGAATTAGGTTTGGCTTCACTGCCGTGCGACGGACGATTAGAGGCGGGCGAGCGGGAATGTGCCAGCGCCCCAAGTGTGGATAAAAGGTCACTCTGAGGGGCTGTGGAATCTCTTGCAGCGGGTCACTCTGCAACAGAAGAGGCCATGATGGATGCACTGCTCTGTGCGAGTGTTCCAAATAGATTCTCTGTCTCATGACACGAGGCTGATAGCGAATGGGGGGGGGGGGCGGGGGGGGGGGGTATGGAGAGGGAACTTGAACCATGAACGTGCCCTCGGGTGGACGAATGCTGGCAAAACAATTTATAACAACTTAGAATTATAACGCCACCACCGCCACCGCCCCTGCCATCGCACGGTATTCCGCTCGCTCTTGGAGAGAGAGCGAGGGACGGAATGGCTCGCAGGTGCGAGAAGGAACCACGGCCGAGCAGCCGAGGCAGCGAGGCGGTGAGCCGGCGCTACGTGGAGGGGAGCGCCCGGCCGTGACGACGTTGCCGCCCGTATTTATAGCGGCGCCACGGTGGCACGCGGCAACCGCCGGGGCCCGGCACACTCCGTATTATTCGTGAACGTAACCCAACGCCGCCGCCGCAGCAGCACGCCGCACGCTGTTGTTTGGACAGGCGGCCATAAACAACGCCGCGATTGTGCGTGTTATTACCGCTGTAGTTTGGTGCTGTTGCGGACTGTGCCGCCTGCTGGTCGGCAGGGTAGCTCGGGCGCCGGAAGCAGCCGCGTGAGTATGAGGAAGTCTTCTTGGTTCTTTCGGTAAAGTCACGTAGAATGGAAATAATAAAATAATCATTGTTTTCTTTTTATTATTTTATTATTTCCATTCTACATGACTTTACCTGCAGTCACGAAAGCTTTAAATCGAAATTTACGAGGAAGTCGCCAGAAAACAATTGCGCACAGTCCCCCCCCCAACCCCAATACGCGAGTTCACATTTTTTGAGAGGACAGCGATCCGACCTCGGCGAGCAGACACGCGGCACATTCAAGGTCTCATATTGTAGCTGCTCAGCCCGAGCTATAAATGCCCTGATAGTGGCGTTGTCTTTGTGCTTGGCGTCCTCTGGTCTCACACTGCTTGAGACGAGGCTCAAAAGGAAGCTGTCTCTGGTGTGGACCAATCAATTTCAAAGACAATGCATCATGTATTACCAGAGCATGTCTTTTGTTTGCATGTTCACCACAAGTATGTGTAGTTAATGCAGACAGGATTCCTTGCAAAAGGTTTCTGTTTGTTGGTTTAACATCTTAACACAACGGAAAGGGTAAAAACCTATTCTTATATTCTTATACGTAGCACATTTAACTGAAGTGCAGGCTCTTGTCGCTTGCTCCAGACAGCTGGGGCTGCACGGATGAATAACGGTATTTCTCAAACCAATGAACGGAGTGACGTGACGCTCACACGACACTCACCCCCGACCCCCGCCACTCAAGGCAAAGTCGTGGGAATCCCCCGTTGAGGTCCAGTGGCTCCCCCCGGCCATCCACATCCTATCCGTTGTATAATTTTGAAACCGGGCAGCCGGAGATCATTTTGTTATTCGAAGTGATAGAGCGGATAAGCAGCACCGGCGCCCATAAGCCTAATTCATTATCCGGCCAACGAGGTGCGGTTAGCGAGCACCTATTAAGGCTGGCGTGCTACACGATGGGGTGATGTGCTCAGCACCAGGGGCTGGCCGCATTCACTCGCCCCAGTGCCGATATGTTTAGACACCACACACCGAGTGCTCCTTTACGTTTGAATCGACCTAAGGAACGGCTCGGACAATCGTCACCGATGCGGCTGGGAATCTCAGCTCCGGTCGCCGGGGGGGGGGGGGTCTTCGTGCAGTGCGCTAATCATTACACGACCGCTCCCTGACGACAAACTGTCACCCATACAGCCTTCAACATGCTGGCCCGGGAAAGTGTTGCGAGCACTGGAGCGGATGGACGGCCAACACCACATCCCCGCCACCTTTTGTCTCACCACCACCACCAGTGCTGATATTTACACGCCACACCAGGCACTCATTTTAGGCCGAGCCGACCTACACCTAGGAGGACCAGGACCCGTTTTGTTGGGGGGGGGGAGGGAATCAAACTCGGGGAGATCCGGTTCGTTGTGCAGCGTGCGAAGCACTACACCGCCATTCCCGACATACAAACCGCACGTGCGGACACGCAACCATACAAAGACATGACTGTACACAGCTGTACACACACTGCACACAGACATTAGGGGGCACTGGGGGGCGGTGGGGGAGGGGGGGGGAGTGCACATGGGGGCAGGTTGAGAAAAGAAACCCACCACACGCCACGCGGGGCCCCCTGGAGGATTGCAGAGCCGCGGTGTTTACAGTAACGGAGAGAGGGGCCCCCCCCCTGCTCCCCCCCCCCCCCCCGACGCTCCACCAGGCCTAACACCGACAGATTTAGGTGGCGCGAGCCCTTCCTGCTGCAGTCAGCCACCGCTGCAGATGCGCGGGGTGGTAGAGCTCTGTGCTATACCGCGTTTCCGTGGATATTCTACTCGCCACGTTCTTGTGAAAGGTTGTCGAATGTTGGGGGCGCTACGATGACCCTACGAAGCAGCTTTTGATCCCGGCTCGCTCGCGCTCCTTGTCACGTGGCCGGCATCGCTGACGCGCGATGGCGAGGACGGGGAGACCACGGCCCGTTTGCACACCCGATTCCCCTAATCGCACACACGTGGGAAGAGGCCCATAGTGCTACACCTGGGCACACCTTGGGGATGTGTTCATGGGTGTGGCCCGTTATACCACCTGGGTACACTTTGCATATGGGCTCACAGGTGTGGCTGCACCAGTACAGCTTGGGGACACTTTATAACGGTGTTCAATGGAGTGGCAGTTATACCACATGGGTGCACTCTGTAAACGTGTTCATGGATATGACCCTGAGACCACGTGGGTACACTTTGGAAATGTACTGACGGGCGTGGCGGCACCAACGTGGCACAAGTTGGAGCTCAATTTACTACCCTCGAGAGAAGCGACGCCGATGGCAATGACGGAGGGCCAGGTCAACAGCAACCGGCTTTCAAACTTGTGACCCGGTTGGTCGTGACGCTTTGCTCAAAACTCTCAGCGCTATCTTGGGCAGGCTGAGCAGAGCGCCCGAGCGTGTAAACGCCCACCTCGTGCATTTCAGGACGCGCACGCACGCGGGCGCTTATTTTTCGCACGAGGACACCCACTGTGGTGTTCTTAGCGACGCCGTTCGAGGTTGGGCAACGCCACGGACGTGGCCTGGTGCTTGCACAATGGCAGTATCGGAGCACGCGGGGTTTTAATTTGGAGGGATAGCCACTGGTGATGAATTGAACTTGGGGGTTACGCGGTTCGCAGCGTAGCGGAGCTAAAAGCTGCGTCACAAATCTATCGACTTTATCGTATATACACACACACACACAAATAGATGCTTCAATCAGTTGGCAAACGCGCAATATGATATGCGTATCGCGAGCTTAACAATCAAGTTGAACGAATCAACCGATCGTTCTGCGAATCAATGGGTAACGGAAGTCTGTAGCAGTGACCCCAAAAGTATTGTTTAGATCGCATTCCCCGATACTCTACAACTTAATGATAACACCATTGGAACCTCATTTGCCAGAAGAAGAAAATATGATAATTGTTTTTTACCCTTTTATCTGGCAACAAAACTAACACCTTTTTTTACAAACATGACTCCTTGTAAAAAAAAGGTGTCAGTTTTGTTGCCAGATAAAAGGGTAAAAAAAAAACAATTATCGACTTAACGATAAGTTCAACTTGTAACGATCACCAGACAAGCAGGGAAGGCAGTAGCCAAATTACCCCCCACCCCACCACAACCATCTAAGATCTGCAGTTCTCTATATAGTAAAGGTGTTATCGCCCAAATAACGATTGCTGATGCGAGTGGGAGGAAATCGGAGCACCTGGAGAAAACCGACACGTGAGAGGGAGCAACGCTCTATCCCATACGTAGGGAACAGGTGGAGTCCACATTTGCTGTACCGGCTTCCCCTGGCAACCCTCCTCCGTGACGCCCACGGGAAAGGAGTTTCACAACAGAATGCGGTACAGCGAGTTGACTAATCGCCATCAGTTTCCATCCGCACGCGGATGGAGAGTTGCCCCATTGTGCACGCGGATTTTCCCCGGGTGCTCCGGTTTCCTCCCACGTGAAAAAATAAATGCTCGCCGTTAATTTAGCTGAAAACATCTTAGAATAAAAACCAAATATGGAAGGGAACCTCGTGAAAAAGAGTAAAAATAACTCAGCATGGGCTCCCCTGGATAAATAGATATGGAAAACAAGTTGTTTTTCTCCATCTATGCCCTGTACACTAGAAAGTAGTTTTCAATTCGGTTGAGCAGCCAGTAAATATCAAGGGATTGTTGATAAACTCGAAATTGGCTTCAGGTTAAGAGCAACCGAATACAACCAAGGAGGGGGTGACCTTCAAAATAACAAAGTTGAATAATGAGTGGCACGATAATGATTGCTGCGATGACGAACCCTTCAAAACCAGTAGGAACTATGAACACCTGTATTGCTTGTCGTGGTAACGGTCTGACGTGCCCCTACTGGACATCTGAGAAAGAGCTTTATCGCTCATCGGATTCCTCCAGTATAAATAAATACTCATTCTACCATGGTTACCACAACTTTCAAATACGTCTTCATGGTCGTGCCATGAAGTATCCAGTTTAAAACAACTTCCAGTGCACACGCAGACTTGTTATAAAGAATACAAACTAATTGGAGAAAAGTGGACAAAATGTACAAGAGGAAAACAAAAAAGAGTGAGCACAAAGTGATAGAAGTTGGGGATTATTTAAACAACAGGCCACGACAAAACAGGTGGAGAGGACCCATCTGTCACGGTCCTTATGAGTCTGTGGAAAGAATAGATATCGGCTGTAAGAATAGAACTCACGCCAAGCATCTTCGCAATCTCGATGAAATATGTGTGCTCTGTGGTGTGTGTGTGGTGTGTGTGGTGTGCGTGCGGTGTGCGTGCGGTGTGTGTGCGGTGTGCATGCGGTGTGTGTGTGCGGTGTGTGCAAAGTGTGTGTACAATGTGTGTACAGTGTGTGTTGTGTGTACAGTGTGTGTGGTGTGTGCAGTGTGTGCGCAGTGTGTGCACAGTGTGTGCGGTGTGTGTGCACAGTGTGTGGTGTGTGTGCACAGTGTGTGGTGTGTGTGCACAGTGTGTGCACAGTGTGTGCACAGTGTGTGGTGTGTGTGCACAGTGTGTGGTGTGTGTGCACAGTGTGTGCACAGTGTGTGCACAGTGTGTGCACAGTGTGTGGTGTGTGTGCACAGTGTGTGCACAGTGTGTGGTGTGTGTGCACAGTGTGTGCACAGTGTGTGGTGTGTGTGCACAGTGTGTGGTGTGTGTGCACAGTGTGTGGTGTGTGTGCACAGTGTGTGCACATTGTGTGCACAGTGTGTGCACAGTGTGTGCACAGTGTGTGCACAGTGTGTGCACAGTGTGTGCACTGTGTGTGCACAGTGTGTGCACAGTGTGTGCACAGTGTGTGCACAGTGTGTGGTGTGTGTGCACAGTGTGTGCACAGTGTGTGCACAGTGTGTGCGCTGTGTGCACGGTGTGTGTGGTGCTCTGCGTGTGTGGTGTGATCTGCGGTGTGTGTGGTGTGGCAACACACCGCATTACACAAACTGGAGTGGGGCACAACGCTTCAGCAATGTGGAGTGGCGTCACGGAGGCGGTGGCGGTTAGAGCCATGTGGTCTCAACGACAGGCACTGCAAGTACCCTCCACCCCACCCCACTCGGGTAAAGCACCGCGGTGGCTAGGAGATGTTGACAACCTCGCCTGGTATGCAGGAGGTCGTGGGTTCGATCCCAACCCTTACGCCTGCATATTTTAAGTTTGCGTGTTCTCCCCGTGGTCGAATTAATTTTCTCCGGGTCCTCCGGTTTTTCCTTCAACATTTCGAATCAACACCACGCGTTTAGAGTATTTGGCCGCTATAAATTTCCACGTGGTAAGCCACTTCGTCCAGCTGTCATTTGTGGCCAGGTCACTTCTGAAAAAGAGCTACATAGCTCAGGTGGGCCTTAACTGGTAAAATAAAAAGTTTAGTTTTAGTTTCAGCGTCCTGCGAATTACGACCAGAAGGTGGGCGAAGTGTGCAGTGACTTCCTAATACGTACGGACAGAAAGAAGCGGTACAATCCCGAAAAGGTGGACTCATCGTGGAGGGCAGAGTCACCAATTGGCGACTCGAAAAATATTTTCCGTCACCCGGCAAACCGCATCCGGTATTACCTCTCGCGACGGATGTGGCCACCACGCGGAGTCCACGTGGTCTGCCCGATGAACATTTGGCGGCGAGGAATTAAGCCGTGTGTGTCCACAACCGCCCAGCGCTCTCCCCACCACGAACGTTGGGTTCAACGTCAAGTTCAAGTTCATGTATTAGGTATAGTCCTGTGAGCCATTCGGCTCTTGAATCGGGTGCAACCGCAACAAACAAAAAACAAAAACATGAACAAAAAACATCTTAAAGTGAATGTGACTAAGTGCAAACAGAAATCCAAGAAAAGACAGCAAAACATTGCAGAAAAAACCACCGTACACCAACGCTGTGTGCAAAAATCCCACTGGGATGCAAGTCAAACAACCAACAACAACCACAAGACAACTTAGATTAAGGCCATCAGTCTAACTCTGTACTACAACAAACAAACATGGCTAAACCAATATACTTTTCGAAATCACCAAAATAATGCCATGAAAGCAATGAAACAGTGATCATAGGAACTGTGACGGAATTTTCACAATAAATGTCATAAACAACATGTACTACCAAAACCCTGCAGCCATAGCTGGCTACATGAGTCACTCCACAACAGCAGGAGCATCAGTCGGCTCCGGACTCGCCGACGGCGGCAGCCTCCAAAACGATGGGGCGCGCATCCGTCACCTCCAGAACTCACCGCACGCACTCACCGCACGCACTCACCACAGCAGCCGGCCGCGTGCGGCGTGGCGTCGACCAGCCATCGACGACGGCGGTGGTCAGGGGGTCGGCAACCCAAGTAAGAAGAGGAGGCCATTTTTGTTCGAACTCGGTAAAATAATCGCAATATTTCAAGAGCCGCCAATGCACGCAAGTAATGTTTCTTTAGCGGTCCTTTTAAAGAGCCACATGTGGCATCGGAATGTTGCCGACCCCTGGCCGTGACGATACCATCAAAGGCGTCGGCAATGACCGTGATGTCATCGAAGTCATACGATATCCTTGCGTTCGGTCAGAATCTTTTATTATTTCTGCAAATGGTGCTGCTGCTGTGTTGGCAGTCGTGCACAAGCACAATTAACAACAAGAACAACATTAACCCTGTGGCTTTAAAATATAAATATATTTTCTCTTGTGCATAGCACATAAAGAGTGAGGCCAGTAGAGAGACAGAGTGGATGATTAGATGTGGAAACTTCTTTACACCGTGGGGCCTGATGAGGATTACATTTCAAATATGCCTTCTGATGAAAAATGACCACGGTTGGCTATGTACGGTGCGAAAGAAATTCAACATACATACACGCAAATCAGCATGCGAATAGTTACCTGATAGTAGCTACTGGGTAACAGGCAAACCCTTAAATAATAATAAGTAAGACTAAATAAGTAATGACTTATTTATGCAACCGATATTAAAACGCACGCCTTCAAGATAATGAGCCTGTAGGAGAGGCAGTGCGGGAAGTAGGTTCCCAGCAGGCAAGCTCTCATCCGTTAACAGGAGTCGTTTCTCAGCCGTTATCAATGAATCGATGACGCGTCGATATGCGTCTCGATTAAAGCCATTGTCACCCACCCACCCCACCCCCCCACGGCTTCTGCGAGAGGTGATGGTCATGGAGCAGGGGTCGGCAAACCTGCGGTTAACGGAGCTGCACGCGGCCCTTGAGGGACCCGCTTCGTGACGTTATATTTCTTTTAAGGCAAATCGTCTCGTATTCACGTGCGTTGCCGGCTCTTAGAATTCGATTTTTGTTTGATACCTGAGGTGTCCACCCCCCGCTGGTCACGGGCGCACGGATAAATGGAGCCACATCGCCTCCCTGTGGCAGTTCCAGCGAATTGCAGCCTCCCCATCACGAACCCCTGAACCTTGCAGGCCAGGCACTCCCCATAAACCCTCGCAATAGGACCGATCATCCCGCGGTTCCGCGAGCCATACAACTCCATAGCCCCCTTACCAAGCCCCCTCCCCTGCTGGCCCCCCCATCCCCGCTACCACTCACCCCCACCCCGACCCCACACCCTCCACACAATATTCCACATTTCCGTGTTTTGAGACAACTCAAATCAACTGACAGTTTCGCGACAGGAGTCAGAATTCTCGGGGATGATTTCGCTCTCCCCGCGGCAGGCCTGGATTCTACTCAGAATTCGGGCCGAGCAACAAATGTACATTTCCGGACCACCTGCCCAGCCGACGATGGCGCGAGTCACTTGGAACATCATGGCAAAGCCACTTTGCTAACGCCTTGCCCTTGCAGCAGAGCATCTCAAGGTCCTTGCCTTGCCCCTCCTGACTTCCAAGCGACTTCCAGGAACCACCAAGGGACCAGCATTCACTAATCTGAAGGTGCGACTAGGAGCATAAGGTGTCGGTAGTTCCTGAGTTCCTGTAAATATAAAGACCCAAGACGATAAAGGGCTACCCTCTAAGTCAGTGTTCTTCATTTCGAGGCCCACTGGTGGCCTTCAGTGTGGCCCCTGACGTGCGGTGCCCCGACAAGAAACAATGAGTGAAAACACCCTCCATCATCATCGTGCTGTCAAACCCCCAATGGTTTCAAATGTTGTGGCAGACGCTCACGCACTGATGACGTCTCATCGGCGAATGTGGCCCCCCCTCTGAGAATCAGTGAAGAGCCACTGCTCTAATTCGCCAGCAGAATTTCAAAATCAATGCCCAATTTAACAGGAAGCAAAGACGGCATCGCAAACGAGGATTTACCAAAGCGCCGTCCCAAGTAAGGAAGGAACGACAGCAACAACAACCACAACCACACAGACACAGCCGCCCGACGCTTTGGCGTGCGATCCCCGCGCCGATCCCGCTGGTCGTACCTGTAGAATCGCTTTTGGCTCTTGGGGCTCCCATATCTCGCGAGAGGCATGCGTCAGGAGGAGACAAAGCCACACAACAATGCGTTTCACCGACATTCAAATCAGCCATGAACTCACCTGGCGCGCCACCACACGCGCAACCGTGGGGCGCGCGTACGCGACCACCGCAGCCGTGTTCTGCCGAGATGGTGGCGGTCATTTCTGCGAGTTACGATTCGCCCCTTCCAGCCGATTCGGGAGGAACGGTCGCGATTCGGGGAGGGGGTGTTGCGATGCGGTTCGGAGAACGCGTGAAGCATTTCACGAGCAATATTATGATTCGTTCGCAGTTGATATTGTGTTAGATCGTTGCGTAGGCGTAATATCAACGTAAGGTTGTTTTTTTTAACGAGAGCTGAGGTTTTGTTGACGATGCTGGTTGTGGTCTCCAGCAAAGCGCCGAGTATAAAATCGTCAACGTTTTGCTCGCTTGCAAAATTCCTCCTACGATGTTGCCAACGAACCAAAATCAACAGGCAGTTACCCACGTGACAACTCGATTGGCACAGTGGCTGGGTGGTGGAGGTTATAGTTAGAAAATGGCATGATACTCACCTACACGACGATCTTGCCCTAAAGGCATGCATTTAATTTGCATACGTCAAGAGAGATTCGATTCTCGCACGCATGACGCAACGCACGTATTGTGAGACCCCTGCAGCCACCAGAGGCACTGTCATTCCCGCAAACCTCCGATTATCACGGTTGGCTACGTACGGTGCGAAATAAATTCAACACACATACGTGCACACATAATAAAGGATCGATTGTTAAATCCAAATCACAGCTGTGAGTCATGACAATTCATAGAATCGCCAGGAAGGTAGAATCGTTCCACCCTTCACTGTGTGCGTGTAAGTACACATTCACTTGTGTGTGCGTGCGTCAGCGGTGGACGTGCCCCAGCTATGGGGAAAGCGGAGGTTCGATCTCCTGTCAGTGTTCGCGAGAACACGGCAAGCAAGGCAAGACGCCACGGGCTAGGGGGGCGCAAAAGCAGCGGTGTTATGACGCATCGACACAGCCGTTGGTATATATTCTTCGAGCTCACGACGTTACGTGCGTTCATTCGTGTACGCTGCACAAGGCGATGGAGTTTGCACGATTCCCTTGAAGCCACTAAAGGTGCGGCCATTCACCAAACTAAGCAGGTCATGAGTTGCAGTGTGTGCACTCGCGTGTGCATGGCGCGCGTGCACGTAGCTGGGTGCGTGTGTGCATGCATATGAAGTGCATGCAAAAGTATCACGCGCGTGCACGTGTGTGTGTGTGTGTGTGCCTGTGTAGAAGTGCGCGTGTTTGTAAACACAAAGCTTCGTAGCTTTGTGTTTGTGAAGTACGCATGCGCGCGTGCCTTTCGTGCGTGTACAGCAGGCGTGTAATGATTCGCAAGTGTTCTCGGTTACTCTCCCATCCAAATCACAATTGAATGTGGCACCGCCGCTTCTCGACGATAACCTCACTTGCAATTGCATTTGAATCATCATATATAGATCCAAATCTGCACATTGACTTACACTGCCCATAGACTATAATATTACCCATTGGCTTACATTGCTCATTTGACTTTTCTGTTCACAAATTTTGTACAATAGTTCACCCTCTTATCAGTGCCACGTTTATTTACCTTCATTTAGTATTTATGCACCGATTTGGAAATTGTGTACCGAGCCGACTTTCGGCCACAGCGGAACGTATTATTTAACACCGAACTACATTTGCGTGACATTTTCGATGTCTCACCTGACCCGCAGTTCTTTTTGACCCCGACGTCTTATTCCCCCTTCAATCGCCGCCCTTCGTTCTGCTTTGCTATCGTCAGCGTGGTGGCCTGGCCCAAGTCGCTCTTGCCAAATGGAACTCTAATCCTGCTCGCCCTTGACTTTTCACGCGGGTCACACACGAATAAAAAAAAAACTCGAAACTCGGGATTCACCACCTGCCCGGGCAGCAACGCGGTGAATGGTGACGCAATGCCGCCACTAGAGGGAGCTCTGAGCACCGGAAACAAGGAGGACGAGGCGCTGCCAACAGCTGACAAGAGGCTCTCCTCTGCCACAGGGATCATGGGGACAAGCTTCCGAAAAGCCAGGTCGCTTCTGAAAAAAGAAGCTAATAGCATAACCTGTCAGCCCATAAGGTTTACCCCGTACTCTTGTACAGGGAAATTTAGTTCTCAGGTCCATACGGCGTACAGCCGTTTCAATACGGGTAGCAACAACAACAACATTTTCTTGGTTCTTTCGGAAAAGTCACGTAGAAGGGAAATAATAAAATAATAAAAATAAAACAATAAAATACGATTCTCACGATGTTTCGGCCACAACGCAAGCAGCCGTCCTCAGGTGAAGAACAGGTCTGTCGGAAAGACATTCAGACGCTGTCTTTCCGACAGATCTGTTCTTCACCTGAAGACCTTCAGACGCTGTCTTTCCGACAGACCTGTTCTTCACCTGAGGACGGCTGCTTGCGTTGTGGCCGAAACGTCGTGATAATTGTATTTGATTATGTTTTATTAATTTATTATTTGCCTTCTACGTGACTTTACCGAAAGAACCAAGAAGATGAATCCCTGCAGTCACGAAAGCTTTAAACCGAAAACAACAACATTGTCTATTGTTTGTGTTTCTCCCTTGTGATGGGACTTTGTAGGATGAACGTTGAGATTTATAAGTGCACGTGGTGACCAATAAGGTCTGAGTTAGTCTGCAATAAGGTAGGGCACTGATAAGGGGTTGACAGGTATGTAATAGCTCAGTGGGGGCCTTCCTTGGTAAGATAGATAAAAAAAAAAGTTGTTTAGTTTTAAATATAGGGGTTTTCCCCTTTTTTCTGGCAACAAAACTGAAACCTTTTGCAAGGAATCATGTCTGCATTAACCTCAATACTTGCAGTCAAAATGCAAACAAAAAACAACACTGATAATTTATGCATTGTCCTTGAAACTGATTGGTCCACACCAGAGACAGCTTTCCTTAGAGCCAAGCCTCATGCGGTGTTCGACCAGATGACACCAAAAGGCGGTGTTGTTTGTCGTTTGCATTTCGACTGCAAGTATTGTGGTTAATGTAAACATGATTCCTTGCAAAATGTTTCAGTTTTGTCGCCAGAAAAAAGGGTAAAAACCCGATTATTATATTTTGGGACTGGCAAAGGAGGCCCCATGATGTAAATTGTTAAGTTTTGTTTGTATTTTTTAAGTGATTTGTTTACCTTTCCGATACTTTACACTCCTGCTGTGTTTATGTTTATATTTGTTGATGTAACGTTCCGACTCCGTACCCCGACTGGACATCTGTGTTTAGCGCTCATCGAATTCGTCCTCCAGTTTACATGAAAAGATTCTGATTCTGGGCGGACGAAACGAGAAAAGCAGACGCGAGTCCTGTCCATGACCAGCTAGCCCACCAAACACTAGTAATAGATACTGACCCTAACCAACTACCGAACACAGACACAACTACTAGCCCTATCACTAACCTGAATACCCAAACTACGAGCGAACCTGACACTTGCACTAGCCCCGTCACAAACCCTGACCAACCGGCGAGCCTGACAACGACACTATAAACTAGTCCTCTCACCAATCCAAACTGTAACCTGCTCGACAGCGGAGCGCTGCGCACGAGTGCCAAGCTCGCGTTGCGTGTGAGTTGCGTGTGCGTTGCGTGTGCGTGCGTGTGTGCCGTGACCTCACCGGTAGTGCATGCTGGGGGAGCCCGTCTGCCGCACGGACAGCCGCGCCGGCGAGTCAGTCGCCGACTCGGGATACATGGCGGCGGCGGCAAGAGGTCAAGGGGTCCTCACTCTGGGGTCCACCAAAGGTCGAGGGGGTCAAGCCGTCCCGTGGCACGGGGGGGGAGGAGGCGGTGGAACGGAGGAGCGGGGGTCGTGCGGGCCCTGTCGCAGAGGAAGACGTTGGCCCGCGATGCGCCTCCACACGACGGCGAAGGTGGAAGACGGATTTCGAAGTTTAAACCTGTGAACGGGAAAAAAAAACGAAAAGCTAAAAGTGACATTTGAGAGACGTATTCACACACAATGTACGCGCCCGGGACACACGGCGCCGCCACTGCCGCCACGTGTGCGCACGCACCTCGAAGACCAGGAACGGCTCGGAGGCGCGAGGAGAAACCACAGACAAGAAGCGGGAAGGCAGCAGCCCAGACAGTGAGCCGGAAACTACCAACATTTACCCAAAATCTACCACCCCCTATATATGATGGGGGTGGTTAAATACCTCGCCTCGTATGCAGGAGATCGTGTGTTCGATCCCGATCCCGACGCCTGCCATATATTTGGAGTTTGCGTGTCTCTCTCTCTCCGTGGTCGGTTGGATTTTTCTGTCCGGGTTCTCCAATTTTTCCCTCCACATTTAGAATCAACGCGCGTTTAAGAGTATTTGGCTGCTGTAAATTTCAACATAAGCCGTTTTGTTGAACTATCATTTGTGGCCAGGTCGCTTCTGAAAAACAGCTATACAGCTCAGAGGGCCTCGCCTAATACAACTTAAGAGTTCAGTTCGTGTTCAGTTTATGATGATGTTTTCAGCCAATTAATGTGTGCGGGAGGAAACTGGAGCACCCGGAGAAAATGCACACTTTGCGCGAGGGGCAACGCTCTATCCCATACAGACGAAACGAGTGGAGTCCACATTGGTGAACTGCCTCTTCCTGGTGGACCACGGCATGGGCACCTCGACGCCCACGGGAAGGAAAGTGTCACAACTGTGCGGTGATCCACCAACCCTCGCCGTGGCCTCCACAGCGCTGGATTACAGGCGGCCACGTGCAGCAGCGTAGCAGCCACCATCGCGCGGATAAATCAGTTTGTGCGCAAGCGCTTGAGATGATGACGACGCCTTGGGGGGGGGCAGGTCTTCGTCCAGCAGTGGAGAAATAAATAATACGTAACAAAGGGCTGTAAACCACTGTAATGTTTATTATTATTATACATAACAAATATTCTTCCTTCTTCTGTACGTGAACTACCAACCCCAAGCTGGGATGTTGAATCACAAGTCAAAGTCCCTTTCGCCAGAATCAGACACCGATCGTTTGGAAACATATTCTTTGGGTCTTTCGTTTGGAAACAGCTTCGCACTTTGTTCAACTGACGATGCAAAAAAGAGATAGGTGCCTTTTGAAAAATCTCGGATGTAGTAATGTCATCTGTTGTGTGCGGGTGCACATACAGGATGTAAAATTACACGAACACACACACGCAGACACATAAATCTCTCAGGCATGCTCACACACATACATCATACGTACATCACGCAAAGACACGCCTTCAACGCACACGTACATCACACTCGCTCACTCGCAAGCATCGCATAGACAATATCACAAAGACAACGATGCCCCCCACCCCTCCATATAGCCTACACAGGCTTTTGGGGAAAGTGCTGTTATAGCAGGCACCTAGTAAAGCTGACATGGTATACGAGGTGGATCAACCACCACCACACTCGGCCACCTTTGTCTCCCCAGTGCATTTTTACGCACCGCACCAGGAAGTCATTTAAGAGGGAGGTCCAGGCTGTTAGCCGTGGCCGGGAATCAAAGTCAGCTGGCCGGGTTCATAGCTCACTGCGCTAACCACAGTGCCACAACTCTCCGCACAGATGCAAAGACAAAGATCCCCCCCCTCCCCTCCCCATATAGCCTAGGCAGAATGTTGGGTTGTTGTTGTTAGGTGCCGTCAAGTAAAAAAAACTAATTTACACCGAGATACTCGCCACACGCGTTCACAACGCACCCACGCTCTCACGCACAGGGGCGCACACACACCCACGCACCACGTCGCGCCGCGTACAACCACGCAGCAGCGGCAGCAGTGGCGGCAGCAGCTACGATTCGCACGGTTGGCTGTGTACAGTGTGAAAGAAGTTCAACATACATACAGCAGCGGCGGCGGCGGCAGCAGCAGCAACAGCAGCGGCGTCTATTTTTCAAGCGCTATCGTTCCAAAAACAGCGCCGTCAATAAATAATGGCTGCAACAATACGATGTAGACAAGACAGCGAGCATTAGTCACAGCACAGTGACATCCTGGCTCCCGGCCTGGGAAGGTCTCATAAATCAGGCCACGTGGCCGTGCGCGCGCTCGCACGCACGCACACACGCAACAACGCACACAACAACCCACGCACGCACACAACAACCCACGCACACACGCAACAACGCATGAACGCACACAACAACCCACGCACGCACACAACAACGCAACAACCCACGCACACAACAACCCACGCACGCACGCACACAACAACACACACAACAACCCACGCACATAACAACAACGCAAGGTGCCCCCCCCACCCCCCCGATGGCTCTCGGGGCCGTTAGAGGAGCGTACGACACTCTGAGCCGACACCGTCGAGATCCTGGGTTCCATCTGGGTCCTGTGTGCCCGCCTGCGTGCGATGCACACAGGGGCTTCTTCAAGGCTTGCTAAATGTCTCCGGAACGTCTCCCCCTTATCGGGGAAAGGGGTGCAGCGCGCACGTGCCACGGATACCTCCGACTCCCCAAAAGCTGATGACTGACCACCAACATCACGGAACCAGACGCTTCTTTTAAGGCCCGAATCAACCTTGAGGGTTCACACGTAAAATTGTGGCTGTTGTTGCTGCTGTCGACGCCTACGAGCCATTCGTGCACTCTTTTAGCCCCCCCCCCTCCCGATACGTTCCATTCATTGGCTACCACATTCTGATAAGCTCCCCCCCCCTCTCCTCCCCCTTAACTTGTATTTAAGAGCCTGCATCTTGGAATCCCTGCCTCACTTGATGCAGCAAATCTGGCTGTGACGGACCCACCTGATGACGGAGACTTGTGTTGCCTCCGAAACGTCGTGATTTTATTATTTTATTTTTTATTAATTTTAATTTCATTTTTTACCTACGTGACTTTACATAAAGAACTAAGAGTATGAATCCTTGCAGTCACGAAAGCTTCAAATCTAGAATGGTTGTTGCTGCTGTTGTTTGTGCATCAAGGTCGGTGGCCACGATTGCAGGACACGGGGCACGGGGCCACCAGGCGTGGAACCCAGACGACCGGGGCCCGATGCTAATCCCTGCCGTTACCCGAACCGACATTTCCCACATCCCAGCGTCCACCGGCCTCAACGCCGTCCCCCCTATCGCCACCCACATCACATCGCTCCGCTCATTGCCCCAAATACCCCCCCCCCTACAACCACGACCCATCCCTCCCGACAACTCCACGCACCTCCCCCCGACCCACCCTCCACCGACCTCCGCTCTTTCCCGCCCCCCTCCCCACCTCCCTCCCGCCAGCGCCCGTGACTTGGCGTGCCGATCGACGCTCGCGACCCGCACGTGAGCGCGTATTTCCAGAGCGAGCCGCCGCTAAAAATATTCCCCAGGCCTCGGGCAAAGCGGGAGCCGCCGCCGCCGCCGCACTTTGTTTATCTGAGTGGTCGTCCGACGCAGTGGCATTCCTCCTCCTGCTTCTACTGCTGCTGTCCGCTTCTCTTGCAGGGAGCTGCTGCTGTTGCTTCTTCTGCTGCTCCTGCTTCTGCTGCTGCTCTTGCTTCTACTGCTGCTCTTGCTTCTTCTGCTGCTCCTGCTTCTGCTGCTGCTGTTGCTTCTTCTGCTGCTCCTGCTTCTGCTGCTGCTATTGCTTTTACTGCTGCTTCTGCTTCTACTGCTGCTCTTGCTTTTACTGCTGCTGCTATTGCTTTTACTGCTGCTCCTGCTTCTGCTGCTGCTCTTGCTTTTACTGCTGCTCCTGCTTCTGCTGCTGCTATTGCTTTTACTGCTGCTCCTGCTTCTGCTGCTGCTATTGCTTTTACTGCTGCTCCTGCTTCTGCTGCTGCTATTGCTTTTACTGCTGCTCCTGCTTCTACTGCTGCTATTGCTTTTACTGCTGCTCCTGCTTCTGCTGCTGCTATTGCTTTTACTGCTGCTCCTGCTTCTGCTGCTGCTATTGCTTTTACTGCTGCTTCTGCTTCTACTGCTGCTATTGCTTTTACTGCTGCTCCTGCTTCTGCTGCTGCTATTGCTTTTACTGCTGCTTCTGCTTCTACTGCTGCTATTGCTTTTACTGCTGCTCCTGCTTCTACTGCTGCTATTGCTTTTACTGCTGCTTCTGCTTCTGCTGCTGCTCTTGCTTTTACTGCTGCTTCTGCTTCTACTGCTGCTTCTGCTTCTACTGCTGCTCTTGCTTTTACTGCTGCTTCTGCTTCTGCTGCTGCTCCTGCTTCTACTGCTGCTCCTGCTTCTGCTGCTGCTCCTGCTTCTGCTGCTGCTATTGCTTTTACTGCTGCTTCTACTGCAAATACTGCTTCTACTGCTGCCAATGTTGTTGCTCCCTGCTGCTAATACTGCTATTGCTGCTTCTACTGTTGCTAATGCTCCTGCTAATACTGCTACTGCTGCTACTGCTGTTACTGCTACTACCAGGGCTATTACTGTTGCTGCTGCTGCTGATTCCACTAATACGGATGCTGCCAATGCTACTGCTGCTGCTGCTAGAGCTGGCGCTGCTGTTACTCGTGCTTCTGCTGCTTCTACTGCTGCTACGACTGGCAGTGCTGTTGCTAATGCTACTGCTGCTGCTGCTTTTGCGTTTTAACACCTTATTGCATTGGCTCTGTCCGTCTGTCTGTAACACGGGCTCACGATAACCTTCGCAGACAACGAACGCCCAATGTAAATTCAAGTTTGCGTGTCTCTCTCATCATCATCATTATCAAGGTGGCTAGGAGATGTTAACTACCTCGCTTGGTATACAGGAGGTCGTGGGTTCAATCCCAACCCTGACGTCGCCTATATATTAGGAATTACTCAATTGAGATTACAACGTACAAAGATAGCTCCCTGCTGGTTGACAATGTGAAACAGAGCAACATTCGTACGAGCCCTGCGCAATAAGAACGGCGGGAATATCAAATGTACGAAACTATCATGATTACTATTATTATCAAATCATCAACTTCTGAACTCTGCGGTCAGACAACCGTTAGTATAGCCCATTAAGCCCCCCTCAATAAACATTATACCTCCATCGTCACACAGCTGTTTAATCCCTATACGGTCATTATCATAAAACACGCACACACATGCGCCACATATAGAACGGCACATATAGCCAATCTCATTATAGCCTTTTAAGGTCTACTCTCAAAGCACTTAATAGCAGAAATTATGTGCGTGACGCAAGTGGCATTAAGCTAGTTGGATTCCCACTCACGGCCAGCAACAACAGTGACGATCATCTGAACCGGTACCGGGCATCCACGAGGTCGACTCAGCCCCAAATGAGTACCCGGTGCGGTGTGTAAACGTCGCCACTGGGGAGACGAAGGCGATCGTGCGTGGTGCTGGCCATCAAACCCCTCGTGTACCGTGCTGGCCTTCACAGGTGCTATTCACCAACAGCACTTGCCACAAACGAAGTGGAGGCTACACGGGGGGATCTTTGTCTCAAGCCAATACGGGAGAATGGTGGCGCAGTGGTTTGCGCTACGAACCCGGCGACCCGAGTTCCATACCCGTTCAGGGCCAACACCGGTGCCGATTATCTGGACCAGTCCTCGACCTCCCCTGTGGAGCCAAAGGCGGCCGGGCGTGGTGATGGCCACCCACCCCCTTGTGTGCGCTGTACCGGCCCTAATAGGCGCTCGCTAATAGGACTTGCCCTAACAGCTAGTTCAAGGCTACACGGGGTATCTCTGCTTATTAACAACTAGATTTACTACCCGGCTTCGCCCGGGACTTGGATTCACCACGCCCGGCCGCCTTTGTCCCCCCAGTGGTGATGTTCACACACCACACCAGTTACTCGTTTGAGGCCGAGTCGACCTAAGGAAGGCCCAGAACCGGTTCAAATAATCGTTACCGGTGGTGACACACACACACGCGCGCACGTCCATAGGTACACAAACACACGCTTGCTGCAGACACGCAACTTACAGGGTGCGTACGGCAGTAAACGACTGAAATAATAAAGCAATGCTGCGCGAAGAACGCCTTAGACCTGCAACACATTTGTATGGCACTTTACTCGGGTTGTTGCATGTCGGGAAGTATGCAAAACATTTCGAACAGACACACATTCACAAATTTCCCTTTTATCTACATAGATTTAATGTTAAGCAACATAAGGGGGCCTGGGTAGGGCACGTCGTGAGAGGGTGACGATCATGGCCAGTGGTCGAGGCTAACGATGGAGTGGCAGCTAAAGGAGGGAACACGTCTGAGAGGAGATATTACCTCCATCGCCTGGTATGCAGGAGGTCGTGGGTTCGATCCGGACCCTGATGCCTGCTGTATATATTTATAGAGTTTGCACGTTCTCACTGTGGTCGCATGCATTTTTCTCCGGGTCCTCCGGTTTTTCCCTCCACATGTAGAATCAACGTGCATTCACAGTATTTGGCCGCTACACATTTCCACGTGATAATCCACTTTGTTGAGCTGTCAATCGTAGCCAGGTCGCTTTTGAAAAAGAGCAAATAGCTCCGTGGGCCCAACCTGGAAAAATACAAATAGCTTAAGTTTTTTTTTTGTACGGAATGACGAATTCAGCACATGCACACAGGAGCCAGATGGATCGTCACCATCGCAAGGCACCAGTATCGGGGGGGCGGGGGAGGGGAGGTCTCCGTCCAGCAGCGGACGGACCATGGCTGACGACGACGATAATGATGAAGTGTGTAAGACTGACGTCACCCCTGCAGCCACGACCATTTCACCCCTCGTGTATGACGACCCCGTGCGTACATGTGTACGGAACTGGAAGCTGCTATTGGAGACCTGGCCTGGGACTCCCTTACGTCAACATGGCCTAAAACGAGCGGCGCCTGGTGTAGGCGACGGGCGTTGGTGGTGAGCAACACATCCGCACGGGAGAGACAAAGGCGGTCGGGCAAGCACGCGTGGAAGCCAGACCCCCGACTGGCAAGCCGCCTCGTGTGTCGTGCCGACTTGCGACGGGCGCTCGCCAACAACACTTCGCCTCGAGACAACGAGACGCCGGAAGAGACCGCGGCGACCACGGTCTTGATGCACATGTATCGAGGCCTCTCTCGCTCTCTTCTCATCCCACTGCTGCATGAAGACCTCCGCCTCCACGCCGTTTGTCACGGGCGCCGATTGACCACACCTCACCACACTGGTGCGAGTTGGAAAAAGGTGGGCAGGAGGGGGCGGCAGGAAGGGCATCACCGGTTCAGAGGTCACTCGCCACCTTGCCCGTGCTGCGGTGGCGCACCGTGGCTATCGCACCCCGCGACGAACCTCCGGCAACCTGCATTCAATCTCCGAGCACGGCTGACTTCGGTGCCGAGCGATATACCCTAACTGGGTATGGTTGCGGGTCCCCTACGATGCCGAGCCACATTGGCCGTCGTGGTGAAGTATGGTCATGCAGGCCCCCTCCCTGCCCCCTGCCCCCCACCGTGGCTGTGCAGAGCCCTGCCAGCTAAAAAAGCTCGACTCCATTAGAGGCGTCTTGATTTTCTTCTTATTATCATTATCGTCCCAGAGTGGCAATGGGAATAGTACATCGCCGGTCGGTCCGTGATCAAACGTCCCGCCACCAAATCATTTCACGTTCGACGCAAATCGCTCTGCGGACGCGCGTTCCGCTCCCTCACGCCCCCTTCACCACGATGCGGGTGCCCGGCCAGGCGGCACGACAGCGGCCAGCTCTCGGAATCTAAACGATTCTTATTTAACGGGCAATTACGTGACCCCCCCCTTCCCTCCCCGCCTCTCCCCCCCCTGCCCACACCCCCCCCGCCCCCAAACACGACGTCGCGCCGCGCACGGCGCAAGGCACGGAAAGCCATCCTGGTTGTACTGTACTATCGGTGGCGCCGGCTCGTCTGCCACTCTCCATCCCGTGTTTACGATCATCTGGCACCCTCCACCTCATGTGCACTATTTGTGCTGCCTCATCTGCAGTCCCGTTCGCTCTGTCTCATTACAACAGCCAACCTGAACATTGTAGTATACTTGACGTATTAAACATACTTTTTTAAGTCAATTGTTATTGTACTATATGATCAGTCGAAAACCAATCTGTCCGCGCAGAGTTTATGACTCAATATTGATTTGTATATTTTCGTGCAAAATTTTCAGATTCTCACGTGACAGTTATTTTTTAGTTTTTTTCCATTTGCTTCCTTGCCCCTTTTGTTTGGTTTAGCTTGTGCCAATGTGGCGACCCAGGCCCCACCACTCGCGAATGAGACTCCTATCCTGGTCTTCAGAGTTCTCACCACCGCGGCTGAACAAAGTAAACATGAAACTGGAACAAGTAAGTCATTCCCCAAGGCACGATTCTGCACGTGAAACCTTGAACGATTTATTTATTCCCCAGCGAGTCGTTACTTGCCAATAGCTCGCACATGTTGCAGTGATGCGGTGGTCGGCACCACGCACAGATGCACTTGTCCGTCTCCTAAGTGCAGATCTGAAACATCACACCGCTCGCTAAATTTAGGCCGAGTTGACCTAGAAGAAGCCCAGGGCAAGATCAGATACCATCAATTGACCCAATGATGTCAGAAGGTAGGGACGACAAATAACACACTGATCGCTGGAATTATACCCATCACTCCTTTCGAAAAACTGGAACTCCCAAAAATGGTTTTGGCAAACAATTATTCTCCTGATCATCGGTTCGTTTTACGCGACCGATCGGATAACACGAACACAGCTGGGAAAACAAAGTCTCACCACCCCCTGTTCCCACGTGTACTACTGGACGGGAGGCGATGGGCGGGGGCGGTTTGGTGACATCATCGGCATCATCAGCCGCGTCACGCTGGGTGTGGCTCGCAGGGGGTTTCCCGCCTTCGGGAGGAAGTGTATGGGGGTGGCCACTGTTTTGATCGGGTCCCGGGTAATCGACCACAAGAAAAATTGTAGATTACACATTTTTCATCACTTTATCGACTCAACGAATTGTCCCTGCACTACTCCTTACAAAGATCTCCTGTGTAGCCTTAACAGACCGTTGGGACAAGTCCTGTTAGCGAGCACCTATGAAGGCCACAACGGCACACGAGGGAGTGAGTGGCCAGCACCACGGCCCGGCCGTCTGTCTCCGGAGTAGCAAGGTTTTTTTACACATCGCACTACGTATTAATTTGAGGCGGAGTCGACCTAAGGGAGGCCCAGGTCCAGTTCGGATATTCGTCACAGACGTTGGCCGTGAGCAGAAATCGAACCCGCTCCCCATACCCTACTCCTTATGCACTCTCTCTCTCACACACACACACAATTCTGAAAGCCATCTAAGTAGCCTTACACATTGCCAGCGAGCAACTATTAAGTTGAGCACGACAAATTGAAATTCTATCCTGTTCTTGCGCATGGTCAAGACAAAACGTTCAGGAGCCAAATGCCAATGGCCTGCTGCTGGCCACAGCGAGAGGGCTTCAGCAGAGAGAGGGAGTTCGTGTCGTGTCGCTGTTCCTTATTTACCACATGGCACATAGCCACGATCTATGCACTATTTATTCTACCAAGAAACAATGCATTTAGCTCCTCCGCACAATCCGATTTCATCGCTCCATATCCGTAGTGGATGTCCGCTCCTGCACGTTCCCCCGTGTGGTTGCCGCTCCATCGATAGATCTCGTCCGCCGGCCATCGCATCCCTCCTGGCGGCACGACCCGCCAAAGCCCCGCTGGCTTTTCTTCATACATCATTGTTTTACTCTTTTTATTTTACCAGGGCCCATCGAGCATCCCACAACGAACCACAACCGTCCACCAACCACACTCGTCCACCACTCCCCGCTGACCACAACCACCTCCGGCACCCACGTCTCGCACACTACTGAACGAGTAAATTATTTTTCTTTTGCCAGGTAAGGCCCACTGAGCTATTATAGGTATTTATTTCAGAAGCGACCTGGCCACAAACGATAGCTCAACCGAGTGGCTAACCACGTGGAAATTTACGAACAGCCAAATACTCTTGACGAGTGACGTTGATTCTCATCGTGGAGGGAAAAACCGGAGGACCCGGGGAAAAATCAGCGCGACTACTGGGGTACAGCGAGACACACAACCTCCAAATATAAAGGTGTCAGGGTTGGGATCGAACCCACGACCTCCTGCATATCAGGCGAACATCTCGCCACCGCGGTGCCCCTACCAATGTGTAGAGGACCCCCTCGTACCTGGTTAAGCGATCGACGCCGTCGACGCGTCCGTTGCGTCTGAAACGGTGCGGGTCGTTTCGCCTCAAACGACGCCAACTCCGTTCCCATGGCAGAGTTGCGGCCATAAAAGTTTCCCACAGCCATAAAACGACACGGCAAGTCGGGCGGGTCGGCACGGGCCCGGTTTCTCCCACGGCAGTTTTTCGGTAAGGTCGCTTCGGTTTGTCCAATCGTATCGTTCAGGACCGGCGAGGTAACAAGCGCCATTCGAGAATTCCCACAGTCCGCAAGTGCGTGCTGCCACCGCTGCCGCCGCCGCCGCTGCCACGCCAGCGAAGGTCCCTGGGCGGCGAGCGACATCGCAGGATTGCTTCAAAGCCGGCGTGGGGATCAATGGGGTCCCCTCTCCTCGGCCGGCGCCGCCAAAAACGGTGAGAGAACTGGAAACGGCGTCAGCCGGCGAGACGGTTTACGGCGGACGCCGCCGTGCCGGCCCGGCGGGTTCGCTCCCAGTGAGCTCCGCACGTCAGAGGTCGCAAACGGGTTTTGATTCTTTACCCGTTCCCGTACCCGGCCGCACCAGGGTCGCAAATGGCTACCCGTACCCGGCCGGGTACGGGTAGCCGGGTATCGGGTAGGGTACGGGTATCGGGTACCCGGTTGCGACCTCTGCCGCACGCCAGCGGAGGCTGAGCCCGTCAAATTAACGGTGGGAGGCAGGGGGTTTGCGGGGGGGGGGGACAGGGGAATCCTACACAGCCTGTAGGGAGGGCTCACTACACGTCAGTCATGGCACACATGCAGATACCACAGCTCTCAAAGGCTGGCGTGGGCCCAATTCGGTCAGACGCTAAACATCTCTATGTTACGCGTGCAAGTACATTGAGCTTCTTTCGCACCACCGTGCTAATCGCAGGCGTGGGAGAAGGACAACAGGCTGGTGCTGTGTGTTTTAGGCAGTTGCGAGTGACTGGGTTGAAATCCGTCACTTGGCTATACATGAGTAAAAAAGAAAATTCAAGTCCATTTAAATTTCAGTCCTTTGTTCATTCACCGCTGGGAGGCTTTCCCTCCCCACGACGCGTCGTTCACGGGGGTTGCTTGACCATACTTCACCCCACGCTGGTTATGTGAAGGGAAAAGGGGGCGGGTGCCTAGTACCGTCTCACATAGCACGTCACTCGCCGCCAATGTTAGCGGTGGCCGGGCATCGAACTTAGGCCAACGGACAAACTAATGGCGCAGTGCCCAAGCAGCTGCCGCCACCGCCACCGCCTCGATCCATTATTTAGTTTTATCCCGACTGTGTATCAAACCCCCAGGGGCAAATCCTGGTACGAGCCGCCCAAGGAATGAGCTTTATAGAACAAAGGCATTCACTGCCACATATCGCACATTTGTGTTTTTGAAGTGGAATGTGTGCACGATGGCAAAGATGATGAAGACAAAATCTGGAAATGAGGAGGTTAATGGGTGGGTAAAAATGCTCATAATCGCCATGTCACATCTCTCATAAGAACAATAATAATAATAAGCCAGCAGAGCTGGACAGCCTGGGTTGAAACCCCATTCATTTAGATGGTGGGTCGCCGTTGAATAGAATGGGATTCTCTCACGGATATAATTGGCGTCCCGGACACAGCGGCACACCGGTGCCGACGGATGCGCGAACACCGCTCAAGGCATCGTTTATTTTAAGGCAGAGTCAAACTAGGGGAAGCCCAGAGCCAAGTTGAGATGTCGATTGAAATAAAAAAAAACACGAGTCACGGGGGACGCAGACCGATTCACAAACCGCAGCACGGCCGCTACGCGCGCTCCGTCACACACGCACACACACGGACACACGCACAGACACGGAGCCACACACACACATGGACCGTCACACGCGCGCTCGCTCACTCACTCGCTCTCACACCGCATCACATTTCGCTGTTACACTACCACTCCCCGAGCTGCCCCATAGATGCTCACAGGCTTATTCGCTTTCGTTGCTCACATGCTGCAACTCTCGTCAGAGTTCCCTACCAGCCATACGAGCTCTCCCCCATGCTCACAGACACACGTTCACACTCACACCTTCACACCTCTAATTAGCACGGTTGGCTACGTACGGTGCGAAAGAAGTTCTACATAAGTACGTAGGCTCTCCTAGCTCTCAGACAAAGCAAGTCAACGGCTAAGTCACA
This sequence comes from Lampetra fluviatilis, assembly GCF_964198595.1. Taxonomy (NCBI): domain Eukaryota; kingdom Metazoa; phylum Chordata; class Hyperoartia; order Petromyzontiformes; family Petromyzontidae; genus Lampetra; species Lampetra fluviatilis. The sequence goes on from NC_136310.1 coordinate 6,418,407, forward strand.
ACTGAGTCTCTAAGCGTTCCTCAGCACAAGCGATACAGAAGAAAGAAGACGCACAGCTCGCCACGCACGTGCACACCCGCTCGCTCGCCCACTTGCTCACTCACCCGCCGTCCAACCGCAAGCTCACCCATTCATCAAAACCCTCGCTCGCTTGCCCACCCACTCACTCGTTCGCCTGCCCACCTGCTCACTCGCTCACCCCCTCACCCCCTCGCCGAATTGTTCAACGACGCCGCGTGAATGTAAACTGCTCGCTGGCGCTGGCACGCCGGGGCACGGGGCGTCAGCGACGCACTTCACCTGATCGGGCTGCGGCGAGCACGGAGGGGCGGCCGCCGCTTGCGTCTCGGCCGCAGCACGCTGGCGACGACGGTGGCGGCGGAGGGAGAATTCGTGCGTTGGACCGTCGGTGGCGGCTCCCAAGGAAACAAAAAACATTTCTAAGAGGGGTAACGGCGGTGACGGGAGGAAGGGAGGGAGGCAGCGTTGGCGTCGTCGCAACGAACTGTGGGAGGAGCAGACAAAGACGCGCTCTGTTGCACTCTCCCCCCCCACCCGTCACCACCCCGCGGAGAGCTTGGCGCTCACGGCTGTCAATAGCGGGAGGAGAAGGAGTGTGTGGAGGACGTGGAATAGGGAGGAGGAGGAGAAGAGGATGGAGTGAAAGGAGGACGGTGAGAAGGAGGAATGAGCAGGGAAGGGTGAGGACAAGGAGCAGGGTAAGGTTGAAGAGGATGATGAATTCAAGTCGAAGAGAGACGAAAATGAATGGGGAGACCCTGCTCCACGTGGCAGAGCAGCGGGGAAGAGAGAGGGAGAGAGCGCGGAGACGGGGACGGCGAGGAGGGAGAGGGGGAGGGGGAGGAGGGGGCACGTCAAAGGGAAGAGAAAACAAGGGGAAGAATAGGAGGTTAAGGGAGGAAGAGGGTGAATAGGTTTAGTTTTAGGATGATGATGAGGAGAGGAGGAGTATGAGGAGGCTGAGATGGATGACAATGCATCGGACGATGAGGAAGACGATGAGTCATGATGATATTGATGAGGATGATGAGAGTGATGAGGAGAGTGATGATGATGTCGATGAGGATGATGAAAGTGATGAGAGTGATGATGCTGTTGATGAGGATTATGAGAGTAATGATTCGAGTGATGATGGTGATGAGGACGATGAGAGTAACGATTAGAGTGATGATGGTGCTGAGGATGATGAGAGTGATGATGATGTTGGTGCGGAAGATGAGAGTAATGATTCGAGTGATGATGATGGTGATGTGGATTATTCGAGTGATGATGGTGATGATGAGAGTGATGATGATGATGGTGATGAGGATGATGAAAGTGATGATGATGTTGATGTGGATGATGAGAGTAATGATTCGAGTGATGATGATGGTGATGAGAATGATGAGAGTGATGATGTTGGTGTGGATGATGAGAGTGACGATTCGAGTGATGATGATGGTGATGAGGATGATGAGAGTGATGATGATGATGGTGATGAGGATGATCAGAGTGATGATGATGGAGATGATGATGATGGTGATGATTAGATTGATGATGATGATGGTGATGAGGATGATGAGAGTGATGATGGTGATGAGGATGATGAGAGTGATGATGATGATGTTGGTGTGGATGAGGATGATGCAGCAGTTGGAGAGCGTGCAGGAGAAGACGGGCGACGACGTGAGAGCCTCCGTCAAACCCCTCCAGGCAAGGGCGCCGTTACGCACAGGCGCATCTCACAGATCTCCGATTTGGCACGGTTGGCTACGTATGGCGCGAAAGAAGTTCGACGTACACACGCGTGCTCTGCTTAGGAAGTCTCAACGCTCCCCCCTCTCTCTGTCGCGAGTCGGGCCTGTCAAAGCGGCCAGCGGGCGAGACAGGCGAGGCACAAGGATGCGCGTGTGGTTGGCGGGCACACGTTCTCCGCGCTAGATGGCTGCTCAGCGGGACGGCGATCGCATTAAGAGGGGGGGGGGGGTTCCGTCTGCGGTCCTCGCTTACGGCTCCTCAAAGCACGGAACAGATAGAAACCAAGACCAACGTATGGATTCTGTGCGACGCGCTCTCCGACGCGCGCGTCTTACCCCCGGGAGTGATACGTTTGCGATAATGACCGCACTTTCCGCGTCGCGCGAGACGACGTGGCACGGAGTGAGAGCCCGTCGTTGCAAATGCCACGGCGAATGCTTCTGGCGCTCGTATTTCCCCCCCCCGCCCGCCACCCCCAATTCTTGGGCAAGACTTTTCTGGTCTTATATAGGATCAATGTCCCAAATAGCAGCAAAACTTTATACTATAATTGTAGCTACATTGGACCATCTTTTTACCAGCGTTATCAAGAGCCGACGGAGAGAGCTAACGCACGAACGCTTTCAATCTTCGTTGGAACGCGTTGGTAAACATTTTGCGTGCTCTCGCAGACGAGGACTTTGAAAGCGTCCCGACAAACTGGCACGCAGGCACACCAAGGAAGCCTGAAGTTGGAGGTTTATTCGATCGTTCGAAGGAAAGGGGCGTGTGGACATGCACACGTAGGTGGAACCCGCGCGTTTAGGCAGCGCCGGCAGCTGCACGCTCGTAATTCTATAATGTGTGTGTTGACCTTCCTTCGCACCGTACGTAGCCAATCGTGCTAATCGGAGGTGCGGGGGGGGGAAGGACAATAAACTAAACACAAAAAAGCAGTTCTAAAGAAATTAGTTTCAATCCAGCGGCTTCCTTATATCGGAAGGAAGAGCGTTCGAGACGACCGCAGAAGCGCATCTGAACGCACGGGATGCGGCGACTATCTTTTTTAAAATCCTTTATATTAAGTTCGCTTGCTTGCGCGCTTACGACCGTACAAATCTTTCGGTCGTTTTTTAACCCACTTCCCGTGATCCAATCGAGCTGACATTTTGCACACAGACTCGTTGTGCGTGACAATTTTTTTTCGTGAAATTTTTTTTCCAAAATTTTCCACTTTTTAGGAAAAAAAAAATGTCATATTTAATTTAAAATACCAATGTGATAAAAATGAAACTCTTACTCAAGAAAAACAGAAATGAATAATAAAATAAAACCGATGCCACGCATATAAAGGATTTATAGTGAAAAACTTTGTTTTTACGGGTTAATTTTTTTATGGTTAGCCAAAAGCCGCTGCTGCTGCTGCGAGGATGACCAGAGTTTGCGTGATGGTTTCTGCTCCTTGACGAGATCAGCGAGGTACTGTGAAGAATTTTGTTGCCAATCTTACCAAAAAAATAAAACGCTGCGTAGTGAATTGGTGAAGATGTGTGGTAAACTTACACAGCGATTGTATTTGGGGGAGCGGGGGTTTATAGTTTATTGGTGAAGACGTGAGTCAAGTGCTGTCAGACGGACGGACGTGCTGAAAGAAGGACGGAGGGACAGACGGACACAGGGCTGGCTGTAATGTTTCCCTGCGCATCTCAGTTAAACACTCGGATTGTTGATGGATAAAGAGGGCTTCGTAACTGACGTTAAGCCCAGCTTTCGCAGGCAGTCGCCGGCACGCTCCGGCTCCGTGAACTCCGTCCCGCGCCGGGCACGTGGCGCGAAGGACCGGTAAAAACCCATTTTCAGAACCGATCTCCGCTTCCGAGAGAGTCACACACCGCTAACTGACTCCAGGGAGGAATTTGGTCACCGTTGCACAGATTTAAGGGAACTAAACGAACCGTTGTTTCAAGTGCCACGCCGGGAGGTTGAACGGAACCGGCGACCTTTGGATCTCGAGTTCCAGTCCTGCCGCGACCTTTGCACCACACTGCGATGGCAGCAATCCTGCGTTGCTCACTTTTTAGAAATAATCGTAAACGCGTTACGTTCGCCGCTGTACACACATTTATATGCATGTGTGTGTGCGGGATACCAGGATCTGGCATTTTTCATTTCGGTTAGCGGTAATCCAGAAGACGTGGAATTTTAACAGAATATTAGCTCCCATATATAATGCAACCATAATAACGCGAGGCGCATCGACGAAGATAAATCTAATATAAACTTCTGCCACAGCTTTGTCTAAAGCCCACTGACAAATCTAATTAACATATTGTAAACGTGTTTGTTAAATCATTTCGCGTGGCTAACCCGTTCAGATGGAAACATCTCATTTGCAAGCGAGTGGAGGGTGTCAACTGACAAAAAAAGACAAAGATCCCCTGTATAGCCTGTAACAGACTGTTGGGGCAAGTGCTGTTAGCGAGCACCTATAAAGGCTGGCACGGCACACGAGCGGATGGGTGGCCAGCACCACGCCCAGCCACCTTTGTTCACCCCAGTAGAGATGTTTACACACCACACCGGGTACTAATTTGAGGCTGAGTCTACTTCGGGGAGGCCCAGGACCGGTTCAGATAATCGTCACTAGTGTTGGCCGTGAACGGGAATTGAAATCGGGTAACTGGGTTCGTATCGTAGTGTGCAAACTGCTACACACACCACACAAAGCAAGCGCATACCTACGCACATTACACAAACGTCATGAAGCTACAAAGCGACGTCAATCTTGGACACAAAACTGATCGCAGAGCAATCTTTTCACGGAGTCGTCCCATGTGTTCTTCACAAGCGATCTGGCCATTCCAAATGACAGCTCAACGAAGTGGCTTGTGTGGAAATTTATAGCAGCCAAATACTCTTCACGCGTGATGTTGATTCTAAATGTGGAGGGAGAACATGCAAACTCCAAACATACAGGCGGCAGGGTTGGGATCGAACCCACAACCTCCTGTATACATGGTAAGGGAGTCAACATCTCGCTACCGTGACGCCCACTTTGACACGAAGATTGTGATGGGATGCGATGAATCCGCTACCCGCTGGAAATTCGCCGAATTGGGACACGATCATCGTGGGCAACAAGGAGCCACACTTACGCGACCTTTTTATATACACAGGTGGATGCGGCTTGGGAGGCTGTTATCCAGCAGTGGATTGACCATTGTGATGACTTTAAAAGGGACGGTTAAAAACACAGTCGGTCGCAGGCAGAGAAAAGAGAAGAGGAAGCGTTTCAGATTTGAAGAGGGTGTCGGAAGTCAACAGCACGCATGGGGGCGGGGGGGGGGCAAAAGCAGATAAAAAGGATTGCATCCCAACGAGCAAAGACTGAGCCGGATCGGGAGACTCGGACATCACACACACGGGGCGGTAAAAAGACGGAGAAAATGGTGATGCTTCAATCGAACCGCGGGATAAAGAAAGCAACGGGCTAACTACAACAGATACCACCATGCCACAATCTTTAGCCCGGGGAGGGCCACAGGGGTAGCCCCGCGAGCCTCTCATTCCCGGCAGCCCTCGGCACGTCTTCTCGGAAGAGAACAAATTAAAAAAACCCTCAACAAAAATCGTTCCCCGTCGGTGAGCGAAGGCTGCTGCACACATCGCCTGAAGCGAGCGAGCACGTTAATGAATAAACAAGCAAGCAGGAGAGCGAGAGAGCGAGCAAAAGAGAGAAAAAAAATTAAAATGTACTCTGCCGATTTTTTGTGTTTTGATGGAACACTCGTCCGAGGGGTTTGAGACGCTCTCGTGCAGAGCGGATTTGACAGCGTGGGCCTTGTCGGATGTAGAGGCATTCTCTCTTTCACTCTCTCGCTCGAACTTGGCCCCGAACTCAGGCCGGACGGCAGTGCATTAATGGCACCTTGCCACTTTCGAGCTCCTTAAATCGATAGCACTCCACTGGACAATACTCACGACGTACTGGGAAAATGTATTTAACAAAAAAGCAGGCAGCAGTTCTAGCAGGCGCATGGCGTTTCTCCCACCACTGGGGATTCTCCAGTGCGTTTTTGGGTGTTACCGCCTATCAGTCAAAAAAAAACACGACAGAGTTACACAGCGCCATGTGGTCACGTAACATTGCGCATGATTGACAGGGTGGCACAGATTATCCCCTAAAGTCCTGAGAGTTCCCACTGGATTCAACACATCCTTAAAGCATGCCTTAGTTTGGCTGAGAATCTTGGAAGCTACTGTTAAACCCCAAGTGGTGGCACAGCGGCGGCGAGATGTTAACTACCTCGTTGGGTATGCAGGAGGTCGTGGGTTCGATCCTGACCCAGACGCATGCTGTATATTTAGAGTTTGCGGTTTCTCTTTCCCCGTGGTCGCGTGGATTTTTGTCCGGGTCCTCCGGTTTTTCTCCTCCACATTAGAATCAAAATCATGCATTTAGAGTATTTGGCTGCTATAATTTTCCAAGTGATAAGCCACTTAGTTGAGCTTGTGGCCTGTTTGCTTCTGAAGAAGACATGGGACAACTTTGTAAAATGATTGCTCTGCGAGAGGTCGTGCTTCCGAGATTGACCAGCTAAAATAAAAGTAATTTCATAGTTTTAGATGAAGCTCCCTCGGGGAGGAAACGACGGTGAGCAAGGCCTTCATCCAGCAGTTGATAGTTCAAAGCTCATGATGATAAGGAATGATGATAGCCATCGAACAAAGACGGTCGCCACTTCGCGCACTTTCAGATGCACTTCTGCGGCTGCCTCAATTGAAAACTCATTTATTTAGAAATGCTTTTCGTGTTTAGTATATTGTCTGTCCCCAGCACCACCAATTAGCACGGATGGCTACGTTACGGTGCGAAAGATGTTCAAAATCCTCTCTGCATCACGTTCCGTGGCCCTAATGGGAATCGTTAATCGTTTAGATTAATTAAGTGACCAGCGGCAGATGGCACGGATGCACAGAAATGTCCACTGGGCAGCTCCACAAATTAGGCGATCTCGCAAAACTCGAGATCAATGCTCGAACCTCATCCCAATCATCCTCACAGGATGTCATTTTGAAGGTAATCAATCACGTGGCTTCTTTAAAGAAGAAGTCATTGGCTGGACACGCACACCCAAAACGGAACACCCCCACCACTCACCATCGCGGCATGAGTGACAATGCCCAGATCGTACGAGAGTTCGTCCGACACAGCGTTTTTTTTTCTTCGAGCATTTCTCATTCATTAGGAATCGGTGGAAAATTTCAGTGCTAATTTGGTCAACGTTCTTCGCCCAAGCAAAAGACGCGACAACGCGATTCTTCTAAAAGATTACCCACGTCTTTAACGTGCCCGAAACGTACACCTGGAATAGTGTAACTGCCCCCATGTACTTTTATTCACACTCAAAAGTAGAAAATTTATTATTAAGACCCCGGAATACATCAAATTTGATGTGCTCAATAAAAGTAGGTGGCTTGCATAAAGAAAATTAAAAACACATCGAAAGGAAGCCACCCACTTTGATAACATTTTATTAATCCCGGGGTCAAAATAATGTCAGTTCTACTTTTGAGTGAAAAATAAGCGCGTGCATTGAAAAGCTTGTTTACCACCCAATTGTTTGTGTGTACTTGTTGCTCTCGCGCTAAGGAAGAGGGGAGCACAGCGGCCGCTCCTGCGCCATGGCAAGCTGCGATAGAAGCGCTCCTTTCATTGGTCAGCGGCTGACGAGCAACAGCTGTTGTCATTGGATGAGACGTTTGCCGTCTCATCCAATGACGAGCATGCTGTGACGGTTCCACCTGAAGACGGAGGCTTGTGTTGCCTCCGAAATGTCGTGATTTTTATTTTATTTTTATTAATTTTAATTTTTTACCTACGTGACTTTACCGAAAAAACCCAAGAATATGTTGGTCTGGCTATTCGTGATTTCAGAACAAAGGCGGGGGAGGGGGGGATAAAATGTATGGTTATTAATGAGTAAATATTAAATTTTGATTTAAAGCTTTCGTGACTGCAGGGATTCATATTATTGGTTCTTTCGGTAAAGTCACGTAGAAGGGAAACAATAAAATAATAGAAATATAAAACAATAACAATTCTCACGACGTTTCGATTGCAACACAAGCAATCATCATCAGGTGTGCAATCCACAGCAAGAAAATTTGAAAAAATATTAGTTAATTCAACACGAATAGGCCCACAATGGGCGGGACCTGGACTGTTTTTTTAAATTAAATCTTGAATTTGCACGCGAGGCAGCAAGTCTGTGTAGAAAATGTCAGCGCGCTAGGCTTCGTAGATCCAAAGATATTAAGCCTCAAAGATTCCCAAGAATGTAAACAGACAACACGGCAAGTTGAATAAATGTGTAATAAAAAAACAAACAAACCTAACACTGCGTTTAATGAGCACTCCAACGATAGCCAGGCTGTGACCATCAATCAACTCGCGACTATGGATCTCTTTAACACGTAGGCTTTCGCGACCAATATTATTCATAATCAACGTTTTTGGGGTTTAGATCGCGTTATTTATAAATGTGTCGTAACCCTCCACCACCCGACACGGCCAATCAGTAAAAAAGTGTCACGTTGACAAAAGACAAATAGTTCACTGCTTTAGCCCACCGGTGTGTTGAAGCGTTGGTTTGAATCCATGTACGGAACAATCGATGTTGTTTTTCATTCGTACGTGCTGCGTGCTACGGTGTAGCGAGAACCCCTGCGGCAGCCACTACACACAGACCACGACCACAATTTAACACGCAGGCTTTTGCGACCAATATTATTCATTATAAACGCTTTTGGGTTAGATCGCGTAAGTTGTTGACAATCCAAACACAAATGCGGCGGCGGGGGGGGGGCGCAGATCATCACTTGCACCAGAGAGGGCAAACAGCACGGAGAGACAGGCCGTGGCATAGCAAAACGTTGAGTCATGGCGACAGCTTAGGGTGGTGTCTTCATCCAGCAGTGGATAGTTCAAAGCTGATGATGATCATGATTGACAATGATGAAAACACCCGTGAACACGATTTAACCACGGCCGGCTGCTTGGATTCAAAGCCATGTTTCTCGGGCTCTCTGGCTCAGCGCTATGACCCAGTAACAGCAATTGGTTCCTTAAGACAACCATCTCCCACAATAACACAGGTGGTGAAAAGCCTACGCATGGATATCCATCTAACGCAGTGTTCATCCCTTCCAGCCTCTCGAGTCGGCAAACGATCCTCCGAGCTCTTCCTCCCGGGCCGCCGGACGATGCCCCCCAGGAGCCGGGATCGTTATTGACCCCGCCGAGTCAGGAACGAAGTGGGAGGAGGGGTGGGTGGGGGGATGTGTTTGATCTCAGCTGCACGCTCGACAGGTGGCCGGTCGGTCAGTCCCTCCACCCACCAGCAAGGTCAAGCCCAGCACTCAATTCCTTCCAACTGCTGATACAGCCTCAGATGCCTCCCACATCCACAATTGCATCTCTCCAAGTCAATCAATGCAGCCTCCCTCCCTCCCAGTTACTCTCTCCACCAACGCTTCCTCCTCCACTCCTCTTTCTCCACCTCTTCCTCCACCCCTTCTCTCTCCACGTCCTCTTCTCTCTCCACCTCTTCTTCCCCTTCTCTGCTAAGTGGATCGTGCCTTGTGCTCACAAGAACACATCTTCCCACAATGCAATTCGCCTGCAACATTTAATAATTCTACTTTTAAATTAATGCGTTTATTTAGGTACTATTAGGTAATTATTTCACTGGCAATTTTTAAAACTGGTCATCAGAAAACATGTTTTAAACATGCAATTATCATGAGGCCCTCTTAGCATCCACTCCATCTCTCTACCGGCCTCACTCTGTGTGCTATGAAATGTCCCCTCCAGTGATGCATATTTATTTTTTTTCTTTTAAGGCCACACTCAGATTTATTGACGAATGGTGTCGAGTGTTCTTTTTACTAAATAATGGTGAAACATAACATCGCTGCCCAATGTGCCTTACCCAAAATGTGAAATAGAATACAAAGGTGAAACACAATTACAAAGTCATTGGGAACTGATATCGTGATAATGTCCCATATTGTGTAATGTAATATCGTATAAAAACGTATTGTGAAATCGATATTGTGACAGCCCTATTAGTTTGTATTACTGACTCACCCACCAGCTCACCTCGCCAGCCCCCTCGCCTGCCCACCCTCTCGCTACCCTCTCATCTGTCCACCCACTCACTCCCTCGCCTGCACACTCACTCCCTCGCCTGCCCAACCACTCGCTAGCCCCCGTGCCTGCCAAACTCGCTCGCTCGCCAGCCTCCTCTCCTGCCCACCAACCCGCTCGCTCGCTCTCGCCAGCCCGTTCTCGCCAGCCCCCTCGCCAGCTCCCTTTGCCAGCCCACGTGCCCACTCGCTCGGCCACTCACCCACTCACCAGCCAGGAAGCCTGCCCACCACCGTCTGCCCACTCGCCAACCTGGCCCTCACAACGGTTGGCTGTTAGCGAGTCCAAGCTCAGTGTTATTTGATCATTTGGTAAAGACCTTTCAATAAAAGGGAGATCAATCAAAAAAACGTAAGGAGCAGAAAAAAATATATTTCAGGCCAGTGCCAACTATAAAGGGCGATGTGGGTTGGGTTTCTTTATTTTTTTTAAAGGAATCAAAGGACATCAGAGAGGTGTTTGAATCTGGCGAGCAGACTCGGGCCAAAGCTTTTGAATTATTTTTTGGTTATAAATGTCAGACGCTAATTACGTTGCTGAATTAAAAACGCAGCTTCGGTGGGATTCTAAAGAGGCAGCATGGAAGATGTTGTCCCTCCGGCCCGCTTCGCAAGGCAATCACACAGATTGGTCACGATTCCAGGTTCTGATTATTTATATTATTTTGGCTGCGATAGATTTCCACCTGACAAGTTCGCTTCGTTGAGCTATCATTTCTGGCCAGGTCGCTGCTGACAAAAGAAGCTAATCGCTCAGTGGGCTTTACCTGGTAAAATAAAATAGTTTACTTTTATTTGTATAGTTTTTTAGTGCTTTTCTTACCTTTCCTAAACTTTGCACTCCTATCGTGTTTATGTATTGTTTAATTTTGTAACGTTCTGACCCTGCCCAACTGGAAATCTGTTTGAAAAACAGCTTCATAGCTCATCGGATTCCGCTAAATAAATATTCCGACTCGGATTCAAGATTTTTTTACAATTGAGTCACGTGACGAATCTGTAGTTACCATCAGGTTTGTGACGAAATATGTTATCGTCATCAGCCGTGATCGATCCACTGCTGGATGAAGGCCTCTCCCAAGCTGTCGCCGTCCCTCGAGATTAGGTGAACTCTCGCTATTCCGGGTTCGCGATTCGAATCATGAGCACGTTATTTTTAACCGTTGATGGTGCGTGAAGAATCTGTGGCGAGATCGCAGCGCCAACGTGACCCAGTCACGCATCAACACGCATCATCAGCGGGAGACACGAGCTATCCACTGCTGGATAAAGTGGCAATGTATACACATTGTACCAGGTACTCATTTGAGAGCGAGTCGACCTAAGGGAAGCCCAGGAGCAGTTGAGATAATCATCACTGTTGTTGGTAGTCGTGAGCAGGAATCGAACTTGGGTTGCTAGATTTGTAGTGCAGCGCGCTAACCACCGTGCTACCACTCCCCAGACGTATAAAGTCTCAATATACAGACATAAAACACAAGCAACAAGGTGTCGGAGCAGCGGCTGATGAAAACGGCGAATGAAAGGCAACCCACGAAAGGTCATCTCTGCACGAGTGGCTCTCTATCCACAGCAGGCGTGACCTCCGTCCATCGAAGGACTCCCCGACGCCTCGTTTTCCACAGACAGTGAGTGGGGGACAACCGACCTCGGCGCACGCGCACATTGCTGCCCCCCCCCCCCCCCCGTGTATCCCAGCATACCCACGGAAATATGGCCAGGCCAGACCAATGCCACGTACGCCCTTTCCCACCTGAACATTCGAGGCGGGCCAGCCACCGATCCCCAAAACCCGCACTGCATGGGAGGAGAGGCCTTCATCCAGCAGTGGACTGAGATTTTGTTTTTGCTATCAAAGTCATTGAGCACAGGCTCAAAGTGCCAAACAGCCAGCAATAAACAGCGCCAATGTAAGGTAAAATAGATAATAATGAATACTATATTTCAACGGAGCAAACTAATTTGTTTTTATTTTACCAGGTAAGGGGGCCAGAGCTAGTACAGCTGTTTTTCAGAAGTGACCAAGCCACAAATAACAACTCAACGAAGTGGCTTATCGCGCGGCAATATACAGCAGCCAAGTAATCGAAACGCGCGACGATTCTAAATGTCGAACCCACAACCTGCGGTATACCAGGCGAGGTAGTCAACAACGCGCCACCGTGGTTATTAGGAGCTTGTGGACAAGAGACGACAAGGTGGAGCACAGTGCGATGGAATCCACGGAAAGAGAAGCGTTGTGACCTGCAGTGCGGCGATTGAACGGAGTGCGGACAGATGAGATGGAACGGTCAGACTCGGTAGCCCGAGGACTCTGCATGGGTGGAGGAATTCAATGAGCGAAGTTCACGGGAACTCTAACCGTCTGTGGTGACGACGGAAGAGTGGCACGGAGCCGACGTGATCGCCAGCGAGCGAGTGACTGGGAAGAATCAATTGGGGGTCTGGATCACCAATCATGTGCATTACGACGACGGCAAAGGCGGCGATGACGCTGATGTAAATGAGCACTTTTGACGGCGTTGGACAAAAGTGAAGAAAGTTTTGGGGAGGGAGGGAGGGAGAGAGAGGGATCAATGGGTAGGGGCCGCGCGTGCATTGCGGTAATATGCACGTGTATTTTCCGTACATACGCGGCAGCTTGCCCACATCATTATTTTAAGAATGTGCTCATTAAAAATTAAGCGCGATCCACGCGCATGCATTAGTAATGTAATCTCGCATTGTGCAGCAGTGGTGGCGGCTACGTCTACAGAGGGGGGCGTGAGAGGGGGGGGGAGACACAAACGACAAGGAGCCATTAGAGAATAAGTGCGAGGCTGCGCCACGACAGGAAAAAAAGGGAAAAAACAAAACAAAAAAACACAGCCGGCACGTGACGCCAATTTGCGGGTTTGCCTTTGGGGAGAGCCATTGTGTTGGGAAACGCTTCGCATGAGCGGAGGGACGTGAAGTGGCGTGCAGTGGCGTGTGCCGACACAAAAGAGGGAGAGACGCGGGGCGGTGGGGGGGGAAGAGACGGACGGAGACAGGCAGAGAAAGCGCAGGAGGTCACGCCAATTAAATACACTTTAATTACCGCGACCTCAAATGACGGCTCGTGGGAGTGGTGGCTCAAGCCTGCCATCACGACGTGCTTACAACCGTGGACTTGAAGCGCGATTCCTAGCCACCTCACTCACGCAACCCCTTCACGGAGCAGTGTGGTGAAGTATGGTCAATCAAACAAACCCCCCCCCCTCCCATTACAGACATGGCATTGGGAGGTCTCCATCCAGCAGTGGATTGACAAAGGGCTGTAACATTATTGCAGGAAAGCAAATCATTAGGAGTAAAAAAATAAACGAGCTGTGCTGGGGTGGAATCAGTGGGGTCAGGGCCTAGGGGTCAGAAGGGGCCCAGCGACTAAACTTTGAATAGAGGCGGGGGGGGAGGTAGTGGGAAGGGTGAAAATTGGACAAGGGGACCCATTTAATTCTTTACACCAGAGCCCAAGCCAACCATGCGACTACAGAGATCAACGGAAGGCTACGTACAGTGCGAAATAAGTTCAACATAATACGCAAATATAGACTGACTTCGAGAGCGCCACAGACTAACAACAGACACATTCACGCATACACAGACCCACATACTCACGCAGAGGCCCGTACGGTGGCGCACCTATCGAGCGCACAGGCGGTGGTGCAATTGCACCGAAGCACCGAGGGATGGAGGGGGCCCAGGCCGCTGGGTTATGAACAACAGAACCCGTACCAACCACACGATGCCAGTGGTTCTGAACCTTTTTCGACTAGTGAACGCCCCCCCCACCCCCTCCCCCTTGTTGAATTTTGTTTCAACCGAGTGTAGACCCGCTCTTCCTTGACACAACATGATTCTGAGAAAAAAATGTACAAATAATGAACATCGATATTTTTACCCATTTGTCTATTTCGGAAGGTATCCTAACGAGCTAGTAACTTCAAACACGGCGTGATCTGTTCGTGCTTGCTGGTTACTTTTGGAAACCCACATTGTTTATAATCAGTGAGTCTATAGAACGTATTTTATATAATTCTAGGTTACAACATGGATTAAACTTTTATGGTAGTTATCTTATACTTTTTTTTAAATAGCTCAGCTTATTGGAGAGTATATTGAGCACATTGATTATATTGATGGAGTTTATATTTAGTTTTTTCACATAGGTGTATTATAGAGTAGTAGGGCATTTGCAGTTCTTTAGAAACTCCTCCGTTTTTGTTGCCCACATAATGCACGAGCTTGATACGTGGTGGTTTGGCTGCTGCAGCTCCTTACGATTAAAATTTCCCTCCCTTTATCACTGCTAATCCTACATAATACACTAGCATAATATGACTTTTAGACCCCCCCACCACCGACACATTCCACAAGGAGTGACTAATCCCATATCTGCATTTGCCATCAATATGCTTAATTCCGCTGTTGATATGTAAACTCCTTTGTCAAGGCGCTCTCCTCCCCCCGACCCAGCTTAAATATACGCTGCCAAGCTTGGCAGTGTTCATTGGGACGCCGTCTTTCCGACAGCCCTGTTTCTTCACCTGAGGACGGCTGCTTGTGTTGTGGCTGAAACGTCGTGAGAATTTTTATTTTATTATGCTTTATTTTTATTATTTCCCTTCCACGTGACTTTACCGAAAGAACCAAGAAGATCATCTTATACTGACAGATTCATACGTGAATATTCACCAATGACTCTCATGTACGATATTATTTTACACATTTAAATAAAATCACCTCACATCAGAGGTCGCAACCGGGTACCCGATACCCGTACCCTACCCAATACCCGGCTACCCGTACCCGGCTGGGTACGGCCGTTTGCGACCCTGGTGCAGCCGGGTACGGGTAGGCCGTGAGTCACTGGTGAGTAACCGTTTGTCACTCATTTCGGGTAGGGTACGAGTACGGGTAGGGAACGGGTACTCGTACCCGGCCGGGTACGGATACGGGTACCCATTTGCGACCCTGGTGCGGCCGGGTACGGGTACGGGTAAGGAATCAAAACCCGTTCACGACCTCTGCCTCACATACCCCCCTGGGACGTTGCCACGTACCACCCGGTCGAGAATCACTGTGCTAGGCCACTGGACTGGAGGGAATGCGGTCCACTTCCCTCGGGAGAAACCGCTCTCGCCCGCTCTGAAGGAAAAGTCTTCAACAATTCGTGTAGGCAGTTGCGCGGAATATTTGTAAAAAAGCATTGCCACCTGTGCACCATCCCTGTTATGGCGGTAATTCGATTGGCAACAAAATCTCCGATGTGCCCTTGAGACAAAAGATGGTGGTGGCTAAACTTCAGCTTCCCTGGTAGTTCAGTTGGAGATATTTTTGTTTTTTTACTTTTCAATACAACTTCACTTGGAACAGGAAAAATCTGCGGAAGCGGCAACGGCACCACGCAGTGAGAGACGAGTGCTCCCGGAGCGCTCCCGCCGATTTCTAAATTCAAAAACTCCACACCAAACCAGCGTGAACGTGCCCTACCGCATGACCACCCCATGTGACCCCCCCATGTGACCCCCCCCAACGTGACCAACCCCAGGTCACCCGCTCAGTGCCCGTCGTGTCGAGAGAAGACGTTGGAATGCAACTCGCACGTAGGGCGATGACATTTGGCCACCCCTGCCATAGACCGATTTGGGTTCTATGCATGTTTTAGAATTTTTATCTCACCATATATAGCCAACCGTGCTCATTGGAGGGGTCTCTGAAGAAAATGGGTGTGCAGACTGCTCTGTGAATTTGGTCTTCGGTCAACGTGAGAGAGACTGGTTTACGATCGGGTCGTTACACAAATGAGAGGCCAGTCAATCAAACTGTCTTCCGGGAAGTATACTGACAAATCCGTCTCTGATGAGGGCCTTTTAGCACTATGCTGCCAACTGGTCTCTCATGGGGGTTCAAGGCTATAGACTGACAGATTGTAAGACCTATCTCTAAATGTTATTTTAAAACAGTACAAAGAGAGACCAAGCATTAGATAAGCAAATTGTACAATTAACGTAATGAACAGAAAGTAGGCCCACAACGATCCTCTTTCGTATGGATTAAAAGCAGCAGTTTAATGATGTCATTTTAGATTTGTTATCCACTGAAGATTCCAAGAACACAGGATGTTACTATCCTTTGTGCAAGCACTTCCAAGAGTTCATGAACAGTGAGCCTGGTGAAATTTGGGGAGCGCATCGTCAGTAGTGTACCTTTGGTTCCTAGCGTGTTTCGGCCTTTCACCCTATACACCCTCCCCAAAGGCGGCCAGCGACAGGGTGATCAATCCTACGCTTGCGTCCCATTCCCAATTAGTCATAGGAGTTGCCTTGTTGTTGATAGCCAACATCCTGTTCAGACGCAGAGTGGACCTCGTCCATTTCTCCTTTAAAGGAGTGAAGATAGCAGAAGCGGAGTGTTTAGGATGTGGGTCGATGGTTGGGATTTGTGGCCGCCTAATCTTTCATGTGCCATTTGTGCATCAGGTAGCCGCATCGGCCATGTCCGGTCCCGATTCGGTTGATGGTTGACCATTGGTGGAGTGGAAGGTTCAAACCGGGAGGTTCGATGGTAGGATCCTGCATGAGATGTTTACTTTTGACGTCGGCCACAGTCCAGACTTGCTTCAATCTCTCGCCTTCATTTGTATTCGTGGCGTGGAGTGAGGCTGCTGTGATCCAGAAGGGGTGGCATGATTTTAGGCGATCAGGCGGCACCGAATTTACGTCCCGACGTATCGGAAGTTGCGGGTTGAAGGGTTTTTTGTTTTGTTACTCCCAGACAGTTGCTGTTTCACGACAGATTTGTAGCGGACCGATGTGGGCGAGCGCTGGGAACCACTGGGTCGGCGTCGACGTCAGCGTATCTGAGATGGCGTGCGTTGCCACTGTCTGAACGCTACGTTCCCACACAGATGAGCAATGCTCTCCCGTCAAATACACAAGGTCGAGGGTGGCAGTCCGTAGCATCCGCGCATCCCAGCCCCAACTGGTTCCCGCCAGTTTATGGAAAATGTTCGTGCGGGTTTTTATCTTGTTGCTCAGCTGCTTAATGTGTTGCCTGAAAGTGAGACTTCGATCGAGCAGCACTCCAAGGTAATTCGGGAGTGGACAATGGGTGATGTTTAACCACAAAACTCGCGTTGTTGAGATGGGACGCCGAGGACACCATCTTGGTTGGGTTTTGGCTTAAGTCGCCCAGGAGTAGAAATAATCTTCGAATTTCTTTAGGTCGTGTTCAAGATGTCCTGAGCTGCGCCGAGTGTCGTCGCTTGGCTGGCCATTGCTAGATTGTCTACGTAAATAAACTTGCGGCTCAATGTGGCCGGCATTTCGCTGGTGTAAGGATTAAACAGGGCTGGTGCTAATACCAACCCCCTGCGGTAGGCCATTTAGTAGAGTTTGTGGGCAGCTGACATGGTTTCCGAGATGGACGCGAAATTGTCGGTCGATGACATCACCTTACTCAATTTATAAGCGAAAGAGGGTAACTTCTTCACAATTCTGGCTATCGCGCGATGAAGCGGTTGTAAATCACCAGAGAAGCATCATCATCGAATTGTAAATGTTGTGGGTTTACACTCCAACACACCGGTGCGCTGAAGTAGCGTCTAACTAGCACGTTTTGTTAACGTGATAAACCTTACTAATCGGCTGTGCCCCGGCAGTACGTCCACCGAGGAGATGGAGCGAAGAGGTTCAGCTCGCCCGACCACGCCAGTCGATTGCTGCATCTGCGAGACGTTGGGAGATGGTGGCGGCTTGGGGTGGGCCCTTCATCCAGCAGTGGATAGATAATGACGTATTGATGATGGTGATGTAACTTCCCTCGATCGTTCTGGTCTTCCTTTCAGATATGACAGAGGTCGCAAACGGGTTTTGATTCCTTACCCGTACCCGGCCGCACCAGGGTCGCAAACGGGTACCCGGCCGTACCCGTATCCTACCCGTACCCGGTCGGGTACGGGAATGGTACGGGTATCGGGTACCCGATTGCGACCTCTGGGATGAAGCCATGTTGCAGGGGCGGGTGGGTTGATTCTAGGAACTTGAATTGTGAGAAGAAACAAGACGTTGGGAAATAAGTGACAAACAGTTACTCACCAGCGACTCACGGCCTACCTGTACCCGTACCCGGCCGCACCAGGGTCGCAAACGGCTACCCGTACCCATACCCGGCCAGGTACGGGTAGCCGGGTATCGGGTAGGGTACGGGTATCGGGTACCCGGTTGCGACCTCTGAGATATGACAATGACTCTCAAGAGGCTCCTTAGCAGTTAAATATCGGACAATCAGTTTGGACTATAAGGCCACTTGAACCTTTATGAATTATTTTGGATGAACCCAGGAATTAATGTAAAACATGAATGACCTTTGCACGAGAGTTCATCCCATTCACCTTTGCATCGCCACTCGAGGAAACACGGGCAAGAGCTCTTTTAAAACATACAAATATTTTCCAAGCGGCGGGATGCGATGCTTCGCGTGCAGCACTTTGAACTTGGCAAGCTGCTTTCGATTCCTGGCCACGGCTAACAGTTGCGATTGAAAATCACAACCAGGTCTGCGAGCCATCATCATCATTAACCCACACTGGCCAACATGGTGAAGTATGGTCAAACAATCCCCCTCCCCACCGACCGACCCCAGCATGCGGAGACTTTCATCCAGCAGTGGAATGACAAAAGGGCTGTAAATTATTATGAACCAATTAAGTTACCCTACAAGAATAACACTGCGGGTTTTTCTACGGATGGCCCTGGTCTCACCATGGTAATGTGGAACGTTCATTGGGGTGATGTGCAGCTTATTTTGGATTGGAAAGCCACATCATCTCTACATAACAAAAAGGCTCAGTCCCTTTTACACGCACCTTTACATCATCCGCACCCAGTTTACACAACAAAGGCCCATTCCTAACAGCGTGCTTCAGCCGCACCGAACCTCACAAAAACAATATTCAGGGCCTACCTTGGCTCCTCCCACCCTCAACCAGTATATATACAAATACTGTGTTCTTGGAATTTCTCTCACTTGATACAGCGATCGTGCTGTGACGGTTCCACCTGAAGACAGAAGCTTGTGTTGCCTCCGAAACGTCGTGATTTTTATTTTATTTTTATTTAACTTTTATTAATTTAAATTTTTTACCTACGTGACTTTACCGAAAAAACCTAAGAATATGAAGCCATGTAAACGTTTATTTATTTTCCCGTGTGCAGGTGCTGGGCAGATCGAGCGTGGGATAGTGGCTTGGGGAAGCCTTCATCCAGCAGTGGATGGACCATAGCTGACGATGATTTACAAACGGGACATTGGGGCGAGCTAAAAGGTTGGCACAAGAGTAGGTTTGCTTGTAAAATGATGCAAACGTTTAAAGTGACAAGAGTGCACGATAAATTATGAAGGAACCGGCAATAAAAATACACTCGTAAATTGAAATTAAAGCACTTTATCACACGTGAAATAAGACCTGCGCAGCGATAGATAAAGCATTCGGAACGTGGCTCAGGGTGGCGAGGAGGTGTTCACGACGGCCGTGTCGCCACACTGAGGTGGCTCAGCTGAGATCCTACGAACAAATTCCACGTTTCAGTTGCCCACGATTGCACCAAGACCTAAACAAATGTGGCGAGTTTGATGCCGGCATCCTCATCACGGCGACTGAGTAAAAAAAAATAAACTGTAATAAATATACATTTCAGAATATTAATATGTATTTATACTGGAGGAATCCGATGAGCTATAAAGCACTTTCTCACAGATGTCCAGTAGACATATATTGGCATAGCCTAGCTATGAAAACTATGATTCACCAAAACATATCAGCTGGCTGAACAAAATTATCAGATGTCAGAAGCTAAGCAGATTTTCGCCTGGAAATTCTTGGATTGGAAGATCACAACTGTGCATTAAAACGAAGGCAACTGGTCGCTGCAGAGCAGAGGTCGCAACCGGGTACCCGATACCCTACCCGATACCCGGCTACCCGTACCCGGCCGGGTATGGGTACCCGTTTGCGACCCTGGTGGTACGGGTAGGCCGTGAGTCACTGGTGAGTAACCGTTTGTCACTCATTTCCCAACGTCTTGTCTCTTCTCACAATTCAAGATCCTAGAATCAACCCACCCGCGCCTGCAACATGGCTTCATCCCAGAGGTCGCAATCGGGTACTCGTACCCGTACCCTACCCGATACCCGGCCGGGTACGGGTAGCCGGGTATCGGGTAGGGTACGGGTATCGGGTACCCGTTTGCGACCCTGGTGCGGCCGGGTACGGGTACGGGTAAGGAATCAAAACCCGTTTGCGACCTCTGCTGAAGAGCTAAGTTGTCGGCAGAAGGCAGTGCGGCAAAGTCTAGTGTTGTACTG
Source organism: Lampetra fluviatilis (assembly GCF_964198595.1). Taxonomy (NCBI): domain Eukaryota; kingdom Metazoa; phylum Chordata; class Hyperoartia; order Petromyzontiformes; family Petromyzontidae; genus Lampetra; species Lampetra fluviatilis. The sequence continues at coordinate 6,438,744 of NC_136310.1, forward strand.
TACCATGCTCCAACATCTATGCTCTCCCACCCTTTACCAACCCAGTGATGAGCGTGGTACAGTACAATAAAATAATCCCCATGATTTCGATTTAAAGCTTTCGTGACTGCAGGGATTAATCTTCTTGGTTCTTTCGGTAAAGTCACGTAGAAGGGAAGTAATAAAATAATAAAAATAAAACATAATAAAATAAAATAAAAATAAAACATAATAAAATAATTATTTTTATTATTGTATTACTTCCCTTCTACGTGACTTTACCGAAAGAACCAAGAAGATGAATCCCCATGATGTGGGGGAGAGGCCTTCATCACGGTGTGGGGGAGAGGCCTTCATCATCCAGCAGTGAATTATACAAAAGGGCTGTGCATCTTACATGTTCTATAAGTGGTTTGCCTGTTGTGTTTTCCTCTGAATGACTCTCCAAATCCATTAATCTCCTCTGCCTCCCCGCCCTTTCCTCATCTCCACAACCCCCACAGGCAAATCCTGTTTTATGCAGTTACATGTAGATAACTTTATAATCCCAAACTGCGGTATACCAACTGCTCTGGGTTGAGTTGCCAAAGGTTCGAAGGTTCAAATATTAGGCAATGTTCACAAGGTCAGACCTTGCCGATCAGTTCCAATCAAGGCAAAACAAGTCACATCCCCCCCCCCTAACATCCGTATGAAGCACCAATGGTTTGAGCAATATATCTCAGGCGGATAAATGTCTTGTGATATTGCGATACACACTTAATTGCGCAGCATTCATCTGTGCAGCTTGAACAAATTATTCTAAAAATAAATTCGAGTGCGCGTTAATTCTCTGTTAAGGAACTAACATACCCATTACGGATAAAGGGGGGAGCGGTGGCGCAGCGGCGAGCGCACTGTGCTATGCGTCAGGTGATCCGAGTGTAATCAGTGGCAAGCGATTATAATCTGTACCAGTCCTGGGAACACCCTCGCTTCCACCAACTTGCATTGCCCTGTGTGGTGAAGTATGGTCAGGGAACCAACCATGACTGGGATGTCATGGGGAGGCCCTCATCCAGCAGTGGACAGCAGGGGCGGTTTCTTCATTAGGGCGATTGGGCGACGCACCACCAATGTCATTCAACCACAGAGTCACGCTATCCGTCACTGTGCCTCTGGATATAGTCCAATCAGCGTCATGCTACGTTCTGTGGAGTACCGCCTCTTTTTGGGCGATTTCCCTCCAGCTGAGAATCGCCCCGAGTGGTCCCATAGACTTACATTCAAATATGTTTTTTTTCTAACGGGGGCGCTGCAATGCATTCTCTATTGCTTCCGGGAGGGCTCGCCCTAACGTGCTTACGTCATCATACGTAAGCACGTTTCATCCAACAATATAATTTGTCGCCACCTAGTGGAATCTTTTATAAAAGAAACTTGAGTGGTTTGTTTTAATAGTGAGTATAGAAACAAACAAGATGTATTGTAAGAGTCACTTTATTTTTCATTAATATTAAAGAAGTGAAGTTGCCTTTACATGCTTAAGCTGTTAATTTATCCATTGCATGGGTGGACCTTATCCTTATCAATCATCCAGACATTTGCCCCCCCTGAGAGATTTTGCAGGAGCCACCACTGGTGGACAGAGGGATGCATTTAATAATAAAACACGATTTGCAAAGCGCACATGTTTCTGGAATCGGATGCAATGTTCGATCGATAACTCCGCACCTTCGATTAGCGCAGCTGACTACGTACGGTGCACAAGAAGTTCAACATACAAAGGGGCGGAAATTTTGAATTTTGGTGCACAGAATGAATTAAACGTGTACTTCAAAAAATATGTGGGAAAAAAATCAGATACATTTCCGGAATAAAGTCACACCCAACTGTAATTTTAACAGCAGATACCGCAAAGCAATAAACAGACTGAATATCAAATGCTTAAATCATGAAAACGAGAACAGTAAACGTGTATATTTTATCAATAAAACACACCACACCAAATAAAACACCGTTCATGGACAATTGCACACAAATGCAATGCAATTCATGGAAAAAAAAGCACAATCGTAAAAAAGCATCCACAGATAAATACTCGAATACATTTTACACCGGTCTCAAATGTTGCTGTGGTACCGCATTAACATCCTTAGACACCGCACCGTCTGGCGCCAGTGGAGAGTCTCATGTCGGCCTTGCCAGATGAGAGGTTTCTTTTTATTACCTCACTCTGTCTGTTGTTGTCGTTGTATCCTCAAATCTTGGAACTCAATTTTAACCCACTTCCCAATGTGGTATCAACTGCAAACTTGGTATACTTATGTCATACTGGTGACAATACTATATTCTATCATAAAAAATGAAAAAAAACATTTTAAAACATTCTTTTTTTATATGTTATGTTTCGGCTTGCCTCTAATTGTCCACGGTAAACTGACGTTGGCTGTAAATCACCACGGTCCCTTACGTTATGGCAAGCTTCGGGACCACTTCCTGGAGTCGTGGAGTTCTGCCTTTGCCGGCACATATATCCTGTCCATGAAAATCACAAACATGAGTGGAGACAAGACGCACCCCTTGGCAGAGTCCAACATCCACAGCAAACGACTTTGATTTAACACCAAGAATACGGACACAGCTCTCACTCCGGGATTAGAGGGACCGGATAGCACGCAAAAGTGGCACCGTTACATCATACTCCCGCAGCACCTCCCACAAGACATTGCGGGGAACACGGTCACATTTCTTCTCCACATCTACAAAGCAGAGGTAGACTGAATAAGCATCCTCCCATGACCCCTAAAAATATCTGCGAGAGGGAAAGAGCTGGACCATTGTTCCACGACTCTGACGGAATCTGCATTGTTCTTCCTGAATCCGAAGCTCGCCCACCAGAGGTCGCAAACGGGTTTTGATTCCTTACCCATACCCGGCCGCACCAGGGTCGCAAATGGGTACCCGTACCCAGCCGGGTACGGGTACTCGTTTCCTACCCGTACCCTACCCGAAATGAGTGATAAACGGTTACTCACCAGTGACTCACGGCCTACCCGTACCCGTACCCGGCCGCAACAGGGTCGCAAACGGCTACCCGTACCCAGCCGGGTACGGGTGGTCGGGTATCGGGTAGGATACGGGTATCGGGTACCCAGTTGCGACCTCTGTCGACCACCAGGCGTAGCATCATCTCCAGCACGCTGGCATAGGCTTTACCCGAGACGCTGAGGAGTGCAATCCCTCTGTGGTTGGAGCACATCCTCTGGTCCCCTTAAAAATGGGGACTACGACCCCAGTTTGCCAATCCAGAGGTACTGTAGCCGCCTTCCATGCAACACTGAAGAGGCGTGTTAACCGCGACACTCCGCGACACTATCCAGCACTTTCACTTTCAACAACTCTGGGCAGATAATTGTTTTTTTACCCTTCTATCTGGCAACAAAACTGACACCTTTTTTTACAAGGAGTCATGTTTACATAGACCACAATACCTGCGATCATAATGCAAACAAAAAACATAACTCTGATAATGTGCACTGTCCTTGAAGTTGATTGGTCCACACCCGAGACAGCTTTCCTTAGAGCCTAGTCTCACATGGGTTGGACCAGATGACGCCAAAAGGCGCACAACGCAAAGACAATGCACCATCAGAGTATGAGAGCTCGGGTTAAGCATTTACACCATTGGAACCTCATTTGCCAGTAAAACATATGATATTAAACCTGTACAAAAGGTGTCAGTTTTGTTGCCAGATAGAAGGGTAAAAAACCAATTATCATATTTTTTACTGGCAAATGAGGTTCCAATGGTGTAAACTCTGTGCAGCTTTGCCGCCATGCAGGCCCTCGATCGCCGCAGCGACTTCAGTAGTCGTAATGGATCCGACTCCCCCCTGAGAAGAGGGCATATCAACGAGATTTATAAGTTTTGCATAATTGTTCATGCATTGTCCATTGCTTAAAGAGGTTGTGTCTGTCGTTCGACGCGTGGTTGTTTAATCCATTCTTCGAGACTCTGGAGGCCGTGTCTGTGATGCAAGTGTTTTTTTTTATAATCTGATGCTCCCAGAGGTTTGTTCTCATTGATTTATAAGGGTTTGTCCTTCGCCCTAGAGGTGCATGTCTATCGATGTTAGGGGGTCGGTTTTTTTGTTATCATCGATTGCTCTAGAATGACTCTCGAGATGTGTGCGTCTTCGTGAATGAGGGTTTATAATTATCCGTCGGTCTAGACCAGCGGTCAGCAACCTGCGGCTTTCGGGAGCCGCATGCAGCTCTTTAAGGACCGCTTCACGACTCCCGACGCTATAATTGCAAAGTAATAAGAAAAAACCTTAATATTTTCGATAAACGGTGTGCAGTTTTTTTGTATTTTTTTTTACCGAATTCTAAGAATTTGGCTCTTCTTGTCTTGTTATTTGTTTTTTTGTTGCTAGACACCAGATCGAGAGTTTTTTTTCTCCCGCTGATCTGGCAATCCGGGCTCAGTGCCAGCCTCGCGTTTCCAAGTTTTTTTTATTTGCTGCAGTGCTGAACCCAGGGCCCGCTTTGCGGAATGCGCATTGCCTCGGAATAAATAAATAAATTCCACACAAAGTACGCGCACGCTTACAATGGTAACATCACGATGAAAATCCCCTCGTGTTTTACACACTCACATTGCACAACGCAGCAGCTAACCTCACTCGGCTCGCTTCCAATTAGCATCACCAAAAGAACTGTTGGGGACAAATGCTGTTAGCCAGTCGCAACCTATGAAGGCCGGCACGGCACACGAGGGGGTGGCTGGCCAGCACCACGCTTGGGCCTCCTTTATGTAACCCCCCCCCCCGTGCTGATGTTTACACACCGCGCCAGGTACTCATTTTTAAGGCTGAGCCGACCTAGGAGAGGTTACCCGAAACGGTTAAAAAATTCGTTGCTGGTCGTGAGCGGGGGAATCGAACTCGGGTCGCTGGGCTCGTAGCGGCGGTGCGCTAACCATCGCCCCACCGCTCCCAATTGGCGTGAGCACACGTACACGTGCAGCTGCCAAACCATTCCAGCGATTGCAATGAACGCATTGGGCGAACACCCATAGGAGTACTCGGGAAGGGTGGTGGAGGAGCGGTGGTGTCGTGGCTGGCGCACTGCGCGACGAAACGGACCCAGTGTTTTCCACGGTTCGATTCCCGACCACGGATAACATCAGTGGCGAGTGAAATCTTAACCAGTGCCCTGCCCTTACGCCATCCACCGCCAAAAATCCTTCCACAGCCCCCCCCCCAGCCCACACGCAGATCCACTAAAGAAGCATGGTGAAGTATGGTCAAACAATCAAGCGCCATGGTCGAACAATACTTGGGGTGGGGTGGCGTTCATCCAGCAGTGGAGTGACAAGGGACTGTCGTTACAACACGCACCCCTATCCCACCTCCCACATCATCAGCTACGCAAATCACAAGGGTGGTGAAGAATGGTCAAGCAACACCCCCCCCCCCCCCCCTAGACAAACCGACACGACGTCGGAATGCATTCATCCAGCAGAAGATTCACTAAGAGCAGCAAAGACAAACGCACGCTACGAGTTTGCCGTCCTGCCCCAGCACCTCCGATTGGCACGCATGGCTACGCACGGTGCGAGTAGCCCAGTTCACATACATCGAGGCCCTCACCCCACTCCAGGACGCGCCGGCTGTGCACGCAAACAAACCGTGGTCAGCCAAACACTTCCACTTGCGCATTACGTGTTGGCAACCGCTGACGACAACAACAACATCAGCAGCAGCAGGAGGATCAGCTAATGAACGTTACGTGGACAAAGCTGAGAAGTGCGCAGAGAAGCCACGGGAGGTGGTTTTGGTGGTGGTGGTGGTTTTGAGACGGCATGCTTGGGGAACGAATGACGTCCAGGACGGGGAGAGAGACACACAGAAGAGAGAGAGAAAGTTGGGGGGGAGGGCAGCAAATTACATCAGCCAGCGAATGCAAATCAACACATTCCTGCGGAGGGAGCTGGTAGGAACGTTGGGTTGCTCGGTCAATGGCCAGGGTCAACGGCGGCGTGGTGTATTCCGCAAATATGGCCGACTGTGAGGGCGGGCACAAGCCGGCGTGAGTAGGTTAAACGTTGAGTTTTATAAGGGCACCACGGGGTGACCAGCCCCTCCCCACCCAGCCCCACCCCCCACCCAGCCCCTCCCCACCCTCCCCTCCCCACCCAGCCCCTCCCCACCCAGCCCCTCCCCTCCCCACCCAGCCCCTTCCCACCCTCCCCGCCCAGCCCCACCCTCCCCACCCAGCCCCTCCCTGCACGACGGACGGACACAATAATCCCCTGTGGGCTGGTGTAACCAGGAGGCTCCTCCGAGTATAAACATCGTCGTTATTGCCCGTTCATGTCAATCGAGTGTGTGTGTCCACACGGAATGTTGCGTGTGCGGGGGAGCGGTGGTGTAGTGGTTAGCGCGCTGCTCTACGAACCCAGCGACCCGGGTTCGATTCCCGCTCACGACCAACACCAGCGACGATTATCTGAACCGGGCCTGGGCCTCCCCTAGGTCGACTCAGCCTCAAATGAGTACCCGGTGCGACAAAGGCGGCCGGGCGTGGTGTTTGGCCACCCACCACCTCGTGTGCCGTGCCGGCCTTCATAGGTGTTCGCTAACAGCACTTGCCCCCACAGCCTGTTAAGGCTATACGGGGGATCTTTGTCTTTGTGTGGGGGGGGTGGGGTTAGCGCATTGCGCTTCGTGCTCAACAACACCGCCAATGTAAATAGATCACATTAACGTAACGCCTCCGAACTCACGTTGTGCGTTTCACGTCATGTACGTGTGTGTGTGTCTGGCGGATATTTGAAGCGTTCCTCGGTCTGCCCCTAGGTCGACTGAGCCTTAAATGAGTACCCGGCAGTACTGGGGAGACAAAGGCGGCCGGGCGAGGTGTTGGCCAACAAACCCCTGGTGTGCCGTTCTGGTCTTTTATTAAATACGTAGCTGTCAACCCACACGGTGTATTCCCCGTATTCCTGTACAGGGACATTGAGTTTGCAGGTCCACACCAAGGTCTGAATTGGTCTGTAATAAGGTAGGGCACTGATAAGGAGTTGACAGGTATGATTAATTATAGACAGAGACCCATCGAGATGGATAGAGACCTATAGATACCCACAGAGACCCACGTAGATACAGAGACCCATAGAGAGTCTCTATGGGAGTCTCTATGGGTCTCTCTCTCTCTATTAGAGACCCATAGATAGAGCAAAGCTGTCAACCCATACGATTTACTCCGTATTCTTGTACAGGAAAATAGAGTTTTCAGGTCAATACGGCGTACAGACGTTTCAATACGGGCAACGACAACAATAACAACATTGTCTATTTGTGTCTCTCCCTTGTGATGGGACTTTGTAGGATGACCATTGAGATTTATAAGGGCACGTGGTGACCAATAAGGTCTGAATTGGTCTGTAATAAGGGGTTGAAAGGCATGTAGTGGTGAGTGTACTAGTGGTGAGTGTACTGGTGGTGAGTGTGGTGGTGGTGAGTGTACTAGTGGTGAGTGTACTAGTGGTGTGTGTAGTAGTAGTGAGTGTGCTAGTGGTGAGTGTAGTGGTGAGTGTGCTAGTGGTGAGTGTAGTGGTGAGTGTACTAGTGGTGAGTGTACTAGTGGTGAGTGTACTAGTGGTGAGTGTACTAGTGGTGAGTGTACTAGTGGTGAGTGTACTAGTGGTGTGTGTAGTAGTAGTGAGTGTACTAGTAGTGAGTGTACTAGTGGTGAGTGTAGTGGTGAGTGTACTAGTAGTGAGTGTACTAGTGGTGAGTGTACTAGTGGTGAGTGTACTAGTGGTGAGTGTACTAGTGGTGTGTAGTGGTGAGTGTACTAGTGCAGGTGAGTGTACTCGTGGTGAGTGTCTATTTGTGTGTTTCTCCCTTGTGATGGGACTTTGTAGGATGCACGTTGAGATGTATAAGGGACACGGAGTGACCAACAAGATCTGAATTGGTCTGTAATAAGAGAGGCAGCACTGACAAGGGGTTGACAGCTATGGTGTAGCAGGCAGGGAGAGGTGGCGTAGACATTGGCGCACTGCGCTACCGCAGCGAATGCATGGAACGGTCCTAGGCCCACCCCCTCCTAGATCGACTCAGCCTTAACTTTGTACCTGGAAAGACAACGGCGGTCGGGCATGGTGCTTACCACACCACCACCACCAACCCCCGTGTAGGGTCTGTGTTAGGGGCTACACAGGGGAGCTGTGTCTTGTGGACGCACGTGCAGACGGGCGAATTTGCGACATCGCGTGACAGTGAACGATTGCAACAGCGTGCGAAGGAGGTCTTCATCCAGCGGTGGATAGAGCACGAACACGATCAACATCAGTGCGCGCGCGTGTGTGTGTGTGTATAGTAATTACCATACTTGTGTATGTGTGCACAAGTGCACGTGTGTATGTTACGTAATGTTTATAGGTTGGCGTGTCCGCAGATGTATGTATATACTGTATATTACTGCATGCACGTGAACGTGTATGAATGTACGTGCAATGTGAATGCAAATGAGTATGTGTGTGTATATACGCATGAGTATTGATTGTGTGGTACATACGCGCGCACGTGCGTGTGTGTGTGTTCATGTGCAGAGCAACTGGCAGTACCGGCTCCTCGGGCAGCGGCTGCGCCGGGTGACGCGCGTGCGAGGCGGGCAGGGCCGTCTAGGCAAACGGCGTCTCCCGGCAGGCTTCTCGACGAGGTTGGGCCTTTGCCGACAACAACGCGACACGGAGGGCACCCCGCTTCCTCCGACAATTACGCCGCAGGCAAGCTGGCGACAACCCTCCTCCTCTTCGCGTCTGGTTTTCTCGTTTAAACAACCGGTGGCGAGTGCTTTTATTTATAATGCTGCTGCTGCTACTGTTCACCGCGCTACCCCCTCTCTCTCTCTCCCCTCACTCGCCGCCCCCCCTCCTCCAACCCGTTCGTGTTTTGCCGCCCTCGGACCCCCCCCCTCACCGCCCTACTGCGCACGCGCACCACTGGCGCGATCCTATTGGTCGAATGAACACCCCCCCAAGAGCCCCCCTCCCTCCTTTACCACCCTCCCCCCCTTTACCATCCTCCCCCACTTTACCCCCCCCTTACTACCCCTTTACTCCCCCCCCTTTACCACCCTCCTCATCCTTTACCACCCCCCCCCTTTACTCCCCCCCCCATTTACCCTCCCCCCCCCTATACCACCCTCCCCCCCCTTTACCACCCCCACCCCCCCCCTTTACCACCCCCCTTTTACCACCCCCCACCCCCTTTTACCACCCCCACCACCCTCCCCGCCTTAACCACACCTTTACTCCCCCCCTTTAACCCCCCCCTTTACCCCGCCCTCCTACGCGGTCTTGGTCCAATCGCGCATCACCTCGACGGCGCGAGCGGCCACGCCTTGATGTGATTGGTCAAGCCGGGGGGGGGGGGGTGTAAGGGGGGATTAAACCCAGAGCGCGTTACGTGATTGGTCCAAACTTGCCGGGGGGTGCGGGGGGGGCTTATGGCCGAACAACTCCAGCACGTGCGCGCGTGGCACGTGCTTTTGGTGGTGATTAGTCTGTTCGCCTCTATAGATTGATAATACCGATAACAAAGACTATTTTGGGGGTTACATGGCGTAAATATGTAGTGGAGTAACGCGCGTGGGGTTTTGCAAACAGTGTGCATGCACGTGTGAGCCGCGGACAGTGAGGTCACATCAGGGTGAACAGGTGCTGCGAGAGAAAGCAACGCGAGAGAGAGACGACCAATTAATATGCATAGCTGTGATTGGTTGGCTGCAAATGTAGGCGCGGAGTAGGCGCATCGTAGTCTGCAGATTGAGGCGATAGCAGCGGACGCCACGTGCCGGAGGCAACGGGAGAACGCCAGCTTACAGTAGAGCGGCTAAGATAGTGAGATAGAGAGAGCAGGCTAGCAGTGGAGAGGCTAGCAGAGAGAGAGAGAGCAGGCTAGCAGTGGAGAGGCAGAGAGAGCGGAGCGAGCGAAGCAAGCGAGCAGCGCAAGCGGGAGAGTTGCAACGGAGTCACGTGGTGTTGAACGCGAAGAGTTCTGTTTAAAAAAAGTGACACGGGAGAAAAAATATAATAATGTGTCGTTACCCGCCACCACCCGACACAGCCAATTAGTAAGGTTTGTCACGTAAACAAAAAGTGCCAATTAGGAACTACTTAAGCACACGAGTGTGTTCTAGATTCATATCCACATTAAGATAAGAATACACAATTCATCGATTCGGCCGTAACGTGAATGATTTTTGCAATCCGTATGTTTCATGGTCTATATGCAATTAGTTCATGGGCCACAGCAGAAATTAGTACCTGCACCAGATTATTTCACTCGTCGGTGACATCTGAGATGGCATAACTATGTGGCTAATAAGAGTGAATTATGTGATAAACATACAAAATAAGTCGGGCTATCAAGTGATTCACTCTTTTCGGCCATGTAAATTAACCTTGCTGGTACCAATTTCTGCTCTGGGTCATAGACTACCTGATTTATGTAGGCTTCTTCAATTGGCTAGGGGTTGGTATGAGGTTTCGGGCTTGTTCAGAGCAGGACTATTGCCGACAAAGTTATCTCCTTTTGAATATTTATATGAAGACACGGTGTCCAAGAATGTGAATTTCAAAGAGAAGTGTCTACAAGGGCACTAAGCTAATGTTTTTGAGTTTCAGAGCAGAGATTGACAGAGATTGTTGTATCCTGTATTCAACCAGGAGGTGAAAGACCCATATAGAACGATGCAACAGTAATCATTATTTTTCAAGAAAACTTTAAGAGCACTTAGTTTTAATCATTTCAATGCATGTGTAGTGTCAACGATTCAGAGACAAGAGTTTATACGAGGCACCTTCTTTATTAACAACTTCCATGGTCTGTCCACACACTCTCCACAGTAGCTTAGCCTAGCCCAGGGGTCGGCAACCTGCGGCTCCGGAGCCGCATGCGGCTCTTTTGAACCTTGACCGCGGCTCCGGGGCGGATGCTAGCGAGGGGAGGAGGCGCACTGTGACACCTGCTCTGGCGTTGCCGCTGCTGACAGGTCGCCGCTCCGCTCCACACTGCCCGCCCGGTGACAGGCAATAACGTTGCCGTTGCTTTGTCACATGTTTGGAAGAAGTAAAAACCTTCCTGGGCAGCAAAGAGCTCACCTTTGCTGAGCTGGAACAGCCAGAGTGGCTGGAAAAATTACATTTTATGGTAGACATGACAGCACATCTAAACACGCTAAATACAACCCTTCAGGGGAAAGGAGGCACAGCCCTGCACATGCTGGAGGAGGTTTTGGCATTCGAGCGCAAGTTGACAGTGTTTGTTAAAGATTTACAGAGAGGTACACTGTCTCACTTTCCCTCTTTGAGAGAGTTCAAACAAAGTCATGATACGATAAATTTGGAATATTTCAAGTCTGCAATCACCACAATGCAAAGTTCGTTTGGGAAACGATTCTGTGAGTTCAGAGAGGAAAAAACGACATTATCCTTCCCTGTCACTCCCCTGGCGATCGATCCATCCCTATTGAATATGACTGCATTTGCAGGTGTAAGTCAACCTGATCTTGAGATGGAACTGGCCGATATAGCCGACAAAGATATATGGGTGTCCAAGTTCAAATGCTTGACCGCTACTCTTGAGGATGTTGCCCGTCAGAAGGCCATTCTGGCTCAGAATCATAAATGGAGTGATATTGAAAACCTTCCCAAACAGGACAAACTTGTATTCGAAACATGGAATGCCATCCCCAACACTTATATAAACATGAAAAAGTATGCATTTGGAGTCCTGTCGATCTTCGGCTCCACATATGTATGTGAGCAGGTCTTCTCCAACATGAACTATATTAAAAACAAACATCGATCACGCCTCACAGATGACAGCTTGCAAGCCTGTGTGAAAATGAAGGTGACGTCTTACAGCCCTGATGTGCAGACACTGTGCACTGAGGTTCAGGAGCAAAAATCCCATTAACCAGGTAATTGAGCTATTAATTTGCAAAAATATATTTTACATTGTTAAGTGAAAAAGTCCTTTTTTTATTCAGATTGACAGCTGACTGCACGATCCTGTATATAGCAATAAGGTAAGAAACAATATATGCAGTGTTATATTTGTTTTAAATGTTGCAATGGTTTTGCGGCTCCCAGTTTATTTTTTCCTTCGGAAACGGGTCCAAGTGGCTCTTTATGTCTTAAAGGTTGCAGACCCCTGGCCTAGCCTGTACACAACATTAGCCGTCTAACACTGACGGCGCTGACTGAGATAGCCAACTACTCTCCTTCGTTGCGCGATATCGAGCGGAGACGTTAGCGACGACGGCGATGACGAGACGAGTCCACTCTCAGAACCGGCAGCCTTGAGCTCCCGCTCTCGGCTCCTTTTATGCTCCCAGCGCGGCCTGGCTCCGCCCTGACCGCACCTCCCTTCTCGAACCCTCGAGAAGGTTCCAGGGGCCTCCAGATGGGGTCCTTCGTGACCCTTGCCCTAGTTCCTCCGCCCTGCCAACACACCGTGCACATCCTCACCGGCGTGTGTACTGTCTGTCCACCACAGTTGCCGCTGATGTCCACAGGCTGGCGCGATTACACTACACATGTATACTAAAAGTCGACAATACATTAATAAATAGGCTGTTGGCTTACAGTAGGTGGAACGTTACACTTGTGGTGGTTTCAAATTTGCGAAGCTGCCAAACAGGTTTGAAGCGGCAAACAGTTTTCAGTCGGCGACGGGGATTTTCAGCGGACATGTAATTATTTTTTAAGTATATACAGGGTGCTTCAAAAAATAGAAGCACTTATAACAGGACGATCGTTTTTAATGGAAAGAGAACGGATAATACATTGTAACATGATAACAAATGTAATGTTAACAGCTTCAAAAAGTCAGTCTCCACTTAATGGGACCTCCTTTGCCAGTACCAAAATATGAGAATAGGTTTTCCCCTTTTTTCTGGCAACAAAACAGGTGTTAAGATGTTAAAACACCGAACTGAAACCTTTTACAAGGAATCATGTCTGCATTAACCACAATACTTGTGGTCAGAATGCAAACAAAAAACGTACTCTGATAATATATGCATTGTCTTTGAAACTGATTGGTCCACACCAAAGACAGCTTTCTTTTGAGCTTAGTCTCAAAACGCTGTTAGACCGGAGGATGCCATCATTTCTAGATCTGAAGCTTTCGTGACTGCAAGGATTCATATTCTTAGGTTTTTTTCGGTAAAGTCACGTAGGTAAAAAATGAAAATTAATAAAAGTAAAATAAGAATAAAATAAAAAATAAAAATCACGACGTTTCGGAGGCAACACAAGCTTCCGTCTATCAAGTGATACAGCTATCGTGCTGTGACGGTTCCACCTGAAGACGGAAGCTTGTGTTGCCTCCGAAACGTCGTGATTTTTATTTTTTATTTTATTCTCATTTTACTTTTATTAATTTTCATTTTTTACCTACGTGACTTTACCGAAAAAACCTAAGAATAAGGATGCCATCATTGTCAACTCATGCCTGGAATCTTCTCCAGGTGGTTGGTCTCCAGAGCCCAGAGGCATATTTCTTGTGGTATTGTTGCAAATTCTCAGAAGTGTTAAAAACATTTTTGACGCACCCTGTATTATTGCCCCCCAATTGTACAATCGTCGTCACCTCGTGAGACGAATAATCCAGTCGAGTATCGCTGAGCATCTCCCAGAGTCGTGCAAAACCTTCGCCGTTCACGTTAAGATGAGCGGTCCCCCGCTACTTCTGAGAGCCTTTCAAAATGACCTTTCAGTGGCCGCTGTTGCTCACATCTCGGGTTAGCACTTTCTCGCCCACTCAGCCGCGGAGAGTAATGTTCATCGCATGACGGTCGACCTGATATTTCTCAGACGTGGAATTTCGTCAAAATTAAGCGCAAGACGGAGGGAAGTAGAAACAAAATGACGAAATGTGCAGTAGACACCCATGGGCTATCTGCCCATGGATTGTGATCATTATGACGAAGCGCCAAACCAAATTGAATGTGTTTTTTGTTGTTGTTGTGTGTGCAGCAGAGGTCGCAAACGGGTTTTGATTCTTTACCCGTACCCGGCCGCACCAGGGTCGCAAATGGGTACCCGTACCCGGCCGGGTATGGGTAGCTGGGCATCGGGTAGGGTACGAGTATCGGGTACCCGATTGCGACCTCTGGTGTGCAGTCCATTGGTGTCTGGGCTGAGACCATCAGCCCACGACACCTTGAGAACATGGTTTGATCACAATTGGCCGTCTGGATTGGAACGCAGGAAATTTCAGCGGTGTCTGCTCTCATATTCTTAGGTTTTTTTCGGTAAAGTCACGTAGGTAAAAACAATTAATTAATAAAAGTAAAATAAAAATAAAATAAAAATCACGACGTTTCGGAGGCAACACAAGCTTCCATCTTCAGGTGGAAACGTCACAGCACAATAGCTGTATCAAGTAAGAGAAATTCCAAGAAAACAGTCCTTGTATATATACTGGTTGAGGGTGGGAGGAGCCAAGGTAGGGCCTGAATATTTTTATTTTATTTTAATTTTACTTTTATTAATTTTAATTTGTTACCTACGTGACTTTACCGAAAAAACCTAAGAATATGAATACTTGCAGTCACGAAAGCTTCAAATCTAGTCTGCTCGCATCTCTGTGCCACCAGGCCACCTCTTCCATTCACAGACATTGAGAAACAAAGAAACCTCAAAGTGCAGCCAGATCCATTCCCTCGACGCCGTTCTGCAACTCCATATGAACATACGTTAAAGTCAATTTACGTAAACGTTTCAATCCCCCGCCATAGTTTAGTCCATCGGCAGGGTCACGTGTGGTGGTGTAAAGTGTGGGTACTCGCATACTCTTCCAAGACGTCTGGCTTGGGTGGAAGAGTAACGCAGAGGGGCTCTCTACAGCTCCCTCCAGTGGAGATTTGTCTACCAGAAGTGGTGTGAGCGAGCAGTTGCAGGGCTGCACCTTTACCAGTTTGTGTGATCCTTCTCCGTGGGAGGTGACGTGTTTGCCCACGCAGTAGCCGTTACTGGGACATTTTTTTTTCATCATTTAAAGTTGTCACACGTGAACGCAAACAAATTACGGCTCATTAAATGAGCAGTGCGAGGCCTTCTGTGAGTGCAGTGTCGGGTCCGTGGCTCGCTGATGAGCACCAATAGTGCGGCATCAATCGAACATCCGTCGTGCTCTGCAAGTTTACAACGGAGAACATGTTCTTCTTGGTTCTTTCGGTAAAGTCACGTGGAATGGAAATCATAAAATAATAAAAAATAAAACATAATAAAATAATTCTCACGACGTTTCGGCCACAACGCAAGCAGCCGTCCTCAGGTGAAGAACAGGTCGTCTCGGCAACATTTACAATCGTCTCGACAGACCTGTTCTTCACCTGAGGACGGCTGCTTGCGTTGTGGCCGAAACGTCGTGAGAATTATTTTATGTTTTATTTTTTATTATTTTATTATTTCCATTCTACGTGACTTTTCCGAAAGAACCAAGAAGATGAATCCCTGCAGTCACGAAAGCTTTAAATCGAAGGAGAACATGTTGCCTTGAACAATTCCAGATCGCTCCCTCCGTTCTATGGGCACGCACGCGTCGCAAACGCGTTCTCCCCGTCTCATTTTCGTAATGCACTCGCGCGCCTGGCTGAGGCTGCAGCTTGTGCTAATGACTCTCGATACGAGGTCAAGTAGTTGTAAATAATACACGAGGCTGTGGTGCACTCAACACACAAATGGGTGCTCTTTATTTGCTCCGGACAGCATTGTTCATGTCGTTGCTTACATAAAAAGGGAAAGGTGTATTGACCATAGCCAGCATAAATAATGATAATAAATAATGATCATAAATAATCATGTAATACGCCCAACAGAGTCTCAAGATTATTTTTCAAGACGGTCCTTTTAGGAGTTTAAACATTGGCTTAACACTTAGGCTTTCGCGACCAACATAATCTGAGGTTTTTGGGTTAGCTCGCGTAAATATATAAATGCGTCGTTAAACCCGCCACCACCCGACACAGTCAACTGGTAAGGGTTGTCATGTAAACAGAACGTGCCAATTCGTCACTGGTACAGCACCACCGGTGTGTTGGAGAACCAAGCCACAACATTTACAATCTGAGTACGACGTTTCGCCAGTAATTACAACTAGCTTCATCAGGCGACAGCCAGATTTGTGGAGAAGTCTGTTTCGTTCCTTATATCGAGGCGTAGATGTGGTGACCATGCTTCTGCGCTCTTTATTTAACCAGGAGATTTTGTAACGGCTGCACTGCAGATGCCTCCCCGCTCCTACTGGTCATCTGTACGAAAGCGCTTCATAGCTCATCGGATTTCTCGAGGATAGAGAGAGTATTACTCTGAGATGGTCCGCACCCTGGGCTTGCAATCCAGAGGTCGCCGGCTCCATTCAATCTCCAGGCGTGGCAGTTAAAACGGTGGCAGCATTCAAGAAAGAACGGTGGTCGAGACAATGGATTGAGTGGCAGCCAAGGATCAGTGAAATTAGCTCGCGTGTAGATGCTAGATGGATTTGATTTTTTTGCAATGCAAGACCATGCGTGATGGTGACGGCTTGGGGAGGAGGCCTTTATCATTTTATGAACGAAATTGGTTTTGCATCCCAATGCTGATCATTCACGAATATGAGTCGTGAAACACACGTAGGATTATCTGAGTAGATAAGGAATTACTTTTTTTAAATGAAAAAAAAATCAGGTCGGCACGCGCCGAAGCATTGGCTTACAAAATTGCAAAATAAAATGACCTGTCAATGATATTACGTGAAAATTAATTTAAGCAAACTGATTCATTTCTTAGGCACCCAGGCCTCACTTGCAAGACGCACACGCGGATGGGAATAATTCACTTGGCTATAAATACAGGAATTCATTAGCGCCTACGGGGTGAGTGCCAAACACTGAGGCACACCGAGATCCCGACGTGTCATTGTCGTGGAACACTGCCGTTGATTAGGGCACCTTCTGCACACACTGTACTTGTATAAATAGCATATACACAAATACGCGATGCTGCCATGGTAATGGTTATCACACCGGACTTACAATGCAGCCGTCACCGGTTCGATTTGATTTGTCCCGACACTTCGCTCCACGTGCTTGTAGCTTCTTCAGGAATTGAAGCTCCCAGCTGCCAAGCAGCATGCGGTAAAACCCGAAGCAAGCATCGCAGGAACTGGGGACGGATCTCGTTGAAGGCAGTGGAAGCAGAGGACGTCTGTGCGAACGGTGAAACTGATGGTGTCATTCTGGAGGCAGCGGAAATAAGGGTGACACGGCCGCAAAGCCAAGAGTTTAGACGGAGGACTTTACGGCCTGTAGCCACGTGGAACCCAGCGGCCTCCGTAGAGGCCAGAAGGGAGAGCGGAAAGACGGGGAGAAATGTGGCCGCACCTCAAGACGCTGCACAAATGAGGTGGGGCTTAGGGGCAGAAGAAATGTTTTTTGAGCGATTTGTGGAGGCAGTTAATGGGCTTCAAGACAGACCAAAGAGAAGGTGGTACCAGTGGTAAAAGCATGGTTGTGACATCGTCCTCGGGCGAGGAAAGGAATGGGAGACCCCCTTTGTCAAATGTTCACCTCTCAGCATAGCCCGGAGTCTGAACCCCTCTGGCATGAGGGTCCTTGTGTAGTGACACCACCTGGCACGGGGCCCCTGTGAAAGATGGAAGCATGTCATGCGGACCAGACAAAAGGCAGCTCTCCGATGTGTTTTCGAGTTGTACCGCGTGTTGCTCACAACGATGTCCAACAATTTAGCTCCACGCACGAGGGGCTTCTTCCTATGAAGCTAAACATTTGTATTTATTTTACCAGGTAAGGCCCCACCGAGCTACGTAGCTCTTTTTCGGAAGCAACCTGGCCGTTAATGATAGCTTAACGAAGTGGTTTATCACGTGTACATTTATAGCAGCCAAATACTCTAAACGCGTGTGTTGATTCTAATTGTGGAGGGAAAACCTGGAGGACCTGGACAAAAATCCACGCGACCATGGGGGGAGAGACATGCAAACTCCAAATACAGGCGTTAGGGTCGGGATCGAACCCACGACCTCCTGTATACCAGGCGAGGTAGTTAACATCTCCTAGCCACCACGGCGACCCAATTCAAATCAGTTGCTAAAGAAGCTACCAGCGCGCCAAGCGAAACGTCGGACATCGTGCCGAACAACACGCGGAGACAAACTGAAAATTCAGCGGTGAGCTACGCGGCACAACCGCAGCAAGCCAGACAAGTCGGCCGCCCTGACGGAAGAAAACGGTGCAAGCACTCTCCGTCAACAAACCCCAGTTCTCTCTGCTGCAATGCAGCAACATAAACAGCGTGCGCCGTGCATTACGATGGGCGCAGCGGAGGCACCCTCCCCCCCCTACTCCCACCACGTTGACAACACGCGAGTGAGTTTACGCTTCGAGTGAATGCCGCAAGATGAACGTGGCTCTATGCGGCATCGCCAGGATTTACGAGCGAGACATCCTAGGACCCCCCCCCCACGTGTCTGCCTTGAGATCCACGGCTGAGAGAATTTGCACGTCACAAACGAGCCCATCCCCTCGTGAAAAGGGAACTCTCTCAACTATCCGCGGACGGATTATCCAGGTCGCGGATATAACCGTGACTCGCTAACGAATAATTGAGATGTCTTTACGAGCACTCCGGTTCAGCTGTTCGCGGCTCCTCACTCGTCGAGGGTCGGTAATATTCTGTGTCCATGGCCATGACAACACGTCGGCAAGTAACGTTTTTAAAAGACGCAGCAATGAAAACAGTCGGCGCAATCGAATGTCCCCGTTCCACGCAGCCAAATACGTTCGTACCCAAATTCACATGAATTTGGCAATCATCTGTGTTTTTGTTTTATCCAACCTCTTCCCTCATTACCCCAGATTATGGAGAGTTGACTGTCATCAAACGTTCTGCAGCAGGACCATCCTGAGGGAGTCTTAAGGGCCCGGTAAGATTCTGCTGGGTAAAGACTTGAATTATATTATTTATTGATGCAATAACTGGGAGCTTGGGGTGCACTCTGAGCAAGTGGATGCATGTTTGCATCTCGACTGCCATTGATTTTTATAGATTTCCATACGGGTTTTATGCCAAAGCCAGGACAGCAGTTAAGGATGTAAAAAAACAGAAAGCGCTGATGTTGCCTAACAAATATAATTGAACTGTTCACTATGCGAGCGATTCCTCTACATATTTTTTAAAGGTTCGCACGTATGAATGTAGGTAGAACGCAGAGGTCGCAAACGGGTTTTGATTCCTTACCCGTACCCGGCCGCACCAGGGTCGCAAATGGGTACCCGTACACGGGTACCCGTTCCCTACCCGTACCTGTGCCCTACCCGAAATGAGTGACAAACGGTTACTCACCAGTGACTCACGGCCTACCCATACCCGTACCCGGCCGCACCAGGGTCGCAAACGGGTACCCGTACCCGTACCTGGCCGGGTACGGGTAGACAGGTATCGGGTAGGGTACGGGTATCGGGTACCCGGTTGCGACCTCTGGTAGAACGTCTTTCGCACCGTACATAGCCAACCGTGCTAACACGCCCCTGCAGGACATCTGGTCACAGTTGGCACACAGTTTATTCTAATGCAAGGAAATAAAAGGCAAGTAGTTGTTGTTGTTGTTTCTGTACGACTCTTTAATTCGGCTCAGTTTTGCTCAGCCAGAAAGACTTCCGGACTCGTCGAACAACGGTTGCTGTGGGCTTTCATGAACATTTCCGCGTGATTTTTTTATATTTTTAATTAAATACGTATACGGGTGTACAGTGGGTTTTTTCAAAACATTTATTTCTAAACTTGTTTGTCATTTTCACACAGAGCCAGGATCACATCGTGAAGCCAAAAGCCAAGTAAAAACCTTTTGGCTATTTGCCACATTCTCGATGATAGGCACAAAAGCAAGTACCTTAACCAAAAATAAGTACGACGTTCCGGGACCTTTCGCCGACGCGCAAATCTGGCGCTTGATGTCACTCTGAAAGCCAAAGGGGATGGCTTTCCATGATCATTAACAGTTCACTAAATATTTGTGTCGGTTATCCAACATTTTTTAGAACCACATCTCTTTTGAAATCCATTACCTCAGGGTGAGGGGGGGGCGAGGTGGTGGGGGGGCAAAACCCTAGCGTATATATTTATATCACATTCATTGTTCATTTTAGTGCAATTTGAGGAACTTTCACGACAGTACCTGTGGGTATCGATCGTATCATGTACGACAGTGGAATTGCTGGTGAATGCATCGGGATTTCAGAGGCGCTCATAATGCATTCATAACAACTGAACTGGAATATCGCTGATAACAGTGCTTCACGATTTAAGATGTCAAAACATTTCTTTGGATTGCCTATATCAGAGAGCGATTTGTAAAATAAAAGACACACCGTCACGTTCGTCCATAACGATCCAATATCTTGCTCAAGTAGTGAATCAGTGGAATCACAATGTGGTTATCTTCATGGTTAAATCAACAGTACGACCAATCTTGGATTATTTATTGATGTGCTACTACTACGGGTGATACAGCCGCGATAGCTGTGAGATGTGCATACAGCCACCGGATAAACATGCCTGTGGGTGCTAAACATGTCTGTGCCACGCACAGTTGTATACATTTTTTAACTCCCTCCGGCTAATGAACCTTGTGACTCGTCAATGCATCATAGCACTCATGCGGAATGGGGGAAAAAATTACCGTTCATGAAAGGTACTCCCAATGTTTTATGTTTACTTGGTACTCCAGTAAAGCGTTTTGAGAAGCTATATTTTTTGAAATTGTTTATTACATGATTGTGTCAATCCGCTGCTGGATGAAGGCCCAGGACTGGTTCACATATCGCTCGCCACTGATGTTAACGTCGGCCGGCAATCGAACTGGGGTGATCGGGCGTAGGGCGCACAATGGCAACGTACGGTGCGAAAGAAGTTTAACGTATATACAAGCATGCAATGCGTTTACCACTGTATTTATATTGCAGAATTTATATTCCAGGTAAGTTGCATTTATTGTTGAAAAATCGGCAGGAATAATTTTTTTTCAATTTAGTACTCATATATACACAAATGTCTGTGTATTTAATTATTTATTATAAGTGTCATGTTTACCTTTCTCATAAGTACGTTGAACTTCTTTACACTCCTATTAGTTTTTGTATTGTTGGAACTTTCTGACCCACCCCCTACTGGACATCTCCAAAAAAGAGCTTCATGGCTCATCGGATTCCTCCTAACAGTCTAAATAAAGATTATGATTGCGATTCTGAAGTTAAAATGCTATTGCTGCTGCTGCTGCTGCTGCGGTTGATATCTACGTTCTACCGACACACTGTGATCCCGATCACCACCAGCCTCAGTAAAACTGAAGTCGCCGCCGCCGCTGTTGTTGTGGTCGTTGTTGTTACCGACATCACAGCTGCTCGTCACCACCAGGCAACGGTATCGCCCCGTACCACCAGCCCGCCAGCCCGCCAGCCCCGGCTCTCTCCTCTCGCCCGCCCGACGACGCTCAGCCCGGCGCCGCCGCGAGCCTCCGGCTCTAATCCTTGAGGACGAGCGGCGCCTTCACGGCGCTGGCGGCGTCGGCGCCCAGCAGCGCCTCGACAATGAAGAGCGCAAACTCGAAGCTGGTGCCGGGCCCGCGGCTCGTGATTACGTTGCCGTCGCGCTCCACGCGCGCCTCCGAGTACACGTAGTGGCCTGCGGGGCGAGAGGCACCCACCCCCCACCACCACCATTCAGGTCTTTGATTCTATTGTGTCTACTATCGGACCATTTCTTTTTTTCCCCAGTATCCCAAGATTGTGCGTGAGAACTGATTAGTTATATGAATACGTTTAACTGATTAGTTATATGAATATGTTTAACACGGAGGCTTTCGCGTCCAATATCATCCATAATGTTTTTTTTGGTTCGATCGTGTAAATATGAATGTGTCGTTAAACCCGCCACCACCCGACACAGCCAATTAGTAAGGTTTGTCACGTAAACAGAACGTGGCCAATTCGTCACTAGGACAGCACACCGGTGTGTTGGAGAGCAAAGCCACAACATTTTCAATCTGAGTACGACGTTTCGCCAGTAATTACAACTAGCCCCATCAGGTGACAGCTAGTTGTAATAACTGGTGAAATGTCAAACTCAGATTATAAATGTTGTGGACTAATCTCCAACACACCGGTGTGCTGTACTCGTAACGAATTGGCACGTTCTGTTTACGTGACAAACCTTACTAATTGGCTGTGTGGGGTGGTGGTGGGTTTAATTACACATTTATATTGACGCGATTTAACAAAAAAACTATATTATATATAAATTAGATTAGAATTTTTGTAAATTATGTGCAACTGATATGCAATGCTACTTTCAGGCTGATGGCAGAGACAAAAACGGTTTGGAGACAAACCAAAAACAAGATACAAATATGATGACGAAAACCAATACAAATAGGAATTCTGAAATCAAATCATGAGCCCGAATCATAACAATTCATCCAATATCTGCGGGGAGTGGCTCATTACACGCACACAAGTAATAACCATTATTATACACATTGGGTTTTCACTTTAACCAGCGCAGCCCAGCTCTAAACGCTACAACGTGTACACGTGTGGCCACTCTTGCGGGGGCATTGCGGGTCTCCGTATCGTGCGGAGCGATACATTACTCACGCACTGGGCTGACTCCACAAGTAACTACACACGGTGCATAATCATCTCATTCACAGCCCATTTGCGAAATCACTGATAAGCGAGCGTTTCTCCACACCACTTTGGCCGTCAGGGTTGTTTGACCGTACTTCACCGTGCTGGTCAAAGGGGGGGGGGGGGGAGGGGGGGGCGGCGGGGAACGAGGGGCAGAGCCAGTACAGCAGGACAGATTTCACTCGGCCGCTGGGTTCATAATGCAGTGCGCGCCACCCATCCTCACGGGCACACAGTGCAGGTATGATGTGTATTCACTTCTAGCTGAGAGTTCAAGGAGACAATACTTGATAATTGTACAACCCTTTCGATTTAAAGCTTTCGTGATTGCAGGGATTCATCTTCTTGGTTCTTTCGGTAAAGTCACGTAGAATGGAAATAATAAAATAATATAATAAAATAATATAATAATATTTTTTTCTTTTATTATGCTTTCTTTTTATCATTTTATTATTTCCATTCTACGTGACTTTACCGAAAGAACCAAGAAGATGTACAACCCTTGTCTATGCACTGCTGGATGAAGACCTCCCCAATGCAGTGTACGTTTTAAGCGCTGTTTAACCATATTTCACCACACAAAATTGGGACTCACGATTCACTCCCCCCACCCGCCCCCTCGTTATTAAAACAAATATTATGATGCAGGATTGCGACGATTCAGTGGAGTATTTTACGTGTGCGTTTTTGCTGTGCGGAATGTAGCGGTCTATAGTGGTTTCACGCGAGCCCATTCTATGCAAGGTGAAATGATCGTAAAAAAAAATCGACTCTTACACAGGCGGTTTGGTTTGACATATCTATCGTGAGAATCCATTTGAAAGCAATAAAATAAAATAAAAATTTCGACAGATATTTTTACTCCTGGACCCCATTATCCATTGCAAAATAATCCTCTGTGCTCCAAACTTCTAGGGGCCATTCCCCGAACTGCGAGTCGATGTCTCACAGACGCAGGAAATTCCCTTCAAGCACCTCCTGAACACGACGTGAATCTCACGGCAGTGCAATTGCGACGCAATCGGCGACAGAAATCAAATTGTACCTCCATGTATATTTACATATTCCTGGCCGCCTTTGTCTCCCTAGTGACGATGTTTACACACCGCAGCCAGGTACTCATTTGAGGTCGAGGTGATCTAGAGGAGGCCCAAGACCGGTTCGGATAATCGTCGCTGGCGTTGGCCGTGAGCGGTAAACGAACTCGGGACGCTAGCTTCGCAGCGCAGCGCGCTTACCGATGTCTCACAGAGGCAGGAAATTCCCTTCAAGCACCTTCTGCTCTCGACATAAATTTCACGACAGCTCAATCGCCACGTAATCGGCGATAGAAATCAAATTGTACCTCGATATATATTTGCACGTAAAAAAATGTTTGGGGTGGGGCAGGGAGGGTAACAAAATCCAACTCACTGTACGAGCATATTATAAGTGAAAAGACGTAAGAGACTGTGTCAATTTTTATCAGCTTGGCTGCGTCGGAGACAAACGATCAAATCTGTAGGAAGTGGAGCGTGAAGTACGCACACGTGCACACACGCTCACGTCGCCCCCACACTCACCACCCTCCATCATCTTGTCCTTGGCGAGCGGGTGAGTGGTCACCTTGCTTCCAAACGCGATGCCGTGTGCTTTTAGTGCTGTGGGGCCTGCGGAGACACACAGGAGGAGCACCACCCCCCCCCACCAAGGCAAAAACACTTCACTCGCACACAAAGACAAACAAAGATTCCCCGCGTAGCCTTTAACAGACGGTTGGGGCAAGTGCTGTTAGTGAGCACCTAGGAAGGCTGGCACAGCACATGAGGGAGACTGGTGAGTGGCAAACACCCCACGCACGGGCCGCCTTTGTCTCCCTAGTGGCGATGTTTACACACCGCACCCAGGTACTCATTTGAGGCCGAGTCGACCTAGGGGAGGCCCAGGACTGGTTCAGACATGCATCACTGGTGTTGGCCGTGAGCGGGAATCGAACCTGGGTAGCCGGGTTCATAGCGCAGCGCGCTAACCGTTACACTACCCCTCCCCACACGAACACACACGCACCTCGCCAGCTATGTGAACCAAGCCATCGGGTAGCACACACACACTCACACGCAATTTGTGGCTGTTTCTAATGGCTATACTGTCAAGTTACCATGTTCTCAGGTTTTATAATAATAATTTCATTCGTGCAATACTTACAATTCCTCAGCAACTCAAAGCATCTTCCATCAGGTCTCATTTCAAACATTCAAAGGGCAACAACCTCAGTGGCAAAACTGTCCCATTGCAGCACGAGGCGACCCATCACCGGCCTGCAAGCGGGCATTAGTTTGCTAGGAGGGTGCAACGACTGCTACCTCTAATCCCAATCGAGATTTTGCGGGGAATTTTTTCTCATGATATAACCATTGAATTTTAGATAGCGTCACTCATGCTAACTGCATCCACGCAACAATTGCGTCTCCACAACGGATTTGGCAAAAATGTGGACCATGACACCAGCACACGATGGCCAACTCATTTCGAATGGCGTCACGGGATCTTTAAGGGTCACCGTGAAGCAGTACCCTAACTGTTAATACACACCGCAGTATTAACCAGGGTGACCTGCCGGATTCAAACATCCGCATAAAGCGGTGAATGCGCTGCTGCCGGGGCCACGTCGCCGCAAATCCCCGCAAGCGGTCTCTCTCTCTCCCAACACCGGCCCGCACTCCATCACGGCCTTTGTAAAGAGTGGTCTACTGGACGTCAGTCCTGCGAAATGGGGCTCGACACATTTATAAATGTTAGCCCTCTGGGAAGTGGCCGGGTGGCTTAGAGGTCAGAGCACCGAGATGCAGGGCGGCCGCCTGTGATTTGACGGTCTCAGCCCGATCGGCAAAATTACCGGACACCCAAGAAGACTCGCATTAAATGTTGTTCTGCAATTTAGCGAAATTCCAGCTCTGCTAATTAAAAATGTTTTTTTCTGTCAAGCGGCGAACATTATTCTCAAATGCAGAGCCAGTGGGAAAGTACTGCCGAGTGCTGTGTAATGGGGTCTCACAAGCAGCCCCATGGCACCTGATTCCGTGGGCCAATCTCTTAACATGGAGGGGTTTCGTCGCTGCTATGCGGGAAATCTGAGCGGACACTTTGTCCCGTGACGCGACACCATTCGCACAAATCAGAAAAAAATTGAAAACAGGAAAAATAGAAATGTAGCCCCGCCCCCCCTCTGTGCTGGACAAGGTCGATTTAGGGAAAAGTAGAAATGTGTGATTTATGTGAGTGGTCAGTCAAGACCGACTAAGACCCTTCTCTGGAGAACCCGGTATAATCATGGGTGACTGCTCATTTGGGTGACTGCCAAATTCAATCCCAGGATCTTAATGTGCTGATTCGGTGCTCCTACAAGGCCATGGTCAGCCCCTGGAGCCACACAGTCGCTTGCATCCAATTATTTTAAAAACCGCTACAGGACGCACAATTTGAAAGTGGTTTAGTTAATCACAGCGTTGCTCTGTGTTGTGTGGCTGCAGCTGAGATAGGGATAGAGCGATGAGACATAAGAAGAGAGGCAGGTGTCAAACTCATCAGCTCTGTACTTGCTGTTATGGCAATTGATTATCTTGTGATCAACAACTGTCAATCGGTGGAGAGTAGCACTCAACCCGAGTGCTAAACATCAACAGGAATAATATGGAAAATAAAGACATCTATTCATCTTTACGCATTAAAAAATATATATTAGTTATGTCCATCAGCCCATGCGCCTTCCAAACCAATGTTAAGCAGCGGCATGTGTTTAAACAAGCCGACTGTGAATGGAATTTTCTCACAAACTATTCTGCCCAAACATCATACAGATCTTAGAATTTGGTATCAGTAAGCCATGCACTCAGGATTGTAGAGGTTTATATCAGCATTTTATAGTAAGACATCTTCGGATGGATGGACACAAAAACAAGAGATATTTCCCAAACAAATTAATAAGTAGTCTTAAACATATACTCCACAGTGTAACACTCAAGTCACTGCTGGATGAAGGCCTCCCCACACACCATGTCAGTCATGGGGGGCTGATTGACGATAGTTCCCCACGCTGGCCGGTGCGGGCTGGTCAATGGACACATGGGACTTTTTCAGATATTGCTCGCCACTGTAGGTTAGCCGTGGCCTGGAGTTGAACCCAGGTCACCGAGTACAAAGCCCAACGAGTTCACCGCCGGTCCACCGGGTTTATATTATGTGATGAAATACCCAGTGGCTTTAAACTAAAAAACTAAACTATTTTTTATTTGAACAGGTAAGGCCCACTGAGCTATGTAGCTCTTTTTCAGTAGTGACTTGGCCACAAATGACAGCTCAACCAAGTGGCTCATCATGTGTAAATTTATAGCAGCAAAGTACTCTGAAACACGCATTGTTAAATCTAAATGTGGAGGGAAAAACCGAAGAAAAATATATTCGACCATGGGAAGTGAACACACAAACTTCAAACATACAGCAGCAGGCATCTGGGTCGGGATGAAACCACGACCTCCTGTATACCAGGCGAGGTAGTTAACATATCCTAGCCACCACGGCACCCCTTTAAAAAATCATGTCACCATGAGACACTGAAGCCAAACTTAACTCCAAGCCATTGAGAACCGTGGACATCCGGCCTGCATGACTATCTCGCCAAGCTTTATAATTATTTTGGCTCCAACAAACATTTCCATTACAAGCTGCCTTGGTAATTCCCAGCTTGGCAGGTACCTTGGCGCATTCAGCCAGCTGCCGAAAATATTTTTTCGTAATGCTTTCACTGCAATATTTTTTACATTCTGCTGCGTATACTTAGCCAAAATTAATTCTTGTGCGTTCCAGATGGCGTAATGGCTAGCGCAACAAAAACTTGCATTCCAAAGGTCACCGGTTCGATCTCCCAGTGAGGCAGCTGAAACAACGGGCAGATTATTTACATCCCCCCCCCCCCGCCTTTATCCACCCAGAGGTCGCACGTAGGCGGGGTAAAGTTTGGGTAATGCCACGTCTTCCG
Organism: Lampetra fluviatilis; assembly: GCF_964198595.1. Classification (NCBI taxonomy): domain Eukaryota; kingdom Metazoa; phylum Chordata; class Hyperoartia; order Petromyzontiformes; family Petromyzontidae; genus Lampetra; species Lampetra fluviatilis. The sequence continues at coordinate 6,466,492 of NC_136310.1, forward strand.
AGAAGTCTCGCTTGCTAATGGAAGAGTAGGCCAAGATACCGTCTGGAGGGGCTCTCGAAGAGCTGTCCCTAGCGGATGCGCCTCCACCAGCAGTGGCTTGGGCAAGAAATTGCAGGGCTGTGCCTTTATATTTAATCGAGTGTGCACACGACAAAAGCCATGCTGCTAGCATGCAAGCACCTAGATAAAATTTATTTCGTTTATTTATATAAAACATTTTATTGGCAACAAACACAATATGGTGCAGCCCACACCATGCATGCTTGTTTGCCCGATGTTGATTTTGGCTACACGGTTACCAGCTACTCATTTGAAGTTGAGTTGACGGATGAGAAGCCCACGCCAGGTTCTGACACAAAATTTGTGACAGGATTGTGCTTCGTGGCACATGGTGCCAACCCAGGATCTTGGCAGAATACACAGGACCACAATGTGGCCCACTTCAGTTTAATTACGTTCATACACAAAGATAAAGATCACCAGTGTAGCTTTCAACAGTCTGGGTGCCGCGGTGGGAGATGTTAACTACCTCGCTTGATATACAGGAGGGCGTGTGTTCGATCCCGACCCCTGACGCCTGTATATTTGGAGTTTGCGTGTTCTCTCCGTGGTCGCGTGGATTTTTCTCCAGGTCCTCCGGTTTTTCCCTCCACATTGAGCGCTTAGAGTATTTGGCTGCTATAAATGTCCATATGGTGATAAGCCACTTCGTTGGGCTATCAATTGTGGCTAGGTTGCTTCTGACAAAAAAAGCTCTATATAGCTCAGTGGGCTTTACCTGGTAAAAAAATTTTTTTTAGTTTAATAGTTTAGACTGTTGGGGCAGTACTATTAGCGAGCAGCAATCAAGGCCGGCGCGGCGCACAAGGGGGTTGCGGTGTGTTGCTGGACCCACACCCAACAACCCGCCTCCCTAGTCCTGATGCTTACACACCGCAGCAGGTACTTGATAAAATGCCGAGTTGACCTACGGAAGGCTCGGGATGAGTTCAGCTTTCATTTGCCACTGAAATGTTAAGCAAATAATTTGGTGACACTTCATTGGCAGTGATGCATAAGTAGAGGGAATAAGAGGCAAAAACAATCGACGCATTTTGTTCGCAACTTTGGCCTTAACAGGAAAAAAATATATTATATGGGACGTTTCCATCCATGGCCCTTCTTCAAAGCACATAGAGGCCTGAGAGGTTGGCATCTTTGAGCTTATTGCAATGTTATTTGTGGCTGACAATTAATTACACCAAGGTCGCCGGTTTTCGTAGTACAGCACGCTAACCGTTGCTCCACTGGTTCCCACGCATTCATACTCGCACACGCGCAGACACTCAGCACATGCATGGCGTGTGTGTGTGTGTGCGTGGCCCAGCCGAAGCGAGACGTCATTACCTGCACAGATGGCAGCGATAAGTCCCTTCCTGTCCATCTGGGCTTGCAGAACCGATTTAACCGCCGCCGACTGCACACCACAAACTTAGTTTGCATCAACTCTCATCACCACCACCGCCGCCATCATCATCATCAATGTCACCGTCATGATTGTCACCATCATTGCCCAATCACATAAGACTCGCGTGTGTGTATTGTTAATTTATTTCAATGAGGCCTGTTACTGGTAGGAACCTCCTGGTTACACCAGCCCACAGGGGATTATTGTGTCCGTCCGTCCGTCGTGCTGGGTGGGGAGGGAGGGGCTGGGTGGGGAGGGGCTGGTCACCCCGTGGTGCCCTTATAAAACTCAACGTTTAACTGACTCACGCCGGCTTGTGCCCGCCCTCACAGTCGGGCATATTTGCGGAATACACCACACCGCCGTTGACCCTGGCCATTGACCGAGCAACCCAACGTTCCTACCAGCTTCCTCCGCAGGAATGTGTTATTAAACGTGTAAGCGATTGCTTCGTAACATTGCATCTGTGTTGGGCATCAACCCTCCATTATGAGGATAACACGAGATGGAAAAAATTGGTTCATGTGACCTCGCCCCCCCCCCGTCCCCACAACAACTATAATTGCTCCCATTTACTACAATTAATATAAATAATATATTTTCGAATAAAATTGTGCACTATAATTGGGACAATTCATCAAACCGTGGCGGGCGGGGAGAAAATCGTTACATGGCTCGTGCGGTGTGCAAAGATTTTGCAACGGGAGATACAAAAAGCGAAAATGAGGCGCATGCAAGCGGTTGTTTGACTCCCGTCGCTCCCTCTCACCTCGGCGAGATTCTGAGCGCCCAGGTTTCCCCCTGGCAGCACCACGACGTCATAGGGACCCTGCGTCAGCACAGCGACACAGAATCAACGGGCGGGTGACGACAGCCCATCGGGACGTCTGTGCAACAACATCTCATTCGAGCGAGACGCACTCACACCAATGATCAAAATCAGAAGTTTATTTCCCGAGTGAAGCCCATTTGAGCTGAGAAGTTATTTTTCAAGGGCGACTTGGCCGTAGAGACATCAAAGCATGAAAAAACCTAATTGTTGTGAAATGACATTCGCACATACAATTTTTGTGATTTTAATGGAGTCGGTTTAAATGACAACAGAGATGGCAGTATGGAGATGCCAAGAGACGAAACTAGGCGGTTCCAAAACTTTGGGCCAGCCACATTATATTCCTGTGGTTCCACCAGCATGATGGGATGAAGACATTTGCATTTTTGACTTTCATAAAAATAAAAGTACACCACCCTGTGTAAAAAAAGAAAAACGGCCATGGAAGATGCCTTCACAGAATTAATTCTGAAGGCACTTCCAATGAATCTCTTTATCTACACGAGGGGGCACGCATTAAACATGCCCAACAAAGAGTGTTTGTATTCTTGGTTCTTTCGGTAAAGTAACGTAGAAGGGAAATAATAAAATAATAAAAATAAAACATAAGAAAATTCTCATGACGTTTCGGCCACAACGCAAGCAGCCGTCCTCAGGTGAAGAACAGAGCTGTCGGAAAGACAGCATCCTAATGAACACTGCTAAGCTTGGCAGCGTATTTTAATAACATAGAATTTAGCATGTTGATGACAAATGCAGAAAATGCAGAAAAAAAGAGTGTTTGCCGCGTGATTTTGAGGGTGTTCCAGACTACAGGGACAGTAGAGTAGTAGGCGCTACCTTCCATTGAGCACGTATGAAAATATGTGTACAGTCGAGTAAAATGGAGAAGGGAGAGGTAGGAAGGGGCGGTTCCAATTGAGGAATCGCAACGAATCTGGCCAGATTTAGGCTATCCCAGAAGTCGGTAACCAAAATAAGAATAGCGTTTTTTTTTATTTGGTAATATTTCAAGAGCCGCCAATGCATGTGAATGAGACGGTCCTTAATAAATAAATTCCCCTGCACCGCCAATTAACACGTTTGGCTACGTACGGTGCGAAAGAAGTTCAACATATGATAATTGATTTTTTACCCTTCTATCTGGCAACAAAACTGACACCTTTTTACAAGGAGTCATGTTTGCATAGACCGCAATACCTGCAGTCATAAATACAAACAAAAGACATAACTCTGATAATGTGCACTGTCAGAGTTATGTCTTTTGTTTGTATTTATGACTGCAGGTATTGCGGTCTATGCAAACATGACTCCTTGTAAAAAGGTGTCAGTTTTGTTGCCAGATAGAAGGGTAAAAAATCAATTATCATATTTTTACTGGCAAATGAGGTTCCCAAAGTTCAACATATGTTACGAAGCGGTCCTAGGAGAGCTGCGTGTGGCTCTGAAGCTGCAGGTTGCCGACCCCTGGGCAATTCGATTGTTTAAGTAATCGAATATGCTCCAATGATTACTCAACGAAATTGGATAAAATGAAACGTTGGAAAATAAACGTTTCACCTCTGTTCCAACATGTGCTGCTGGATGGGAGGTGACGGACGGGGCTTGGTGACATCGCCGGCATCAATAGCCGCGTCACGCTGGGCGGAACTTATGAGGGGGTTTCCCACCTTCAGCGGGGCAGGATGTGGGGGCGGCCATCATTTGTGAAGGGGCCCAATTAACGGACCACAACCTTTGTATTGATAAAGCATCGCAAATCGACTCATCGTTCCAGCTCGACAGCTAGCGCACCGGCCGACACGGCCCGGGCTTGCGTGGCCCTCCCAACGGAAGGCCACGGGTGACGGTGGAAATCAAGTGAAGGACATCGTGGGAACAGAGAAAAAGCACCTCGGCCGTTGCCTTCTCCAGGCTGGTGTCCGGACAGATGACGACATCACGGCTGCACTGCACTGGCTCAGGCCCCGTCAGCCCGGCCAGCGTTACCTTAATCTGACACAAAGGGGAGGGGGGGGAGAGGAAAGTGTTGCGGTCGATCATCGATTATCCGGCGAGCAATTATCCGGTTTCCAACATTATCCGGCGGTCCCGGGCCGATCTGGCGAAACCGGCAAAAACGCTCCGAAGGCTGTACCAGTGCGGCGATCGCCAGAACACATGTTGTTGAAACAAGAGCGTAGCACGTACATCACCCCATGTAGAGTCTTTGATATTGCAGTGATAAGTACGGTACAGTAAATACAGTAACTTTTTACAGTAGGATACGTTTTCGTCTATTTGTATCTTTATTTATATCAATTTCACACAGCAAACAAATTAAAAACACAAAAAAACCATATACACGTCTAAAAACATAATGCTACGCAAGAATGTGCAAACATTTTCTATTTTAAATAATTACGTGATCATCCGCCGTTTTTGAAAATCTGGCGCCCCCTTTCCCCCCGAAACCGCCGGATAATATAATCGATGGTCTACTGTAATTTGATCATTTTTCGTTTCAGTCGTAGTCTTAAGTCTCGTTGACGACATCCTGTGGAATTTCACTCACGTCTCAAAGTCTGCGTGTTTTATTTTAAAGGGATCAAAAAAGTTTGTTAAACAAACCTTGATTATTAAACGTTGGCGTTAATTGCCAAGGAATATCTTCCCACACCTTCGATTAGCACGATTGGCTACGTGTGGATGCGAAACAAGCTCAACACACATACATACAACAATGTTACCAGGTCAACCAATGGGTGAGCTCAGTGAAGCATGTTATATGCATATGTAGCCAATTACCAGGTTTGGTTTCCTGCAGCCCCCAATATCCCGTTACTCATTTATCTCAAGACTGCATTTTCATTGGCGGCACGTAGTCGTAGTCATCGTCGCACTCGATGGTTTTTAGTCACTGAAATTCACCGTTGAAAAAAATGCAGAACGCTTAGTTAACAAATATTTCCCTCATCAAATTGGTTTACATAATTAACAGTAGCGAGGGGAGGGAGCAGGGTCAAGGGGGGAGAAGAGCGGAGAAGGGCACGTGAGGGCAGTGGCATTCCGCTAGCGCTCAGAATAACACACGTCAGCGCTGAGCTGGCTCCACCGACCTCATGACAGCGTGCTGCTTGGAGAATGAATTCCTACTTTGAGGGCGGCGCTAGTGGTGGCGATGGAACCTAATTTTAGTCAGCGGGGTGTGAGCGAGGTCTTGTAAGAGGCGGATGCATTGAGCAAGGAAGAGCGTAGCAAGCGGATTTTTTTCAGGAAGCAATGCATTTCAGGAGAAATGTTGAGCTTTTTTTTTAAATTGTCACTTTTCCCACAATTTTATCCAGACTGCATGAGACAAAGTCTCGATGCGGATCTCTCGCAAAGCTGGGCAACCCTTCATGTCAGAGAACGGCCCGCGGAAGCGGATATCACAGAGCTACCTCCGAAATCCCTTCAGGTGCCCTCTGGTCCACACAGTTGAGAGCGGGAAGACTTTTCCACCCGCTCTGCATATGCGAGTGAGGTTCGCCACATGTCAAATGGATATTTAATTCCATGAGAAAGAATTTAGTCAAATTAAGTGCAGATGTAAATGCTAAGTGTTGGTTTTTGGGGCAGGCATGAGTGACTTCAAAATTGCAGGTTCCCGACCCCTCTATATTTGGAGCTTGCATGTCTCTCCCCATGGTCACGTGGATTTTTTTTCCCGGGTCCTTCAGTTTTTCCTTCCACATTTAGAAACATGCCTTTACATTTTTGAAATGATTTTGCTGCTATAAATTTCCACTTGATAAGCCACTTCTTTGAGCTATCATTTGTGGCCAGGTAGCTTATGAAAAAAAAGCTAATAGCTCAGTGGGCTTTACCTCGTAAGTTAAGTTTTATTTGACCCACCCATACTGGACATCTATGAAAAAGAGCTTCATAGCTCATCGGATTCCTCCAGTTTAAATAAGGATTTTTATTTGTTGATTTGTCCTATACTTTGCACTCTCATCGTGTTTTGCACTGTTTGTCGTTGTAACATTCTGACCTGTCCCAACTGGACATCTGTGAAAAAGAGCTTTATAGCTCATCGGATTTATCCAGGGTAAATAAATATTCGGATCCCGATTTTGAGATGATTGCCCAGCCCACGTCTCTCGAATCTTTCTCCCTCCCTCCACCGCTCTCTCGTCGTCACTCGGCTATCTCACGCCACCCACTGGCCACCCTCACGCATTTCCCAACTCCCGACCAGAGATCCGCGAAGGATTTCAAAATGTTTTGGGGGGGGGGGGGAGAGCATTGGACCGGCTAAATGTCACAGCCATATCGTCTCGGGGGTTTTTTTGTACGTGTATATAAAAATAGCACTTACATCGCTCTAAAAATATAGCGTGGGGTTGGCTGCGCAGTGTGGGCGAGAAGTCCTTGAACCCCTTGGCCAACTATCCTATCCTATATGCAAGTATATATACAAGGTCGGGTCTCTTGGAATTTCTCTTTACTTGATACAGCAATCGTGCTGTGACGGTTCCACCTGAAGACGGAAGCTTGTGCTGCCTCCGAAACGTCGTAATTGTTATTTTACTTTTATTAATTGTCATTTTTTACCTACGTGACTTTACCGAAAAAACCTAAGAGTATGAATCCTTGCAGTCACGAAAGCTTCAAATCTAGAACTATCATAAACTAAAATCCTGCTTTTTATTTTACCAGGCACTGCCCCATTGGGTAACACTGTAATAGCTCTTTTTCAGAAGCGCCCTGGCTCTCACAAATGATAGCTCAACGAAGTGGCTTATCATGACGTGGAAATGTATAGCAGCCAAACACTCTTAAAAACGCGTGATGTTGGTGATAAATGTGGAGGGGAAAAAACCGGAGGACCTGGAGAAAAATCCACACTACCACGGAGAGAGACAGAGAGAGAGAGACACGCAAACTCCAAATATACAGCAGCAGGCGTCAGGGCATCGAACCTACGGGCTCCTTAGACCGGGCGAGGCAGTGAACGTCTCGCCACCGTGCAGTAATAATGAACACATTTTAAGACGAGGTTATTGAGGCTTCTCGTCAGTTCCTGCGGCGATTCTGAATAACCCCATCGGCCGTGATCAACCCACTGCTGAACGAAGGGCTGTCCAATTCCGCCGTCAGCTGATTTATGTTGTTGCAAAAAAGTCAGTCCTGGACGAAATGCGTTCAAACGGCAGCCTCTCTTAAAACGCACGCCGCTTAAGCGTCGCGCTGCATTGCAACGTTTCGTCAATGCAAGTTTTTAAAAAAAGTATAAATTGTGAACAAAATTTAAAAAAAATGTCGTGCGCCGATCTACCCGTGGGGCACCACTCGTCCGCCGGCATCCCCCGCGCCTCGCCCTGCGGAGTTTCTAGGCGACACCGAGGCCTCCCCATAGGCCGTAGATTGGCAATTCGCAAGCGGGTACAATCGCGTCGTTGCCCGCCGCGCTTTGTAACATGTCAACAGCGCAGCAATGCAACAAAACAACGGTGAGAGAGGCAGGGTGTTTACCCCGGCTCGCCGCAGTACGTCTGTCGGAATGACGGTCTCCATCTCCTCAGCTCCCTTCGCCAGGATCACGAGCGCTCGCTTCGTCGCCATTGCTGAGGCGTGCAGCCGACCGATCGATTCGATTCGAGTTGCACACGAATCGGTGTCAAAGTCTCTGTGTGACAGTGAATATCAAAGTCTCTGTGTGACAGTGAATATCAAAGTCTCTGTGTGACAGTGAATATCAAAGTCTCTGTGTGTCAGTGAATATCAAAGTCTCTGTGTGTCAGTGAATATCAAAGTCTCGGTGTGACAGTGAATATCAAAGTCTCTGTGTGACAGTGAATATCAAAGTCTCTGTGTGACAGTGAATATCAAAGTCTCTGTGTGACAGTGAATATCAAAGTCTCTGTGTGACAGTGAATATCAAAGTCTCTGTGTGTCAGTGAATATCAAAGTCTCTGTGTGTCAGTGAATATCAAAGTCTCTGTATGACAGTGAATATCAAAGTCTCTGTGTGTCAGTGAATATCAAAGTCTCTGTGTGTCAGTGAATATCAAAGTCTCTGTGTCAGTGAATATCAAAGTCTCTGTGTCAGTGATGTGTTTAAAGTGTCAAAGTCTCTGTGTGTCAGTGAAGTGTTACTGGTAGGAACCTCCTGGTTACACCTGCCCACAGGGGATTATTGTGTCCGTCGTGCAGGGAGGGGCTGGGTGGGGAGGGAGGGGCTGGGTGGGGAGGGGAGGGTGAGGAGGGGCTGGATGGGGAGGGTGGGGAGGGGCTGGTCACCCCGTGGTGCCCTTATAAAACTCACCCCTCCTACCCCCATCAAGCCCCACCCTCCCCACACAGCCTCTCCCCACCCAGCCCCTCCTCACCCTCCCCACCCGGCCGGGTACGGGTAGCCGTTTGCGACCCTGGTGCGACCGGGTACGGGTACTGGTAGGCCGTGAGTCACTGGTGAGTAACCGTTTGTCACTCATTTCGGGTAGGGTACGGGTACGGGTAGGGAACGGGTACCCATTTGCGACCCTGGTGCGGCCGGGTACGGGTACGGGTAAGGAATCAAAACCCGTTTGCGACCTCTGGCCCACGTCGGTCCTCTTCGACCTTCAACACTCTCCGCTGGGAGAGCTGGCGCCAGACGGAGCGTCCTCCAGCTGGGGAGGGTTCAGGCGGCACTCTTTCACGGCCGTCTTCAGTTGACCCTTGTAGCGCCTTCTCTGGCCACCAGGTACACGGTCAAGGCTCAGTCGACCTAGTGGACGCCCAGGACCAATTTAAATATTCGCCACCGTTTTAGACCCGCGCGCGCGCGACATTAAACACACGTGAGTTTGGAACATTCAAATTGGCTTAGTTTTAATTTAATCTCGCAAACGCAAAACGAGCTTATTACATTGATAAATTGTCCCGCATAGCAACAGGGGTCACACGGGAAGCACCTCTGGCATAACGCGAGCACCTGGATTAGAATACAAGTACAGCAACAACAACAACCACCAAAATAGAGGGGTTATTTTGGATTAGATCGCGTAAATATAAATGTGTCCTTCAAGCCGCCACCACCCGACACAGCCAATTCGTAAGGTTTGTCACGTAAAAACTAAATGTGCCAATTCATTACCAGTTCAGCACACCGATGTGTTGGAGAGTAAACCCACTTCAACGTTTACCATTCGAGTACCGTGACGTTTCGCCGATAATTACAACAACCAGCATCATCAGGAGACGTCCATAATTAGCGGGTTCAATTATACATTTATTTTTACGTGATCCCACCCCCAATAAAACCTCTATTGTGGATAATATTGGTCGCGAAACCCTACATGTTAAGCAACAACAACAACAAAAACTTCTCCAAGCCGGACTCGAGTAAGCATCAAAGTTGAGGACAATGTTGAGCCGATGTTGAGCCACCGTTTGACCAACAGATCCCACCACATGCCCAACCACTGGCTCCCACGTTGCAATATTCGCATTTAAATAGAAGAAAACGCTCGGTAGTATTTTTGTAGCTCAACGCTAATCACTTGTAGGACATTCAAAATGAGGTTTTTTCATCTCAAAATAAATTTCAGAGAGCTATCCCCGACCGTTGTGAATAACTTAACAGTTGACGTGCACGTTTTGATCCCGAGCTATAAATGAATGTTGCTAGAAAAATCTAATAAAAATCCTCGCCACCCCCCCGCCACACCCACCCCAATTTAGTCCGGCTTGGAGATCTGCCACAGGACCTGGCTTATAACATCACACAGGCATCTCAGCCGGGTGATAACACACACACACCTGGATCGCAACACACGAATGCGGCTCATGACTTTGGGCACGCGGATTACAGCATTAACATTTGGATTACAAGAGGCACGTTCACCTGAGTTATGACACAAACGATTTCATCATTTCCAATCGAAGAGGTATGACGATCAACATTGTTCGCTCACAGCACAGGGCAATCAACGAATCACTTCGAAGTACTCCGAGGTCAAGGGTCATTTCCCCGGGGGTGATTGGGCTTTTTTGCCAGTGCAGCCCCCACGCTTTGGATCTTTTGCCTTTGCTATGAAGGCAATCAGAATCATTGGATATATTTAAGTCTGTCTTTGAAAACTCACCTCTTTAAACCGGCCTTTAACCTCCCCAGTTCTGGCCATTAACCATGGTTCTGTTTTCCTACTTTCCAATCTTGAACGCATTGGGTTATACGGATACAATGCATCTTAAAAATGAAGAAAATAATGATAATTATTATGTAAATATCCACTAGTAATCCAGGCCAAGGCGCAGCTCTGCAATTGCTTGCTCACGTCACTGCTGGCGGAAGGGGCCACCACTTAAGAGGGAGCTCTAGAGAGTCTTCCTTTGGCCTACTCTTCCACACAGGTCAGACTTCTCGGAATAGGTGGAGTGTATCCACACTCTGACCCCACCACACTTGACATTGCCGAACGACTTCGCCGTGGTGCACGCAATTATTTATTTATTAAACTGCCGGATGGACAGAGGCAGGTGGGAGGGTAGTGAGGAAGCTTGCACCTGATGATGATTGCTTGTGTTGCAGTCGAAACGTCGTGATTATTTTTTTTATTTTTTTATTTCCCTACGTGACTTTACCGAAATAAACAAGAATATGAATCCCTGCAGTCATGAAAGCTTTAAATCGAAGCTTGCACCGTTTGTTTCAACTGCCACGCCAGGAGATCGAACCGGCGGCCTCTTTCATTTCAAGTCCAGCACGGTCACCATCGCACCACGGCAACAGCAGCAGCAGCGGCACACTCCGGTTTATGAACGATTCGTGCAACATTATATTCTGTTACATTTTGGCTAACGGAGCAAACACAATTTCATAAACGGGACAGAACAACAAAAAAACCCCACAAGAAACAATGCAAACAAGACGGTAAGAACATATAAAAGCAACAATCAATCCTTCATGTGAAATCACGTGTGCTGAATAGCGACAATCCGTTGACTCGCTGGGGAGCGTAAATTGTTAGGAGCCTCACTCCATCATGGAACGTGTTTAAATCTGGCTTCTTATCCGACCTTCATTGCATCTCAACTTTATTACTGCAACTCTCTCCCCTGCGGCATCCTAAAACCCCTTATCTCAAAACTCCGGATGATCTCAATTGCTGCCTCCTAGTGACCGCTCATGGAGGAGATGAAATCAACGGCGACGCAAGCGCTCGGAGTTTGCTGTGTTTCGAACTTTGGCTCGTTATGATGAAACATGAGGACTCAAAGACGAGCCCGGCCAGGCCGGCGGTCCACCCGTGGCTTCGGGACGAGGAGGGTCACCATGCCAGCCACGGGGTTTTCAAGTCTCGGTGTGCGTGACGTGTGCAGGGTAGACTCGCTGAGGAAGTGAAACGCGCTGGCAGTGGCATCGTCAGTTCTTTCTCACGTAGAGACCCAGAGACTCACATCGAGACCCAGAGACTCACACAGAGACCCAGAGACTCACATCGAGACCCACAGACTCACATCGAGACCCACAGATTCACATCGAGACCCATAGACTCACATTGAGACCCATAGACTCACATTGAGACCCACAGACTCACAATGAGACCCACAGACTCACATCGAGACCCACAGACTCACATCGAGACCCACAGACTCACATCGAGACCCACCGACTCACATCGAGACCCACAGACTCACATCGAGACCCACAGACTCACATCGAGACCAAGAGACTCACACAGAGACCCAGATACTCACACAGAGACCCACAGACTCACATCGAGAAATACAGACTCACATCGAGACCCACAGACTCACATCGAGACCCACATACTCATATCGAGAACCACAGACTCACATCGAGACATACAGACTCACATAGAGACCGATACACTTGCACAGAGACCCATAGAATCGATAGAGACCCATAGACTCACATAGAGACCGATACACTTGCACAGAAACCCATAGAATCGATAGAGACCCATAGACTCACAGAAACCGAAGGACTCACATAGGGACACATAGACTCATGGAGACCCATAGACTCACATAGAAACCCATGAACTCACACAGAGACTCATAGACTCATAGAAACCCATAGAATCACAGAGAGACCGAAGCTAAAACCGAAACCCATGTACTCACACAAAGACCCACAGATCCACAGCGACACGGAGACTAACGTAGAGACCCAATGCTGGTGCACCACCAAAGACAAAGACTCCCCCCGTATAGCCTTAACAGACTGTTGGGGCAAGTGCTGTTAGCGAGCACTGGTGCACCACCACCACCACCATTTGCGTTTCCATTATTAACGAATCCACCTGCACGCGTCAGCACCCGACGCTGTAACAACGCGAGGCGGAGTGAGTGGCCTGCTGCTCAGGCTGCAGTCCCCAGGGGCCACAAGATGTCAGACGCGGGCGAGCAACCCCCGTGCCGTCTGGCAACGCCCGTGCACCGCACCCTGGGCATCGTAACACCGCCTCCGACAAATTGAAACACATTCCTCCTGCGGAGGGAGCTGGTAGGAACGTTGGGTTGCTCGGTCAATGGCCTGCAGGGTCAACGGCGGCGTGGTGTATTCCGCAAATATGCCCGACTGTGAGGGCGGGCACAAGCCGGCGTGAGTAGGTTAAACGTTGAGTTTTATAAGGGCACCACGGGGTGACCAGCCCCTCCCCACCCAGCTCCACCCCTCCCACCCCCCACCCAGCTCCTCCCCACCCTCCCCACCCAGCCCCTCCCCACCCTCCACACCCAGCCCCTCCCCACCCTCCCCTCCCCACCCAGCCCCTCCCAACCCTCCCCACCCAGCCCCTCCCCACCCTCCCCTCCCCACCCAGTCCCTCCCTCCCCACCCAGCCCCTCCCTGCACGACGGACGGACACAATAATCCCTTGTGGGCTGGTGTAACCAGGAGGTTCCTACCAGTAACAGGCCTCATTGAAATAAATTAACAATACACACACACGCGCGCGCTACATTAAGCACTATTGCCGTTATAATTATATCAATTGGCGATTAGCCCATTGACTTTCGACCAGGACCAAACTTTTTGGTCAATTACTCTGTTAATATAATCAGTTGCAACTCGAGCGGATATACAAAGACAAACGATCTCCCGAAGAGTCAACTTTAGCCGTTGGGACAAGTGCTGTTAGCGAGCACCTGCGAATGAACACCCACACATCCACACACATCCACACCAACAAACACACCACGCTCCCACGTGTAGCCAAAATAGACTGTTGGGGAAAGCGCTGTTAGCGAGCACCTATTCAGGCTGGCACGGTGCACGAGACGGTGGTGTAGACAGCACCATACCCACCCGCCTTTGTTTACACGAAGCACCAGGTACTAATTTGAGGCTGAGTCGCCCTAGACGAGGCCCAGGATTGGTTCAGGTATCAACCGCCACGTTAGCCATGGCCGCGGATCGAACTCAGGTCACCGGGTTTGTAGTGCAGATTGGAAACCACTGCACCACCACTTCAACACATCAATAAACCTTCACAAAGATCCCCATCATAACCTAAATAGACTGTTGGGGCATGTGCTGTTAAGGAGCACCTATGAAGGCCTGCACAGCACAAAAGGGGGCGGGTGGCCATCACCAATCCCGGTCACATTTGTCTCCCCAATGCTATTGTTTACACTCCACACCATGTAGTCGTTAAGGCTGAGTCGACCTAAGGGAGGCTCAAGACTGGTTCAGATATTCATCACTGATGGCTGTAAGCGGGAATCAAAAGTGGGTCGCCGGGTTCGTAGCGCAGTGCACAGACCACTGCACCGCCGCTCCCCTACCTAAACACAAAGCTCCCCTGAATAGCTTTCAACAGACTATTGGGGCAAGTGCTGTTAGCGAGCACCCTAACCCCGACACACAAAGACTCCCCGTATAGGCTTAAAAGACTGTTGGGCAAAGTGCTGCTTTGAAAAGCCCTAACAAAGACACCAACACACACATGCACCTACAATCTTGATATGGCTATTGTAATAATAATCATGGCTTATATATAAATGAAAAATATTTGCAGGACACAGAAATTCGTAGACTTTTTCTTTTTAAATCGAGTTGCAGCTTCTCGGGAAGGCTCACGGCAGAGACCGTGCGGCTGCGATGATCCGGGGCGGCTCGGAAGCCGCGGTGACCGTTCGCACTTCCCCGATCGTCGCGAAGTCCCGAGGTCAAGCCCCTCGCTCTGACAGCTGCTTCTGCGCGGTGGTGCCCGGCGAGGCATCGTCGGGCGATGGCAGCGGAGGGAGCTTCTGCGAGTCGACCTCCTCCTCCTGCTCCTCCTCTTCTTCCTCCGCCTCCTCCTCCGCCTTCTGCACCGGGAGGCTCAACGCCGTCTTCCAAGTGGCGGAGGCCTCGTGCGGGAACGACGTCGTCAGGACGGAGATGGTGGCGGCGAGGGCAGCCACGGACCGGACGCCGCCGCGCGCGCTCAACGACGACAGCGAGGCCGCCGGCGCCCTGGACCTCAGCGTGAGCGCCCAGCGATGGTGCCGGGGGTCGGGCGGTGTGGGTCGCGGCGCAGCGGCGCTCTTGAGCGGCCGACGTGCCGACTTCGAGCACCCCACGCGTCTCGTAATGGCTCCCAAGGTGGCGCCCCCTCTCTCCTCCGCTTCGTCTTCCTCGTCCTCCTCCCTGTCTTCGTCATCGTCATCCTCCACTCCCTGAGGTCTCAGACTCAGCTTCTGCAGCGGAGGTGCCGCCACCTTTGCGATGGAGATGTTGTAGCGAATTCTCGGCTTCGGTGTGCGCGGTTCGGGAAGCGCAAAGTTTCGTGCCGCTGATTTTGTCGCACGACGCTGCTGCTGCTGCTGTTGATGCTGCTGCTGATGATGATTTTGCTGATGCTGCTGTTTTTGTCGAGGCACCAGCAGGCCGAGGTTTAGGTAGGGCCTTGACGACGGCCAGCTCGGGCGCGAGTGCGGGTCGCTGGGGTCCCCGTTGTAGAGCAGCGTGAAGTCTCGGCGAGTCTGCAGCGGCATGACCCGCTGGCCTCGGCGCACCTTCTCAAACGTCTCCAGCGCCAGGTCTAGGGGCACGCGACAAGAGCGAGTCCGCACACGTCGACAATGTCCACATTTTAAACATCACCCATAAATTGCTAATTTTGGGAACTACTTCAGATTGTATCTGTGAAACACAGCAGCGTCTTCATTCGTGGTGATAGCCTGCGCTACAAGAATGGTGGAATGAAATACTAGACAAACTAAATAATTAACCATTATTAATTAAAAGTCCACAATAACCGTATCGTCCGTTTTGCAATCACAAAGGCATGGGAATCTGACATCGTGATAATCGCCATATCGTGAACACGTACACAATATCGTATCATGAAAAAAATCACATCATGGCAATTCGGGGTGGAATGATTCATCAGCGTTTGTAACGATGCATGAACCCAATCCGGCTCGCGATTCAAATCAAGCACCGATCGCGGCGATCGTCGCGGCCACCAGCGGCAACAAGAATCACGCCCGGGGGGCATCACGCGCGACAGACGATGAAAACGCCATCGGATTCTCGTCGCGCGCGGTCAGCTGACGCTCGCCTAAGTCGGCTGGCACACCGACGCCAAACGGCAACGCATCGACGCGCCGTTTCCGCCTCTGCAGGTGCACGTACCCAGGGTCTCGTTGACCACCTGCGGGATGACCTCCTTGAGCACCATGCAGTTGGTCTGCAGCGCGGGGTTGCAGTTCATCTCCAGCAGCCACACCTGCCGGTCGGGAGGGGGGGGGGGTATGATGGGAAAAAAATTGGGGGTGGAGGGGTAGCGGGGGGCAGCAGTGCCGAGGTGGAAGGAATGAAAGTCGAGCAGAGGTCTGGGTTAGAGCACCGTGTTGCAATGGACAGCAGGACATATGTTTAACTTCTTTCGCACCTTATGCAGCCAACCGTGGAAATCGGAGGTGCAGTTGGTGTGCTGCCAAGGCTAACCAGAGAGCCTGGGACCGGTTCAAACTCCACCTGTTCTCGTCAGTAGTAATATTTTGCCGTTCGACCGTATGGTACAGGGCAGGCAGCCCCGTGTCCGTTCGCTGATGGCTCTACCCTGTGGCAGTGATGCTTTTATGTGGCATTGTGTACGGAGGAGCGGGGGCTTAGGCAGAATGCACCGCTAGAAGGGATGATTGCCGGTGGTTTAGACTAACGGTGTAGCGGCAGCCAAAGGAGAGAACACACCTACGGAGATGGAGCGATGAAATCAGCTCGTTGTGCAGACAAGTGGCGGATCCCCGGAGCGGGCAATTGCCCCCATCGCTCCATAGTTTATAGATCCGCCTTTGTGTGCAGGAGCACATGCGATCCACCAACCCCAACGCCACCCTGCGCGGCCACGGTACCTTGAAGTCCTCGTCGATGAGGAAGTCGCAGCCGATGAGGTCGAAGAGGCCGAGTTTGCCCTCCAGCTTGGACTTGGTGGCCAGGAAGCAGTGGGTCATCACCTGCTGCATGCGCTTCTGTTGTGGCACGGGGTTGGGCGGGGGGGGGGGTGGGTTGGAGTGAGATTAACCATACCATAGTGTCAAGGCTAGTGTTAGGCCTAGAGTCTGGCCTAGTGTCAGAGCTAGTGTCAGGGCTAGTGTCAGGCCTAGTGTCAGGCCTAGTGTCAGGGCTAGTGTTAGGCCTAGTGTCAAGCTTAGTGTTAAGCTTAGTGTCAGGGCTAGTGTTAAGCTTAGTGTTAGGCCTAGTGTCAGGGTGAGTGGTGGGGCGATTGTCACCGGGCCCTCACAGTGAAGGTGGTGAGGACCCAGTCCTTGGGCAGCCCCTTGTGTGGGGCGCAGTGCTCGTTGACATGGTCGTTGAAGCGGCTCATGGTCCACACAGTCTCCTCCTTCACCTCCTGGTACACGGGGCTCTTCTTCTGCATGTACTGCCAGGGGAAGGGGTCAGGGGTCAGGGGTCACGCTTTACAAATGAGAGGCCAAGCCAACCGAGCAAGAGTGGAGGTCTACTCGCCGAGTCTAATCCCAAAAAAAATTATATATTGCTGGCCACCCACCCTGTGATAGGTGGCCACCCACCCCCGGCATAGATGCGCCATGCTGCCCTTCATTGGCGCTTGCTAACAGCACTCCCCCCAACAGCCTTGTGAAGGTCATGCGGGGAAAATCGTTGTCTCTCTGTGTGTGCGTGCATACGCGCGTCGTGTGTGCGTGAGCTCACCTGGTTGGTGAGGTGTGCCGTGAGGTCGTTGGACTCGGGGCTGTAGCTCTGGCAGCTGAGCCGCGCGTACCCGTGGCGGAACAGGACGATGGGCGGTGCCGCGCTGGCGATGAGCATGTAGGAGCGCACGTCGAACTTGCGCCCGTCCAGCAGCAGCGGGTTCGTCACGTACCTGCGGGCGGCAAACCGACCCCCAACCCCCAACCACCACGCACGTTCGACAAAATAATATAATGCATCGTTAATAATTAATTTGCTTTAATACTGTTTTTTGTGTTTTGTTTGTTGTCCTTCCCCCGCACCTACGATTAGCACGGTTGGCTACGTACGATGGGAAAGAAATTTAACGTGCATACGTAATCGTTTAGTACGTGTGGTTTTCGAGCCATTGTCATAGCGCGAGTCTGTCGATTGTGGATGGGCCTCATCGCCCATCTTCGAACCCTGGTGGAAGATGGTCATCATCCGCGACTGCGAGGGATTGCCAAAGGAGAAGATCATGGAGCAAGGCGCTGCTGTGTTTCATAGACACAGTCTGCAGTAGTTCGACAGTCGAGGGCGATGCTCCTCTGTGTATGTGTGTGGTGTGAGATCCCAATTGAGTGGCTTGCGGTGTAATCACTCGAATTTGGCAACTTTTAACCGTTTCAAATGATTTACACCATTGGTACCTCATTTGCCAGTAAAAAATATGATAATTGTTTTTTTACCCTTTTATCTGGCAACAAAACTGACACTTTTTTTTACGAGGAGTCACGTTTGCATAGACCACAATACCTGCAGTCATAATGCAAACAAAAACATAACTCTGATAATGAGGACAGTGCATACATTATCAGAGTTATGTTTTTTGTTTGCATTATGACTGCAGGTATTGTGGTCTATGCAAACATGATTCCTCGTAAAAAAGGTGTCAGTTTTGTTGCCAGATAAAAGGGTAAAAAAACAATTATCAATTATCATTTCAAATGATGTCGTGGGACTGTTAACGACCACCGCGAAGCAGGCGCGGTATTTTATGTCTTAAAGAAAACCCAATGGTATTAAGCAGGGGGGCCTGCCGGATTCAAACCGCGAACAACACTGAGGTGGCCGGGTTAGGGTTAGATGTCAGAGACATTGAGTTGACTCTGCTGAGGCTGTCACTTGAAGTGTGAATGAAGAATGACTTCCAAAGTAGTTCTGAGACATCATCTTCCGGTTGTCGGTGCGCTGACAACTCTCAAGTCGACCGAGCTGCGCGTTTGATCGACTCCTCTCATGTCTTTGTGGTGCGTGAGCTCGCAATGGGTGTGAGTGGTGAGTGTGTGGCGAGCGACCGAGCGCTCACCTCTGCACGATGCGGGCCTGCGGCACGTGGGCGCGCGGCGTGCGGGGCCCCACGTCGGCGTCAAGGAGGAGCCGCTCGCGGAGCGCCGCCACGTCGCCTGCCGAGCGCAGCAGGAAGATCCCGCGGCCCTGGTTGAGGCCCGTCGGCTTGCAGATCCACTTCTCCCCCTCTGCTCGCCCCGCATACCGGTGGAGGGGTAGATGAGAGCGGGCGGTTTGTACGAGCCGCGCGAGCCCCCGCCGGGAGATGCGGCTCCCCGTGGGTCGACCTCTACCTGCTGGCGATGCCGCACCTGGCTTTCGTTCCCACGGGGGCGAGGAGCGGACGACGTCGACCGCACGTCGACCGCCTCCGGCATGGCACGGCACCATCCGTTTCGGCCGGCCGCTTCGTCGGACCGGTTGCGACGCGCCGGCCTGACCACGTCGGGACCGAATCTCCCCGACTTTACCGGGCCCCGCTGCCCTGGGTTCCAACTGAGCTCTGTGCTGCACGATTCAAATCACTCCCCTAAATTCACAAAGCATTCTTTCAGCAAATGCCTCTCCTGCTAAGCGTTTGAGGTCCTCATGCGCCGTGACCTGCGCTCCTCTGTCAGACACGATTTGGACATCTGGACATTTGTGAAAAAGAGCTTTATAGATCATCAGATTCCTGACGAGCAGGTCGGGCTTTGAAACGCGACGCAGCACAGCGCTCACCCTGGTAGGAGTCGAAAAACTCGTCCCTCTCCCCACGCACGTCGAGGCGCAGCGTGTGCGGGAAGAAGTCCTCCATCTTCAACATCCTGCCAATCGCCAGACCAGTCGCCAGACCAATCAGCAACCAACCAATCAACTAATTGAGCAACCAATTAATCAATCACAAAACAATCGACCAAGTCATCAATATACTAATACACCAAGCAAACAGTCAATCAACCAATCACTAATCAATCAATTAATAATCCAACCAATCACATGAATCTCGCATTGCCTCATATGGACTTCACATGAACTTCACACGGACACACAAAATTTCTCCTGTGGCCTCACACGGACCCCACAAAGACCCACGCGAGTGGGCTCACCTGGGCTGGGAGGTGACTCGCAGCTTGCTGATGATGCGCTCGTAGTCGCGCAGGCTGCACAGGAGGCCGATCTTGCTGGTGAGCACCTTGTTGTTCTGGATTTGGTAGAGCAGCTGCTGCCCTGTGGGCGCAACGATACAGCGCGATGATACAGCGCGACGCCACGCGGCTTCACGTCACGCACACACCTTGCAGAAGGCAGTGCAGCACAGTCCGTCCTTCTACTGTATGGAGAGACCTCATTTAACGTGCGGTGTTCGCACGTTAACTCGTTTTCGCGACAACGCGGTTCTTCCATGAGGGAACACGTTTTCACACAACGTGGAACGCGCGCCGTTATAACGCGAAACGCACACCCCGTTATAACGCGGTTTCTGAGCGGTCGACGACGAACTACTTTCTTGAGCTGCGTGGCTGAGCGGTTCAATATAGTAGGCGGAATGATACAGTAATGCGGCGGTGTAACCTCAGTTATTTGTTTTGCCGTCTGTGGTGTGCGTACGTCGTGTTTCGCCACACGTTATCGTTACATTATGGGGAAATCGTTTTTCGCTTCACGCTTTTTTCCCCTTAACGCGCACTTTTCAGGAACGCACCTATCACGTTAAACGAGGACTTACCGTATACTGGTCCGGAGTTGTGCGGAGTGTTGTGGCATGGTATGGGGTGGTGTGACGCGGTGCGGAGTATTGTGACGCAGAGTGGTGTTTCGCGGTACGGCGTGGTGTGACGTGGTACGGAGTGCTGTGACGCGGTGAAGAGTATTGTGACGCAGAGTAGTGTGACGCGGTACGGCGTGGTGTGACGTGGTACGGAGTGCTGTGACGCAGTGAAGAGTATTGTGACGCAGAGTAGTGTGACGCGGTACGGCATGGTGTGACATGGCGTGGAGTGAGCGTGGCATCGCACCCTCGCGGAAGGCCGTGTATGCGGAGCGGGACTTGAGCTCGCACCACTTGAGGCGGTAGTCCTCCCTCGTGCGGTCCGACGTTCTCTCCCAGCCTCGCCTCAAGCAGTACTCGCTCACCCTGCCCCATGCACACAAAGACAAAGGCTCTTCCGTGCGGCCTTTACCAGCCTATTGCGGCAAGTGCTGTTAGCGAGCGGCACCCACGAAGGCTGGTGGCGCATGAGGGGACGGGTGGCCAGCACCACGCTAACCTTAAATAGCCAGTCGTTCATAAAAGTTGTAGGCAGTATAGTACTATAGTAATAGAGCAAGTGCAGAATCACTGAACCGGAATTTATAACTTGAAAACATTTAGCGCGGGGCCCTTGAACGTGCGAGGCCCGTAGCATTTGTAGCAAGTTTTGCTACTACAATAATCCAGCACTGAATGCAACGCGCTAACCACTGAAGCTGAGTCTACCTAGGGGAGGTTCTCACTGGGTGCTCATCACGTCAGGCTTAGCTCTCCTAGGCGAGTGGCTTGCTCGGTTCGTGCTATAGACTTGCGTTCGAATTAGAGGACAGTGTGAGGTTAGGACTCGGGTTAAGGTGAGGATTGGGTTGCCAACTGTTCAGGTTTGACCTGCTACAGTCCAGGAATCGGCAATTGCGTTCGGGTGGCAGCAGGGATAGACTTGTACCGAGAGCTGACACCGGTGCCGCTGTGTTGAACATTGTTACATTTTACTGCACAGTGATCGCAGACCTAGTGCTGACTGAGAGATGTATGTATGTTGAGCTTCTTTCGCACCGTACGTAGCCGACCGTGTTAATCGGAGGTGCGACATATGCCCGGATTGGTGTTAACAGTGGAAAAGTTGGCAACTCTAGGTCGGGGCAGCAGGCGTTAGGGGTTCACTCATGGTCAGGGTTAAGAGTGTTAGGGCCAGATTAGAAAGAGCATCGGGGTTAGGCTTAGAGTTATCAGCATGACTAATACGAGTGCTCAGGTCAGGGCCAGTATCCGTGGTAACGGAAGTGCCGGGTGCTCACAAGGCCGCTCCGTTGTTCCCTCCGATGTAGAAGAAGGGTCCGGAGCTCCGCGTCTCTCCCAGCCGACCAGGGCGGCCCCCCTCGCCTCCCTGACGGCCCCCCTTTCCTCCTCCCTGACTCCCTCCCTTTCCCCCCTGACCTCCTCCTTCGCCACCCTGGCGGGTCCCCTTCCCTCCTTGAGCCCCTTCATTGTCTCCCTGTTTCTCCCCCTCTCCTGCTTGATCAGTCCCCTGTTCTCCAGGAGTGCCCTCTCCTCCAAGAGTCCCCTCTCCCCCACGGCCTCCTCCTCCTGCAAGAAGAATTCCCTCCCCCGCTGCTCGCCGAAGCCTCTTCTCTCCTCCCCGTGGGCCCCTCCGTGCCCCAGGGTGTACCGACCCCCCCGTGGGCCCCTCCCCACACGGGCCGCCTCCCAGCGAGCCCCCGTCGTGGGCACCGACCTCCGCCACGCGACGAGCGTCGACCACGGCGCCACCTGATCCCGTGCGACGCACAGACACACACGGGCGGCCTTACAATACGGATGCACAACTGCACAGGCGTCGAAGATCTCTTTTTTTTTACCACACAACCGAGCTGCGCCAGGGCAGGCAGCGCCGCGGCAGCCTTCCGAGGCAGCCTGGCGCAGCTCAGGAGGTGTCGGTTTGTTTTTTCCACTGCAGAAGCCGCTTGCAATTGAACGAGTCGGGACGCGGCGAAGCCCCCCATGCTGGCTCTGTTGTGGTCATGCCAGCGGAAGAGCGTAAAAGCGACCGCTTCTGTAGATGTCGTTTCGCATTCCTTAACGGCCACAAACCAAGCGTCGGCATCGCACTAATCGGCTCCCCGGGGGGAACATTTTCAACCTGACAACAAAACACTGCGCGCGCACTCTTATTTCTTTTGCGCGCTCCGTCACTTCGCATGCTCACGTGCGCACGCCACCAGACAGCTTACACAGGAAGCAGCCTATGAGGCCACGGTCTGCTCGGACGATTCCAGGTGCAATCAATGCCGGCAATCATCACCGGCAATGCATCGACCACGAGCGCCGATGGTAACTCGGGTGGGTTAATGGAATGGAGAGACAGAATTCTCTCTGGGCAATCAAAGTAAACATGGATGAAAAGTGTGTATGTATGCTGACCAACGATTGGTCTACAGGTTGTATATGAACCAGGTAATTCGGGATAGGATAGGCCTAGTATTAGTTGCTAGGCGATTAGGGATGGGTAGGCCTAGTACTAGTTGCTAGGCGATTAGGGATGGGTAGGCCTAGTACTAGTTGCTAGGCGATTAGGGGTGGGGTAGGTCTAGTACAAGTGACTATTTAGGTAACAGCCATTCCTTTATGCAGGCCATTATTACCAGCCAGTTAGCCAGTCACCCACTCAATACAATACAACATATTACTTATTAGAAAATCAATCAGAATGTCTTCTGTTGCGTTTGTCCAGATCCCACTCATGAATGGATTTTGAAGCAGCCATTTTTTTCAGGTGCAGAAAGGAGTGACGTCATCAGGCAGCACAGTCACGTGCGCTCCATCTCCGATCTGATTGGAAGTTACCTCCCCCGTTGCCCACTAGGGGGCAGCACTAGAGGGCAGCTTGAATGAGGATTCTTCAGATTTGGGTGAACAATGAAGATTGCCGGCGACGATTGCCATCAAATTGCCCTCGTGCATCATGGCCTGAGCTACTCACCTGCCACCAACTCTTATGCCCTGATCATGTCCAAACACTTACCAGACATACAATAAAGACAAAGGCCCGTGGCTCTGGAGAGCTTATGAACCTCCGATTAGCATGGTTGGCTATGTACGATGCGAAATAAGTTCAGCATAAATACAGTAGCAGACTCTTGGGGCAAGTGCTGTTAGCGAGCACCTATTAAGGCCGGCATTGGCACACGAGAGAGTAGGAGGCCAGCACCACGCCTGGCTGCCTTTGTCTCCCTAGAGGCGATGTTTACACCCCTCACCACGTATTCATTTGAGGCTGAGTCGACCCAGGAAAGGTGCAGGACCAGTTCAGATAATCATCACTGGTGTTGGCCATGAACGGGAATCGAACTCGGGTCGACGGGCTCGTAACGTGGCGCAGCGCTAACCGCTACACTACCGCTCTCCACCAGACATACAAACACATGCACACACGTGCACACGATAATCCAGGGGTTCTGAACTCCTGGGCCGCAAAATCTTTTCACGGATGGCACAGACTGCGGCATGGATACCGTGCAGGAGAAATGTTAGCGGCACGCGTGGAATGTAAGTGCCACACGAAACTAAAAAACCTTACTAACACAAAACACCATTACACTAGAAAAATATATTTTTTATTTTACCAGATAAGGCCCACTGAGATATGTCGCTCTTTTCAGAAGCGACCTGGCCATCACAAATGATAGCTCAGTGCTCTTCGTGTGGAATTTTATAGCAGCCAAGATTCTCTACAACGTGGAACAACGTGGGAAGCGAATGCTATTACAGTAAAACCTTGGATTGGGAGTAACTTGGTCTGCGAGCAATTTTTTAAAATAAATATTAATTTGATAAACGAGCGAGGTCTTGCAATACGAGTAGTACGTATACGCTTTGTCTGCCGAGCGTCACGTGATCACAACTGATATACAAGTGCTTTGATATACGAGTGCTTTGGATTACAAACACGTTTCTGGAACGAATTATGCTCGCAATCCAAGGTTTTACTGTACTAACACCACGTTAGCTAGAGGCATGGCTAGAGGCGATCCTTGTCTCTGGCATAGCTTTAGTAACCTGGAGAGGGGGTGGGTGGTGGGGGGCACGAGGGGCTTGGGGGGGACTCGTCGCTGGGAGGGATGATGACCGATGGTCAATAATATAAAATGGAG
The DNA here is from genome assembly GCF_964198595.1 of Lampetra fluviatilis. Lineage (NCBI taxonomy): Eukaryota > Metazoa > Chordata > Hyperoartia > Petromyzontiformes > Petromyzontidae > Lampetra > Lampetra fluviatilis. Next base: position 6,491,113 of record NC_136310.1, read on the forward strand.
TGGGCAGCTGAGAAACGGGACGCTTCCGAGAGATAACGTCCACCGAAGAGATGGAGCGATGAAATCAGTTCGTGTCCAGGTGCTCGGTTGGATTAAAACATCGCAGGATCGTGATAGGAGGCGGTGTCTTAGGGAAGGCCTTCATCCAGCAGCTGTTTGACCATGGCTGATGGTGAGGCTTTACCCTTTCTGGCACAAATACGGGAAGTGTTAAGATGTTCAAACATCCAAATTGACACCTATTACAATGTATCAAAGTCTGCATGAACCACACATAATTGTGGTAAAAAACAATTATGCTTTGATCATGTCCGCATTGTCCGTGAAACCGATTGGCTCTGTCTCACCGGCGCTAGAGAGCAAAGGCCGCCAAACGGCGAACAGTACAAGGACAATGCCGTCGCCATAGGATTAATGACTCGGGTTAAGCGGTTACATCTATGGGACCCTTTTGCCAGTGTCAACATAGTGACTGATAAAATGCACGACTGTTGTTATGTTGCGTACGAGGAAATAAGTCTTAAACAAATAGAAAAATAAGCATTTTTTTCACAATTTAACTATTTACTCTACACATGAACGAATATCATTGTAGATCCAAACGTGAAAAGCACTGCGAATTAAAAACAGGAGCCAGCGTGGGTTTCTTTACGTTTATTGAAATTTTACAAACGTACTACGGACGTCAGCACGTAGCGCGTGTAATAGCGAGATTCCGCTAGTCGTCGAGCGGATGACATTGTTATTATGATTATTTTAGCGTTTGACTCTTTTCAACTTTTGGATCTACAATAGGTCAATTAAATGTTACTCAGACAGCTCGCACACTCGGCCTCCGGTTGTAACCTCGCCGCACACGTGCCCACAACTGCCGGTGAATTCTCACAAACAGTACGGCCTCACGAGTTGACGCTGGACGGATGACGATTGATGGTGATGATTACGATGGTCATGATGATGATGGTGATGGTTATGATAGTGATGATTACGATGGTGATGGTTATGATAGTGATGATTACGATGGTCATGATGGTTATGATGCTTATGATAATTACGATAATTACGATGTTGACGGTGAAGATGGCGCTGTGTGGTGGATGCTGGCCCGGCTAAGAACTCTCAGTATAACCAACTGGTAGCCGTGCTGCTGTGAAACATCAACCGAACCCGCCGACTCGCCTAAAAGGGCGCTTAGATTCATCGACGCGAGTTCCACGTGAAGCGCCATTGTTGTCTGTGACGTCAGGATCTCACCAACGAGAACAATGCATCTCTCTCTCGCCCTCTTTATCAAGCCGAGCCACATCACGCAGCTCCAATAACCAAGAAACTATCTATTCTGAAGAATTTTTTTGTAAAATTGATTGGAAGCTCATCAGACAGAAAAGTGCATGTAGGCTGGATACGAACACGAGTAATATAACAATAATACAACGATGCAAAAACTGACTCATAGGTAGGTTGCCACCTGTCTGGGTTTTTACCTGGGTATGGCGTGGGTTTGTATGTATGTTGAATTTCTTTCCCACCCTACGTAGCCAACCATGTGGACAGCCCAGGAATAGGCGTCCGTATTTTTGTGGCGGCAGGGATTCATTTGGTGCCGGTACTGCATTGAACTTGATTGAAGTTTCATTGCAGCTGATATATAATATACCAGATTCTGGCTGGGAAACATGTCCACGTTTTGGCCTACGTACATATAAGTACGTTCAACTTCTTTCGCACCGTACATCGCCAACAGTGCTAATCGGAGGTGCGGGGGGGGTAGGGGAGAAAAGGTGGTGACTGTGCAGCAAGAGGCGCGGTGTGTGTGGCCGCGGGACCGGTCCTCCCATCCCGCCTTGCGCCGCCACGTGACGTCGGGCACGTGGCGTCGCTCACACCGCCGACTCAATAAAGAGAGCCACGGTCGCGTTCGGCGGCGACGTCACAACGCCGCGCGGATGCGAGGACCGAGCCGATGGCCGTCGCGCACCGCTCGACGGCCCGTCTCGAAACCGCCGCTCCTGCGCGTCGCGACCACGATCATCCCTCGGGCCATGCGGCCCGCGGTCACAAAACGACGAAGAGCAGAACGACGATCGCCTCGAGCGTCAACGCCACGGCCAGCGTGACTGTGGCCAATCCGAACTCGTCACCTGGGAGCCCCGTGCGGCCGCCCCCTGGGGACTTCGCGGCCCCCTGCGGCCACCCCGGCGTCTCGCCCTCCTCCTCTGCCGCCCGCAACCCTCCGCCCACCGCCGCCACGGCCGCCACCACCTCCCACGTTCGCCGGTCCGCGCGGACCCCCCGCGCGTCCCGCCGGCTCCGCGTCGACGATTCTCTGCCGCCGCCGCCGTCGACGTCGTCGCCGCCGCCACCGCCTTCACCGGCGGCGGCACGCCGAACGGGCGCCGGTGCCACCGACGGCTCGCAGGTTGATGCCCGCCGATGCCGCCGCCGTCTCTCCCGCGAGGACCCCACCAACGTCTGCTGCTTCTCCGCGGAGACTTCCTGGAGCGGCAGCAGAGCGGAGGAAGAATGCTGGAAGCCGGAGGATTCCTCCTCCTCGTCGTTGTCGTCGTTGTTGTTGTTGCCGTGCGGCGGAGAGTCCGCTGGTTTCGTCGTGACGAGCCACTGGTCATGCGACGGTGGTGGCGGTGGTGGTGAATTCTCGACCCCGCGATGTTGTTGTTGTTGTTCATGTTGTTTTTGTTGTGGCCCTGTCTGTGCCACGTGGCCCGCGTCCTCGCGCTCCGCGCCCTCGTCTGGACAGAAGATCGACTTGGGGCCGGGAAAGTCTCGGCGGCAGCGACCCCACGCGTGCTCGCTGCAGTGGCTGCAAGACCAACGGCACAAACAAACAACAACGACACTGGTTTGTCATTTATATGCATTCATGAATCGCCCCCCACTTCGCGCAAAAAGGGCACACAAGTGACGTCATCACATCTATCTATTTAAGGAACGAAACGGGAGGATTTCTCCACAAATCTGGCTGCTGCCTGATGAATCTAGTTGTAATTACCGGCGAAACGTCGTACTCAGATGGTAAATGTTGTGGCTTGGCTCTCCAACACACCGGTTAGTGCTGTACTAGTGTAACGGGTGTATGTGACGTAGGAAAAGTTGATGGAGACAACACCTATTTATTACAAATAAATTCAGTACAACAGAGTAACGACTCTAACACTTGAAGAGGTATCGGCCTCTTCACCCAGTCTATTAGAGGAAGTGTTCCCCAGCTAACGCTCCCCGTTAACTCCCTACTTCTCTCTATCCCAGACCTTCCCCAAATGTAGGCTAGCTAACCTGGCCAGGTTCCGACCCTCAGCCACACGAGTCTGGCCCTTACAAGGACATCGGACCTCGCTGCTCTGAGGTCGCCCCACTGGCTTGCCCTGCTCGGCTCTTACAAGCACAGCGAGTCAGGGTAGTTCCAGGTCTAGCTAGCTGTGGCCTTCAGTCTTCACTGGCTCTTCATCTTGATCTGTACCTAACGACTGCCACAAGCTCTCTGTGTGGGATCCCAGCCTCTCCCCCACACAGCCCCCCAGGGTGGTAACCGTTTGCGGACGTGGATGTAGACACCCCAGTGTAACTGCCCGTTTCTCCCCGTTATGTAACACCTCTACACTAGTAACGAATTGGCACGTTCTGTTCACGTGACAAACCTCACTAATTCTCTGGGTCCCACAGTGTGTCTAGTGCAAGTCTCCGACTACGAGTAGTGAGTGTACTAGTGGTGAGTGTAGTGGTGAGTGTAGTAGTAGTGAGTGTAGTAGTGGTGAGTGTACTAGTGGTGAGTGTACTAGTGGTGAGTGTACTAGTGGTGAGTGTAGTGGTGAGTGTAGTGGTGAGTGTACTAGTAGTGAGTGTAGTAGTGAGTGTAGTGGTGAGTGTACTAGTGAGTGTACTAGTGGTGGGTGTAGTGGTGAGTGTAGTGATGAGTGTACTAGTTGTGAGTGTAGTGGTGAGTGTAGTAGTGGTGAGTGTACTAGTGGTGAGTGTACTAGTGAGTGTACTAGTGGTGAGTGTACTAGTGTCGATTGCCCATTTGTTTGTGTTTCTCCCTTGTGATGGGACTTTGTATGATGCACGTTGAGATGTATAAGGGCACGGGGTGTGCGTGTGTGTAATCAGGTCGGCAGCACTGATAAGTGGTCGACAGCTAACACATCAGCCCACCCCCACCAACACAAACAATTCGGTAGGGATGGCTGGGGGGGGTAACCGCCTCCCCCCCTTGTGACGCGCACCTGACGCACACTCCCTGCAGCCACGTGCTGATGGAGCGGAAGTGATAGCGCGCGTCGCCGTACGCCGCCGAGTCGAAGCGGTAGGAGGGGAACTCCTGCACGCGGCCGCGGCGCCAGCGGGCAGCCACCGTCCGCTCGCCGTCGCCCGCCCACACCTCCACGTGCACCACGCCGTGCGGGTGCCGCTTGGCTGCACACGCACAAAGACAAAGATCCCCCGTGTAGCCTCAACAGACTGTTGGGGGCAAGCGCTGTTAGCGAGCACCTATGAAGGCCGGCACGGCGCGCGAGGGGGTGGGTGCGCGAGCAGCCACGTCACGTCCGGCCGCCTTTGTCTCCCCAGTGGCGATGTTTACACACCGCACCCAGGTACTCATTCGAGGCTGAGTCGACCTAGGGGAGGCCCAGGACCGGTTCGGATAATCGTCCGTCACCGGTGTTGGCCTCGAGCGGGAATCGAACTCGGGTGCCGGGTTCGTTTCGCGCTGATCCAGCGAATTTCAACACGCGCGCGCGCACAAAGACAAAGATCCCCCCCCCATGTAGCCTCAGCAGACTGTCCCCCCTAGTCCCGGGTCCGCTAGACCCACCACCCCCGTACCCTTGGGGTTGAAGTAGGTGGCGGTGGTGAAGACGAGGTCCCCGGGCTGCATGTCGGCGGCGCCGCTCACGTCGAGGGGCAGCGTGTCGTACAGGTAGGCCTGGTTCCACGGCCCCACCGAGAAGCCCAGCTCGGCGCGAAGGTCCATCAGCGCCCTCCGCACCAGCCCGCAGCAGTCGAGGAAGAGCGGCGACTCGAACTCGGGACCTGGAGTGGTACGGAGGGGCGCGGGGGCAGCGAGCGGCACTCGAGGAGGGCTTTTCGGCGGGTCGGGACAGTTTAAGTGAGGACAGAGAGACGTGGCAGAAATGGAGATGCCGAGAGACGCGAAACTTCGAGAGGGAAGATCCCAAACACTCCGGGGCAGCGGCTTACGTCGAATGCTTTCGAGCCAAATTGTGCGCGAGAATCTTGGGAGAGCTGTTTCTTTTAGCACGGACGCGTGCGTGAAATTACACTGGCACGATACTGGTAGGAACCTCCTGCTTACACAAGCCCACAGGGGATTATTGCGTCCGTCGTGCAGATGAGGGGCTGGGTGGGGAGGGAGGGGCTAGGTGGGGAGTGGAGGGTGGGGAGGGGAGGGGCTGAGTGGGGAGGGTGGGGCTGGGTGGGGAGGGGCTGGTCACCCCGTGGTGCCCTTATAAAACTCAACGTTTAACCCACTCACGCCGGCTTGTGCCCGCCCTCACAGTCGGGCATATTTGCGGAATACACCACGCCTCCGTTGACCCTGGCCATTGACCGAGCAACCCAACGTTCCTACCAGCTCCCTCCGCAGGAATGTGTTATATATACATACACACATATATACACAGTATGTATAATTCTATATACACACCAATACGTGCAGAATCAGTGAGTGCACGTTTGACTCGAGACCCTTCCCAGCCACGCGGCTCACAACATCTAGCAGGGTGTGGCGCTATAAACTGAAATAGATTATACACTTGCTCCATTAGCGGCTTTTTTGGGTTAGATCGCATACAATATACCCCGGCCAGCACCACGACCGACCGCCTTTGTCTCCCTAGTGGCGATGTTTACATACCATGTAAACAGGTACCATGTTCGTAGCGGAGCGCGTTCACCGCTACACTACCGCTACACTACCGCTCACACACACATACACAAACACACACAAACATACATATAACAACACAACAACAACCTTAATTTTAGAACTTTCGTGACTGCAGGAATTATTATTTGTTTCTTTCGGTTAAGTCACGTCTAAAGATAAAATAATAAATTAAATTAAATAATCGAAACGTCGTATTCTATTATTTAATTTAATTTATTATTTTATCTTTAGACGTGACTTAACCGAAAGAAACAAATAACAACAACAACCGCCGCGATTCGCCACTAAGTGGCGGTGACGTCACCACGACGCTTGTGCCAGGCCAAGTGCACCTTGAGGCCACGTGACGTGTCGAACGCCCGCTGGCAGGAGGTCACGGGGCAGACCCAGGTGCCACGGGTCGACTGACCGAGATGACAACACACACATAAATTTCGATTTAAAGCTTCCGTGACTGCAGGGATTCTACTTCTTGGTTATTTCGGTAAAGTCACGTAGAATGGAAATAATAAAATAATAAAAATTAAACTTAATAAAAGAATAAAATAATATAATAATATAATAAAATAAATATCGCTTATTTTATTATGCTTTATTTTATTATGTTGTATTTTTATTATTTTATTATTTCCATTCTACGTGACCTTACCGAAAGAACCAAGAAGATGAACACACACACATACACACACCAACACACGCGCATGCGTGCTTGCTGGCTTGAGCGGGTACCCACTGCCGGGCGGGTGGTGCCTCTGCGCGTAGGGGGTGCCCGTGTAGGAGCGCACGCGTTGCACGAAGCGCGACCGTAGCCACGATTCGCGCTCGGGGTCCACGCACGATCCCGGGACCCCCTTGGGCATCGGCGCTCCCAGCAGACGCAGCTCTGCCTGCGTGGGGTGAGGGGGAGGTGCAAGGGATGGAGGTGACAATGAGAGGGGGGTGGGGGTGGCAGGGAGACAAGGTCACTGGTCAGCTCCAGGCACCGTTCGTTGTGAGTTCGCAGTTGCACAAACGCCGGAGCCGAATGTTTTCCTTTCGCGCGTTCGTAAGTCGATTTGTTCGTAAGTGAAAGTCTCCTCGTGACGATTCCAAACACGTTGCGCACGGCGTGTACACTAAGCGCGGGGAACGGCTTTAAAAAGTTGTATCGTCTGTCGAAGTAGACGCCACTGGTCCTTCGTGTTCTGCAGATGTAGACGCCACTGGTTCTTCACGTGGCGTCGACATGACATGCGGGCAGGTTTGTTCGCGTCTCTGAAAGTCCGTACGTCGAATGTTCGTAAGTAGAGGTAGGCCCTGTATGCCCAACTTCTTTCGCACCGTACGTCGCAAACCGTCACGGTATCTTGGCGTCCGGACGAGGTTTCCTCCCTTCGCGAATGGCTTTTCAATTCGTAATCTTTCATCTATTTTAAAAATAAAAAAAATGTGATTTGCTCACCTTGCCCCCCCCCCCCCCCCACAATCACCGCCCCCACCACCACCGGCGTGGCTCCATCAGTGGTGCAGGGTGTGGGGGGCCATGCCAGCTTCTCACGGGGGGCGGGGCGGGGGGTGACACCGCCACGCGCGGTGATCACAGAACCCCCTCTACCTCCCTCCATCCCTCCCTCCCTCCCTCCACCCCCCTCCCTCCCTCCACCCTCCTTCCCTCCACCCCCCTCCAACCCCCTCCCTCCACCCCCCCTCCCTCCACCGACCCTCTCTCCCTCCACCCCTCCCTCCACCCCCCTCCCTCCCTCCCCCCTCCGTCAAACAAACCGCAACTCGAGATCTCGCGAGATTCATTTATTTATTATCCTGCCCCGCCCCCCAAAGACAAAGATCCCCCGTGTAGCCTTGACAGAGTATTGGGGCAAGTGCTGTTAGCAAGATCCAAAGACAAAGATCCCCCGTGTAGCCTCAACAGACTATTGGGCAAGTGCTGTTGGCAAGGTTCAAAGACAAAGATCCCCCGTATAGCCTCAACAGACTGTTGGGGCAAGTGTGTTAGCGAGTAGCAGCACCCATGAACGTACGACAGACGAAAAGGTGGGGCTGGCCAGCACCACGCCCGGCCGCCTTTGTCTCCCGAGTGACGACGCTTACGCCACACCGCACACCGGGTAGTGATGTTGAGGCCGAGTCGACCTAGGGGAGGTCCATCACCGGCTCAAATATTCGCCCCCCTGTTATTGATCGTGAGCGCGAATCGAACTCGGGTCACCGGGTTCGTAGCGCAGCGCGTCAACCACCACCACCAATCAGAGGTCGCAATCGGGTACCCGATACCTGTACCCGGCCGGGTACGGGTACCCGTTTGCGACCCTGGTGCGGCCGGGTACGGGAACGGGTAGGCCGCGAGTCACTGGTGAGTAACCGTTTGTCACTCATTTCCCAACGTCTTGTCTCTTCTCACAATTCAAGTTCCTAGAATCAACCCACCCGCGCCTGCAACATGGCTTCATCCCAGAGGTCGCAATCGGGTACCCGTACCCTACCCGATACCCGGCCGGGTACGGGTAGCCGTGTATCGGGTAGGGTACGGGTACCCGTTTGCGACCCTGGTGCGGCCGGGTACGGGTAAGGAATAAAACCCGTTTGCGAGCTCTGCCACCAATCCTCCCATCATGATTTTCCTTTCTCTCTCTCTACCCCGATGGGTTCCCTCCACCCGGCAAACAAACGCAGGAGACAACTGCGTTTGTTTGTCGCAGCAGCAGCAGCTGCCGCGGCTGCTGCTACGACGGCTGATTTCGCATGGTGGCGACACTCGCGCGCACGCTCTCGCGGTCCCGGGTAGACTGTGGGGGCAAGTGCTGTTAGCGAGGTCCAAAGACAAATATTCCCCGCATAGCCTGGGCAGACTGTGGGGGCAAGTGCTGTTAGCGAGGTCCAAAGACAAATATTCCCCGCATAGCCTGGGCAGACTGTGGGGGCAAGGGCTGTTAGCGAGGTCCAAAGACAAATATTCCCCGCATAGCCTGGGCAGACTGTGGGGGCAAGTGCTGCTAGCGAGGTCCAAAGACAAATATTCCCCGCATAGCCTGGGCAGACTGTGGGGGCAAGTGCTGTTAGCGAGGTCCAAAGACAAATATTCCCCGCATAGCCTGTGCAGACTGTGGGGGCAAGTGCTGTTAGCGAGGTCCAAAGGACAAAGATCCCCCGTATAGCCTGGGCAGACTGTGGTGGCAAGTGCTGCTAGCGAGGTCCAAAAACAAAGATCCCCCGCATAGCCTGGGCAGACTGTGGGGGCAAGTGCTGTTAGCGAGGTCCAAAGGACAAAGATCCCCCGCATAGCCTGGGCAGACTGTGGGGGCAAGTGCTGTTAGCGAGTAGCACCTATGAAGGCCGGCACGGCGCACGAGGGGGTGGGTGAGCAGCACTTCGCCCGGCCGCCTTCGTCTCCCCAGTGGCGATGTTTACACACCGCACCGGGTACTCATTTAAGGCTGAGTCGACCTAGGGGAGGCCCAGGACCTGTTCAGATAATCGTCACTGGTGTTGGCCATGAGCGGGAATCGAACTGGGGTCGCCGGGTTCATAGCACAGCGCGCTAACCGCTACACCACCGCTCCCCAGACACACAGGGACACGCACCTACCAGGGTGTCAGGTTCAATGCTTGGGGTGGTGTTGTGTCTAAGGGTGTTGGTGTGTTAGGTCTGTTAGGGCCCGTGTCAGGTATCATAGCAACAGTGTGAGGGTGCCTGTAGGTATAATGGTTGGGGTCAGTGTGACTGTAGGTATAATGGTTGGGGCTATGGTCAGTCTGAATGTAGGTACAGTATAATATTTAGTTAGGGTGACTGTAGGTATAACATGTCGTGTGCGAGAGAGAGAGGGAGCGGTGATCGCCACGAGCCACACTCACCAGCGACAGCTCCATATCACCGGCTGACCAGCCGGCATCGCCAGCAGTCGCTACACAACATATTGCCTGTAAGAAAATAATAAATAAATAATGCTTCCATCCGTAGCGGTGACCAGAGGATGGGTGCCACTCAAAGCAAAGAGCAAAACTCTCGCGTCCCTACAGAGACAGACGAGAGACAGAGGACAGATAGACAGACAGAGACACAGAAGAGAGACAGAGGAGAGACAGAGGAGAGACAGAGGAGAGACAGACAGAGACACAGAGGAGAGACAGAGGAGAGACAGAGGAGAGACAGACAGAGACACAGAGGAGAGACAGAGGAGAGACAGACAGAGACACAGAGGAGAGACAGGCAGACAGAGGAGAGAGAGAAGAGGACAGAAGAGAGATGCGACAAGGGGTAAAGGAGCCTTGAGCACCTCCAGGCCCCGACCAACCCGTGACTCTGCCCCCTCCGTCTCGTCACGAACGTCGCCTGTGCCACGACCCCCCTGGAGTGGCTGAGTTTGGTTCTCTCTCTGGCCGATCCTGCCTGCTGCAACCAGTTCACAATCCCGGGCCCACCGCCGAGCGAGACAGAAAATGTTCAAGGGGCCGCACCGACGCTGGCGAAACCCGTAGCCCTCTCGCTTACGGAGGACTTCTGGAGCGAGCCCGTCCCGTGCAAAGTTTGACTTTGTGTGGGAAGGGGGGGGGGTGCGTGGCACTATTAAGCTCTGCACAGATGGATTCAAGAAATCGCACACTAACGTGCTGCCACGTACTGGCCACCGGCAGCTCGCCGTCCGTGCGAAGAAAACGCGGCGCGTTCCCGGAGCAGCTTGCGATCCAAGCTCACATCTCCGCGTCATTGCATGTACGCACCGAACTTCTTTCGCACCGTACGTAGCCAACCCGCGGGCGGGGGGGGGGGACAACAAACTACACACGAAAAAAATCAGTTCTTAAGAAATTAGTTTGTCAATCCAAATGACTTAAGAGTGCACAGCGCCCAGTGGCTTCCTAGTATCGGAGACGGAAGAGCGTTCCAGACGGCCGCAGAAGCGCGCCCGAAAGCGCTGCGACGACGCGGACGAACGTGGTCTTTGCTCGACGTTTGTGCCGATTTTGGCTGCCAAAAACTCGCAAGCGGAAGGGGCCGTGGTGTGTTTTTTTAAAAAATAAAAAATATAAAAACGTCCGCGCGAGTTGTGAATATGTAAAAAAGAAATCCCTCCGACGTGAGGTCCACAGAGCGTTGAGTGAATGTCGTGTCTGTGTGTGTCTCTTTGAGACCAAGTCGGCTTTCGCGACCAATATCATCCATGACATAGGCTTTTAGTTCTGGTGAGATCACGTGTCGCTATGTTGGGAGCGGTGGTGTCGTGGTTAGCGCGCTGCGCTACGAAACCCAACGACCCGAGTTCGATAACCCGCTCACGGCCAACACCCAGTGACGATTATCTGAACCGGTCCTGGGCCTCTTCTAGATCGACTCAGCCTCAAATGAGGACCCGGTGCGGTGTGTCAACATCGCCACTGGGGGAGACGAAGGCGATCGGGCGTGGTGCTGGCCACCCACCAACCACGTGTACCGTGCCGGCCTTCATAGGTGCTCGCTAACAGCACTTGCCCCTACAGTCTGTTAAGGCTACACGGGGGATCTTTGTCTTGTTTGTGTGCGTGGGCAAAATGTTCACCTCCTCGGCGACGCAGCCGTCGATCGCAGCGGGGGGGAGGGGGGGGGCTTGGGGGAAGTGGGCCGAGGGTGGCGATTACCTCCCACACAGAGACAGGGTAAGCCACGTTGCCAGGTATGCAAAGTACAAAGATAAAGATCCCTCCCCCGTATAGCCTAGGGGGCAAGTGCTGTTAGCGAGGGCATCCCATCGTCAACACAGCTCGTCTATGATCGCATAAACTAAACTAACTCAACGTTCTATCTCACCAGAAAAGGCCCCACTGAGGTACTGTATGTATGAAGCTCGGTTTCTTTTTCAGAAGCGACCTGGCCACAAGTGATAGCTCAGCGAAAGTGGCTTATCGTCGTGTGGACATTTATAGCAGCAGCAGCCAAATGCTCGAAACGCGTGGTAATGTTGATTCTAAAATGTGGAAGGGAAACACCGGGAGATGACCCGGGGAAAAATCCACGGGGAGATAGAGAAGAAAAGAGAGAGAGAGAGGGAGCAGAGAGAGAGGGAAGGGGTAAGAAGGAGGAGAGCAGAGCGTGACATTTTTCATTTAAAAAAAAGGGGGGGGGGGGTCACATGAAGTAAAGCATTGAAAAAAACTAAAACAACTAAATGATGAACGAAGCTAAGTGCCGACTACACCGAGCATCTTCTTGTTTCCTGTGATCGTAAAAAAGAGAGAGAGGGGGAGGGAGAGAGGGAGTTAAAAAATATATCAAAATATTACATCGAGAACAGGGGGGGCATAGAGTAGGGAGAGAGGGGGTAGAGAGAGGGGGTAGAGAGAGAGGGAAGGGGTAAGAAGAAGGGGTAGAGCTTGAAATCTTTCGTGAAATCTTTCATTTAAATAGGGGGGGGGGCACATAAAGCAAAGCATTGAACAAAAAAACCGAAATGATGAACGAAGCAAAGTGCCGACTACACCGAGCATCTTCTTGTTTCCACTAATCGTAAAAAGAGAGAGAGACGCAAACTCCAAATAAACAGCAGCAGCAGGCGTCAGAGTCGGGATGGAACCCACGTCCTACTGTGCACCACTCATCATTACACACAAAGCGCTCGCCACAAATAAACCACAAAGCCTCGCTCATCTCGTCAAGGAGCGTAAACCATCGGGCCAGCTCCGGTCATCCTCACAACAGCAGCAGCAGTAGCAGCAGCATCAGCGGCGGCTTTTGGCTTGGAACATCCAACAAAGACGGCGGCCATCGCATCGCGGGGCGCTTTCGGATGCGCTTCTGCGGGCCGTCTGGAACGCATCTTCCGATATTCGGAAGCCACTGGAGCTTTTAACTGATCTTCTTGGTTCTTTCGGTGAAGTCACGTAGAATGGAAATAATAAAATAATGAAAATATAACATCATAAAATAATTATCACAACGTTTCGGCCACAACGCAAGCAGCCGTCCTCAGGTGGAGAACAGGTCTGTCTCCTCGACAGACCTGTTCTCCACATGAGGACGACGTTTCGGCCACAACGCAAGTGGCCGTCCTCAGGTGGCTGCTTGCGTTGTGGCCGAAACGTCGTGAGAATTATTTTATGATGTTATATTTTCATTATTTTATTATTTCCATTCTACGTGACTTTTATTTAATTATGTTTTATTTTCATTATTTTATTATTTCCATTCCACGTGACTTTACCGAAAGAACCAAGAAGATGAATCCCTGCAGTCACGAAAGCTTTAAATCGAAACTTTTAAATGATCTCGATTTAAAAACGGATTTCTCCATAACAGCTGCTTTTTGTGCTTCTTGTGTCTTGTCCCCCCTGCCCCGCACCTCCGATTGGCACGGATTTGGTGCGAAAGAAGTTGAACATACAGTAGTGCAATACATGAACACAAGAACCGGTTTCGACGTGAGGCGTCTCGTCGACACAGTCAGGGCTCTGCTCTGCTCAACGTTTAACGAAGTCAAAAGGGGTGATCACCCTCCCTTCCCTGTTACGAATAAACCTCAGCTGGTTTCAGCCGAGCCAAGGCACACACTCGCTCGTTCGCGCACGAACTATGACAGCACGCGCGCACGCACAGGTGAAAGCACGCCGGTGACGTGCGGTGAGGTCAATGGCTGGAAAGGCACTGGCTCGTGTCAGAGCCAGATTCACACACGGAGGGGGGCGTGGCCTCACTGAGGGGGCGTGTCCTCACTGAAGGGGGCGTGTTAGACACGTCCCCCTCAGTGAGGCAGATGTGATAGCTGCCTCCCCTGGTGCTTTTTCATTGCAGTTTCATGACGAGACCAGCGAGCCTCAATATCTTTATACACATACGTGAAATAAGTTACTTGGAGTATGGAAGGCGAGGACATGAAATTAAGGGGTCTACAAAACATTACGTTGGTGACATACTGGGACAGTAACAGGCACGCGCTTATTGCCCGCGCTCCATCCAGTTACTGAGGGGTTGCGCAATCAGGGGAGGCTGAGCGCGTCGCTGCCTCACCTCTCGTCTCTTCCTGTATTTGCAGCGGAACTCCGCAAATTTGGCGATTTTGAACAAAATTGATTGGAATCGTACAGAAATGACATTTACAACACAGATCAGTGGAAAAATCTTAATATTCATTTAATTTGATTATTCTTTTTTTTTACTTTTCGCAACAGCTATTTTCATTGGAGTATTACAGGTGAAGCTCTGCCTCCCCCTGCCTCCCCTGAGCGCACGTCCCTGAACTACGCGGCATGTGGAGGGCCCTTGTCGGCACTCGGAAGCCAAGCGGGGTTCTGATGAGAAACTGGGTTCCGAGCCCTGAATGCGCGTGCACCTGGGGGCTTGCCACGTGTTGTAGGTGCGGGCTTGCCACGTGTTGTAGGTGCGGGCTTGCCACGTGTTGTAGGTGGGGGCTTGCCACGTGTTGTAGGTGGGGGCTTGCCACGTGTTGTAGGTGGGGGCTTGCCACGTGTTGTAGGTGGGGGCTTGCCACGTGTTGTAGGTGGGGGCTTGCCACGTGTTGTAGGTGGGGGCTTGCCACGTGTTGTAGGTGCGGGCTTGCCACGTGTTGTAGGTGGGGGCTTGCCACGTGTTGTAGGTGCGGGCTTGCCACGTGTTGTAGGTGGGGGCTTGCCACGTGTTGTAGGTGGGGGCTTGCCACGTGTTGTAGGTGGGGGCTTGCCACGTGTTGTAGGTGCGGGCTTGCCACATGTTGTAGGTGGGGGCTTGCCACGTGGTGTAGGTGCGGGCTTGCCACGTGTTGTAGGTGCGGGCTTGCCACGTGTTGTAGGTGCGGGCTTGCCACGTGGTGTAGGTGCGGGCTTGCCACGTGTTGTAGGTGGGGGCTTGCCACGTGTTGTAGGTGCGGGCTTGCCACGTGTTGTAGGTGGGGGCTTGCAACGTGTTGTAGGTGGGGGCTTGCCACGTGTTGTAGGTGCGGGCTTGCCACGTGTTGTAGGTGCGGGCTTGCCACGTGTTGTAGGTGCGGGCTTGCCACGTGTTGTAGGTGCGGGCTTGCCACGTGTTGTAGGTGCGGGCTTGCCACGTGTTGTAGGTGCGGGCTTGCCACGTGTTGTAGGTGGGGGCTTGCCACGTGTTGTAGGTGCGGGCTTGCCACGTGTTGTAGGTGCGGGCTTGCCACGTGGTGTAGGTGCGGGCTTGCCACGTATTGTAGGTGCGGGCTTGCCACGTGTTGTAGGTGCGGGCTTGCCACGTGTTGTAGGTGCGGGCTTGCCACGTGTTGTAGGTGCGGGCTTGCCACGTGTTGTAGGTGCGGGCTTGCCACGTGTTGTAGGTGGGGGCTTGTCACGTGTTGTAGGTGCGGGCTTGCCACGTGTTGTAGGTGCGGGCTTGCCACGTGTTGTAGGTGGGGGCTTGCCACGTGTTGTAGGTGCGGGCTTGCCACGTGTTGTAGGTGCGGGCTTGCCACGTGGTGTAGGTGCGGGCTTGCCACGTGTTGTAGGTGCGGGCTTGCCACGTGTTGTAGGTGCGGGCTTGCCACGTGTTGTAGGTGCGGGCTTGCCACGTGTTGTAGGTGCGGGCTTGCCACGTGTTGTAGGTGCGGGCTTGCCACGTGTTGTAGGTGCGGGCTTGCCACGTGTTGTAGGTGGGGGCTTGCCACGTGTTGTAGGTGGGGGCTTGCCACGTGGTGTAGGTACGGGCCCGGGGAAAGTGGTGGGCAGGAGATGTCAGTTGCCGAGTGTAACCCCCCCCCCCCCCAACGGCTGGTGCGATGTCTACACACATATCGTCGTTTACACACCGCACCAAGTTACTCGTCTGAGGCCGAGTCGGTCTAGGAGAGGCCCAGGACCGGTTCGGATATTTCGTCACCGATGTTGGCCGTGAGCGGGAATCGAACTCGGGTCGCCGGGTTCGCAGCGCAGCGTAGCGCTACCCGCTACACTACCGCGCCCCACAAAAACGCAGTTCGCCACGAAGCGGCGGTGCCGTCACCACGGCGCTTGTGCCAGGCTAGGTGCACAAACACACAGATCCACACACGCAGATTTACTGCCATACACCTGCCCACTGACACATTCACACACACAGTAATTCACACTCACCTACACACAGATTCACACAGCCACAAAGATATTCACTGTCTCACGCACCTGCCCACTCACACGTTCACACACAGCAACTCACTCTCACACAAAGTGATTCACTCTCACACAACACACACACACAGTGATTCACTCTCACACAACTCACACTCACCTGCCCACTCACACGTTCACACACACACACACAGTAACTCACACTCTCACACAAAGTGATTCACTCTCACACAACACACACACACACCTACCCACTCACACACAGTAACTCACACTCACACAAAGTGATTCAATCTCACACAACACACACACCTGCCCACTCACACGTTCACACACACACACAGTAACTCACACTCTCACACAAAGTGATTCACTCTCACACAACACACACACACCTACCCACTCACACACACAGTAACTCACACTCTCACAAAGTGATTCACTCTCACACAACACACACACACCTGCCCACTCACACGTTCACACACAGTAACTCACACTCTCACCACCCCCTACGAAGGCCCCCCCCCACCTCCTCTACCCCCCAGAGCGTGCTAGGGGACACGCGATACGCGGGGTGCGAGCGAGCGGGCGGTGCTCGGAGCAAGGAGAGCAGCACCAGGGGGCACCGCAATCAGCGTCACTCGCCACGCGGCCTCCACTTACAGCCCCCACCCCCCACCCCCCACCGCGTGGAGGCTGAAGGGGAGGGGGGGGCACGAGGCGGGGCGGCCGCAAACAAAGAGCGGAGGAGGTACCCCCTCCCCTCGACCCCTCCCCCCCTCCCCCTTCCCTCCGCCCCCTCCTCTCGACCCCTCCCCTCTCCCTCCCCTCAACCCCTCCCCTCGACCCCTCCCCCTCCCCTCCTTCTCCTCCCCTCTCTCTCCCCTCAACCCCTCCCCTCGACCCCTCCTCCTCCCCCTCCCCTCGACCCCTCCCCCTTCCCTCATCCCCCTCCCCTCCCCCTCCCCTCCCCCTCCCCTCCCCTCGACCCCTCTCCCCCTCCCCTCTCCCCCTCCCCTCGACCCCTCCCCTCGACCCCTCCCCTCGACCCCTCCCCTCGACCCCTTCCCTCCTCCCCCAGCAGCAATTAACATCTTAGCTCCCCATACTTTACACCCCACCTCCCTCTCTCTATACAATAGCGCGTTAATTGACCCCCCCACCCCCGCCAGCTCTCTCCGCCTGAGGCTGTCATTCGTGAAGCTCACCGACTCGCGTGCAGACAGCAGCGAACATCGATGACTCCACGAGGTTTCCCCGCGCCCCGTGCGGTAGTGGCAGGAGTGGTAGATGCGTTCCAAAAACTAATAATGACGATGATGGGGCGCGCAAAGCGAAACCCCCACAAGAGAGACAGCTGCCTGCCGAGTGGCGCACACGGTACACACACAAACAGCACACACACACAGTACACACACAGTACACACACACTACACACAGTACACACACAGTACACACAGTACACACACAGCACACACAGTACACACACAGTACACACACACACAGTACACACACAATACACACACACAGTACACACAATACACACACACACAGTACACACACAATACACACACACACACAATACACACACACAGTACACACACACACAGTACACACACACAGTACACACACACACAGTACACACACAGTACACACAGTACACACACAGTACACACACACATAGTACACACACACAGTACACACACAGTACACACACACTATACACAGTACACACAGTACACACACACAGCACACACAGTACACACACAGTACACACACACAGTACACACACAATACACACACACAGTACACACACAATACACACACACAGTACACACACACAGTACACACAGTACACACACACAGTACACACACACAGTACACACAGTACACACACATAGTACACACACACAGTACACACACACACACAGTACACACACTACACACACAGTACACACAGTACACACACAGTGCACACACACAGTACACACACAAAGTACACACACACAAAGCACACACACACAGTACACACACAGTACACACACAGTACACACACACAGTACATACACACACACAGTACATACACACACAGTACACACACACAGTACACACACAGTACACACACACACTACACACACAATACACACACAGTGCACACAGTACACACACACAGTACACACACACACAGTACACACACACAGTACACACACACAGCACACACACAGTACACACACACAGTACACACACACAGTACATACACACAGTGCACACACTACACACACAGTACACACACACAGTACACACACAATACACACACACTATACACACACAGTACACACGCACTTATATGGGACTCTCGCTTTTAACGTGCTAACAAATGTAACGTTAATAGCTTCAAAAAGTCAAAAAGCCTCCCACTCGTTCGCCATCGTTGTCAACGCGTGCCTGGAATCTTCTCCACGTGGACTCCAGAACTCGGAGGCGGCGCGTTTCTCTTGGCGTCGTTGCAAAATCTCAGAAGCGTCCACGTGTGTTTTTTTGCAGCGCCCATTGTACACCGCGAAAACCCGCGAAGAGCGAGGGAGCCCCCGTATATCCCCGTCTTGCACACCGTGGCAGCGGGCAATGCGTTCAGGCCGAGCTCGATGCCAAACGTCGAGGTCCTGCTGCTGCTATTGCCGGTGGCCACGATGAGAGGGCTTGATCACAGAGATTTTGACTTTTAAACAACTTTTATTGCCGCCAGGAGCAATTGCACTGGAGGCGATTTCGATATGAAATACACAAAGTCACCAGCAAACAAAAGAAAACAAACGCTACAAATCGACGCGCTGTGGCGCTAAAAGCACCGCGCACAATACAAAAAAAAGTCACGTGGTGGTGGTGGTCATCGCGCACGCCACAGTGACGAGCGAGCGCTTCAGAAGGTGAACACCACGAGGGTGCCGTCCACGCTGGTACAGAGAGGGGCTTTTCCGGCTCCCTAGCGTTCGAAGAAGACGTGCACATCACCAACATGTGTGTGATACGTGGCGTGCTCCAGCCGGAGCCGCGCCTTAAGCAGGCCTCTGAACACTGGAAGCACAGAGCAGCCATCAGTGTCACAGAGAGAGAGAGTTCGTGTCGTGTCCGCTGTTCCTTCTCCTCCGTTGAAGGACCGCAAGCCACAGTGGGTTTCCTCTGTGGGTCCATAGCCCCGGGTTGCATGGCCCACAGTCTCTCAACTGTGGATTTTCTTGAATGCATCTCTAGGGGTCTCTGTGAATCTCTATGCATCTCGACGAGTCTCTGCGAATTTTCCACGTGTCTCAATGAGTCGATGCATCTCAACGTGTTTCTATATATATGTGTGTCTTTCTCCGTGTCGCTATGAGTCTATGTATATCTATGTGTTTCTATATGTGTGTGTGTCTTTCTCCGGGTCTCTATGAGTCTATATATCTCTATGAGTCTCTATATGTGTGTGTCTTTCTCCGTGCCTCTATGGGTCTCTACGTATTTCGATGTGTCTCTATGAGTCTATGTATATCTATGTGTTTCTATATGTGTCTTTCTCCGGGTCTCTATGAGTCTATGTATCTCTATGTGTTTATATATATATGTATTTGTATCTGTCTCCATGTCTCTATGGGTCTCTACGTATCTCGATGTGTCTCTATGAGTCTATGTATCTCTATGTGTTTCTATACATGCGTGTGTCTATCTCCGTGTCTCTATGGGTCTCTACGTATCTCGATGTGTCTCTATGGGTTTACTGTGTGTGGTTCCATAGCTCGGGTTGCATGTCCCACAGTCTCGCAGCTGTGGCTTGTCTTTAATGTATATCTCTATGCGTCTCGTTGAGTCTCTATATGTCTCTGGGTCTCCATGTATCTCTATGGATCTCTATGGGTCTCTATGTATCTCTATCTTCTTGCGGATGGCGATACGTCCATGAGCCGAATGCCAATGTTGAGGTCTGCTGCTGCTGCTGCTGGCCACAAGGAGAGGGCTTCACCGAGCGCACACTCCAGCGATGTACGACATGGCCAGAGCATGGCCACTGATGAGTCCCTGTCAGGACGAAACCCGCTCGATAGTTGCGTCTGTTTAACCGCTGCCTGTTGGTGATGACCACATATTTTTCCAACTCTTCTCTCTCCCGAGTTGGTGGCCTGAACAATAAACAAGAACTACAACTGTGGTCGACAAGGCCATGAGCGTTCGCCTGGCCAAGGCTGGAGGGAGGGCATTGTCCGCGCAATGTGGCGTGCACGCGGGCATGCGGGCAGGCGACGCGTAAGGATGGGGGGGGGGTTGGTGGTCTGGTGGTTGGTGCGATGCCGAGGATAACCAGACAGCCCGGGACCGGTTCAAACTCCACCTGTTGTCGTCGGTGGCAATTTTCTGCCGTTCGACCCAATGGTACAGGGCAGACAACCCCGAAGTCCGTACACTGATGGGATCTACCCCGTGGCAGTGGCACAAACCTTTCTTACCTTGTTACAGACCAATTCAGACCTTATTGGTCACCCCGTGCCCCTTATAAATGTCAACTTTCATCCTACAAAGTCCCATCACAAGGGAGAAACACAAACAAATAGACAAAGTACTGGTAGGAACCTCCTGGTTACACCAGCCCACAGGGGAGTATTGTGTCCGTTCGTCGTGCAGGGAGGGGCTGGGTGGGGAGCGTGGGGCTGGGTGGTGAGGGTGGTGAGGGGCTGGGTGGCGCTGGGTGGGGGTGGGAGGGGTGGGGCTATGTGGGGAGGGGCTGGGTGAGGAGGGGCTGGTCATCCCGTGGTGCCCTTATAAAACTCAACGTTTAACCTACTCACGCCGGCTTGTGCCCGCCCTCACAGTCGGCCATATTTGCGGAATACACCACGCCGCCGTTGACCCTGGCCATTGACCGAGCAACCCAACGTTACTACCAGATCGCGTGTGGAAAAGAAGCCAATAGCTCAGTGGGGTTTACCTGGAGAGATAAAACATAGTTGAGTTTTATGTGTATACATGTTGTTAGTGATTTGGTTACCTTTCCTATACTTTGCACTTGTGTCGTGTGTTTTTGTACTGTTTGTCGTTTAGTACTGTTTATGGTTTTGTACTGTTTTGTACTGTACTGTTTGTACTGCACTGTTTTGTACTGTACTGTTTTGTACTGCACTGATTTGTACTGTACTGTTTGTACTGTACTGTTTGTACTGCACTGATTTGTACTGTACTGTTTGTACTGATGTGTACTGTTTATGGTTTTGTACTGTTTGGTACTGTGTTTGCACTTTTTTATACTGTATTTTTGTACTGATTTGTACTGTACTGTTTGTACCGTACTGTTTTGTACGGTACTGTTTGTTACTGTTTTGTACTGTTTAAGGTTTTGCACTGTTTTGTACTGCACTGTTTTGTACTGTCTGGTACTGTACTGTTTGCACTGTTTAATGCTGTATTTTTGTACTGATTTGTACTGTACTGTTTGTACTGTACTGTTTGTACTGTTTTGTACTGTATGCACTGTTTTATACTGTGTTTTTGTACTGTTTGTACTGTACTGTTTGTATTGTACTGTTTGTACTGTTTTGTACTGTCTGGTACTGTACTCTTTGCACTGTTTTATACTGTGTTTTTGTACTGATTTGTACTGCACTGTTTGTACTGTACTGTTTGCACTGTTTTTCGTTGTCACGTTATGACCCCGTGCCTCTGCTGGACATGTGAAAAAGAGCTTCATAGCTCATCGGATTCCTCCCACGATAAATAAATATTCCGGTGACATGGTGCAGTCAAAACCAACTAAAATCCTGGTCGGAGGGCTGAATGCGGCCCATCATCATCACCATCATCATCACCATCATCATCATCACCATCATCATCACCATCATCACCATCATCATCACCATCGTCATCACCATCATCATCATCACCATCATCATCACCATCATCACCATCATCATCCCTCTGGGGGGGGGGTCTATTAACTAAGTCCCGCGTTTGTTAGGACACGGATATCCTGGCTCCCGCCACAGGAACGTGGCATCTCCACTTACTAGGTGCGCATAAGAAACGAGCACCGCCCTCAATCTTGGGAATTTTTGTCAGTTTTCCTTGCACAGCCACTGCTGACCGGGCTGAGCCCAGCGGCGCGCTTAGGGACCGTCCATAAATGACGTGACGGGATTTTGGACGATTTTTGACCCTCTCCCCCCCTTCGTCACACGGCGTCACAAAAAGTCAGACCCCCCCCCCCCTCAAACATGACGTCACAAAGCTCTGCCCCCCCCCCCCCAAATAAAACATGCTTCAAATCGCTTTAAACTATTGTCATTGTAGTGCGTATTTAATGTGGCGCCGCGCTCTGATGTTGTAGGAGAAAACATTTATTAAAACGTCTATTTCATTAAGTAGAACGTGTTGTCTATATTTATTTAAAGTTGCGCATGTTGATGTGACGTCACATTTCTCCCCCTCCCCCGCTCGTCACAAATGTCTAACCCCCCCCGCCCCCCTAGGTGCGTGACGTCACTTATGGACGACCCCCTTAGATCGTTGGCCGGGCTTCATCACAGGCCGCGGTTGAGACCCGGAGTCGAGGCACCAACCCAAACCTCTTTCACCTTCTAGAGGTTTCTAAACGCGAGGATGTTCGCCACGTGATTGTGTTCCACCACCCCCCCCCCTGCCACCCCGGGGTAATGTTTGCGTATCATGTCTGGATATTTACCGACAAGCAATAGCCCTGATAAAGCAGTGGCGGGCCAATGGTTATGACACGTGGAGTCATCCAACTCCCAGATAGATAGCCGCGGTATCATCTCAGCTGACTGGTATCATCTCAGCTGACTGCGGTATCATCTCAGCTGACTGTGGTATCATCTCAGCTGACTGTGGTATCATCTCAGCTGACTGGTATCATCTCAGCTGGCTGCGGTATCATCTCAGCTGGCTGCGGTATCATCTCAGCTGACTGTGGTATCATCTCAGCTGACTGTGGTATCATCTCAGCTGACTGGTATCATGTCAGCTGGCTGCGGTATCATCTCAGCTGACTGTGGTATCATCTCAGCTGACTGGTATCATCTCAGCTGGCTGTGGTATCATCTCAGCTGACTGGTATCATCTCAGCTGACTGTGGTATCATCTCAGCTGACTGAGGTATCATCTCAGCTGGCTGTGGTATCATCTCAGCTGACTGTGGTATCATCTCAGCTGACTGTGGTATCTCAGCTGACTGTGGTATCATCTCAGCTGACTGGTATCATCTCAGCTGACTGGTATCATCTCAGCTGACTGTGGTACAATCTCAGCTGACTGGTATCATCTCAGCTGACTGGTATCATGTCAGCTGACTGTGGTATCATCTCAGCTGACTGGTATCATCTCAGCTGGCTTGTGGTACCACAGTCGGCTGTGCTATCTCAAGAGAGGCTCTCATACCCCCCCCCTCCAACGCCCCACCCTGTTATTATTAAGGCAGTATAAAACTTCTATATATAGAGTACAGTACTCAAGTGCAGTGAGCCGGGTCACCAACGACTGGCATAGAGACCCATATGCCTTCTATGGAGACTCCTAATCTTACAGATGGACTAAGAGACTCGAATAAAGATCCAAAGACTTGCAAATATAAAAACCCAATCGACTTACGAGACCCATCGGTCCACAGAGACCCAGGGACGTATTCATTAAAGAGACCCGCGGACTCATAGAGACTCAATCGACTTACAACGAGACCCTTTGGCCCACAGAGACCCAGGGACTCATTCATTAAAGAGACCCGCGGACTCATAGAGACTCAATCGACTTACAACGAGACCCTTTGGCCCACAGAGACCCATGGACTCATTCATTAAAGAGACCCGCGGACTTCGACCGCGAAGTGTCATCTTACACAGGGACCACAAACAGAACCCTGGCAGCCAGCCCGTGCCACCACCACAGCAAGTGCTGCCTCCCTGCCGTCGTTCACAACTCCTCCAGCAAAACCTGCCAGACCAGCCAGCCCACACCACCACGCCACTCACTCGCTGTGTGTGGGTGTCTCATTCAGAGGGAGCGGTGGCGCAGTGGTTAGCGCACTGGCGCCACGAAACCGGCCCGCGCACGTCCGATTCTCAGCTCGCGACCAATAATAACAGTGGCATCCCCTAGGTCGACTCAGCCTTAAATGAGTATGTAATTGGTGCCGTGTGTAAAGAAGAGCATTGGGGAGACAAAGGTGGCCGGGCGTGTACTGTGTAATTCATAGGTGCTCGCCAACAACAGCATTTACCCCAACAGATGGTAGCGCCACGCTGGCTAGGAGATGTTAACTACCTCGCCGGGCTTACAGGAGGTCGTGGATTTCATTCCAACGCTGACGCCCGCTGTATATTTGGAGTTCTCGCCGTGGTCGCGTGGATTGTTTTTTTTTCTCTCCGGGTCCTCCGATTTTTCCCCTCCACATTTTGGAATCAACATCACGAGTCGAGAGTATTTCGCTCCCGCTATCAATGTCCACGTTGACGACGACGAGCCACTTGGTAGTACTGCGCTCTTACGAGCCCGGCGACATGAGTTCGATACCCCGGCCACACAGCTAACATCAGTGACATTCGCCGTCGCATATAGATCGACTCAGCCGTAAATAACACCCAGTGCCTGACTCGTTTGTTCAGACATCAGATCCGCGGGGAGACAAAGGCGGGCAAGCGTGGTGGAAAAAAAAACGCGATCATTTGCGGCCAGGTCGCTTCTGAAACAGAGCTGTATGGCTCGGTGGGCCTTGCCTGGTAAAGTAAACCAAAAATAATCCTTAAAGTTTCAAAAGTTAGCAACAAAAATTGTTGAGGCCAAACGGGGGGGCGGAGGGGGGGAGAAGGGGGGCAATCCCCAAACATCTCTCTTCGTCAACCGGCGTTTGACCAGCGTGGGTGAAGTATAGACAAAACTAAAAATAATCCTTAAAGTTTCAAAAGTTAGCAACAAAAATTGTTGAGGCCATACGGGGGGCGGGGGGGGGGGCGGGCATCCCCTACCATCTCCTTTCGTCAACCGGCGCTTGACCAGCGTGGGTGAAGTATAGACAAACAACAAGCTACCCACTGCTTCACCTGCTGGGCCGGCTAAGGGAGCGATGGAACTGCACGTGGCAGTGGTGTTGCTCACCACGACGGCACGCAGGGCGGGGGGGGGGCGGCGGGGGGGGGGGGGGGCGGCGGGGGAGGGGGCAAGCCAACCAGAATCTTTGTTTATTCCGGAGAAATCCGATGAGATGCGAAGCTCATTTTCACAGACGTCCAGCAGGGCCGGATCAGACGGTAACAACAACAAACACAATATCAACGACGGGAGTTCAAAGTTTAGGGAAGGTGAGAAAATCACTACATAATAAATACGCAAAATAGATGGAGGTACAGTGCATAAGTTAAAATTTCACAAGTACACCAATACTCTTTGTTCTTTCGGTAAAGTCACGTAGGTAAAAAAATGAAATTAAAATTGACTTTACCGAAAGAACTAAGAGTATGAATCCTTGCAGTCACGAAAGCTTCAAATCTAGAATTAAGTACACCAATGCCCAAGCCTGCGATGAAAATAATCGGATCGCGGCGGAGATTTGCAGGCGTCGTGAGCGACCGAGACTCCGGAGGAAACAAAAATGCCGGGCGGGGGAATCGTCAATGTATGAACGTCTTTCGCACCGTACGTAGCCAACCGTGCTCATCGGATGTGCGGGTGGGAAGGACAGCAAACTGGACAATTTTAAAAAGCAATTTCTTAAATGAGTTTTTGCAACCTATGAGTCAAGCTGCTGGAATGGCTACGAGAGAGAGAGAGAGACACGACACGTGGGTGAGACCCAGAGGCGACGGTTTTCAATTGACACGCCGCTTTTTGGTGCTTTCATCTTCTGCTGCTCGGGTTGGGTCTCTCTGCGTCTCTCTCCCTCCCTGAGCCTCTGGCTTCTCCGTCATCCACGACGACGAGGCCGAGGTGGAGGAGGAGGAGGAGGATGGATGGAGGTGGAACTCCGTGAAGCCATCCATCGATGGCTTCAAGGTGGGGGGGGTGGGGGGCCCGAGACGCAAAACAACGTCGCGCGTCTGCTCCGCACGCAGCGACAGGACGACAACAACAACAGCGATGATGATGATGATACTACACCACCAACAATTGCCCACGCTCTGCAGTTCTCTGTATATATGTTAAGGTGTTTTTTTTTAATCCTACCTTCCTTCATCTGTACCCGAAGCCCAGGCACAACGACATGCCTCCCACTCTGTATAGCTCTGTAAGAAACCGCTGTTGGTGGAGCTGTGGATGATAGCTTCGTATCGATAAACACGCTGGTCCTGCCCAAGCACCCTATACGTGGTGGGATCGCGTGCAATGGGTCGGCTGCTCCCTCCAGCCGCTAGAGGCCGCTAGACCCACCATAAAATACACAAAAAAATAGATTCTTTAATGGATAATTTTCTTTGATCGCAAGAGGGCGAAACGCGAATAATGACACCCATCCTCGTAAACCCGAATAATGGACCGAGGCCTTCGTGTCAACCGGCTCCGTGCGGGTTGGCAAAATCTAAAATATTTGCAAACCCGGCACGCCACGTCCAGTTTTGGCTGTGGCTACTTCCAGACCCGTGCCACTCGCCCCAGTGTCCCGTGCCAGGCACACACCACACGCAGTGTCCTTGCGACGGGACGCGTGCCATCTCCATCGCTGTCAACACACACGGTGTATTCCCCGTATTCTTGTACACGGACATTGAGTTTTCAGGTTCTTACCAAGAAGGTCTGAATTGGTCTGTAATAAGGTAGGGCACTGATAAGGGGTTGACAGGTATGATTAATTATAGACAGAGACCCATCGAGATCCATAGAGATGGATAGAGACCTATAGATACATAGACACCCACAGAGACCCACGAAGATACAGAGACCCATAGAGATACATAGATAGAGCAAAGCTGTCAACCCATACGGTTTACCCCGTATTCTCGAGTTGTTCAGGACCATACGGTGTACAGTCGTTTCAATACGGGAAACAACAACAACATTGTCTATTTGTGTTTCTCCCTTGTGATGGGGCTTTGTAGGATGCACGTTGAGATTTGTAAGGACACGTGGTGACCAATAAGGTGTGAGTTGGTCTGTAATAAGGTAGGTGGCACTGATAAGGGGTTGACAGGTATGTAGTTGTGAGTGTACTAGTGGTGAGTGTAGTAGTGGTGAGTGTACTAGTGGTGAGTGTAGTGGTGAGTGTACTAGTGGTGAGTGTAGTGGTGAGTGTAGTAGTGGTGAGTGTAGTAGTGAGTGTACTCGTGGTGAGTGTCGTAGTGGTGAGTGTACTAGTGGTGAGTGTAGTAGTGGTGAGTGTCGTAGTGGTGAGTGTACTAGTGGTGAGTGTACTAGTGGTGAGTGAGTGTACTAGTGGTGAGTGAGTGTAGTGGTGAGTGTACTAGTGGTGAGTGTAGTGGTGAGTGTACTAGTGGTGAGTGTACTAGTGGTGAGTGAGTGTACTAGTGGTGAGTGAGTGTAGTGGTGAGTGTACTGGTGGTGAGTGTAGTGGTGAGTGTAGTGGCGAGTGTACTAGTGGTGAGTGTAGTGGTGAGTGTACTAGTGAATGTAATGAGGTCGGCAGCACTGACAAGGGGTTGACGGGCATGTAGTGGCGAGTGTACTAGTGGTGAGTGTAGTGGTGAGTGTAGTGGTGAGTGTAATGAGGTCGGCAGCACTGACAAGGGGTTGACGGGCATGTAGTGGTGAGTGTACTAGTGGTGAGTGTACTAGTGGTGAGTGTAGTGGTGAGTGTACTAGTGAGTGTAATGAGGTCGGCAGCACTGACAAGGGGTTGACGGGCACGCATCTACCGATATTCTATCGCAACAAACGAGCTTCAATATATTCGCTGAGAAATGAAGCCCCTGGCACAGAGCTGTAACCACCGTGTGCTCGGTCACCTTCTCGTATTAGCAGCTCCGTGGCGCAACACTCGCTCCTTCAAGTCCCAAACTCAGAACATTTCACCGTTACGATTCACGATTCTCATTCGAGTCCGATCGCATCCATCGATGGCTCGTTTTGTGTGTCGACCGCTTCGCGTGTTTTTTTTAAAAATATTTTCGTTTTCCTTCCGTCCCCTCCCTTGTTTATCTCCGGCAACCCAACGAAATGTAACGTTTTAGTAAAAAACAAACCCCTCCCCTCCACCCAAATCAATTGGCATTATTTGTCCGTGGTGTGATAACGTCGCTTCGATCGGCTCTGCCGGGTGGTGCGGAGGAGTCAAATGAACCGCAACTACCGCGCTCGTCTCGCCAGGGATGCGTAGACCATCATCCCGCGACACTCCGGTGTCATCCTCGCAGCAGAAGCAGCAGCAGCGGCAGCAGCGGCGGCAGCAGCAGCAGCGGCGGCAGCAGCATCGGCAGCAGCAGCGCCAGCAGCGGCAGGAGCAGCGGCAGCAGCAGCGGGAGCAGCAGCGGCAGCGGCAGCGGCAGCGGCAGCAGCATCGGCAGCAGCAGCGGCAGCAGCAGCAGCGGCAGCGGATTTTGGCTCGGCCATCGAGCAAAGACGGAGGTCACCGCACCGCGCGGAGCTTTCAGACACGCTTCTGCGGCCGTCTGGAACGCTCTTCTCCTTCCGTTGATATGGGAAAGCCGCAGGTGCTGTGCACTTTGAATGAATAGAGATTGAAGACTTATTTCTTTAGAACTGCTCTTTGTGTTGAGGTTTGTCCCCCCACACCCCCCGCCTGCTCACCTCCGATTTTCACGGTTGGCTACGTACGTTGTGAAAGAAGTTCAACATACAAAGTGATAGCTCAACATTTATATTTTATACTATATGACGACCAAACCTGTATAGATATCAATCACGATCCACGTACATTGATCGTGAAAGCCTACATATGCGACTAATTTGCATATAATGTGCATACGGCGTAAACAACTAATTAATAAAAACATTTTAAAACTAATAATAATAATAATCGAGTGGGGCAGCCGCCAATGGAGGGAACACGCCAGAGATGACGTCTCAACTGCGGAGGTGGAGCGATTAGATACGACGCCGTGTGCGCTGCTAGCGTGCTGCTGCTGCAGCTGCTGCAAGCTACTGCCGGTTGCAGCCACAGCAAGGACGTTGGGAGACGGCGCGGCTTCATCCAGCAGTGGATATATCATGGACGATGGTGATGGCGATGCTGCACATCATCACGTTATAGTCATACTGCGAGCAGTAAGAATGTACCTTCGCGTCAATGGTGTCAACACTCTGCTCACTTTTCGATTTAAAGCTTTCCTGACTGCAGGGATTCATCTCCTTGGTTCTTTCGGTAAAGTCACGTAGAAGGGAAAAAATAAAATAATAAAAATAAAACATAATAAAATAATTCTCACGACGTTTCGGCCACAACGCAAGCAGCCGTCCTCAGGTGAAGACCAGGTCTGTCGGGGAGACAGCGTCTGTGACTTTACCGAAAGAACCAAGAAGATGAGACTCTGCTCACTGTTGCGCATATTGTCAGCAGCTGCAATGTGTCCAATGTTGAGGGTTGCGAGCCGCGACGAGAGGGCTTCAGTGTCGCGAGTGAGACCACACACGTGTCCAGAGCGGTGTGGGGGGCACAGGTGGTGCTGCATCGGCCAGTAGCCGTCTCAGTCAGTCGACCCGTGGCACCTGCAGGGTCTGCCCCGTGACCTCCTGCCGGCGGGCGTTCGACACTTCACGTGGCCTCAACGTGCACCTAGCCTGGTACAAGCGTCGTGGTGACGCCACCGCCACTTAGTGGCGAATGGCGGTTGTTGTTGTTGTTGTTGTTGCTGTTCTTAACTAATTTTCAGGAGGGGGGCGGGGGGGTGGGCACATCGTCAGTGTGTGAGGGCCGTCACACATTTTGAAACCATTGGGGGTTTGACAGCAGCACGATGCTGCTGCTGATGATGATGTGGTGATGGGGTGATGGTGTTGTCACTCGTTGTGTGTTGTCAGGGGCCGCACTAAAGGCCACCAGGGGCTGCAAAGTGGCCCGTGGTGGTCTTGCAATGAACAACGCCGCTTCAGATGATAATCAAAACCCTTCTTACTGGCGTGTTACAAAATTCAGAATCAGTACTTAGACTGGTTAGAATCCGATGAGCTATAAAGCTCTTTTTCACAGATTGTCCAGTTGGGGCGGGTCAGTACGTTACAACAACAAACAATACACGCCAAAGTCGGTGTGTGTGTGTCGGTGTGTGTGTTGTGTGTATGTGTGTCGGTGTGTGTGTCGGGGAGCGGTAGTGTAGCGGTGAGCGCGCTGCGCTACGAACCTGGCGACCCGGGTTCGATTCTCGCTCACGGTCAACACCCAGCGACGATTATCTGAACCGGTCCTGGGCCTTCCCTAGGTCGACTCAGCCTCAAATGTGTACCTGGTGCGGTGTCAGCATCGCCATTCGGGAGACAAAGGCGGTCGGGCATGGTGCTGGTCACCCACCCCCTCGTGTGACGTTCCGGCCTTCGTAGGTGCTCGCTAACAGCACTTGCCCCAACAGTCTGCTACAGGCTACACGGGGGATCTTTGTCTTTGTACTTGCAAGGTTCAGTCAACCCACGGCACCCGGGTCTGTCCCGCGAGCCTGTCACGAGCAGCGAGCCTCCCACACTCCACGTGGCCTCAACGTGCACCTAGCCTGCTACAAGCGCCGTGGTGACGTCGCCGCAACTTAGTGGCGAGACGGGCGCCTCGTGTCAATCGTCGTTGTTGTTGCGATGTTGTCGTGACAGCCGACGACGCACGCGGTCGACGTGCATCGATCATCGATAAACACGAATTCGCGAACAGGTTTTGAAATAACAATATTTTAATCATATCCAGCGAGTGTAAACGACATTTTCTTTACTGCCGTACGAAGTTAGTCTTTAAACTTGCTTTGAAGCTTTCGTGACTGCAGGAATTACTCTTTGGTTCTTTCGGTAAAGTCACGTAGAATAGAAATAAATTAATTACGACGTAAATATGCCTCGTCACAACACACAGAGGCGTTGTTTCTCTGTGTGTCTCTGTGTGTCTCTCTCTGCGTATGTGTCTCTCTCTGTGTGTCTCTCTCTATCTCCGTGTCTGTGTCTTTCTCTCTCTGTGTGTCTCTCTCTTTATGTGTCTCTCTCTGTCTCTCTCTGTGGGTCTCTCTTTCTGTGTATGCGTCTCTCTCCGTGTCTGTGTTTGTCTCTCTCTCTGTGTCTCTCTCCCTCTCTGTGTCTCTCTCTGTGTGTCTCCCTCCGTGTCTGTGTTTGTCTCTCTCTGTATGTCTCCGATCTTGCATTCATTTGCACCTGATGACGGTTGCTTGTGTTGCAATTGAAACGTCGTATTCTATTATTTCTTTAAATTTGTATTCTATTATTTAGTTTATATTCTTTCTACGTGACATCGCCGAAAGAACCAAAGAGTAAAGAGTAATCACATTACGGCGTTTGTCTGGTTTACACTTGTGAGACTGTACTATGCTCCCCGCATGTAACATGAATGGGCCACTTTTGCTTGCGTTCAGTGGAGGGGCTATGGATGGGCCACTGATAGCGTTCAGTGGATGGGGGCCATGGGCGAGGCTGGCAGGAGAGGTGGGGGGCAGGCGTAGAGATCTGGGCAGGTGATGGGGCCCAGTCTCGAGTATTGTATAGTGGTGAGTGCGGTCTAATAGGAGGAGTAATGTGACGGCACCACGACTACAGTTACTACCACCATAAGACGTTTATACCACCAATAAACGGGGTCAATCCACGCCGACCCCACGAGCCTCAAGGTTTACCACCCACTCTCACAGAGGGCCCCAAGAAAGACTGCGGGCAATAAAACCCAAAGTCCACGGCAACCAACCACCTGTTACACACCTATGGGGGTTTGAAAACAATACGTATGATAGACGCATTTAACGCATTCGTTAACAAAAATACTGGCCGAAAAGTAAAAAAAAAACACAAATAGGAGACGTTTTGGGTAACCGATAAGGGTCATTGTCCGAAACGTTACGTGTTTATATTTTTGTGTTTGTATATAGGGGCAGTGTTATTGACGAAAAGCGTTGAGCGGCAGGAGCGTCACAAAACACTTTAGAATAAAACATTTTTGACAAAATATAATATTTGCTGGATTGTACGGCGCAATTTGCCCTAGATATTTAAATAAAATTGTAAAAAGTTAGGGGGGGGGGGGGAGAAAAGAGGGCGTTTGTGCGTCTTAAAATCCGGTGTTTGTGCGTCTAAAAATCCGGTGTTCGTGCGTCTTAAAATCCGGTGTTCGTGCATGCAGTTGCTGCCAAGAATCTGCTCGGGGGGGGGGGAATGGATCTTTGTCGCTCGTGACCAGATCTGTATCACCGGGGGGCACAAGTTTGAGCGCGTCATACTCTCCGGTACGCCTTGTAGTCGAGGTAATACTAACAATATGGAGAGCACGGTGGATACTTTCCATCCATGCTAAATTCACCATTCAAAAAGGGCTTCCAAACGATGTTCGTGACCTTTTTTTTGTTAACCATACTTCACCACCCTGGTCGTTGGAGGGGGGGGGCCCAGGATAATATCTTTTGGCTCCAGGACCGGTTAATCCGGTGAGGCTCAGGGGTCGGCAAATTTGCGGCTCTTCAAGGACCGATTCGTGACCGTTATTGAGTTCAGGACCACCGCTTCGTCTTCACCGGCATCGCTATTGCCGATCTTGAAAACAAAATGAAGTTTTATTTTTTTTCAATTGACCGAATTATATATATAAAAAATTTGCTCTTCGTTATTTTGTTTGCCGACTCCCGATGGGTGGAGCATCACTCGCCACTGATGTCAGCCGTGAATCGAACTTTGCGTAATGGGGTGGGGGTGGGGAACTCGGTCGTGACTTAAAAGCTTGACCAAATCAAATAAGGGGCCAGAGTCAATGCGTTTGCTTGTGCAGATGGATGACGGGCTGCGTGCTGTTAGCGAACACACACACAGTACACACACACACACACAAAAAGGGCGATGATTGATTGAGTCGACGACTTTATTTCACCAGGTGAGAAAGCATTGCGACATCAGTCACGTCTCTGTTTTTGTCAAGCGGGGGGGGGGGGGGGGAACTCGGGTCAACACGAGATTCGCTCTCTCTTTCTCTCACTCTCATTTTCTCTGTACCAGCCACGTTCTTTCTAAAAGACGTTCGATAATCTTTGGTCTTTTCATCCATTCAGCTCTCTTGTCCGTGATATTTTTAATCAAGGAAACTGCATTGGACACTCCTCCCAGTTGCAGCATTTTAAAATGGTTTCAATTGCTTACCGTGCAACGTTTTAATTCGCCGTCTTACCGATGGGCAGGCCGTCTCGCGTGGACCGCCGGATCAACAACGCGACGTACATGACCGCCTGCGTTTCTCATCATCTCTAGGACGTATACACGTACCAGGCGTGTGGACAAAACTGTGGCTGAAATCACCCGTAAGAAGAATAACACTGGTAGGAACCTCCTGGTTACACCAGCCCACAGGGGATTAGTGTCCGTCCGTCGTGCAGGGAGGGGCTGATCACCCCGTGGTGCCCTTATAAAACTCAACGTTTAACCTACTCACGCCGGCTTGTGCCCATCCTCACAGTCGGCCATATTTGCGGAATACACCACGCCGCCGTTGACCCTGGCCATTGACAGAGCAACCCAACGTTCCTACCAGCTCCCTCCGCAGGAATTTGTTAATAACCACAGGTCTTCCGTGAACAAGCACAAATCGTGCACGTTCCACCGTGGATCTTGCTGCTGTGTAACGTTACTCAGTCGTCTCTGGTGGACTCGGCACACCGCCGGCGACATTACCAGACAGTATTAGAGAGGATCAGCAAAGGAATCTAAGCTTGCCTGGTAAGGATCGCCGGCAGCGAGCCAACTCATTTCGCATTCTCACAGCGCGACTGCCACAATTGTACAGCAGCGGTTGGTCGAGACCGATTCTTGTTCTGGTCTTGGGGGAAAAGAGTCTGAGTCTGTGTGTCGGTGTGTGCACTGGGGAGACAAAGGCGTCCGGGCGTGGTGCTGGCCACCCACCCCCTCGTATGCCGTTCTGGCCCTTCATTAGGTGCTGCTTACCAACAGCACTTGCCCCAACAGTCTGAAAGCTACACGGGGGATATTTGTATTTTTGTAGATGCTGCTGTATCTGCCAGTCATCTCAGTCAGTCAAACCCATAGCGCCTGGGTCTGTCCCGTGACCTGCAGCCAGCGAGCCCTCGACAACTCGCGGCCTCAAAAATGCAGCAGCAGCAACAGGCGCACGTGTCGCCTTTAACAGGAGAAAACATGAAATAAGGAGGCGACGTTTCGGGCAGATGACCTCCACACAGGGCATAACATAAAAACGGACGGAAGATGCGAGTCTTCAGCGATGGGCTTGAAAAGGGAGAGAGACCCAGCAAATTTACGGATGTCGACGAGAACATTCGTGACCCCCTGAGCACAGCAACACAGAAGCAGCGACCAACCAAACCACCCCCACCCACCAGTTTCTTAAGTTTTAATCGGGCGGAATTACGTCTTGGCTATGAGAACGTAGGACACGAGGAAAGAGCGTATAGAGCGAGATGAGTGAGGAGGAGGGGGGGGTGTCAGCAGCACGATGATGATGGGGGTGGGGGAGTTGTCACTGGTCAGAGGGCCGCACACGAGGCCACCAGGGGCCGTTGCCCGTGGCCCGCTTGGGGCCTTGCAATGAAGAAGAACCCTGCTCACGATACGGGGCGGGGGACTCAGGGTCACCCAACGAGCCATCGGTCAGAGGGCCCTAGCTGACGCGCTTGGCTGCCTTCGTTTCTATAAAAGCGGAGAGGCCATCTCGAGTCGATGATACACTGTGCACAAGTCTGCGTATGATGTGTAGAAGTTTGTGTTAAAGCGCCAGTCACGCTTACTTCGCTAAAGGCCCCGGCAGTCGGAGCAACAGATAGGGATACTGCTGTTGATGTGTGTGTAGCACACGCCTATAGGTACACGCTAAAAAGCACTTTCCCCAACAGTCTGTAAAGGCTATACGGGGGGGGGGGGGTTCTTTGTCTTTGTAGCACATGCCGAGACGACGCCACGCCACACGCGGTGGCCACAGTTGAGTGGAACCATCGATTACAAGTCGATTGCTTACCTATCGCCCAAACAACGACAGAGGCGAGGCTGGCCTGGGGGGGAGGGTTGGGGGTTAAACCAAACAGAGCGAGAGAGCGGTGGGGGAAGGTCCAATATTGAGAGAGAGTCAACAAAGACAGCAGATTAATTAGGCGGAAAAGCGGCTAAAGACACACATTAGGACAAGGACACAGCCTTTAAAAAAAACACACACGCAAGCAAGCAACGTGCAAAAAAAAGATACAACTTAAAAAAACAGCGATTAGAGTTTGTTGTAGTTTGGATGCTAATTTGGGGAGTTTGGCGAGATGTTAAGAAGGCGACCAACGAGTTGAACGGCTACGAAGACAAAGAGCCCCATCACCCAGCCGCCCGTAACCTCGCCGCCGCCGCCGCCTCCAGGAGAGTGTTGGGGGCAAAGCGTAGCTGGCGAGGAGCGCCTGTGACGGCAGGCGCGGCGCACGGAGAAGATCGGGGCGGTCAGCATCGTGCCCGTATTAAAACAAAAACTCAATAGACGCATTGCTCGCGGGAACTAATACATTGGAAACGTTCCATCAAGGCCCTCGAGATCTTCCGATCCTCCCCCAGCTGCTCGGCATTCCCAGGTCTTTCGGTGATCGGTGCTTTTGTGAGCTTGGCACCACTTGAAATCGGGGCAATCGGAGTCGGTAAGATAGATTTTTAAGTCTGATTTGAAACCCCATCTCTTTAAAGTGGCCTTCCCCCCTTTAGTTTGGTCGGTTGTCCCGGGTTCTGTTTTGGTTTCATGCTTTTCGTGCGTTGCGCACAGATCCTAGGATGGAATGCCGCATTACACATTTGAATTAATATTACTACGACTACACAAAGACAAAGACCTCCCCCGTACGGCCCCGTTTGGTCAAATCCACTGCTTGGATGAGCCCCCCCCCACCCCCCTACAGCGTACGAGGGAGGGTTGTTTGACCATACTTCACGCTCGTTGGCGGTGATGTCATTGGTTAAGTTGTGGAGTAACATAGACGTGGGGGTAGGGGGGGCAGCATACGGATAGATCGTTTAATGTTCCACCACAAGTAGAAATGTAACGCGACACAAAACGCAACGTGCGATAATGTAACGTGAACGCAACGCGACTTCCGGTTGCGCAACGCAACTTTGCGGGGGGGGTGGGGGTGGTGGCGATTTTTTGACAAACCCGAGAAACATCATTACCAGACAGTGTTAGAGCGCACGGAAGCAACATCTACCACTGCCAGGTAAGACGAGTCTCAGGCGTCACATTCAAAACCATCTCCCCCCCCTCCTCTCTCTCTTCTCTCTCCCCGTTCGGCGTGCAGATCCTCCGGCAGAGTCTGGAGCAGGTCGGGGGTTGGTCCACGTCAATGCGTCTTCGTCGCCGTTCATCTTAACTGCACCACGGAGCCGGCTACACTCGGGATTTTTCCGAGTATAAACAAACGAGCATGGAATTGCATCTTCAGCAACATAATTATTATTTTCATCATCATTTCAAATCTTCTTCATCATCATCTCAATACACTTCAATCCCGACCACGGGAATCTCACGCGAGAGAATCGCCGTTGTTGTTGTTTGTTGATGTTCAATTCTCACCCCGGTGTTGTCGAGTTTCTCGTCAAACGTGCACGCACCGCGTTTAATAATTGCGCAGATTGTACGTTATCAGCTTGGTAACTGCGCTATAATTGCACACGCCGATAGTTTTCACAAGTACAGGTGGACGAGCATGCGTGCACATTACATACCGCGTTGGACACGCGCACACACACAGGCGCCTCTGTGTGTGTGGCTGTGTGTGCGTCTGTGTCAGTGCCAGAAGCGTTGGGACCTGCTGATAAGAAGAACGCACGCGCTATTGGACGGAGCGACGGACCGATAAAGAGACACAGACGAACGAACGGAACCGAGCGACCGATCTCATCACGGATCCCAAAAACAAGCTCACGTTCGTCGAGATTGACAACCAATTTCTTGAGAACTACTTTTTGTGTTTAGGTTGTCGTCCTTCCCCCGTACCTCCAATGGGCGCGGTTGGCTACGTATACGGTGGTGCAGAAGAAGTTCAACAAACACACGTACGGGCGACGTTTCAGTCAATGACCCATCTTTATAGCACAGGCCATGCTTCTTCGTAGCACGTGGTACGAAGGGCCAATGCCTGAAACGTATATGTAGTATATATAGATTTTATCCGTAGCATATATTTATGTTTCAAAGTCCACAACGTGTTGTTATTGACTTGGAGTTGTTTGTTGTTGTTGTTGTTGTTGTTTGTGCACCACTACCAACGCAGCAGTAGCTGCATCGACGAATTAACGGTTTAATTGCAGACAATCAAAGGTAAAGAACCCCCATATAGCTCTCACTAGCCTGTGGGGGCAAGTGCTGTTCGCGAGCACCTACGGAAGGCCGATACGGCACACGAGCGGGTCCGGTGCCAAACACTACGCCCGGCCGCCTTTGTCTCCCCAGTGGTGGTGTTTGCACACCACACCGGGTACTCATTTGAGGCCGAGTCGACCTAGCGGAGGCCCAATGACCGGTTCAGATTAAGTGTCACTGACGTTAGTGTTGGCCGTGAGCGGGTCGCCGGGTTCGTAGCGTAGCGTAGCGCGATAACCGCTGCACCACCGCTCCCCACTAAAGTCGCATACTTACTTACAGGCAAGCGCGGGTTGTAGGTGTTAATGATCTCTTTTAAACAATTATTTAAAAACTCAAAAAACAAATACATAACTCACCACACCCAACCGCTTCAAGATAAACATCTGGTGAAGGGGGCCATGAGCGCTTGGGATAAAACTGGCCACTGACGTTAACCGTGAAATCTGCAACGAGGTCGCCAGGTTCACTGGAGTGGAACAAACAAAGACAAAGATCCCCCGTGTAGCATTAACAGACGGTGGGGGCAAGTGCCGTCAGCGAGTAGCACCCCATGCAGGCCGGCACGGCACACGAGGGGGTGGGGGGGTTGGCCAGCACCACGCCCGGCCGCCTTTGTCTCCCAAGTGGCGATGTTCACCAGGATACTCATTTGAGGCTGAGTCGATCTTAACTGGACCACCGCTCCCATCACACACGCGCGCGCACACACACATCCATTA
The DNA here is from genome assembly GCF_964198595.1 of Lampetra fluviatilis. Classification (NCBI taxonomy): domain Eukaryota; kingdom Metazoa; phylum Chordata; class Hyperoartia; order Petromyzontiformes; family Petromyzontidae; genus Lampetra; species Lampetra fluviatilis. Next base: position 6,529,256 of record NC_136310.1, read on the forward strand.
TTATACCGAGGACGAGTGTTAGCAGACGTGGGATTGTTACTACAAAATAACAACCACAATACAACTCCATAACCACGTAAACGGTGGGGGTTTGTTCTAACCCTACACTGCCTGCCGTCATAGGAGCGATGAATTCCCACCCAGACATTTGAACCGAGGATACAAATGGACGGACTTCTGACATTTGTTATCAGGGTCAGCAGTATCTCTCTCTCTCGCCGTGCCCTTCACCCTATCTGCTTGCGTATCTTAGCCGATCTGCTGTTATGTGCCGGGCCGGCCTTCATTTCGGTGCCAACAGCACTTGTCCCAACAGCCCGCGTGGCCTACACGGGAACTTTGTCTTTGTTATCTATCATTGCACGCGATTAAATAACTTATACATGCACGCCTTTATCCGAATTCGCGTGACTTAATACAATTAAATGTTGTTTGGGGAAAATATAAAAAAGTTACATTTTAACAAATAATCGCGTGTTCACAAGCCGGTTATAATTTACCGCACAAAACACAATTAAGGTATTGTAGGGGAAATGCGATTTTCACGTGCGGTGTTTGACAAGACGGTAAATAGAATAGGTAATAAAATAACGACATTAAACATCACGGCGCACGAAGTCCACCACTAGTGGCCGCTTCAGTAAAACCCATCGTCTTATGTGAAACGAACCGTGAATCCGCATATTCGATTCGTTTTTCGTAACGATTAGAATAATTATTCGAATACTCCAAGGTTACTTATACGCAATTAAATTGTAAATAAATAAATAACCCCGACGAGGGCATTCCACCTATGAAGGTGCGGTCACCCACTCACTCACCATCTGGCTCCGACTCGCTGGCCGAAACGTCTAACCCGGTTGTAGTACGAGCGAGAAACAACGCAAGACACAGAGCTCAACTCGATCTCACCTGTCCAGCCAGCCGGGAGACGCCTCATCCTCCAGGACACACAGACAGAGTATACATGGAGAAGGAACACACAGAGACGGGACTCATCCAGGAGATAGACGCACAGCCAAAGCCACAGAGAGACAGACAGACGCGGAGACGGGCAACCACAGATACTGTGCAGTCGCACAGACGACGAGAGACAGAAAGAGAGAGACGTGGAGGCAGACACGGAAAGAGAGCGAGAGACTGAGACAGAGAGACGCGTGGAGACGGAGAGACACGCGTAAAGACAGACACGCATGGAGACAAGACACACGTGGAGACAGAGAGACACGAGCAGACGGAGAGAGACGGGGCGAGGAGAGGGCGCGCCACTGAGTGTGCCCTGGCCAGGTGAGCGCCGCCCGTTCACCTGCGAATTCCGCGACGCGGCGGCGAATGTCGGCAACGCCCCGCGCAAATATGCCCCGTAGCCTCCTCCTCCTCTCTCTCCCTCGCCTTCACCTACACCCATCCCAAACCTATCCCCTCCTCTACTCCTCCTCTCTCCCCCCCCACACCCATCTCTCTTTCTTCACTCACCTGAACTACCCGACCTTAAAATGTAAGTGCCGTCATAGCTGAACCGTCACCCGAACAACCCCCCCCCCCCACGGTCACGAAATGTCAACCGACATCTTTTCAATTTCTCGGCTTTTGTTTAATTGTCTCGCCCACTCCCCTCCCCGTGCGTCTATTTATTTATTTATGGTCACTCGGCTCGCCCCCCCTCTCTCTCTGGAGTTTGTCGGAGTGTTTCGCAACACGCAACACCGCGCCACGCCTTGACGGATTGTGCAAGCGTGGGCATAGGTGTGGTGACACACGTACACAGACAAAGACACCCACACCCCCGGTATAGCCTCAACGTACTCGAGGGGCAAGTGCTATTAGGGAGTTAGAACAGCGTGCACCTATGAAGGCCGGCACGGCACACGAGGGGGTGGATGGCCAGCAACATGCCCGCACACGCAGATTGCGCACCACGTACTCGCAATGGCAGGCACACACGACGCACCACGCAATGCCACGTACCCACTCTTTGCATACAATGGACACACCCCGCAGGAAACAACCACACAAGCCTTAACAGACTGTTGGGACAAATACTGCGAGCGAGACACCTATGAAGGCCGGCACGGTACACCAAGGGGTTTGTGTGCCAGCACCACGCCCGACCGCCTTTGTCTCCCCAGTAGCGATGCTCACTGCACACCGCACCGGGTACTCATTTGAGGCCGAGTCGACACAAACGTACAAACACTACGACACACAACCAGCTCAGGCAGTCGTGTGCCGTGCCCTTGTGGTTGACGGTCACGTCACTCTCGCAGTGACGTCTCACCATGGCAGTCACGCGAACGCGTTTCGCTCAAACTGCTTCTCCATCCGACCACGCTCTCCGCAATGTCAACCATTTTCTCCCACGTTGCCATTTTTTTTTTACAGTTTCACGAAAAGTTTAGTTCACGATCAAACTTTGCCGTGGAAAGTTGGAGGTAAACCACAGCCCCCTCCCCTCGCCCCCCCAGTACTTTCAGATCGGCTCGGGCTGTGAGTCCGGGGCTGCGGTGCGACTTTTGAAAGCTTCGGCCAATGAGAAGCGGGGAAAAAGTCGCGGCGTCACCCTCCCATTCGTCGTTTTCATTGGCCGCGCGAATGATAGGGACGTTTGTTCGACCGGCACTGCGTGTCCTCACCTCGTAAACGCTTTATAGATTACGGGATTTATTTTTTGTTGAGTTACATTTTTTGTATCCAGGACAAAGAGCACTTTAACGAATCAGCATTCTACGGGGTCACGCTCAGCGACGTCTGCCCTCGACTTTATAATGGAAGGGTCGAAACAGCGACGTCACCCGCAGCGGCAACTCGGCACGATGGGGTCGCAATTCAATGCACGAGTGGATTATTACGTTTTTATTCTTGTCCTTTCTCAAAATATCACGGATACAAAAAAAATGTAGCGGCCTCTAGTGGCTGCAGGAGGTCACACGAAACCCAACGCGGACGAGAAGAATCAAAAGAGTAATCGATCAGTCGAGTGATATTTCTATCGCAGGGATGAAACAAAGATTCTGCCACTGATCTCGAAACTTTGCGAGTAAAATCTTGTGACCGTTCATGAACGTTTATCGAGATAAAATAAACCTTGCCAACTGTGCTCAAGTTTAGCGTCATGTTTCCCTCACCCCTTTCACCAAAATGGAATGTTCCACGCCTTTCCACATGGCACTGTTAACCACCCCCCCCCTCCCCTAGACGTTTCCATCTGAAACTTTCAACTCTCCCACACCCCCCTCCTCCCACTCATCTCGATCTTCCACTTCCATTGTCTCCCTTTAATCTCTTCCCACATCTCCTCCCATCGCACGCGGCTTTCCCTCCACGTGTCTTCGCCCGTCTACCATTTTCTCTTTCTCTCTCGCGTCTTGTCCCACGTCCCGTAACTTGTAAACCACCTCACCCCATGGGCTCCCATGGCCTCAATCTCTCAATTTCCATCGAAAGAAATGTCAAATCAAACAGGTTCTGTGTGCGCGTCTCCGCAGACGGCTTGCCACGAACTTGCGCCATACAACCGCTGGCAGTTCGTCGTTCGCTGCCAGTTTGATTATTTGTTTATTCCCTCCCCCTCCTCTCCTTTTACTCAAACATTAATAAACGTTACGGCCGCTCGTTGACCCGCTCCGAATGCGTTACCAAAGGCTGCCGAACCACCACCACCGGCAGTACCACACTTTAGAAAAACCTGACAGCGATGTCAGTTTTTTCGAACAAAATTGCACGTGTAAAAATTCTTACACAACCCCATTACGACATTCTTTTCCAGGAGTGCACAACATCAGCAGCATTGATTTCATTACAAGCAAAACTCTGGATGCCCGGTTTCGACATACTGCGTCTTCATCAGAAGAGTCAGGCTTTGTTCAATACATTGCTGGTGGACTGCCAGATGCTTATAATAGGCCAACAGTTTTGGAAATTCACCGTCTCATCCGCAGTCAAGTTTTCTGTAAGCAATTGCGAGTCAACTGCCAGATGGTTATAGGCACATGGGATCCCATTTCGACGCAAAGTCCCTTAAATACACAAAGTATGTAAAAAAAACCCACTACAGAATAAATCGCACAGTAGTAGCCATAGGAACGTGCGATACAACACAAATGTTCCACGCAAACGTCGCGTGGAAGCTGTGAAAGGCTCCGACATAGAGGCTCCTTTTGCAAATGGCGGAAACCCTTTGTTCTCGCGCCCACACAAAAGCAGCACGAGGCTCCCATAGCAACCGCCGGCCAATCGCAGAGCTCCCCCTTCGCCATCGTGGCGAACGGGTTCCAGCCAATCGCGTGGGGGGGACAAAGGTTCGCGCGAGCCGTTCAAATCGTTCTGCCGTGTTGAGGCTCAACAACAAAAGTGTGACAAAGGCACAGCCACTGCAATTTGCTTGCTCATGCCAACGGCTCTTTCAAAAATGGAGGAAACTCCGAGAGCCTCCTCTCTCGGCGGACATTCGCCTCGAATCTTCTACGACGAGGAAGCCCTCTCTCGTTTCTCTACCCCTTCCCTGCGTACCGAATGGCCCGGGGGCGTTCAGCAGCCCTGCGCGCCATTGTCGCGAGGGTTCTATTGGCCACGAGAGGGCTTCACGGGAAACTCGGGAAAAAAAAGGTGGCAGGCTGAGAATTTAAAATCAAAATGACGAAGAACGCCACCCACCCCTCCCCCGTCGCCATCTTTCTCTCTCCCCGTGACCATCCCCCCCCCTCCTCCTCAGAGGCTCCCGACTAAAAATGGGACAGCGGGCTCCCTTTTACCTATAGGCTACTCCCCCACCACCACCACCTGTCAGATGGTACCGCTGCATTTGGGAGTATCCGGCGCAAATGGCGAGGTCGGATCGTACGAGTCTCGTGGCGCGCGCTCTGTAAAAAAAAAAACAGACCTGCGGCTGAGTTTCATTTTTTTATTAGACTAAAATAATCAAAGCAATTAAATGTACGCAGAGGGGAAAATAAAAAAGCATCTTAACCCCCCCCACACCCCCAGACTCCCTCCCGCCATTGCCGTTGGACATTCTTCCCAAGTGATTGTTGTAATCTCAGATTCACGTTGGTTCATTTCACGAGCCGACATGCGGATCGCCTTTTTGTTTTACACCCACTGCGCACCTCTATGTCGTCGGCAAGGCCCGTGGGCCTGTCAATCCAATGCCACTTGAGGAGGGAGGAGGGCCTCGTCGCCCAAACTCTGGCGACGAGGCTTAATTATTGCGATTCGATTCAAGAACGGTCTGTTCCAGCGTGTCTCATTTTAACCGTCTCGTTTGTAATTGTCTTTAAAAAAAGAAAAAAAGTCCAGTCTCGTTTTGTATACAGCCATTGGCATCTATGTAAAGTTAGAATAGCATTTGCGTACCGTTAGCACGTATCGCCAAAACACACACACACCCGTCGGTTCTTTAACACGTGATTCCATGCGTGTACCCGCGAGCATTAAACATCGATTTTAACCCACGAACGATTGATCGATAAGAGCTCTACCACCAAACAATTTACCTGGGAAACCCTTCTGCAGATTAAATCGCTTGCGTTATAGAAGTGCTCAAACCAAACAAAGTTGTTGCTTATTTGACTGGGACCATTATACATCAGAATATTTAACCCTGGCAGATAAAAAGCCCGTGAAGGAGACCGCTAATTAAGTTACGCCATGAGCAATTTTAACAATGGGTTGCAACTGGGAGGGGGTCTCTGTTGCAACGTTCTTGAGTAGAAATGTCATAGCGAAAAACGCGAGGCCACGATTGGCAATGTGTGTTGGGAAAGGACGCGTGGTGCATAGGGAGAGATTGTTTATTCATCTTTTAGTCTCTCCCCCTGTAACTTGTCCAACGAGTGTAAAAAAATCTGGTGCCACTGTACACAATATTTCCGTACGGATAGCACTGTACACGTCTCTAGACGGGTTGGCACGAAAATACAAAGCATTGTGGTAGTACAAAAAAAACTAAGGCATTGAATGCAATTTGACCTCTACCAGGTGAGAAAAACTTTTTGAAACCAGACTTGACAAAATCTGGCACAAAAGCCAGGCAGGGGCTTGCTATAATAGCTGGTGGGGCTTTTGGCTCGTTCGGTGTGGAATGTTGTGTTCCAAAACTAAACCAAACCTCGGCTACCGTGAGCCACGATCGATCCCGTTGCCGAAACCCAGGCCCCATCACGTGAGCAGTCACCATTCATCCGCTGTCACGCACACACCACAATCCACGGAGCCCCCCATGAAGCGCTGGCTGACCAGATCCCTCCATTGCTGCATCTTTACAGTTGACGTGCTCTCTCGGGCGTGTTCTTCCCCTCCTAGGACTGCCACTCCCCATCCTTAGTCTCAACCACCGTACCAGGATTCCCTGCTAGGTGATGTCCTACTTAAAGCTCACCGAATTCTCGAGTCAACAGAATGTTTCTCCAACATATGGAGCTGTACTCTGATCAAAATCCCACAATGCAAGAGCAAATATGAATTTCACAAAACAGCGATCGCCTATCCCTGCTTTGTTGTTGTTGAAACTGATATTCTATTGGAGGAATCGATTCTAATCCCAGGTGGTCCCGCGCACTGCGCTAAGAAGCCGGCAACCTGGGTTCAGTTGTGACGAGCGACATCCGAATAAGTTCTGGGCCTCCATCCCCTGCCGCGTTCGCCAATCTGCCATTGATCGTCGTGATGAAAAGTGTACTCTCTAAACGACCACCACAACTAGACAAAACTTGTGGTGCAAAGTCGCTCATCCAGCAGTGGACAGATTACAGGGCTGTAAATCCCACAGCGAGCAGTGTTTACGACTTATGGGTTGCCATCTCTGGGAGGTATAAAAAAACAACCCTGGACGTTTGACGGCAATAACATGATGACCTCACGAACGCGAAAGATTGGGAGATCTACTTGTAAAGCCTTGGAGTGGTGCGTTCATCATAATAATTATCAGTACATACCTGACAAAGCACCGGGAATTTTAAATGTCCCGGAAAAAGACTTCAGAATTCCCAGAACAACCTCGACAAGAAATACCATTTCAGGAAAACCAGGGACGGGTGTTAAACCGTTGTTCTGACCAAATGAAGTCCGTTCCCCCATCGCCGTACCACCTTGCAGCTACCCCCCCCCTCCTCCTCCCATCCTCCCTACCTGTCATGACAAGGTGAGCCCATCGCCCCTAACGAGCCAAGCGAGGGTTCGTGTCCCGGGAGTCGCGCCCGTGACCTTTAACGGAGCGTAACTGCATTGCGAAAGAATGCGGCCGGGCAGAGTCGGCACAGTGGGTGAGGGTGGGGGCGGGAAGGGCAGGGGTGGGGGCCGGATGGGGGATGGTGCTGGTTAGAGGGGGGGTCACCAGTGCAGGTATAGACACAGCAACCACCTTTGTGCGGCAAACCCCCTAAAAATCTGGAGCCAGGAACCGCCCCATTCAGCTCAGGTGACGGCTTAAAATTGAGCGTTTTGTCTTACAGAGGACCTCACCAAACCCAGCCCCCCCCACCACCACCAACCCTTTTCTCCACGTCTCTTTCTGCCTCATTCATCAGTCCTCTGCACCCACAAAGCTGGCATTGCGGTGGTTTAAAAAGTAAAAAAAAGACGCATTTCTCTCTCGTGTCACACGGCCGCCGAGGTTTTGTGTACGAAACAATTAGCTTTGGCAAGAGGCTCGCTATTTGTAGTTCACCCACACCACGTGTTGTGCTGCACCGTGCAAATGCGTACCCCGCACGTTACACATTACGTAATTAAATACAATTCGTGAATAATTAACTTACACTCCCTCCCCACCGCTCCTTATAAATCCACTGCTGGATGAAGGCCTCCCACCACAGTGACTGCCGTGACGGCCAGAATCGAACGCAGATCGCCAGATGCATAATGCCGAATGCGCCAACCACTGCCCCACCGTTCCCTCCACCCAGGTGCGAGCAAGCGTCAAAATATAAAGATCCCCCGTATAGCCTCAACGGACTGACGGGGCAAGTGCTGTTAGCGAGCACCTATTAAGGCCGGTACGGCACACGAGGGGGGGGGCAGCACCACGCCAGGCCGTCTGTCATCAAAGCGACGACGCTTACACGCCGCACCAGGTACTCATTTGAGGCCGGGCCGACCTAGGGGAGGCCCAAAACCGGTGCAGATGATCGTCACTGAGCGTTGGTTGTGAGCGGGAATCGAACTCGGGTGGCTGGGTTCGTAGCACACTACCGCTCCCCACAGCCAGCAACACACACACACCACACACACACGCCTATATATTTTCTCGTTGCTTCCACCTGCCCGCTCACCTCCACCACCCCACAATCAAACAGCCCCCAACCCAACTGCCCCCAACCCATAAAAGGTGATTGCACAAGAGTCTGAAATGGCAGCGGCAGTCAATAAAGTTGTGATTTAGGGTCCCGGCTTTTATGGTGTCCCGACCGCGCAAAGTCCGAGGGCGATAATGCAGGCGGAGAGTGGAAAGGTGGAGAGAGAGAGAGAGAAAAGGGCATCGCACACCTCGGTGATAAGACGGGGGGGGGTGGGGAGGGGGGCGAGGGTCAGCTGACAGACACCCCACCGGGACCCAACGGTTTTCCACGCCGCACACACAAACAAAAACCCCTGCGATTACTTTGCGGTTTGTCCTCGAGAAAACTAACATCCATTTTCATCGATTTAAATCGAGGACGCATGCAAGCCTGCCCCCCTCTCTGCCTGGTCCCGTCCAATGAGGATGAACAAATCACGACGAGACCGAGAACTACGGCGGGGCGATGTGCACGATGATGTGCATTGCTCGATCGAAGCGACACACACGTTTGCACGGGTCTCGTACCGATTCGAAGTTTCTCTCATTTTTTTGTTGTTGCATCACTTGCACATTAAAAACGGAGCCAAACTCTTCCTTTTTTTCCCCACGTGGCGCCTCTTGCTCTCAAAATGAAATGTTCAGTTTCAAATTTTTTTAAAATTATTATTTCGCGTGTTTCATTGACGACAGTCAATCGACCACGTTAAGTTGCACAATATTCCTGAAATGTTTGCGTCTTTGTTCCGCTGCTGGCACTGCCGTGCTCGGGCGCCACGGATTCTCCTCCCGTTGTAAAATAGCCGAGGCAGAAAGTCGCGACACCGCGGGGAACCCGTCCCGTCGTCCGCGAAACAAAATAAATATTAAAAAAAAACGTCGAAACTCAAAAAAAACCAGGTGGCGACAAGAATGGACGACGAATTCACGTGGCGGTCTTTCGGCGCGGAGATAAAAAAGCCGACGTTACATCTCAAAGCGCAAACTTCCTCTTCATTTCACCTCTCTGGCCGACTAATCACTATTCTGGGTCTCGAGTTCGTACGTAACGCGAGCTTTGCTGAATAACGATTATTTAACGTCAACATTCATTCAACCTCCCCCCCCCCCCTCCGATATAAATGTGTTTAACCGTTTCGAAGCACATCGGTGGTGCTGGTGGTGGTGGCGGGGTGCTGGAGTGTGACATAGCGAGAGAACATCCACGCGTACCCAACAGGCGTCCGTCGCCAGCGTCTTTGCGCCAACGCGGCCATGAAGGAAATCGCGGCCACCGTGTGCGGCGGCATCGAGGGTGGCACCTCCTCTCGGCTGCGGGTTTTGTGGGCATTTGCCGAAAACCCCACCGCCGCACGGCCCCCGGTGCGGAACGTCGGACCGAACAATGCGTGGCGCTGGAGGTCGCTGCGCAGTAAAACCGCGACAACCTACGCATCATCATCATCATCATCATCGATTAGCCATGGTCAATGCACTGCTAGATGAAGACCTCCCAAACACAATCAAAGATCCCCACCGAATAGCCTCAACGGACTGACGGGGCAAGTGCTGTTAGAGAGTTGTGCCCACGATGGCCGGCACGGCACGCGAGGGGGTGGGCGGCCAGCCACCGCCTTCGACCCGCCAGAGGCGATGTTTTACACCGCCGCACCGGGTACGCATTGAAGGCTGAGTCAATGGAGCGGAGGGGCCCAGGACTCGTTCGAAATATTCTCCACGCCATCGTCGCCACCTCCTCACACAGGCAGCGGACGTGGAGTTGTGGTTTCTGTTGTTGTTGCGGCTACTGCAAAGCAGAATAACAACATCTTCGTGGAGAAAAAACGCAAGACTGAGCAAATGAGGTGCTGTGGCAGGTGCATGCGAGGCGCGCTGGGCTGGTCGTTGTTGTTGTTGTCGATTGTTGTTGATGGGTGGGCGGCCACCATCATTACCAGGCAGTATTAGAATTCAGTTTGACCCAATACCACCAGGTAAGATGGCAGCAGCTCCCCTGGTTGCCCCCCCCCACCCACCCCCAGGCCGACGGCGAGCAACCCCACTCCTCATTCATGTCGGAGGTGGTGAGATCGTATAACCCCCCCACACACACCGAGGTAAAGGTGCCGCCCTGCAACAGCCACAAGGCAGGGCCGCTCCCCCAACTCGGAAGAGACACGAAATGTACGCACGCACATATCTATATATATACACAACAACCGCCATTCGCCACTAAGTGGCGGTGACGTCACCACGACGCTTGTGCCAGGCCAAGTGCACCCCGAGGCCACGTGAAGTGTCGAACGCCCGCTGGCAGGAGGTCACGGGGCAGACCCAGCAGGTGCCACGGGTCGACTGTCCGAGATGACCGAGATGACGTACACACAAACACATCGACTGTCACCGCTCCGTCGCACGTATACGCTCACGTGCGCGCACACTTGGGCACGTATACGCACGCGCGCACACACTGGAGGTGGGAGTCCCCCCACGATAGACCCCACCACACGCGAGCTGGCCGGATGAATAACCGTGGTCCAACCCATTTATCCGGCTGGGTAGACACAGGCGAGGTGGAGGGGTAGGAGGGTGGGAGGAGGAGGAGGGGTGGGAGGAGGAGGAGGGGTAGGAGGGATAACAAACTTGCCCCATTGTTTCGTCAACCGCCAAGAGCCAGGAGGTGGTGGTGGGGGGGGAACTCAGACTCCCAAAGCTCACGGATACGTGGACACCTGGTTTCATCACAGGTCACAGCCACTTTTGACATTAACCCCCACGAGCCACCGGGCATCGACCTATCGACCTCTACCACCTTGCACGCGGGCTGACATCGGCTCGCGCCCAGTACGACAGACAGACACGAGGGGTGTTGGTGGTGGTGTGGGGGGGAGATGGAGGCGTCTCCATCAGTCCCCCCGGGGTTTTGTAACTGGGCTTCGTTAGGGGGGTCCGGGGTCAGATGTGCACCGGTAATGGAACGGTCGCCAAGCATGCCCCCCCCCCGCACACCTTTATTTTATCATCTTGGGAAGAAGCGGGTTTTTTCCCCCTCTTTCTTTCTTTAACCGGAAAAATAAAATCTGGTTTATCAGCGACTCCTGGTTGTGCAAGGCGCCACTCGGGCAGTCAACGTCCCTCGTTTCACCGGGCGAGGGCCCACAGATGCCGTAGACACACGACTCGTTACGAACCTGGATACAATTTGGTTCAGGGTGCTTGGCTGTGTACATAGACATTTTAGATGGCGTTTAATAACCCCACCCCGTGTCCTAACGTCCACCTGAAAAGCTAACGCTGGAATGAACGTTGCCGTTCAAAGCGTGGGATTTTCTTTTTTGTTTATTAATTCGCAACCTTCCCAAACCGCAATTCTCCTGTCGCACTCAGCCTCCCATAAAACTTAAAAACGGAGGCAAATACGGTAAAAGCGGTAAAAGCTTTTTGTGTTCCGTTTCTTGTCCTTTTCCCCGCACCTCCGCAAAAGAAGTTCAACATACAAATGTCATGCACGTTAACTTGCACGAGATGTGTTTGTTGAATCCAGACAGAGAGAGGGAGGGGTGCAACTTCCCGCACCTCAAAGACGAAATGTTGACACCGTGGGCACCCAAAGGAAATTTCAAATTCTCAGATGGAAATTTGGCCAGGTTACTTGACAAACCGACATTTAACGCGATGGAGTTTTTGTTTTGTTTTGCATAGCCTAGTCATTTGGCGATTGGGCGGCTGAGACCATGAAACTCACTAGAGAACCCGGCTTCAATTCATCAGACACCTGGTTTAAAACATCACGATTTAGGCAGTGCCGTCTGAAGCCACCGCAGAACCAACTGGAGGCGGCAGCGGCCACCATCTCACGTTTACTCCTCTCACTCCGTAGCTACTCGCAGGACCCGTAGGGATCATGGAACACACGCAAGGGGTGGGAGGTGGGGGGGGGGGAAAGGGGGGGGGGGTGGTTCGGCGAGTAGGGGGCGGCTGGAGCCAGACACGGTCGCACTGTCGCTGGAATTTTGTTTAGTCGCCGACAGCGACTGCCTTGAGGTGGCCTTTACCAGATGCCAATCTCCAGCCTCACACCCTTCCCAGCCTCACACCCTCCTCACACCCTACCCAGCCACACCTCACACCTCACACCCTACCCAGCCACACCTCACACTTCACACCCTACCCAGCCACACCTCACACCTCACACCTCACACCCTACCCAGCCACACCTCACACATCACACCCTACCCAGCCACACCTCACACCTCACACCCTACCCAGCCACACCTCACACCCTACCCAGCCAAACATCACACCCTCCTCACCCTCCCCCCATTGGCGTCCCAGATGCGTGGGCTGTTAAGGGGGGGGGGGCGGCCTTGTGCGCCAGTGTCCCCATGCAATTTTAATGACCGACAAAATATAAGCACGCGCACATGGGCGCGCGCGCGTGGCTTTTCTTGTTCACAGGGTGGCCAAGTACAGGGCCCGAAGGACCAAACTGCCAAGGGACCAGCAATAAAACAGCACTGCTCAGGGTGTAGTTCACCAAGTGGTGTGTGGTGAGAGGGTGGAGGGGGGGTTAAAGTTTCATGAATTCAGCGAGGTGATAAGAACTTGAGAAAATGAGAGCACTGGCAGGCAGGAATGTCTGTGACCAACGTACGAAGCGCCGCCCGCGTCAGCTCGCCCGCATCCGTCGAGGCTATAAGGGGGGGAGGGGGGGGGATTGGAAAGTCCAAAGAAGGCAACTCGCCCGATAGGACGTTGGCTTCGCGAAGGGTGCGGGGGGGGCCCAGGGAATGAGGTGGCATCGTTACGTCGCGAGACTGACGGACGGCAATGGCTTGCGGGAAGGAGCCTTCATCATCCAGCAGTAGAGAGACAACGGCTGGCGGTGACGATCTGACCTGTTACAGTGTTAACTTGGAGCTTTTTTTTTAAAGCGGTGGTGTTCGGAGTTTGTTATTTTACAACGCTTTGTGGCACAACTTCTGGCTTTGTCGTGAGCATTTATCGATGACGATGCCAACCATAAAAACATGTTTAGTCCAAAAATTTCACCCGCCAATTGTTTCGCCCCCAATAGTCACTCATCGGCCACACAACCACACACACACACACGCAACTTTGCAAATGCGATGCAAAAATCTCGAAGACCTCGCTATCCCCGACCAATGGAGAATCGCCCGCATTCAAGTTGCATTTGAAACGTCAGTTGAGGCGGTAACACCTTGTTGCCCTTCCTACACCTCCCCACCCACCCACCCTCCTCCTCAACTCACCCCCCTCTCTGTCGCACCCCCCCACCCTTCCCACAAGCAAGTGTGCGACTTGAGACGAGCCCAACCAAATTACGTGGGCGGGGAGACGTGGCCAATGGCGAGGCTGCACGTGCAGGAGACGTGAGTCCGGAATGTTCCATTGTTCAAAGACGTGGAGGAGGGGGGGGCAAGGTAAGAAGGGGGGGATTTAGAGGTTGCGCTTACAAATATCTGGGGGGGGGGGGGCTATCTAACGATGCATCGATTAAAATTGATTCTTACGCTCACGAAACTATTAAACATTTTTTAAATGTTTTAGCAGGTAAGGCCCACGGAGCTTTATAGCCGTTTTTTTTTAAATAAGCGACTTGGCCACAAAGTATGGCTTAACGAAGTGGCTCATCAAGTGGAAATTTTGAGCAGGAGCCAAATACCCGAAACGCACGTTTCGAAAATGTGGAGGGAAAACGGAGGACGCGGAGATAAAAAAAAACCATGTGACCATGGAGAGAGAGAGACACACACGCAAACTCCAAATACACAGCAAGCATCGTCAGGGTCGGGATCGAACCCACGACCTCCTGTATACGAGGCGAGGTTGTTAACATTTCGCAACATATATTATTCGATTCGTATACGTGTATATGTAAATGTGTCCACGTGACACCCAACTGCTTGCCACCGATCTAAGCGCAGTGTGGACTCGTGCGATACGGGTTTTCGTCGAGTATCGAATCGGTATTTCTAACATTGTGTTATAATCCATTTCAGGTTAAAGTGCAAACAAATATCGTAATAAAGTATGCACGCACACACGCGCACGTGCACAATCGTTCTGACGCTGATATAGAACAAATGGGACGTAATTTTCACTCCCTCTGGGGGGGGGGGGGGGTCTAAAATCGGTACCACTCGGGAGAGGCCGCCACGACAGATAATCAATAACACGCGTACAGGAATAATCGACTTCTTAATCGACTCGCATGCCGATCAAGATAACTGGTGTGTGGGTGTGGAATCGTTAATCATTAACCCATACAGCAGCAGACGTTCAGTACAGCAGTGGATAACGCCGATACGCGTATTTCCATATAATTCGATTAATATTGGAGTGACATTCATATACATCGACAAAATATGGTGGTACTGTCTAGTTAAAACACGCAGAAATACAAAGACAAAGATCCCCCCCCGTGTAGTCTTCACAGACTTTGGCGGCAAGTGCGATTAGCGAGTGGGTGGCCAGCACCACGCCCGGCCGCCTTCGTCTCCCCCCCCCCCGTGGCGATGTTCACTACGCACTGCGCCAGGTGCTCATCTTTTGAGGCCGAGTCAACCTAGGAGAGACCCAGGACCGGTTTAGACGAGTGTCACCGCCGGTGTTGGTGACCGTGAGCGAGAATCGAACTCGGGGGGGGGAGGGGGGTCTCCGCCGGGTTCGTGGCGCAGCGCCGCGCTAACCGCTGCGCCACCGCTCCCCCCACGTGTTCCACCACGCACCAAGGACAGAGGGGCTCCCGCTGGGCGCGATGGCTCCGGCGATTTCACGGCACAATCTTGGCGTGGCTTTTTTGTGTGTTTGTTTGTCGGTTAAAAGTTTCGCGAGCAATCGCCTCCATCAAAAAAAGACACAAAACTAACGGTTGTTTCTTTAACCCCCCCCCCCCCCCCCAACGTAAAGATTGATATATTCGTTTTAAACTATTTCGCATCGTACGAAGAAATCTTTCCCCGTCATGAATTTTTTTGTTGTTGAAAAATCACGACGGCACCCACCCCACCCGCCCCTTCCGGGAGGTGAGCGCCACGAATCCCCGCGCCCCGCACGAGGGACCCTCAAGGACATTGTGCAACTGGTTTTTTTGAGAAGAACAGAAAAAAAACCTCGCAAGATTAACTTTCCCACGGCCCTGCCCCCTCCTCCTCCATCTACTTACATCGGCCGAGCCCTCCCCTTCATCTCCTCCTCCACCCATCCATTGGCTGAGCCCTCCCCACCATCTCCCCTTCCAACCATCCATCGGCTGAGCCCTCCCTCAATCTCCTCCACCCATCCATCACCTGAGCCCTCAATCTCCTCCTTCTCCACCCATCCATCGGCTGTGCCCTCCTCTTCATCCCCTGCACCCATCCATCGTCTGGGACCTCCCTCTTCCTCCTCCCTTCACCCACCCACCCACCCACGCAAAACGTACCTCTGTGTCGGGCCCCCAAATGCAACAAACTGAGAAAAAAAATCGAGTCATTCCCGCTCAGGGATTGGTCCGAATCCGTGGCCAACCGGGAACGCCGCGCCCATCACCTGCGCCGCGGGGACGCGCGCGCGCGCGCACTCTCGCGCGCATTGGCTCCATTTTGTGAGCAGTGCAGGAAAAAAAAAGTGGCCACCTTTGTGTTGCGTGTGGAGCCGAATTCTTGTAACTGATATGCTGCACAGACAGGACCCGCCGCCCCCACCTCCCGCTCTCCCGTGTGTCCCCCCACCACCACCACGACCATTAACGGCCAAACCTCTGAGCTCAGACACAGTGGCACGGGGACACATTGATACGACTGCACGGGCTGCACCTTTTACCCAGAAAATGCCTCACCAGGGAGGGGTATCTTCTGTGACAGTTGGGATGTTTGAGCAGTCCCATTTTTGAGAAATGCTCCTAAAAGCTGCTCTTGGGGAAGACATCCCCAAATACTCCCATATTTAGGCAAAAAAATACGAAACACATTCGTCAAAAGTCCAGATCACTGGATGGGTGATGGCCTTGCCTTGTCCCGACTTTACCCAACAATTCAAAGACTCTCCCGTGCGAGACTTGCAGGTTACACACTCCAAACCGTGAACCACATAAACTTCGCATCAACTTTGAATGTGGAGAATATCTACAATTCAAACTCTCAGACAAAGCGAGCGAATGGCTAAACCACAACAAGCGACTCTCTCCCAAACGGTTGCGCTGGCTGAGCCATTGAATTTGAAAAGCCTCACACGGCACCTCGAAAAGACACGCGTGGCCCATGCAGGTAACTGGGTGGACTGGCCTTGTCCCTCACCCCAAGGAAGGCATCACGGTGTCACAAGGCACCTTTTACTCAGAAAATGCCTAATCAGGGAGGGGTATTTGCTGTGACAGTTGGGACGTTTGGCCAATCCCATTTTTATTAAGCAACGAAAAAAACTGAACGCATTCGTATTTAAAAAATATATATTGTGCTTGTGTATATTTCACTTTTTAATTTAAAAATACATTTTAAAGAATATATATTGGCCTTGTGCACCGCTGCCAATGCTACAGCATCGCCAAACATTTTGTTTTATAGCGAGCGCCGATTAGCGCTTGATGAGTTGCAGAAAAGTACGCGAAGGTGGAGGATAGTGGGGACGAATACTGCGCACGACTCTGTGTGTCCATCGACCCACCCATCGATGGCGCTCACGCGAGTTCGCTACTCACTGCAACGCGAACTCATTTTCGAGGGGGAGTTGACCCGCAGGAAAGTCCTTTGCCAGGGTCAGGATCCAAAGTGCGTCGCGACCCGACAGTTCGTCACAATTTGGCATCGCGGTTCGGATTGAGGATTTTTAAATGGAGGATGATGATGATGATGAACAGCAAAACGACACGAACTCTCTCTCTCTCCTGAAGTCCCCTCGTCTTGGCCAGCAGCCCTCGACGATGGCATTCAGCTCCTCCTGAACGCATTGCCACCCATGGTGGGCAACAATAAAACGTTGCGGTGAAAGTGGCGCCTCCAGCAGCTGCAGGGGTCACGTGGGAACCCGTTTAGAGTGCAAGAGGAATCGGTTCGCAATGCACATCGATTAGCTCAGTCATACCGCGAGCGTAAAAATGGACTCCACTAATCGATCAATTGATCGCGATGTATGGATACAATTTCGCATCTGATGCGAGTCTAAATCTTGACATAGAACACACACACACACACATTACATACAGACAAAGATCCACCCCCACCCCCCGTAGCTTTAACAGACTGTTGGGAAAAGCGCTTGTTAGCGACCACCTAGGAAGATCTGCATGGTACACGAGGGGGTGGGTGGCCAGCACCACACCCGACCACCGCCTTTTGCGCTTTACACACCACACCAGGTTGTCATTTGAGGCCGAGTCGACCTAGGGACAGCACACATCGAGTCGAATCAATGATTGGCCCACTCCAGGGAACTGGTCCGTTCGTCCATTCGTCTAAACTGTAGAGTCTTAAGTAACAGACTCCTGATAGCAAGGTGCGAATGAACAAATGACCTCTGACTCTCAAGGTCAAAAACAAACCACGACTGAAAATGGGTGGGCTTTTCAGACAGTTATGAATCATTCGATTGAAATGTATCTAAAAAAAAATGTTTCGGTCTAAAACTTTGAGAGTCGTTGGTTTCGTAAAAAAAAAAGGTAAAATACGAAGCGAACCCCAGGTAACTCCCCTTGAACGTGTCCGGGCAACCAACTCGAGTCTCTGTTGGAAATTAAAACTGGGAAAAGTTGCACGGGCCTTGTTCTGCTCAAGTTATTTCACGTGGTAAGATGCTATAAATATGCATTAAACTTTTATTTCTAGTTTACCAGGTAAGGCCCACTGAGCTATAGGAGCTCTTTTTCAGAAGCAATCTGGCCACAATTGATAGCTCACCAAAGTGGATTACCGTGCGGGACTTGAAAGCAGCCAAAAACTCTAAACGCACGTTCCTGCATATTTATACGCGGTATCGGACGTGTTAATATTGTACGAGGTTTAATTAATGCACTGCATCCTCCGTATGTGTTGTCATTACCAACAGGTAAGGTTTACTAGCAAAAAAAACCCGCGCTAACCCACGCGATAGCCAAAACGATTTGCTTTACCAAAACTTTCAAAGAAAATCTACCCAACCTCCCCCATCACCCCAACCAACTCCCCCCCCCCCACCAGCCAATCGTTATATGCAAATTAGGCAGCAGCAGCAGTGTTAGTCATAAAAGAAGTCGTCATAAAATGACGGAAATCAACCGAACCACCACCCCCACCCCGAAGAAAACCGTTAGCGAGACAACCCGAGGTCACCGGTTGACACCTGCGTGCGTGTGCGTGATATACACACACACACACACGCACAGGTGTGCGGGGTCCAAACTCCAAGCCCCCCCCAACCCACCCCTTAATTAACCCTGCTACGTCCAATCCCTCGCTGCCTCTTTATCACAGCACTCTCCCCCCCACCCCCTGGCTTATCTGCACCCATTGACCACCCAATCAGTGTGGGGGCGACGTGGTTGGTACCTGACCCGGGGCTGGGAGGAGGAGGGAGGGCATGGTGAGAAATTGGGTTACATTCCAGGACGGGTCACATCGATGGAACCCCCATGCTATGAAGAAGGGTCATTTGCCCGAAACGTGGGGAGCGGTAGTGTAGTGGTTAGCGCTGCGAACCCGGCGACCCGAGTTAGATTCCTGCTCACGGGTCAACACCAGAGACGATTATCTGAACAGGTCATGGGCCTCCCCCCCCCCCTAGGTCGATTCGACCTCAAATGAGTACCTAGTGTAATGTTTAAACATCACCACTATGGAGACAAAGGCGGTCGGGCGTGGTGCTGGCCATCCACCCCTTCGTGTGGCGTTCCAGCCTTCATAGGGCCTACTCGATAACAGCACTTGCCCCTACAGTCTGTTAAAGGCTATACGGGGAATCGTTGTCTTGTCACGTATTATAAATACGTGTGTATTTATTTCAAATCCACAGTGTTGTTACCAAGTGCGTTAGGTCGTGTGTTCACGTTATATTATTACAGGCGAGTGGCGAATCGCCGCCGGTTGTTATTGGTTCTTACGCTCACGATAAACGACTGACATTATTCTTATTGCTTATGGTGAACCATGCAAATTGGAATTCTCTTGCGATGGCATCTCCGGTGGGGGGGGGGGGTAACACAACGAACGATGCAGAATAATAAAAAGAGACTAAATGAACCAGGCGCGGTAAGCAAACCCCAGTGCATGCGAGTCGTAGAAATAAAAGTTTTTTAACGAGCAAAAAAAATTCCAATTGTCGATTTACGGCATCAACCGCTGCGCGCCAGACTCAAATTAATCTACGGCCGTCGCTCACCGTATGCAAATGGGATCGTAGAATGGTAATGCAGCTGCAATGGGACAGAACCAACGGAACGGTGACGACGAGCCAGAGTCACCGAGATCGTACAAACTGAGGCCAAGCACCAACAGCAAAGTTCTCGAGTAACACCGCAGGCTTTCGCGACAAAATATCATCCATAATCTAGATTTGAAGTTTGCGTGACTGCAGGGATCCATACTCTTTGGTTCTTTAGGAAAAGTCACGTAGGTAGAAAATAAATATACTTACGTGACTTTACCGAAAGAACCAACGAGTATCATCCACGATATATAGTTTCGTTGGGGTTAGATCGAGTAAATATGAATGCAAAACGAATCGGCACGTTCCGTTTACGTGACAAACCTTACTAGTTGGCTGTGTCGGGTGGTGGCGGGTTTAACGACACATTTATATTTACGCGATCTAACCCCCCCCCCCCCCCAAAAAAAACCCCATACATTATAGATATATGCATTCCGCCTGGCGAACACATCTATGACTGAAAATAAACCAAAAAAACTCAACGACATGCGTCCGATAAACAACTGTGGGCGCTACAAACAACATATATAAATACAGTACATATACGCACGCGACGTTTCGGGCGGATGCCCATTCTTCGACAACTCGTTCGCCACGCACGCAAGCACGTGGCCGAAGCGCGCCACGGAGGAGTCGTGACGGGCGGCCTGACGCAGGCGGGCGTGACCAACCACCACCGCCCCCCGCCGACACGTGGCAGCCTCCGAGACGAGCGATTGACGTTTAATTTAGCGAGTGAGCGAGCTGCGACTCGCGTTGCCAACTTTGTACTTTCCCCCTCCTTAAATCGCAACCGTGGCGCAGCAGCATCATCATCATGAGGATGTCAATCGTGTTAACGCCGCGCCCAAGCAAGCGGAGATCCTCTCTCGCACTCTCTCTCTCTCTCCCAGGGCTCCCTCGCAAATAGAGCCAGCGCTGGCTTCTCTCAATGGGATGATTTATTGTTCACGTGGAGAGGGGGGGGGGATACAAGAATTGATAAATGATTAATTCACTCAGAAATGCGCCCCCGATATCCGAACACATCTCGGAAGCTAAGCAGCAGGGTTCAGAGTCAGTGCGTGGGTGGGCGATCGCCACCACCATCACCACGCAAAATGCAGGTGCTGTAGGATGCTGCTCCAACGTCTACAGTGTACTCACTCCCTGCCTTCGATCCACATCGACCAGAGTCATGTTTGATCAAATGACCTCCAACAAACGGCACATGCCATGGTGGAAGGCCTGCCTGCCTGCACCAGCGGGTTAACAAAAGAGCTGTACATGTACACACACACACAGAGCTACAAATGAAATGAATGAATGGAGGGGATGTACCCGCTCGATGATCCCGCATTGGTCTACCGACAACCACCTAAAAGGAGAACAAAAAACCGCCCGACACAAAACAAAAAGATTCCCAACGGTCGCCTCCAACTCAAAGGTGGGCCCCGGTTTAAATTCCTAGCAAATGGGTAGGTGGGTGGGTGGAGGAAGAATGGTGGGGGGGGGGGTGCGCGCGCGCGCGCTTCTGAACAGTACTATATCCGCCCCCCACCTCAACTCCTACCCACACACCTGACCCTCCCCCCACCACTAACAGAGTAGGAGGCTGCTCTCCTCAATCTAGGCTCCAGGTGTGCGCCAAATCGACATACGTGGCGCACAGGAGGCAGTAAAACCGCAATGTCACGCCACCAAAAATACGTACGCAGAGCGAGCGAAACGGAGAGATCAGTAAAACTTTAGAGACCAGTAACAAAAAAAAGGTGGGGAGTGCTTAACCAACCACACTACGAACCGACGATGGTCAGAGTTTGATTCTCTTTGCCCGGCCACGGCTAACATCAGTGGCGAGTGAGATCTGCACCGGTCCCGGATTCCTCCAACGCCACAAAAACTACATTCAACGAGGCAATCGGCACTGACCGGCGTGGTGAAGTATGGTCAAAAAAGAAAAAAACCCCATCGCTGATAGGGAGGCCTTAATCCAGCAGTGCATTGACAACAGCTGTAGATTAGTGGTATTGCTATAATTATGCGATTTAAATTCTACACTCAAGTCGTTCACAGATGGGAACCCTCCCCCCCCTGCCCTGCCCCCACCACCAACCTGACAGCAAATTGGCAGAAAAAATGCTGATGAGCAAGTTTTGCCTCCTTTGCTGCGAGCAACGCAGCCTCGCCCCGACTCTCACGACGCTCGCTTCCCGCCCCTGGAGCAGTCAATGTTTAATTATACTGGAGGAATCCGATGAGCTATAAAGCTCTTTCACAGACGTCCAGTAGTGGTAGGTCGCGACCAATATTAATCCATAGGAGGTTTTTGGGTTAGATCGCGTGAATATATAAATGTGTCGTTAAAACCCGCCACCACCCGACACGGCCAACTAGTAAGGGTTGTCACGTAAACAGAACGTGGCCAATTCGTCACTAGTACAGCACATCCGTTGTGTGTTGGAGAGCCAAGCCACAACATTTACCATCCGAGTACGACGTTTCGCCAGTAATTACAACTAGCTTCATCAGGCGACAGATTTTGGCTTGTAAGACACCAGATTTTGGCCGTCGCCTGATGATGCTAGTTGTAGTTACTGGCGAAACGTCGTACTCATGGTAAATGTTGTGGCTTGGCTCTCCAACACACCGGTGTGCTGTACCAATTACGAATTGGCACGTTCTGTTTACGTGACAACCCTTACTAGTTGGCCGTGTCGGGTGGTGGCGGGTTTTAACGACACATTTATATATTTACGTGATCGAACCCAAAAACCTCTATTATAGGAAAGGTAAAAAAAAAATACTTGAAAATATATTTAAAATAAAAACAAATGTTTTTTCGTATGCCCAATGAGATATTAACTTCTTTTTAAGAAGCGACTTGGCCACAAATGACAGCTCAACGGAGCGTCTTACCAAGTGGAAATTTAATCGCAGCGAAATAATCGAGACGATCAGACCGGGTTCTCAATCCCAATCCCGTAATCATCAGCATCAGCATTATCACCGTCGGTGCGCGCAACACCAAATTGCACAATTTATCACAAGAGTCCGAATTTTGAGACCAGAAATTCCGCTCGGGTCACGGTGGGAAGAAGTCCTCCTCCACCGCTCCCGGCCCAAAACATCCCCCGGCCCAAAACAGCCCCCATCTAAAAAGGGGGAGGGGTGGCGGTCATACAACTCAACGTTCATCACCACCACCACCACCATCCATGGGCAACTAGCCCGTAGGTGTCCACTGCACATGTCGCAAATAGTCAAGTGCCAATATGCTCAAGTAGTGAGCCACATCTTTCGGGCACCAATTTCTCACGATGTCGCTGTCGTGGTGGTGGTCAAGCCATGCGCTCTTGCGAGGTCTTACTCTCTTTCCGGTTCTTTATATTTTTTTCCCCCCCAAACAACAAACACTCTTAACAGTAATGTTGTTGTCCATCCTTACACGTGTGCCAGTTTCCTTCTCATCGCTGCCTGCAATCAGGTCTTCTACAACTCACCGTTAAAGAATCTAAATCCTTGACTTCACTATTAGAACTTAGAAAAGTGGAGGGAGGGAGGATAATCCCCCTGCAGCTACAGGGCCGAGCCCAAATCTTATTGACGCAAGGGTTTTACTTGCTGGCTGGCTTTTGACGAGATTTTCCAGCCTCTTGTGCGTATCGAATGTTGCGCTCTAGTTGCTCTGCCTACTTGTGTAGCTATTTGCTTTCGTTAAATCCAGAGTCTACGTCGACCAAAAAAAAACGACGAGTGAAATAACCGAGTTAAAAATAAAAGAGCTGTGTCCGACCGTTCTCTTATCACCTGGGTAATAAAAAAACGACAAGATTTAAAATAAAATCACCTTACGGAACCCACCCCCCTCTCCTCCATTTCCTACATCCAAGCAGCAGTATCCACGAGAGATGGTGGGCGGATTGGGGAAAGAGGGTTTCATCCAGCAGTGGACCGATCATGGCTGATGATGATGGCGGTGATTGCCACCAAGTAACATGGTCGAGGTCGTGCAGTCCAGAAAGACGATGGATGGCAGATTTTATTTTTTTGCAAAATAAAATAAACGGGAGTTGCAAGAAAAATGAGAAGCCATATTCGAATGAAAGCCCTGCGCAGTAACTCGGGCAACACGTGCGCACAAGTTCGACTCCCATAACCAGTCGTCTCTTTTTTTGTTTGATTTAAAGCCGTCAGCAGTATTTTTCCGTTCTCTTTTTTCTCTCTCTCCTGATCGAGTTCAATTTAAGCGGCCAACCCCTAAAACAAATAATAGCTCTGTTGCGTGCGACAGAGCCGCCGCCTCTCCTCGTGGCCCCAAGGGAACTGTGATGTCACAGGGGCTGGGCGCAGGCAGGTAAAGGTTGCGGGAGGGGGCTGGAGGGGAGGGGGCTGGAGGGGAGGGGGCTGGAGGGGAGGGGGCTGGAGGGGAGGGGGCTGGAGGGGAGGGGGCTGGAGGGGAGGGGGCTGGAGGGGAGGGGGGAGAAACTCGTACGTTTTAAACTTAAAACTTTCGTGACTGCAGGAATTCATATTCTTCTTTAGTTATTTCCGTAAAGTCGCGTAGACAGAATAAAAAAAATGTGAATAAAAGAAATAAAGCGAATAAAAATATCCCTGGATTCCTGCAGTCACGAAAGCTTCAAATCAAGAATAAAAGAGATTATTTTTATTCACTTTCTTTTTATTTTAAAAATGTGTATTCACTTTATTTGTATTATTATTTTTCTATCTACGTGACTTTACCGAAAGAACCACATAATATAAACGCATACGTGGCGTTCATGCACACCCACCTCATACCAGTCTACAACGTATAGCCCTTTAAGACAATTAGGGCAAGTGCTGTTCGCGTGCAGCGCCTATAAAGGCCGGCACCGGCACACGAGGGGGTGGGTGGCCAGAACCACGCCCGGCCGCCTTTGTCTCCCCGGTGGCGATGTTTAACTACACACCGCAACAGGCCAAACATCCATCCGCAGGTGACTATGTGAGTCACATACGGGGGGGGGGGCGGGGTGAGGCAGGCGCCTTCGTCGAATAGTAGATTGATGAAGGGTTTCGCCGTCGATCGATTGTACGACACCGATTGATTGTGACGCTGCTGTGCAACGTTGCAGCGTCGCGACACGAGGCGGGGGAGGGGGCATTCATCACGCGGGGAGGGCCAAACTGCCGCGAGTAAACACTCGACTGGGGGGGAGGGGCACTTAAGAATATGTATTTATACTGGCGATGAGCTATAAAGCGCTTTTTCACAGGCGTCCCGCGGCAGGAGCCACACACGGTAAGAACGTCACAACGACAAACAAGACACAAAAAAAAACCATCACGACGGTAGTGCAAAGCACAAGAAATCATAACAAATCATCAAAGCGCCGAACCATCCTCATCCTAGCAGGCAAAATCCAACTTGGCATATTAATCTTCTTGGTTCTTTCGGTAAAGGCACGTAGAATGGAAATAATAAAATAATAGACTGTCTTCTCGACAGACCTGTTCTCCACCTGAGGACGGCTGCTTGCGTTGTGGCCGAAACGTCGTGAGAATGATTTTATTATGTTTTATTTTTATTATTTTATCATTTACATTCTACGTGACTTTACCGAAAAAAAACAATTAGATGAATCTCTGCAGTCACGAAAGCTTTAAATCGAAATTTGGCCTATTAACTTATTTTTTTTTCTCGAAGCGACCTGCCCGCCACGAAAACGATGGCCCCCAAAACAGAAGGCTAAGAAACGAGTCACGGCTAGCGGGCAGACTTGCTGCCCCAACACATGCTCGGGTAGCCTGCACCGAGCCCGGCCGCCTTTGTCTCCCCAGTGTCCGAGGCACAGTCCACCATGGGGGGTGGGGGGGGGTGCAACCCAGGAGTCTGTTCGGATAATGATCGTCACCGGTGTTGGGTGGCCGTGAGCGAGATCCCAATGGCTGGGGGGGGGGCTTTAATGCACAGTAACAGAATACTTGCAGTAGTACTGTGGACTTAAAATGATACATACTAGGCGACGTTTCGGGCAATGGCCCTTCTTCAGAGCACATGGATTGTGCGATTTGAAGAGGGGGGAAAAGCCTCCATTGGTAGTGGTGCACACGTAACAGTAAAACTCAACACGTAGCACACACGCACACATACACACCCATCACACACTGTGCGCGTCCAATGTAGCACGTACAAACGTGTAACAGCTATTCATATTAAACACACACACACAACAATGTTAACGTAACAATGTCTTAACCGTAGTGTCATGTGTGCATTGGCACGTTTAACAAACGTATGTGTACATTACAAACATAATTAGCAATATTCGGCTCGAAAAAAATCTGCAATAATTTGCATACACTACACATAATTCGTTCCTATTGATACTTTCTGTTATATTATACGCATTAACGAATAATATCGTTTCATATTGTGTATACACAGTACGTGTAAACGAATATGGAATATATTAATATAATATTATTCGTAAATTATTCATATACTACATCTATACTGTATACGTTGTTCCAATGAACGATACTGCATACACAATATAAACCAATTTTATTATTTCATACAAACACTATATAATAATTGTGCATGAATGTAGTATGAACCAATGTAGTCTATTCGATATAGAAAAAAAATATTTAGAGAAAATAACATTAATTGTATTGTAAACATATTGCACGCTATGCGGCACGCAGAAAGTTGCATTATTATTGAAAAATATAATCATCATTATCACCGTATAATTACAATTTATGCTGCATGGATATGTCATAGCAGTCGTTACACACATTCGTTAAAATAATGTAGTTAGAAACTTGACAATGCTATTGACATCATATCGGTAGGGTTTCAGGCAGCTCATAAATAGTCACAACAAACGCAGAGTTCCAAACTAAATCTTAACAATCGCTTGAGCAAGAGTTATTTTGCTCAACACCGGACGTGCAGAGCAGGTAACCTACCTTGGCATTGACAAAAGTGGACCCCAAGTGGCACTGCATCCACGACTCCAGTATCTGTGTGCGGCCTAAATAACAGCGACTTGTGCGTGATTTAAATAACCCAATCAGTGGGGTTATTATTGAGCAATGTACTCGTAGCGGCCATGGAAATACACGTGTACTGGAACTGATTAAAGTTTCGCTCGACCCGACGTGGAAGGCTTCCCATGGCCGAGTGAGTGTCACACCATCATCAGTCTCCCGGAGGACGGTCAAACACCCGGATATCATTGTTCGCTATTTAACAATCGTGCCCGAATCTCTGTTTGTTATTGCTGCTGCTGTTGTTGTTGTTACCGAGTGAAGTTAATGCACGGGGTGGGGGAGGGGTGGAGGCGGCGAATGATCGAGACACGCACAGAGGTCGCCGGGTTGCAGCTACCTTGGGGGCAAAATGAAAACAAAACTAAAATAAATCCGAGCCCCATCTCCCATCCCCCTCCGCACAGACAAAGATCCCCCGCATAGCCCTTGGGGCAAGTGCTGTCAAGCGAGTCGCACCCATAAAAAAGTCAGGGACAGTACACGTGGGGGTGGGCGTGGCCAGAACCACATCCGGCCGCCTTTGTCTCCCCGGTGCTGGTTTTTACATCGCGACAGGCTCGGCGGTGGGTTGCCGTTGGCCCCCGCAAACGAACCCGGAAGCATTGCATCTGACACAGAGGCCGAAGCGCGCCCCCCCCCCCAAAGCACGGGGCCCGGGGCAATCGCCCCGAATCACCGTATATACCCGAGGGACGGACGGCTCTGCGCCAGGTGCTGATTTTACGGCCGAGTCGAACTCGGGGAGACGACCCTGGGATGGTTCAAACAGTCGCTGCCACCTGTTAATATTGGCCGCGAGCGGTAATCGAACTCGTGTCGCCAGGGTTCGTAGCGCAGTGCGCCGACCGCTGCACCACCGCTCCCCAAAACAAAAACTCCCCAAAAAAGTTTGCAGCGTCAGAACAACAACAACACCGACCAAACAACGACAATTATTTGCCTAAAACTCCACGAGGATCTGCGAGGGCACGGTGGGCCCCAATTGTGAGCGGTCCACCTCCAACCCTCTCGCTCTCTCTCCGGCTTCAACAAAGCACTCGACAAACCAGCCCCTGAAATCAATGCCCGAGACTCTTGAGGGTCAACACAAAGACCCTTCTCCCTCCTCCTCCTCCTCCACTCGCTCCCTACCCCCAAATGGTTCGTGGAGACCCCTGCGGGCCTGTGTTCACACACAGCGCAAGAAATACCGCCGTAGTAGGTCGGTGTTAGTGGGTAAATCGATAGCAGAGGTCAGCGAGTGGGGTTATAGGGTCAGAGGAGCGGTTCGTTTCGACGTACAGTGACATATCCGTGCGAGGGTGTAAAGCGGGTACCGGCACGTTCGATGCACGGGGATATTGAGAGTACAAGACTGGGTCTCGGCTAAGCTGAACAAGTTTTTATTTTTACCAGGTAAAGGCCCAGCGAGCCATTAGCTTCCTTTTCAGAAGCGAGCTGCCCACAAACGAAAAGCTCAACCAAGTGGCTTAGAGCCACATCATTTGGGCGGTTCCGCAGAACTAAACGACCCCGAACACATTCCACGTCGTCACACCCCTGAAGCGAAGCAAGGCTCGCGCCAGGCCAGTGGTGTGGATGTACGGGGAATAACAGGTGGTATAGGTTTCGCCGTACGTGCTGCAATGGGGTTCTTGAGCGTGACCATATTACCACTCGCGCCTTAACCCAAACACCTGTCCCACACATCCTCTCGAACCCCCTTGCACAGCCTTCTCGCTTTACACCCTAAACCCTGACACTTTTACCACCCAAAACCTTACAACAACAAAAAGCCCACCCCCAGCTAGACGACGTCGTCCCCCCACGTTAACCCGACAAACCTCCCAATGCAACATCTGCACGAACCTCGCCCCCATCACAACCCAAGTCGAAATCGGCAACGTCGATATCGCCCCTGGAGGACGGCCATCGGTTTGGTTTTTGGGGGCGACGTGACAGGCGAGGGGCCCATCGCGAGAGCGGGCTACCTCCAAAACTATGGACCGTGGAGTCAACCCATAGGAGATACACAGAGACTCGTAGCGACGCACAGAGATCCATGCAGATGCACGGAGACACATTGATGACAAGCCCACGGCTGTGGGATTGTGGCCACGGCAACACATTCTACGGGCCAGAGAGGCACGCAGAGATACAGAAAACACAGAGACACAAATATTCATAGACATCCATGGGGACACATTCAAGACGAGCATTAGTGCGATTTTGCCCATGCAACCCACACTACGGACCGCATTGTAAGCCCAATTAAGTATGCGGCTCCTTCAGCGGAGGAGGAACAGCGGAACACGACACGAACTCTCTCTCCCCGTCTCTGCTGTAGCCTTCTCGTCGTGGCCAACAGCAGCAGGACCTCTGCATTGGACACGGGGATCCTGAACGTGTCGCTTAGGGTGCCATCGCGCGCAACAACGGAACAGACACAGGGCAACTAAACCTCACCCGCAACGCACTCAAGTTGACGAAACCAAACTCGGCATCACCAATTGACCGCAATGTTATCCCTTAACAGTAATCCCTACTCGACCGGCTGCGTTAGCGGCAACCCTACAGAACCACTAACCCTAAGCTCACTCCGCAATAATGACCACAACATAGCCCCCCCGCCCCCACCCCCCATTAATCCTATACCCCCTTGACACTGCTCGCCCGGTCTCTACGCAAACACAAACCCCGATTTATAGTCACGTAATCCTCATCCAGTGGTGTTTGTATTTCCATCAAGCGACCTCGCACACCATGGCCACGTGAATTACGCCGACAGCAGCACAAAGATCGCCCCGAGAACCTTGACCACGCTGTTGGGGGGGGGGGGGGGGTAAGCTGCTGTCAAGAGTCGCACGCGTGAGTGCCGGGACGGCAACCACGCCCGGCCGCCTTTGTCTCCCCAGGGGTCATGATTAATAACACACCGCACCAGCCCTTATGCTGGGTGTAGTGATGTAGGTGTCGTGAGTGACGTGGTGAGTGACGTGATGAGTGACGTAGATAGTGACGTAGTGAGTAAGTGACGTGGTGAGTGAGTGATGTGAGTGACGTGGTGAGTGAGTGATGTGAGTGACGTGGTGAGTGACGTGGTGAGTGACGTGGTGAGTGACGTGGTGAGTGACGTAGTGATGTAGTGAGTGACGTAGTGAGTGACGTAGTGAGTGAGTGACGTGGTGAGTGAGTGATGTGAGTGAGTGACGTGGTGAGACGTAGTGAGTGACGTGGTGAGTGACGTGGGTTGGGGGGAGACGAGAGAGGAGGAGGGGGGGCAGGGACGGTGAGAGGGGGGTGGGGCACACCTGGGCGCCGCACACATTCCTGAGGGTGGAGGAGGAGGTGAAGGAGGAGGAGATGGAGGGAGGAGATGAAGAAGGGAGGGGGGGGGCCCCTGCACCCCACTGCCGAGTCGACGTGACCCCAGCAGCCCGTGCCTGGGGTCCCCCCCACCCCACGCGCGACCCCAGCGCCTCGCCCCCCCCCCCACCCCCCGCGTGGAGCCGCCGGGCCACGGGCTCGGTGGGGGTCGCACGAGCCGCAATCCTCGACAACGCTGCCCCCCCCCGCCCCCCACTACGAGACACTAAAACTCCAGTCGACGTGTCGAGCAATGGCCCCCTTCTCTATATTTAACTGACGCGATGCAACTAGTTTAACTCGTTGCCAGGTAAGGGCTCGCGCCGAGCTCATTTCGTTATTTTTCAGAAGCGACCTGGCCACAATCGATCAGCTCAACCAAGTGGATTGTCACGTGGACATTGATAGCAGAAGGCGAAATATACTCTGAACGCGTGTGGATTCCAATTGTGGAGAGATACAACGGAGGACCCGGAGAAAATCCACGCGACCACTGGGAAATGCGAGAGAGAGAGACACGCAAACTCCAAATTTTGGGTTGGGATCGAATCCACAACCTCCTGTAAACCAGGCGAGGTAGTTAACATCTCGCCACCGTGGCGTGGCGCCTTTGCCCACAAACGGAGAGATTGGATGTTGGTGGAGTGGTTAAGCGAGCTGCGCTACGAACCCGGCCACCCGGGTTCGATTCCCACCTCGCGGACAACGCCAGTGACGATTATTTGAACCGGTCCTGGGCCTCCCCTAGGTCGACTCAGCCTCAAACGAGTACCTGGGTGCCGTATGTTAAAGATCGCCAATGGAGAGTCTGGGGTGGTGCAGGCCAGGTGGCCTTCATTAGGAGCTGCTTGCTAACAGCCCTTTACCAACAGTCCGCTAAGGGTTATACGGGAGATCTTCGTCTTTGCCGCTTTGTGCAACCCACTGCCAAAGCGACACCGTACCCAAAAAGCTTTCGCTTCGTGGATTCCAACACCGCGCTCGCTCGCTCCCTCCTGCCGACGAGACCCAGAATAGTCAGGGACCCAGTCCGGATTTGCCCCCTCCCCCCCAACACACACACCCTGCTTTTAAAACAAATGCTGATAAAGTATATGACTAACGAGCACTATCCAGCAGTTGACAGAGTATGACAATTGCGATTATTAATGTACTGTATATGGTACAGTGTTGCATGTAATCGGTTTGACCGATCCCTTCCCCGCCACCCCCAAACCCCCTGCCTGCATTCACGAGAAGAGGTGGAGGGAGGGGGGGCGAGGAGAAGGGCTTCAGAATGGGGGAGGGGCTGTGGTGGAGGAGGGGAGGGAACCTCGAGGGTACACCTGAAGGTGAAGTATGGTCCCTGGCACGCACACACACACACACACGCGCCTGCGCGCCACGGGGGCTTCAAAGACTTGACCAACCATCCCCATTGTTAACGATCAATAACCTCCACCACGATGCCAATGAGCTAGCCGTGCTGTGAGGAAGGGCTATTTAACGGAACGTCGTATAAATTGCATACGTGTATATATGAAATATCCACGTTGACGAATTTGTTGAGTTCGACGAGTGCTTTACGGTCAGTGTTTTCTCTGGTATCGGACACGCGGCGCAACAACGAACTCGTGCCGGAGAAGTCGCACGTGGTGCATGAAACAAAATACATTTACTCTGCACGGTGAGACATCGTTAAGAGCACACGTGTCTCTCTACACAGGAGGGGTCTCTTTGCGTCTGTCTACACGGTCCACGGTTCGGGTTGCACGGGCCACAAATCCCCACTCCACTCACCATCCCGTGGGCTTGTCTTTAAAGTGTCCACCGCGAGCAACGATAGAATAACTGCGTCGTTATTTCTCGTAGATAGGGTTGGAAAGAAAATAATTTTCTTTGAACCTATCTACGTGACTTTACAGAAAGACCCAAAGAATTTGAATTCCTGCAGTCACGAAAGCTTTAAGTCGAGACGGCACGTCGATCGTATCAAGACGGGGATTGCGCCGTCTAGAAAGTGGCAAAAGGAAACGGAGGTACGATTTGTAGCAAGTTAAAATCCACCCACGCGTGCGTGACAATCCACGAAAGCAGGATGTAATTAGTTATTCATAACACAGGTTTTTTTGGTGGGGGTGAGATCGCGTAAATATAAAAGGTGTCGTTAAACCCGCCACCAACCATAAACACGTGCACACACATTTATGTGTACGCGATCTAACCCAAAAAAAGAAGTCCCCCTGTATAACGGATGATATTGGTCGCGAAAAGCTCCGACGTGTTAAAACTATTAAATTATTCTTGGCACCCAATAATTCACGGGAAAGCGGTGGTGCATCTGGTCAGTGCGTGAGCCACCGATGTTCGGCGTGCGAAATATATACATAAAAATATAGAAAAATATATATATATATAAAATACTTTTTTTTTAAAATACAAAAAATGTAAAAAAATATTTTAATATATATAAATATCTTTGATAAATAAAGATATATTAAAAATATATGTATAAAAAAGATATATTAAAAAATATATTTATAAAAAATATATTAAAGATATATTTATATTAAAAAATATCTATTTATATTAAAAATATCTATTCAAATATATATTTAAAAATATATATATATTTTTAAAAAATCACTCCCCTGGGGGCTCACTCGCGGCATCCAACAATACCAAGGAGAAGCGCCGTTTTTGTTCGAATTGTGTAAAAAAATAAAACGTCTCAATAGTTAAAGAACCGCACAAATGCACCGTGAGGGCGAGTCGAAGAGACGATGGCTCCTTAATAAATAAGGGCCACGAAGCTGCGCTTTGAAGAGCCGCACAGAAGTTGCCGACCCCCCTTTGCGCAAACCACTGCGCCACCCCACGAGTAGACCCGTTAGCATAGAACAAAGACGGGGGGGCGTCAAAGCGTGGTGAAGTATGGTCAAACCCCCGCCCCCCCCGGGACCCACACATTTATCGACGAGTGATACTAAAAATAAACCCCTCTGTTAATTCGTGACTTAAAGCTTTCGTGACTGCATGAATACATAGTCGATGGGTCTTTCGGTAAAGCCACGTAGATAGAAAAATAATAAAAACATATCACGACGTTTCGATCGCAACACAAGCAATCGTCTTCAGGTAATTATTTACGTGTTAAAAAATGATTTCTACATACAAATAGCATTCTAACATCGTGATTATTAATTCCTAATTATCTTGCCAATATTTTACCAACGAAATACAATTACTGCATAAACCATCACCCGATATTGTTAGTTACCATTGCAAGCACCGCAAGTTAATAACGGGAAGAGGGTTTTATACTAAACCACTTGGCGTTCGGCGTGTTAACTTAGTCAATACAAATTTGCGGTGTTCAATTATCAAGTTCAACGGCTAACACGTGTCACACAAGCACGCACTCGCACGCGATTATGTAATGGAGCAATCCTGTGACGTTCATATAAACGATGTCACTATACATAATACATCCAATTCTCCCCCCGGGTTAATATAAAGGAACCCGTTCGATACAACGAACAACCTTTGTGCAAAACACAACGTTAATCGAAACCCCCGCCGCACACAATAAACGCGTGGGCACGGTCACAATATATTACTTTAAATATATTCGCCTTGCAGAAACATTTTCTTTTGTGCCTGTTATTATACAGTTCTAATGAATATACAGTTATACAATAATCATTAACATGCTTTTTATTTAAATTGTTAGCAAGTGCATGCCATTACATCTTTCCCGCGTGCGTGTATGTATACATGTATATATGTGTATTTGTGTGTATGTATATATGTGTATGTATATATGTATATGTGTATGTATGCGTGTGCAGCACCGTCACTTAGTGGCGAATGGCGGGTATTGGCAGCACCTGCTACATTGCTAACCGCACTTGCCCCAAGCATGCCAAGATGCTATACGGGTGATCTTTGCCTTAAATATGTACGGCACGTGTCAAGTTTTTCTGCGCGTGCGGTTCCGGAATTACAGGCGCTCCATTAACATTCATCATTAAATACAGTTTTAAAAATTATCTATATATAAAACACACGTACAATAAGTATTATCGTTACTACACAGTGGGACTGTAGAGAACAGTAGATATTTAATCGTAAAACGGAGGCCATTGAGACGCTGCAGTCTTTGATCGGTGTAATTCAGGTTGCCGAGCAAACTGCAACCCTCGCCATCTTTAACGCAAACACTCCACACTGGCAGGGCCTGCACATTGTGAGCACCCCGCTCAGCAGGACGATAATAGCAACAACAAGAATAATTATTATATAATAAATAAGGACTTACACAGACCTTGCTCAATCCACTGCTGCGTGATGAAGGCAGGCCTCCGCCCCCCCCCCCCCCCAATTCTGCCGTGTTGCTCAACATGGCGAAGGGGTTGTTTGTCTATACTTCACCAGTAGCGTGTAACCAGAATAGGTTCGTGGATAATCAACGCGCCACTGATGCGAGCCGCCACGGGGGGGTCATTTGTCGCAGCGACGGTGCCCAACCACTGCGCCACCGCTCCCACCACCCCGCACGTAGACTGCGATGAAGTAACAAAGACAAAGGCTCAAACCGTATAGCCTCCAACAGGCTTGTCGGGGCAAGTGCTACTTGCGAGTGGGCACGGCACCCCTGGGGCAGCACCACGCCCGGCCGCCTTTGTCTCCCCACAGGGCTCATGTGCCGCATGACGCAACGCAGCAGCTACTCGTGTAAAGTTGAGACATCCCGTATACACACCCCGATTTACACACACACACGGTTAAGATTGTGAATAAAAGGCGCTTGAGATGTGTGCCCGAGTGAGCGTAAATGTTCCGTAAACCATGTGTGTGAGGAGCGGTGGTGTAGCGGTTAGCGCGCTGCGCTACGAACCCGGCGACCCGGGTTAAATTCCCACTCACGGCCAACACCCAGTGACGATTATCTGAACCGGACCTGGGCCTCCCCTAGGTCGAATCCGCCTCAAATTAGTATAACGCCCGGTCGACTTTGGGGAGACAAAGGCAGCCAGGCGTGGTGCTGGCCACCCACCCCCTCGTGTACCGTGCCGGCCTTCATTAGGTGCTCGCTAACAGGACTTGCCCCCACAGTCTGTTAAGGCTACACGGGGAATCTGTGTCTGTCTTATGAATGTATGTATTTGTATATATACATATAAACATACGATAGAGGTGGATTATATTTAACAAGAATATTCAGTAATATATGTAAATTGTATCTATGTATGGCCACGTGTAAACAATGTGAAACGTAATTTATAGACCCAGTTTTAAAACATTTAAAAATGTTACGGGGGATACAGAGCTTTTCTGCAGTCAATACATATGTACGTATTGAGTTACACACACATGTGCGTACGTGTTAAGGTACATCACACAATATACAAAAAAATACATTGTACGTATAGACACGGCTATCAAAGTAATTTTAAATGTTATTACAATTAATTTACGTTCATATATACACACACACACACGAGTAAGTCATATAATGGGATAAATAACATTTTATAAATTACGTAACATAATGTATCATATATAACATAATTAATC
Source organism: Lampetra fluviatilis (assembly GCF_964198595.1). NCBI lineage: Eukaryota > Metazoa > Chordata > Hyperoartia > Petromyzontiformes > Petromyzontidae > Lampetra > Lampetra fluviatilis. Next base: position 6,564,837 of record NC_136310.1, read on the forward strand.
ATCGTAACTTTAAACGTAAAATTGGGACAAACGGTGCGCCTCATAACCTAAACGCACCCGCCTCTAAAGTAATTTAACATTTTAAAATACAACTATTATTTAATAGCATAGACGGATATTATTGAGCGATGTCAATTCTCAACCAATGTTCCCCAAGTCTCCTCTACCACAATTTAACGACAGGACATTTAAAATATTGCATTCGATACGAATGGTCGCGATCACCAAAATCGATATTCTATAATTTCTATTGAAATTTCGATTTTATTTAGAGACGTGCAAAATTGACAAGACGTTGTATTTACAATCGGTCTAATTGCGTTGTTAATTGTTTCGAGTTAATTGTCCGACGGTTGAGCGGGGGTGGCGTCCGCGTTCGTTAGAGAGCACGGCGCGGGGGTGGGGGGGGGCTCGTTCGCATTCCACTCCATAGAGTGCAGCGTGCGCAGAGTGCGAACGTCTACAGCGAGTGGAAGAGACTTCGCCTCCCACCTCTAGAGCAGGCAACACTGCTGACGCATCGTGAGTCACTTCTGTATGGACAGAGAAACACCGGGGCTCAGAGGGAACACGTCTCGAGTGGACCAACGTGTCCATTGCGCACCCGTCCAAATGGCTACGTGCGAGTCTACAGTCGGGAGGACCATCTACATCGGACGAATTGATTCATATCGCTAGTCTGCAACGAGTAAGGTCTACATCACAGCGGAGGAAACGAGACTACAAGCACATGAGCCGTTTTCTATAGCGCAATGATCTAAACTACTAGCTAGGAGTACACAAGTCCTCATATATATACCACGTAGTGCATAGGTTTAGACCGCGAGTCCATGATAAATATTGCTATCGGAATCAAGTTGCGCGCATGCGCCTATAGTACACGGGCAGAGAGTAGCTGCGCCATGAGTATACGGGGCGAACGCAAGCACACAAGCACACAGGTCTGCATTACGTAAGCATTCGGGCAGGCCTTCATCCAGCAGTGGAGTGACCATGTCCGGCGATTCTGACACTATACCAAGCACATCGGGATAACGTCTGCATGCATATTGGTCGACATTCACACCGGCATGCACATCTAGTGCACGACTACAGCACATACGACGGCATCTATACGCGAATACTTTACACAGGTCGAGAGTAAATTCGTCTAAAGTCTACATCCGTAGTACCCACAACTCGTACAGACGCATGCATTCAACGAACAGGTCTATAGAACTGGACTACACGAGCGTCCACGTCTAATGCGCACAGGTCTAGACCACACAAGTGTCACGTACACATGTCTAGATCGTACAAGTCGAATGTAAAGAGGTCTAGGTAATATAGGTACGCATGCTTTCACACGCCTATAGAGTGCGGGAAAGCATTCACACACGGTGCACAGGTCTACACAGTGCACAGGTGGAAGTTGTTGATAGCGCATCGCTGTAGGTGATGTAACCACACGGGTAGCTAATGCACAGGTGTATAGTGTGAGTCTAGAGCAACGGTGCTCGACCTCGCATTGTCCCGCAGGTGTGCGATGGTGCCTGCTGTGTGCGTCGTGGTGTGTGTGTGGCGAGTGTTGTGGGGAGTGCTGTGCGCGTGTCTGCGCGTGTCGTGGTGAGTGCCGGGCGAGAGACGGCACGGACTCGAGCCGAGAGAGATGGAGAGGCAGAGAGGTTTACCTGTGGCGATCGCTCACCTGTGAGTTCGCTTCAGTCGCAGCACCGCGAGCTGATCATTAACCACGACATGAAACGACAACAACAACCGCTCTCGCCCTCAAGCCCGTGGGGCTTGCAGCCGTTTACGAACCCCCCTTTCCAACAACTTAAAAAAAAAATCCATCTACCCAAAGGAAAAAAAAACCGGACAAACCTCACCGCGGTAACGTTACCTTTGTTACCAACTGTTGTTGCTTACAAACAAACAAACAAAATCAAGCAACAAAAAATTATCTCTGCGTAAAAGTAACTACTTATTCTCTCTCTCTCTCTCTTCCTCTTCGCTCGGTCGTGTTTCTTTGTTCAGTCGATGCCACACCGAACATCTTCTTCCAGCCGCACGCCCCCTGAGCAAGCGCCCGCCATTTCACACACGCACCACACCACCCTATCCGCCCTTCACATCTAACGCTATAGATATTTAACAAACAAAAAATCTTAAAATGCCACTGCGAACGGACACCATACCCGGAGGCGGGCATCTCGGTTCGAGTCCGGGTTTACGTGTCAGCCAGCCAAAGCCGAGCCAACCCGGCCCAGTCAATGTGGGCCCTCTACCGATGTGGTCGGGGCCTTGAAACGGTCCGGTCCGGTCCGGTTCGGCTCTCAGCCCGGCCCGGTTCGGTTCAGCCACGCAACCCAGGCCGAGAGAGAGAGCGAGCGAGAAAGCTATGAACATTGCGGACAGGCGGACCCCAGTGTTTCACGCAGAAAGCCCAGCTCTTTGTAAGCTTTTATCCGCTCCTCGAGGTGCACCGGGCGGGGCCAGACCGCCCGTCATTGGCTGGCCTCACCTGTCAACGTCTACAGCGCTCATTGGGCGCGCGCCTCTAACGACGATGACGGTGGGAGCCGCCGCCGCCGCCGCTGCTGTAGGTGCGGGGCAGGTAAGGCAGGTGAGGAAGGGGTAGCGACGGTGGAGTGGCGAGGGGAGGGGGGCAGTGGTGGTGGGTGTGGTAGTCAGATTGGCCCGCCCGCCTACTCGCCCGCCTACCCGCACGTCTGCCCGGCTCAGAGAGTGTGTGTCTGTGTGTGCGATGGTGGGGAGCGGTAGTGTAGCGGTTAGCGCGCTGCGCTATGAACCTGGCGACCCGGGTTCGATTCCCGCTCACGGCTAACACCAGTGACGATTATCTGAACCGGTCCTGGGCTTCCTCTAGGTCGACTCAGCCTTAAATAAGTACCGGGTGCGGTGTGTAAACATCGCCACTGGGGATACAAAGGCGGCCGAACGTGGCTGCTGGCGCACCCACCCCCTCGTGTACCGTTCCGGCCTTCATAGGTGCTCGCTAACAGCACTTGCCCGTACAGTCTGTTAAGGCTATACGGGGGGTCTTTATCTTTGTGTGCGATGCACAATGCGAGCGGTGGTGCAGTGGTTAGCGCGCTTGCGCTGCGAACCTGGCGAGCAGAGTTCGATTCCCGCTCGTGGCCACCAACACCAGCGTGGCGGTTTATCTGGAACGGTCCCGGGTGCTGGGGCCCTTCCCTAGGTCGACTCAGCCTTAAACGAGTGCCCGGTGCGCCGTGTATAAACATCGTCACGAGGGAGACAAAGGCGGCCGGGCGCGGTGCTGGCTTACCCACCTCCTCGTGTGCAGGTGCCGGCCTTCGAAGATGCTACTCGCTAACAACACTCGCCCCTCCAGTCTAAGGCTAGCACGGGGGATCATTGTCTTTGTGTTTAATGGGTTCGCGTGTGAGAGGTGTGGCGTGGGACATTCAAAAGGACAACGTTGGGTTTGCAATGATACTCCAGGGCTTCGTAGGGTCATGAGGCCTAAATGGGTTTTTTATGGGGGGGGGGGGGGACACATCTGTCGTGGTGCTTGTCATCGTTGTTTGTAAGAAGGAGACATTTTAAAATAACATCAAAATGCGTTTATATAGCGCGACCACGAGAAGCCGGGGGAACACAGCGAAATGAAGTTACCCCGTGGGCAATTGAAACAATGAGGATGCCGCGACTGGGAGGAGTTGTCTCCAATGCAACGTTCTCGAGTTTAAAGACCGCGGACAGAGAGACACGTGGAACGGAAGGCCGCAATCGACGACGTCTTTGAGGGCAGTGTCGCGACTCGTAACACAAAGAAAGACAACGATGAATGGTCGCACCCCGACAGCAAATGTCTCGCGTCTACCTCGAAGCGATGTCACCACAACGACGACACCGTGAGGCCGATACGAGCGCGGGCGAATGAATATGCCGCTCACATCTCGCCTCGGAATCTCAAGAGCGTCAACATCGCGACGGGCGATGTTGTGACCCTGCTGCTCGTTGACGTCATTTCGAGTTTCGCCGGGGGCCGCGTGTATGTAGGTGGAACTTCTTTCGCACCGTACGTAGTCGACCGTGCTAACTGGAGGTGCCGGGCGGGCGGGGGGGGAAGGACAACAAACTAGACACACAAAAAGCAGTTCTAAAGAAGTGCATTCGTCAATCTAGATGTTTAAAAGTGCATGGTTTCCGTGGCGTCCTAATATCGGAAGGAAGAGCGTTCCAGACGGCCGCAGAAGCGCATCTGAAAGCGCGCGACGCGGTGGCCACCGTCTTTGTTCGACGGCTGAGACAAAATCCACTGCTGCTGCTAGGATGACCGGAGTGTCACGTGACGGTCCATGCTCCTTGACGAGATCAGCAAGGTATTGTTGTTCATTTGATGTCCAACGTTTCGCTCCACATGCCGGAAGCAACCGCTTCTTTAGGGACTGAGACCGAGCGACGAAACCTACTCCCTCGAATTATATAGCGTTGCTGGCTGCTACTGGCTGCTGCTGGCTGCTGCTGTTACTGCTGATGGTGGTGCTGTCTGTCTGCTGAAACGTCGAACATCAACAACGACCAGCACGCGGTGTACAACACGCCAGGCAGTCTGTGCGTACTGCACAACCGCGACAACCCACCAGGTACTGTAGCAAGCATTTGCTTCGAGGTGTTGCGCAGAACGTGCACATACGGTAATAAAATCAACATTTTCCTACCGCAGACAAAATTCTGTTCAATCCTATACAAGGCAGGTGAGCACATTTCATTAATTTGATAACGTAAATTAACATTAACAACTCGTCGCTCTGTAGGCCCTATTCCGAATGAGTGCTCCCACGTGGCAATTGTTATTCAAGGGCAAACCCTGGCACCAGTTTCGACTCCGTTGAGTCTCATCAGCACGGCGTGGTCACGTAAATCAACAACCAAACCACCTAGTATCCCACGCGCGTGTTACGTTCTTGCGAGCCTTCGAGTGGGTATTGACTACACGGCGTCTCATCAGCATTGCTGTGGCGTCTAACTAAAGGGCACCAATATTCGCGCAATGCCCGGTTTCGCTTAAACCGAGTGTCATCAGCGAGGCGCGTAGTCTCCCACGAGCATGCCCCCACGAAAACGCCAATCGGCACGCGCCTCTTGTTCACTGGCTTTCACTTGACCGCGACTTGTCAGCAAGGTGTGGCTCACAACCAACAATCCTGATGCGTTTTTTGTTGTTGTATTGGCCGTGTTCGGACACGTGCAAAAAGCCGCGTGAGCAAATGTTCCTATCGAGACTTTTCTGTGCAATTAAAAAGGGTCAAAATATTAATAATAATAATAATAATACAATTGTTATACATCATAATAATGATTTAATTAATGTTATCATAAGACTTGTCATACTGTCATTTGTAAGCATAAGCCATCGTGCACCGATGTGAGATTACGATTTTCTGTAATTTTTCAAATACACCCACTACCAATTGTAATACAACACATATATATACAAAGTAAAGTGGTGGTGCACATAAAAAATCCTGCACGTGAATATTTATGGCCTGCACACTGCTGAAGGGAGAATGAATCTCACTCTGTACAACAAAAATATCGATAATCTAAACAAGGCGATGGTGAATATCAATGGTTCTCACGTGGTTAAATAAAGGTGAAATCATTTGAATAATTGGTGGGCGGGGTGGGGGGATAAGGGGTGGGGGGGACAGTGGCCAAGTATTTAGCGCAGTGCTGCTACAAACGCGGGCACCTGAGTTGGACTCTGGGTCACGGCTAACATCAGTGGCAAGAAAGCAATGTGTGACCCTGGTGTGCGATCCCACCTGGCCACCTACCCACCCACCCCCATTCTCTCCGCTATGAATCATCGACGAGGTCTGCACGTGGTTGACTAAAGGACACGGACACGACGTTGAATCACGAAATAACGGGCCCTACACGGCACCGCACGTGCGGTCACGATGCAAAAAATAAAATAAAAACAAAATGGATTTGAAACGAACGCGATGGCAAATGCGTTCTTTGTGAGTTACAGTGACGATGTCCGTTCCGAGTCACGATTCGTCAAGTCGAAGCCAGTGCACAAGAGGCGCGTGCTGATTAGCATTTTTGTTGTTGTTGGGGGCACGCTCGTGGGAGGCTACGCGCCTTGCTGATGACACTCGGTTTCAGCGAAACCGGGCAGAGAGTATTGCTACGAACGTTGGTGCCCTTTAGTTGATCTCCCGGGCCGTGGCGCGGTGTGGCGCAGGGGTGGCGAGCGCCAATTTCGCTTACGGGCACAAATTGGACCTCCGATCTTCGATTTTTCCCAGACGCGGCGAACATCAGTAGCGAAGCGCCGCCCGATTCGGTGCAGGCCCACCCATCCACCCATCCACCCAGCCCCCTAGCCCCCCAGCCCCCCACCGACCCCCACCGACCCCCACCGCCCCCCCTCCCAAATCCCATTCCACCATCGCCCAATTTCTTCATCCGTGAAAAAAGGGCTTCATAGCTCATCGGATTCCTCCAGTCTAAATAAACATTCTGATTCTGAAACCGAACTGACCAGCGTGGTGAAGTATGGTCAAACAATGCCCCGTACGACCAAGGCAGCGTGGGTGAAGGATTTCATCTCGCAGTTGATCGATAAAGGATAATCCACGAACATTACTGAAACACGCGGGGATTTGTCTCAGTTAACATGACAAAACACACCTCTATATTTCACCGCATTCTCTCTGCCGCTCATTCGAATTAAACATCGTTTTATCCACATTACGAATAGGCAAATGCATACTTAAAGAGAACAAACAAAGTATTGCCGCTCGGGGCGAACACAAACAATGATTTACACGCGCGGAATTATTTTTCTAATTGAACAAAATTAATGGCGCGGCGAGTGAAGAAAACACGGATTCATCGACGAGGATAGAAACGTTTTTTTCTGTCCCCTTTCTGGCAACGATGTGTTAAGATGTTCAAATACCAAATGGACACACCTATTACAAGGCGTCGAGTCCGCATTAACCGCACGTCACAGTTGTGGTCAAATATGCAAACAAACGTGCTTCGATAAATGTGCTCACCGTCATTGAAACTGATTGGCCTACACACCAAAGACCTTGAATGGCTTTGTCTCACCGGTGCTTGCGAGCAAAGGGTTTTTAAATGCGAACGATGAAATGACGATGCAAACGCCGAAGCATCAATATATCGGGTTAAGTAGCTATATCTATGGGAACCATTTTACTGGCAGAAACCACCTGGTTCAACCAGCCAACGGGATTATTGTGCCCGTCCGTCCGTCGTGCATCCAAAAATGGGAGGGGGGAGGGTGGGGAGGGGCTGGGTGGTGAGGGTGGGGAGGGGCTGGGTGGGGAGGGTGGGGAGGGGCTGGGTGGGGAGGGTGGGGAGGGGCTGGGTGGGGAGGGTGGGGCTGGGTGGGGGGTGGGAGGGGTAGGGCTGGGTGGGGAGGGGCTGGTCACCCCGTGGTGCCCTTATAAAACTCAATGTTTAACCTACTCACGCCGGCTTGTGCCCGCCCTCACAGTCGGCCATATTTGCGGAATACACCACGCCGCCGTTGACCCTGGCCATTGACCGAGCAACCCAACGTTCCTACCAGCTCCCTCCGCAGGAATGTGTTTTCCCCCCAGTATCAAGATGATGGAAAAAGAAAAGGCAGGAATAATAATAACAACAACAAAACAGGAGATGTGCATATGTTCAAACATGCATAATGGCAAAAACAGGGCCCCATTGTTTTCTTCGTGTGATTCCTGACGTTTCCTTACCCGGAGAAAGCCCTCACCGGCGAGGACACTCAATACCATTTTGCAGGAGGGCGATGGGGGGGGGTCAATTCCATTCATGAGTTCTCTGGCTTCCTTGTCGTAGGAAACCCGTACAGGATAGCCACCCACCCACCTACTCACCCACCCACCTACCCACCCACCCACCTACCCACCCACCGACCCACCCACCGACCCACCCAGCCACCCACCGACCCAGAAGGCAAAATCCACGCGGCCACGGAGAGAGAGACACCGCAAACTCCAAATATACATCCATAATAGAGGTTTTGGGTTCATTATCCATAATAAAGGTTTTTTGGGTGAGATTGTGTAAATATATAAATGTGTCGTTAAAACCCGCCACCACCCGACACAGCCAACTAGTAAGGGTTGTCACGTCAACAGAACGTGGCCAATTCGTCACCAGTACAGCACTAGTGTGTAGTGTATAGTGTAGTGTTTAGTGTAGTGTGTAGTGTATAGTGTAGTGTATAGTAGTGTAGTGTATAGTAGTGTAGTGTATAGTGTAGTGTAGTTTGTAGTGTAGTGTATAGTGTAGTGTACAGTGTAGTGTATAGTAGTGTAGTGTATAGTGTAGTGTATAGTGTAGTGTATAGTAGTGTAGTGTATAGTAGTGTAGTGTATAGTAGTGTAGTGTATAGTGTAGTTTGTAGTGTAGTGTATAGTGTAGTATACTAGTAGAGCACACCGGTGTGTTGGAGAACCCAGCCACGACATTTACAATCTGAGTACGACGTTTCGCCAGTAATTACAGCTAGCTTCATCAGGCCGACAGCCAGATTTGTGGAGAAGTCCTCCCGTTTCGCTCCTCATAGAGCAGGTGCATTTCAATCTGGTCGTGAAAGAGTCATCGTCCACGCTCTGCGCAGTGTGTTTGTGTCACGCGTGTGAAGGTAACGGCTGTGTGGGGGTGTAATGTTCAATGTTACACCTCTTCGAATAATCATCATCATCATCATCTTCGTCGTCATCATCATCAGCTCTTGGGCCAGGGTTGAGCTCAAGACGAAACGCACTGATGTCATCACTGATATATATTTTAAAAAAATCTTTGTAAGTCTACGAAGATACATAAAATTGTAAAAATTATCAGTCTGTCGGGCAAATTCTACGAGCGAGCACCGATAAAAGAGGCTGAGACGACACGCGAGGAGCTGGGTAGCTAATACCACACCCGGCTGCCTTTGTCTTCCGCAGTGCTGATTTGTACACACAGCACCGGGTACTCATTTAATGCTGAGTCGATCTAGCGGAGGCCCAGGACCGGTTCGGAGACAAAGGCGGCCGACCACCTATCAAGGCCGCAACGGTGCAACACCTTGACCCAAAATCCCATTAAGACTATACGGGGGATCTTTGCCTTTGTATGTGTGGAGCGGTGGCGCTGTGGTTAGCGCACCGCGCTACCAACCCGGCCACCTGGGTTCGATCCGGGCCACGGCGACTGATATCGCACGAATCTCTGATGCGGTCATTGTAAACGTCGTCACTGGGGAGACAAAGGCGGACACGTATTAAGGGCGGCACGGCACACGAGGGGAGGGTGGCCAGCAACCACGCCCAACCGCCTTTGTCTTCCTCGTTTGACGATGCATATGCACACACGCCTTCACACACGTATACATAACGTACACACAGACACACACACGTATATGTGCCAATGCACACACGCCTTCACACACGTATGCATAACGTACACACACACACACGTATATGTGCCTATGCACACACGCCTTCACACACGTATACATAACATACACACAGACACACACACACGTATATGTGCCTATGCACACACGCCTTCACACACGTATACATAACATACACACAGACACACACACACGTATATGTGCCTATGCACACACGCCTTCACACACGTATACATAACATACACACAGACACACATACACGTATATGTGCCTATGCACACACGCCTTCACACACGTATACATAACATACACACAGACACACATACACGTATATGTGCCTATGCACACACGCCTTCACACACGTATACATAACATACACACAGACACACACACACGTATATGTGCCTATGCACACACGCCTTCACACACGTATACATAACATACACACAGACACACATACACGTATATGTACCTATGCACACACGCCTTCCCACACGTATACATAACGTACACACAGACACACACGTATATGAACCTATGCACACACGCCTTCACACACGTATGCATAACGTACACACACACACACACGTATATGTGCCTATGCACACACGCCTTCACACACGTATACGTAACGTACACACAGACACACACGTATATGTGCGTATGCACACACACGCACGCGCACACGCAGAGACCCACCGTCTAGACCTTGCTGGCTGTTGGGGGCCCAAGTGCTTTTGCAGTGTTAGCGAGCACCTATTACTACTCCAATTAATGGTCGGCGCACGAGAGGGTGATGTTGACAGCGTCACACATGCGCACACGTGTATATAATATACACGCACACACAACACACACATATATATATAACACGTGAAAAGACAAAGATCCCCCGTATAGCTTAACAGACTGTTGGGGCAAGTGCTGTTTGCGAACACCTATGAAGGCCGGAAAGGCACACGAGGGGGTGAGTGGATAGCACCACGCCCGGCCGCCTTTGTCTCCCCAGTGGCGATTTTTTTACGCACCGCACCAGGTACTCATTTGAGGCTGAGTCGACCGAGGGGAGGCCCAGGACCGGTTCAGATAATCGTCACTGATATTGAGCGAGAATCGAATTCGGGTCGCCAGGTTTGTAACGCAGTGCGCTAACCGCTACACTACCGCTCCCCACACACACAGGTCAAGCGCTGTTGGCGAGAACCTATTAAGGTTGCAATGTTCCACTCAGGGGTGGAGCTTGTAGCCCCAAAGGCAAAGATCTCCCCGTATAGCCTTCACAGACTGCTGGGGCAAGTGCTGTTAGCGAGTAGTAGCACCTATAAAGGTTGACACGGCACACGATGAGCGGGTGGGTGGCCGGAACCACGCCAGGACCGCCTTTGTCTCCCCAGTGGCGATGTCTACACACCGCACCAGGTACTCATTTGAGGCTGCGTCGACAAATGAGAGGCTCAGGACCGGTTCAGATAATCGCCACTGGTTTTGGTGGCCACGAGCGGGAATCGAACTCGCACAAAGATCCTCCAATTAGTCTCGGGGCATGGAGACTGTCGGGGTTAGGGCTGAACGATTTGGGGAAAATATCAAATAGCGATATTTTTTTGACAGATATTGCGATCGCGATTTGATTTGCGATTACATTTTTAAAAAGTCAAGCTTCAGTTCAATATTCACTGTGTAATAGATTTAAAACATGTGATGGAGCATTACCACATTATACCATCAACATTTGAACTGCTCGATATATTCTAATGCAAGGGTGAGAACTTAAAATATATGAATTGCTTCCAACCTGTATGTATTAAAATGTTTTCATTGAACAATTGTTACGTTAAATAAATAAAGTTATAATAATTACAAATTTAAAATTCCAATAAGAAAGCAATAAAACTTTTCAAATCGCAAAAAAATCGCAGCCTTTGCGATTTGCTAATCGCATTGTTTTAAATTGCGATTTAGATTTGAAATCGATTAATCGTTCAACCCTAGTTGGGATCGTGTGCTGTGAGCGAGCACCCATCACACGATCGACATTTGAGTCAGAAGAGAAGCTCTTTGGCACAGCTTTCCAGCCCCAAGCCGGGGTGAGCAATCGTGGATCACTCAAAGGACAGTTAATTGTACTGCGTATATCTTTTAAACAGCCACACGTGAACCCGATCATATATAAAAGCGAACAAATCAACAAAGTAATACCGTACAGGGACAAAAATAGAACGGCACTCATATTCTTGATTCTTTCGGTAAAGTCACGTAGAAGGGAAATAATAAAATAAATAAAATATAAAACAATAAAAATTCTCACGACGTTTCGACTGCAACACAAGCAATCATCATCAGATTTCACACCTGATTTCACACCTGATGATGATTGCTTGTGTTGCAGTCGAAACATCGTGAGAATTTTAATTGTTTTATATTTTTATTTTATCTTTTTATTTCCCTTCTACGTGACTTTACCGAAAGAACCAAGAATATGAATCCTTGCAGTCAAAACAGAGTCGCTGGTGACAATCGCAGGCCACAATTGCCAATGCGGCTGTAGTTGACGCTGGGCATGGAGTTGATAATAACACTGTGTAACACGATTTTTGTCCCTAGGTAGTAAGTGTTATTTTCTAATTGCTTATGCCTAAAAAGTATAGAAAATGGCTGTTATTCCGCACAAACTTTGCTTTTGTGACCAGGACTTTATGTAAACGAAAATACACGAATTCGCCCGTTTTCTCATTGAAAATAGGTACATTTCAAAATATCACTGCCCTGGTCACAAAAGCGAATTTGTGTCATTCCTTCACGTGAAGTCCTGGTCACAAAAGCAAAGTTTGTGGGGAATAATATCCATTTTCTGTACTGTTGAGGCATAAGCAATTAGGAGATAACACTTACTACCCAGGGACAAATGTTTTTGTGTGTTACAGTGTTATTATTGTGTTTATTTGTCACTGAGTCTCGAAACTCACTTTCACAAGGATCTCCGCATGGGCATCGTTTGGCCCAATTCCCATGTGCTGAGAGCACACGTGGTAAGGGAGAACTCGCACGGAAGGAAGACACCTGCAATGTCCGCACAGCCGGGTTCACGAACCCACGTGCGCAGTAGCGCCGTCTCACGGACATTTATTTACGAATTGAAAGCAAAACTGCCTCGCCGAGTCTCAAGGCAGCCCTGCGTTGGAATGTTTGGCCAACTGATTGTCATTGACATTAGCGGTGTTTTGTGAACGGTGTGCCTAGTACGAGGCGCGCGCAGATGGGTCAGGGGACCCATTGGCTACATCTGCCGTGTGTAATGGCGACGGCTTCGTATGCCCAGATAGGTTTGTGTTTTTGGAGCTTCACAAATCTCGGTGTGGTCCACCAACCCTTACCTCGAGTCACTGGGTCATCTGGTGTAGCTCGTAGACGACTCGTTGACCACGTGGTGTCGCTAGTAGCTGACTCGTTAACCACGTGGTGTAGTTAGTAGCCGACTCGTTGACCACGTGGTGTAGTTACTAGCTGGCTCGTTGACCACGTGGTGTAGTTCGTAGACGACTCGTTGACCACGTGGTGTAGCTAGTAGCTGACTCGTTGACCACGTGGTGCAGCTAGTAGCCGGCTCGTGAACCACGTGGTGAAGTTAGTAGCCGACTCGCTAACCACGTGGTGTAGCCAGTAGCCGGCTGGCTGCCGGGCGTGCCCGCTGTGTGCGTCTCCGTGGTGATGCTGCGATCTCGGGGAATAGCTCGGCCATAGCCCCCCCGCCCAAACACCCCCCCCCCCCACGACGTGAGGGGCACGAATCCAGTCAGACCGGATCCCCCCCCGCCATCGGTGTCCCTCCCTCTCCCCCCTCCCTCTCCCCCCCTCTCCCTCAACGTCCCTCCCATCACGGTGGTCGACATCGTGAATGGTCGCGGTGGCGAGCGAGATGTTAACTACTTCGCCTGTTTAATCAGAACCTTAATAATCACAATACCAATAGATTAATGCGTCATGCATGATTAAAACACATTCCTGCGGAGGGAGCTGGTAGGAACGTTGGGTTGCTCGGTCAATGGCCAGAGTCAACGGCGGCGTGGTGTATTCCGCAAATATGCCCGACTGTGAGGGCGGGCACAAGCCGGCGTGAGTAGGTTAAACGTTGAGTTTTATAAGGGCACCACGGGGTGACCAGCCCCTCCCCACCCAGCCCCACCCCTCCCACCCCCCACCCAGCCCCACCCTCCCCACCCAGCCCCTCCCCACCCTCCCCTACCCACACAGCCCCTCCCCACCCAGCCCCTCCCCACCCTCCCCTCCCCACCCAGCCCCACCCTCCCCACCCAGCCCCTCCCCACCCAGCCCCTCCCCACCCAGCCCCACCCTCCCATTTTTGGATCCACGACGGACGGACGGACACAATAATCCCCTGTGGGCTGGTGGAACCAGATGGTTCCTACCAGTAAAATTAGAAATATAATTGGCATTAATAAGTAGAATAAGCATACAAGCATCACAATGATAATCATAACAAATATTACAATAAATGTATTTTATTATACGTAATTGCCATAATAATATGACTGTAATGAGAATAATAATGTATAATTATTGTTATTGAAGTCGGGCGTAGCGCAACCCAACGCGAACTCGTCCTCAGGCAGAGCCCCTGGGAGCGGCACAGTGCAAACCTGATGGCAGTGATGGTGATGATGGTGACAGTGATGGTGATGATGGTGACAGTGATGGTGATGACACTGATGATGATGACTGTGATGGTGATGATGGTGACAGTGATGATGATGACAGTGATGGTGATGACACTGATGATGACACTGATGGTGACAGTGATGATGATGACGACAGTGATGATGATGACAGTGATGATGATGATGACAGTGATGATGACACGGATGGTGACAGTGATGATGACACCGATGATGACAGTGATGGTGATGATGGCACTGATGATAAGAGTGATGAAGGTAATGTAGCCACGGTTGATGCGAGTCAGTTCAACGATGTTTTGTTTTCAACCTTAAAGTCTTCAACTTTTACAGTATTCAACCCATTATTAAACGGTTTTTTTGTTGACACATTGTTTCGAATTAACTTCAATATATAAATGCATTATTATCATCATCGTCAAGTTACAGGTCAACCCTAACACTAACCCTGACTAGAACTGCAAGTAAGATGCGATTCATCAACATTAATTGGAAGTCAATTACATGCAAAGCAATTCCATCCAATCAGAGGCAGTCGCAATCAGGCAGTTGATGTGAAATGATCCACACGTGACGGATTCCATCCAATCAGAGGCAGTCGCAATCAGGCAGTTGAAATGAAATGATCCACACGTGACGGATTCCATCCAATCAGAGGCAGTCGCAATCAGGCAGTTGAAATGAAATGATCCACACGTGACGGATTCCATCCAATCAGAGGCAGTCGCAATCAGGCAGTTGATGTGAAATGAGCCACACGTGACGGATTCCATCCAATCAGAGGCAGTCGCAATCAGGCAGTTGATGTGAAATGATCCACACGTGACGGATTCCATCCAATCAGAGGCAGTCGCAATCAGGCAGTTAATGTGAAATGATCCACACGTGACGGATTCTACCCAATCAGAGGCAGTCGCAATCAGGCAGTTGGTGTGAAATGATCCACACGTTACGGATTCCATCCAATCAGAGGCAGTCGCAATCAAGCAGTTGATGTGCATCAAAGCGCACGTCAGTAGCAGTCGCGATGGAGAAATCGATATGGGGTGACTCAATGTGTCGTAGTAAACTTTGATTTCAATCAGCTGAGATATTTTTACCTTCTTGTTATTGGAACCTCAGTGACTCAACTGACCTTTATGTAAATTCGAATTTTACGTAATTACGTATTTTTTTCGTAATGGGGATCATATGACGCCTGAGTTTGCCGTGACAGTGTCATGATATAATGTAATACCGCAGCACTAACATAATTTACGTAACAAACACCTTTTTTTGGCCCGACGTGTATCAATTCACGTTGGTGTAGTTACTAATGTATAGGGCAACATTCCCAACAGCAGCGACTCGACAATACAATGACATAATCTGCATATTCGGGGACTAGAACAATGCACATTACATCGAGGATATGTATTCGCATGCTGACGACACCTGCGTGACATCGACCGTGTCTAAGCTTTGCACGTACATGAGACCAACTTCTTTCGCGCCGTACGTAGCCGACCGTGGTCCATGGGTTCAACGTGGTCTGTCCTGCCACGAGAGGCCGCTACAATCTAGGCACGAATGCCGAAATAGAATCTACGAGAATAAAATCCATTCGCGATCCCTGGATCGTGACGAATGAGTCACGGGGGGGGGGGGAAGGGGGTGGAGGGGGTGGATCATTGCACATCCTTACTGTATTACATTGGGCTCTCCCATCATCACATGCTCCAGCAACCCCGCTATGACGATGCAAGCCTGACAACGAGACATCACTGCGGAAACATGTTGGGGGCAAGGCTCGTTAGCGAGCGCCTCTTGAGGCCAGCAGGACAAACAGTCGGGGGGGTTTGTGGCTAATAAAGGGCGCGCCACGGTGGCTAGAAGATGTTAACTACCTCGCGTGGTACACAGGAGGTCGTGGGTTCGATCCCGACTCTGACGCCTGCTGCTGTATATTTGGAGTTTACAAGTCTCTCTCATCATCATCACGGTGGCGAGGAGATGTTAACTACCTCGCGTGGTCTACAGGAGGTCGTGACTTCGATCCCGACCCTGACACCTGCTGTATATTTGGAGTTTGCGTGTCTCTCTCTCTCTCATCATCATCATGGTAGCGAGGAGATGTTAACTACCTCGCCTGGTCTACAGGAGGTCGTGGGTTCGATCCCGATCTGACACCTGCTGTATATTTGGAGTTTGCGTGTCTCTCTCTCTCTCTCATCATCATCACGGTGGCAGATGTTAACTACCTCGGGTGGTCTACTTTCACCAGCACCTTACTAAAAATATAGAGCTTACTTTGCACATTACTAAAAATTATAAAACTTACTTTCACCAGCACCTTGCAAAACGTAGAGCTTAGTTGCACATTACAACAACAATATAGAGCTCATTTTGCACATTCACATTACAAAAAACAATAACTTATTTGCAACTTAAAATAGAACTTACTTGCACCTTACAAAACAATATAGAGCTTACTCTGCACCTTACTAAAAAATATATCACTTACTTGCATCTTACTAAAAAAATATATAAATATCACTTACTTGCATCTTACTAAAAAATATATATAACTTACTTGCATCTTACTAAAAATATATATCACTTACTTGCATCTTACTAAAAAATATATATATATCACTTACTTGCATCTTACTAAAAAAATATATCACTTACTTGCATCTTACTAAAAAAAAAATATATCACTTACTTGCATCTTACTAAAAAAATATATCGCTTACTTGCATCTTACTAAAAAAGATTAATAAATCACTTACTTGCATCCTACTAAAAATATCTATCACATACTTGCATCTTACTAAAAAAATATCACTTACTTGCATCTTACTAAAAAAAATATATCACTTACTTGCATCTTACTAAAAATATATATCACTTACTTGCATCTTACTAAAAATATATATCACTTACTTGCATTTTACTAAAAATAAGATATCACTTACTTGCATCTTACTAAAAAAAAATGTATCAATTACTTGCATCTTAATAAAAATATATATCACTTACTCTGCATCTTACTAAAAAAAATATATATATATCACTTACTTGCATCTTACTAAAAAATATATATCACTTACTTGCATCTTACTAAAAAAAATATATTACTTACTTGCATCTTACTAAAAAAAAAATATCACTTACTTGCATCTTAATAAAAATATATATCACTTACTCTGCATCTTACTAAAAAAAATATCACTTACTTGCATCTTACTAAAAATATATAAATATCACTTACTTGCATCTTACTAAAAAGTACAGCGCTTGCACCTGCAGCGAACTCTGCCACCTCTTGCTCTCATATTATATTTGCAGTTTTTTGTTTTTATATTTGCACGTGCTGCGTTTATGACTGTCACTCCCTCGTTTGTTAGTTGTGCAATGTTGCTCAACGGCACCAGAACTCGTTCTCTGCAATGACGCTGGTTTGTTGTTTGTTGTTTCAGTTTTTTCAGTTTTCAGTTTCATTTATTAGCTAGCGCCCTGTGAGCAATTCGGCTCTTGAATCGGGTGCAACCGCAACAAACAAAAAAACTAAAACATGAACAAGAACCGTCACGGATCTCTTCCTCTCTCGCTCTCTCTCTCCCCTTGCTAAATATCCGTGCAACAACCGGCTAAACGGGATTCACCCGGTGTCACGAATGCACTGAAACCTAAGAAGAGGCGTTTACCCTCTCTGGCAATAAAACACGAGTTGTCTTCGGACGTTCAAACACCGAATAGAAACATTTTGCAAGGATGCTGCTCTGGTCTGACACTGCTGGCGAGACTAGGCCATGAAGAAGGCTGCTCTCTCTCTCTCTGCTG
This sequence comes from Lampetra fluviatilis, assembly GCF_964198595.1. NCBI lineage: Eukaryota > Metazoa > Chordata > Hyperoartia > Petromyzontiformes > Petromyzontidae > Lampetra > Lampetra fluviatilis. Next base: position 6,582,780 of record NC_136310.1, read on the forward strand.
TAGGCCATCAGTTTCAAAGACAATGCCCATTTATTATGAGAGCATGCTAGTTTGCATGTTCACCGCGGGTACCGTGTGCGGTTAATGCAGTAATTCTATTCCTTGCACGAGGTTTTCTATCTGGCGTTTGAACATCTCTCACACCTGTTGTATTGCCAGAAAGGGTAAACCCTCTTCTTATTGTTCACACGTTGATATTGGCAAGAAAAAAGGGTGCCACCGTAAAAACTGAAACCCACGTTGTTTAGGCTGAGTCCACCTAGGCGAGGCACCTGCAGGAGGTGAACCACTCCCACGTGGGTGAAATGCGCGCGTGAAACAGGCGACGCGAGTCACGAACTTCAACCTCAGTTGACATTTTCTTGGTTCTTTCGGTAAAGTCACGTAGAAGGGAAATAATAAAATAATAAAAATAAAACATAATAAAATAATTCCATTCAGACGCTGTCTTTCCGACAGACCTGTTCTTCACCTGAGGACGGCTGCTTGCGTTGTGGCCGATACGTCGTGAGAATTATTTTATTATGTTTTATTTTTATTATTTCCCTTCTACGTGACTTTACGAAAGCTTTAAATCGAAATCAGTTGACATTTTTTTTTACGTGGCAAAAATGGGAGCGGCTCGGGCAGGAAGTTCCAGTTTTTTCTTCTTTTTCTTGATGACGATGATGATCATGAGAATGTCAACCCGCGTCTCCTCAATCCACCCACGCTCACCCCACCCAAACACCCACCAGCTTCACTCACTCGATCATCGGATTCACCTCCCACCAGGTTACCGGCCCACCTCACTCACTGGCTTCACTCACCTGCTCACCCACCGACTCACTCACCGGCTCACCCACCTACTCACCCACCGACTCACTCAACGGCTCACCCACCTACTCACTCACTCATCGGCTCACCCACCTACTCACTCACTCACCTGCTCACCCACTTACTCACTCACTCACTCACCAGCTCACTCACCGATTCACTCACCAGCTCACCCACCTACTCACTCACTCGCTGGCTCACCCACCTACTCACTCACTCGCTGGCTCACCCACCTACTCACTCACCTACTCACTAACTCACTTACCTGCTTACCCACCGATTCACCAACTCACCCACCTACTCACTCACTCACCTGCTCACCCACTTGCTCACCCACCGATCCATTCACCGGCTCAACCACCTACGCAGTCACTCACTTGCTCACCCACCTACTCACTCACTCACTGGCTCATCCACCTACTAACTCAATGGCTCACCCACCTACTAACTCAATTGCTCACCCACCTACTCACTCACTCACTCACTCACTGGCTCACCCACCTACTCACTCACTGGCTCACCCACCTACTCATTCACTGGCTCACCCACCTACTAACTCAATGGCTCACCCACCTACTAACTCAATGGCTCATCCACCGACTCACTCACTCACCGACTCACTCACTCACTGGCTCACCCACCTACTAACTCACTCACTGGCTCACCCACCGACTCACTCACTCACCGACTCACCCACCGACTCACTCACTCACCTGCGCACCCACCGACTCACTCACCTGCTCACCTGCTCACCCACCTACTCACTCATTCACTGGCTCATCCACCTACTCACTCACTGGCTCACCCACCTACTCACTCACCTGCGCACCCACCGACTCACTAACTTGCTCACCCGCCTACTCACTCACCTGCGCACCCACCGACTCACCCACCGGCTCACCCACCTACTGATTCACTCACCCGCTCACCCACCTATGCGCCTCCCCGCTCACACGCCAGCTCACTTGCTTATTCGACTCGCGCATCCAGCTCACCATCTCACCCCAAACACTCCACTCACCATATAATTATCAGCGGCTGTAGCAGCAGCAGTAGCAGCAGTGGCTGTAGCAGCAGCAGTAGCAGCAATGGCTGTAGCAGCAGCAGCAGCAGTGGCTGTAGCAGCAGCAGCAGCGGCTGTAGCAGCAGCAGCAGTAGCAGCAGCAGCTGTATCAGCGGCTGTAGCAGCAGCAGTAGCAGCAGCAGCAGCAGTGGCTGTTACAGCAGCGACTGTACTCAGGGGCACCTTTAAGTGGTGACATCTTAATGAACCAACCCGGACATACAATACACTAACAAATGATGGATTAATTTGAAGTTCACGCGTTCTGCTTGTATTCATTTGCTGTTAAACTGCAGCGCAGCAAGTTCAGAGACAGGTCCCCGAGTGTTTACCGGTTGCTCACAGTGTAGGGGCATGGACGCAGAGAAGAACAGGAGGGAGGGGATCCTTCGTGAGTAGGTGAGTGAGTGGGTGAGTAGGTGAGTGAGTGGGTGAGTAGGTGAGTGAGTGGGTGAGTAGGTGAGTGAGTGAGTTGGTGAGTGGGTGGGTAGGTGAGTGACTGAGTGGGTATGTGAGTGAGTGGGTGAGTGGGTAGGTAAGTGAGTAGGTGAGTGAGTGAGTGAGTTGGTGAGTGGGTGGGTAGGTGAGTGACTGAGTGGGTATGTGATTGAGTGGGTAGGTGAGTGAGTGGGTGAGTAGGTGTGTGAGTGAGTGAGTTGGTGAGTGGGTGGGTAGGTGAGTGACTGAGTGGGTATTTGAGTGAGTGGGTGAGTGAGTGAGTTGGTGAGTGGGTGGGTAGGTGAGTGGGTGGGTAGGTATGTGAGTGAGTTGGTGAGTAGGTGAGTGGGTGCGTAGGTGAGTGACTGAGTGAGTATGTGAGTGAGTGGGTAGGTGAGTGAGTAGGTGAGTGAGTAGGTGAGTGAGCCAGTGAGTGAGTTGGTGAGTGGGTGGGTAGGTGAGTGACTGAGTGGGTATGTGAGTGAGTGGGTAGGTGAGTGAGTTGGTGAGTAGGTGAGTTGGTGAGTAGGTCAGTGAGTGCGTAGGTGAGTGACTGAGTGGGTATGTGAGTGAGTGAGTTGGTAGGTGAGTGAGTGGGTGAGTAGGTGAGTGAGTGGGTGGTAGCAGGGTGCCACTCAATACACACAGGGTCACAGTATAGGCATAGATGCAGATAAGAATATGAGGGATGGGATCCTGGGTCAGTGAGTGGGTGAGTAGTTGAGTGAGTCGGTGAGTAGGTGAGTGAGTGGGTGAGTGAGTCGGTGAGTGAGTCGGTTAGTGAGTAGGTGAGTGAGTGGGTGAGTGAGTAGGTGAGTGGGTGAGTGAGTAGGTGAATGGATGAGTGAGTGGATGAGTGAGTAGGTGAGTGGGTGAGTGAGTAGGTGAGTGAGTAGGTGAGTAAGTAGGTGAGTGAGTGGGTGAGTGAGTAGGTGAGTGGATGAGTGAGTAGGTGAGTGAGTGGGTGAGTGAGTAGGTGAGTGGATGAGTGAGTGGATGAGTGAGTAGGTGAGTGGTGGCGGGGTGTCACTCAATACAACAGCACCGATTCACTTCACTTGAGAACTCCGGTTTAACCCCAGCAGGTGGCTAAAAACCCGGCTTGGAACCCAGGAATATAAGCGGCACCAACTCACCGCTCTGACCTCTGGGCCCCCCACCCACCACGGGCCCCCCACCACCGCTTGTTCGCATGGCAACACGGCGGCGACAGCACTCTGTGTGCTGGGGGACGTTCGACACGCACGGGTTTAATCGCTTGTGTTTGTTAAAACGTGTGCAATGACTCGCACTCTTACAGAGCGACGAAAAAAAGTGTTTCCTTGGTGATAAATGTACGCGTAATTTAAGACGTGCGACTCCCCTTCACCTCCCCGCACCCTCAATCACACGGGTGTTCAACGCGGCTCGTACGTTGCGGTGATTTGGAAATTCCACGTTCCTATGGAATGGGCACAGTCTGCCCACGTTTTCAGATATTCGCCACTGACCTTTGACAATGCCGGGAATCGAACTCAGGTGGCCGGGGTTTGAAGTGCAATCCGCTAACTACATTCATGTCAACCCACTTATCAGCGCCCTACCTTGTTACAGACCGATTCAGACATCGTTGGTCAAAAACCCGTGCCCCTTATCAATCTCAACGTTCATCCTACAAAGTCCCATCGCAAGGGAGAGAAACACAAATAGATAGACAATGTTGTTTTGATTTAAAGCTTTCGTGACTGCGGGGATTCATATTCTTGGTTCTTTCGGTAAAGTCGCGATCATCATCAGGTGTGAAAACCACAGCAAGGCATTTTTTTTAAAAGTGGCGTTTTAAAATTATTGTATTGTTTCCCTTCTACGCGACTTTACCGAAAGAACCAAGAATATGAATGTTGTTGTTGTTGCCGTATGGACCTGCACAACTCAATTTCCCTGTACAAGAACACGTGGTATAAACCGCGTGGGTCGTTGGCGCGTTATGTGACTACGACGCACAATCCCGCGCTCCAGTCGACGTACGCACACACAACACGCGGCACGCATCTCGACGATGACATATCCATCTGTCAATCCACTGCTGGATGAAGGCCTCCCCCACTGCCGCCTCGCTTTGCCGGGGGCTCGTTTGCTTGGCCATAGCTCGCCACGATGGGCGTCGTCACGTATCGGTGCGGCGCGGCGTGCTGGCAACGCCAAACACAAAGACCCCCCCCAAATCTCCGAGATAGCCATAGCATACTTTATAAAGCAGGTGCTGTTCAAGAGTAGTACCTATGAAGGCCGGCAAGGCACACGAATGGGGGGAGGGGGGGGGTGTGCCAGCGCCACGCCCGGCCGCCTTTGTCTTCCCAGTGGCGATGTTTTACACATCGCACCAGGCACTCATTTGAGGCTGAGTCGACCGAGGGAAGGCCCAGGAGCGGTTCAGGTGATCGCGACACGGGTGTTGGGTGGCCGTGTACGGGAATCGAACTTCGGGCCGCCGGGTTCATAGCGCAATGGGCTAACCACTGCACCACCACTGCCACTACGCACAGTGCACACACGTGCACACAATGCACACACGTGCACACAGTGCACACGCGTGTACAAACGTGTACACAGTGCACACGCGTGTACACAATGCACACACGTGTACACAGTGCACACGCGTGTACAAACGTGTACACAGTGCACACACGTGTACACAGTGCACACGCGTGTACACAATGCACACACGTGTACACAATGCACACACGTGTACACGATGCACACACGTGTACAAACGTGTACACAGCGCACACACGTGTACACAGCGCACACACGTGTACACGCGTGTACACAACCCACACGCGCGTACACAACGCACACGCGTGTACACAACGCACACGCGTGTACACAATGCACACACACGCACCGCCTTCAATAAATCAACCACTCCAGCTAACGAAAGAACCCTGTTGGCTTTACACGGCGTAATGTACACACAAAATAACCCTGCCCTACACAAACCTTTAATAGTGTCGATGTGTGTGTGTTTGAGTCCACATGTGTGTACGCGTAGGTCGATGTGTGTGTGGGTCGATGTCTGTGTGTGTCTAAATCAATGTGTGTCTCTTTTTCGCCGGGTACTTTCCGCTAGTAACTGAATAAAACCTTCAGCAAATAGATACCTCACCAAATATAACTGACTACATAAAACTAAAAAGGGTAACATCATTGTAAAATTTCGATTTAAAGCTTCCGTGACTGCAGGGATTCATCTTCTTGGTTCTTTCGGTAAAGTCTGACAGACCTGTTCTTCACCTGAGGACGGCTGCTTGCGTTGTGGCCGAAACGTCGTGAGAATTATTTAATGGTTTATTTTTATTCTTTTATTATTTCCATTCTACGTGACTTTACCGAAAGAACCAAGAAGATCATTGTAAAAGGCACGTGTCCTGCACAGACGTTTTAATACTAAACACAAAATACTAAACCGGCTGAAAATCAATGATGTCCATTCATAATGTGTATATCATTATCATTGCCGTGGTGGTACAATGTTGCATTCGACGAGCGGAATATGTCAATTAATCCTGAACCGCAGCATATGTAGTACAGCATAGGTCCCACTTGCTGCGCTGTTATATTCTAAACGAACACGACGTACAGCAGCACAGAGACATCTTGGGTGTTATAGACGACGTGCATATCCACACCACCACCACCACCACCCGCAAGCTGATGTTTCACGTCACGTACAACATTGAAATATCGGCGCTCACGACTACGCCACAATGAGCACGTTTAAACATCGGCCACACGCCACTCCCCCCAACACAAACTGCCAGCGCTTGCTATACATTTTTTTGTATTAAAGTGGGCGTTAAAACAACAACACGTTAACACATATATAATGACGTTTTTTTCCGTCATCCCATTTTAACCCCCCCACTCCCCATCCTCCTCTTCCTCCTCCTCCCATTCAATTGTGGCAGCGGGGACGTCAAGGTGTGCCGTGACAGACGCTGACAAGCCAGATGCTTTGTAATTAAAAGGCAATTGCTGATCGGGTTTCAGCCGCTCCACCAACACCTGCCACCGCACCTCGCCCAACGCAACACCCCGCCCGGACAGCACCCACGTGGGCACGCATCGGCGTCGCCAGGGCCCCACGTGATCCAATTCTCTCCCTTGTACGCACCTGTCCTCGCCCCTGTCTCTTTCTCTCTCTCTGCCGGGCTTCCCGGCTGCATCACGATACAGCGACGATTCATCAATTGACATTTACTTCTGTAAACAAAACATAATGTGGATGTACAGGATCCTTCCCACCCCCCCCCCCGTCAATTGTCATCGTACTATCGGCGTCGCATCACGAAACGCAAAGCAAGTGCCCGGGCCTTCGTCTTAAGAGGGGTGGGTGCGCGGAAGCGGACCTCACAGAGCTACATCTGAGATCCCTTCAAGTGACCTCTGTTCCACACAGGAGCGGGCATCTCTCTCCCACGTGCTCTACCATTGATAGCAACGTTCGTCACACGACAAAGCAACTCATGTGTTTGGCCTTAATGCTGGGATGTATATGAATTAAGTGCAAAACACAATTTAATGCGATGTGGTTCTTTTTTTTTTTCCTCCAAATAGTGATTTGTGACCGTGCTGAGATCACCGATCCCGAAACTTGAGAGTGTGGTTATATTCACAGGAGGCTGTGACTTGGTCTCAAACCCAGGTGGCCAGCGGTGCCGACTCAGCACTCTGACCTCCTGAGCCACCAGGTCACCTGAGTGTCCGTTCTGAGGGCGAACGATAGATGCGTGGAACAACGCGTGCGGGCCAATCGGTGTCTTTGAGCTTTGTCCGAACGGCATGAAAATTGCATGCAAATAGCATGGTGATATCACACACAGAAGGTTGATGGAGTAAACGCATCTACGAGTCGGACATTACTATAACAAGGCATCTGGGCAGGATGGTATGAGAATCAACAGAATGTGTATTTATACTGGAGGAATCTGAGTCCGAACGTTACAGCAACACAGAGTACAAAACCCGATATGAGAGAAAAGTATAGGAAAGGTAAGCAAATCACTTAAAATACAAATAACGAAATAATTCGTTTTACCTTATCAGGTAAAGGCCACTGAAGCATTCACTTATTTTTCACAAGCGACCTGGCCACAAATAATAGCTTAACAGAGTGGCTTACCACGTGGAAATGTCAAGCAGCAAGATCATCCAAATAATCTCAATGCATATTCTTGGTTCTTTCGGTAAAGTCACGTAGAAGGGAAATAATAAAAGAATAAAAATATTAAACAATAACATTCTCACGACGTTTAGACTGCAACACAAGCAATCATCATCAGGTGTGAAATCCACGTTTTTGCAAAATTTCTTGCTGTGGATTTCACACCTGATGATGATTGATTGTGTTGCAGTCGAAACGTCGTGAGAATTTAATTGTTTTATATTTTTATTATTTTATTATTTCCCTTCGACGTGACTTTACCGAAAGAACCAAGAATATGAATCCCTGCAGTCACGAAAGCTTTAAATCAAAATGTATATATATAATTATCTTTTTAAGGCCATAGTGTTATTCACGAATGTGTTAGTTTTTTATTGTTAATTGTGCACCATCGTGAACGCAGCAGCATCGCCAAAGAATTCATATACAGTATATACAGTGTATATGCAGTATACATGTTAAACACTCAGTATGTAAAATATACAGTGTATACATTTAACACGCAGGCTTTCGTGACCAATATCATCCATAAGAGGTTTTTTTGGGGGGTGAGATCGCGTAAATATATAAATGTGTCGTTAAACCCGCCACCACCCGACACGGCAAACTAGTAAGAGTTGTCACGTAAACAGAACGTGGCCAATTCGTCACTAGTACAGCACTAGTGTGTAGTGTATAGTGTAGTGTATAGTGTAGTGTACTAGTACAGCACTAACCCGTTGTGTGTTGGAGAGCCAAGCCACAACATTTACAATCCGAGTAAGACGTTTTGCCAGTAATTACAACAAACTTCATCCAACCTCTTCCTACAAACAATCCAGTCGAACTGCCTAAGTCCCGGGTACTCATTAACGAGTTACCAATACATACAAATAATGACATCTAATTGTACCGTGAACCAAAGCGAACTGTCTTCAATGCAGAGCGCGCTGCGTGCCCGCTTCTGCGGCCGTCTGGAACGCTCTTCCTTCCGATATCAGGAAGTCACTGGAGCTATGCGGTTCTTTTATCGTCTTCATTGTAAACTAATTTCTTTAGAACAGTTTTTTGGGGTGTTTAGTTTGTTGTCCGCGCCCCCCCCCCACCCTCCTGCACATCCGATTAGCACGGTTGGCTAGGTACGGTGCGAAAGAAGTTCAACAACCTTACAAAGATCCCCCGTGTAGCCTTAACCAGACTTTTGGGGCAAGTGCTGTTAGCAAACACCTATGAAGGCCGGCACGGCACACGAGGGGGTGGGTGGCCCGCACCACGCCCGACCGCATTTCTCTCCCCAGTGGCGATGTTTACACACCGCGCCAGGTACTCATTTGAGTCTAAGTCGACCCAAGAGAGGCCCACCACCGGTTTAGACAATCGTCACTGGTGTCGGCCGTGAGCGGATTCGTAGTGCGCAGCGTAGCGCTGGCCGCTGCACTGCCGCTCACGTACACGTGAGCGCGAACGTGAGAATCGAATCATTGCTTCAGGGCTGAAATCCTCGACATCCCACGCCTCTCCCGAGCGCACCCTCCTGCTCCTCCTGCTCGGCCCTTGCAGTCCCACGCCATTCTCTTGCCTGCGCCGGGCTTGCGTCGCAGCAACAGTCGGAATGCGTGAGGGTTGCTTCGGGATCACGAAGGGGCGATTGTGGGGAGGGACGGGAAGGAGTGGAGGGACGAGGGAAGAGGACGTTTGTAAGAGCACGTCACGAGTGCGGCCCGGTGAGAAGGAGACGCAGGGACTTGGAGGCTTGGGCCAGGTGAAGATTAATTCATCATGGACCAGGCGATGACATTCGTGAATCCCGGCAGGCAGTGCGCCAAGGATTCCATCCGGCTCGTGAAACGCTGCACAAAGCCCGACCGCAAGGAGTTTCAGAAGATCGCAATAGCGACGGCAATTGGCTTTGCCATAATGGGCTTCATCGGCTTCTTCTTGAAACTCATCCATATTCCCATCAACGACATCATTGTTGGCAGTTAAGATCAACTGGAGTTCTACTTTGAAAGAGATGCTGTCACTTCTGGAGTTAATGCCATAATGTTGCAAAATGTGTCCAATGTTTACCAGCAGTTTTTGACATTCCGTTTTGTCTTGACTTATGAATTAAGCCCATGTGAGTGATGCAAAAGGAAGGGACGACAACAGGGTACGCAACACACAAACCGGGCAACAGACACACACACACACTCAGGGCTCAATTGCAGCCGGGTCTGCAAAATATTTACGGACCCGAGACACCACATCCAGTAGACCTCTCGCCGCTATCGCTGTGTGCGCTGTATCGGGCACACCGATACAGCGCACACAGCCACTCGTAAGATCTTGAGTGAGAAAGTAATGCAGATAACCCACCACCATCACCCCTCGAACGACACCAACACAGCCTGCGTCGGAGACTTGCACGCGACGTGCAAACCGTTGAGTCCAGGGGCCGACAATCAGCACAACAAGAAGAGCCATTTTTTTGGTCGAATTCGGATTTTTTTTGTTTCTCCCAGAGCCACCACGCACGCAGAATACGAGACGGTCGACCTGAACGGCTAAATGTGTATCGCCACGAGGCAGGCCCTTCAAGAGAGCCGCGTGCGGCTCCGGATACGCAGGTTGCCGACACCTGGTTTAGGCGGAGCGAATGAAACACGACGATTCATCGATGATTGTTGATGTTGAACTTCGTTCGCGCCGTACGTAGCCAAACCGCGCTATTTGGAGTGTGCGGGGGAAGGACAACAAAGCGAACACAAAAAACAGTTTTAAAGAAATTAGTTTTCAATCTAGATTAAGAAAATGTTTCTGCTGTTATTGTTCGATATCTTTGTTTTAATTGAAAGGGTAGTGCCCTCCCTCCATCCCTCCCCTCCCTCCATCCCTCCCCTCCCCTCCCTCCCTCCCTCCCCTCCATCCCTCCCTTCCTCCCTCCCCTCCCTCCCTCTCCTCCTCTTCCACCACCTCCACCATAATTCTCTGGGCTCATTCTGTGCGATTAAACGTCCGTGCAATCTGATCTCCTGCCAGGGCCCTGCGTCAACACGGTACTGAATCATGAATACAGTTGGTCGTCTTAAGTTGTATCTGAAAGAAAAAAAATCGATATGATGCATATGTGCGTGTATTATATATACAATATAAACATGTACATTCAGCCGTGTCTGCAAAATACACAAAAGGTATTGTATACGAATGCCGGCCTTACGAGTTCAATTTCGGACGAATATCTGAACTGTTCCTGGGCACCCCGTAGGCCTACTTGACTTTAAACTGGTGTGGAGTGTAATCATTGGCACTGGGGAGACAAACACGGCCGGCCGAACGTACCAGACCTTAATAGGTGCTCTCTAACTGCACTTGCCCCAACAGCCTGTGTAGGTTACAGAGGGATCTTTGTCTTTGCTTGCAGTGAGTGGTGAGTTGTCGCGGTTTGTGTGAACGTGAGGCTTTGTTGACTTGAGTGACATTTAAAGAGCCGTTGCGTGTGGTGTCGTTGTCTTTGTGTGCATTGAGTGGGGAGCGGTAGTGCAGTGGTGAGCGTGCTGCGTTACCAACCCCGCGACCCGAGAGAGAGAGGTAGGAGAGTGCGTGGAGGGGAGTATAATAAGTGGAGGGGAGTAGAGTGAGATGAGAGGGGAGAGTTAGGAGAGTGAGTGGAGGGGAGTAGAGTGAGATGAGAGGCAGGAGAGTGCGTGGAGGGGAGTAGAGTGAGATGAGAGGGGAGAGGTAGGAGAGTGCGTGGAGGGGAGTAGAGTGAGATGAGAGGGGAGAGGCAGGAGAGTGCGTGGAGGGGAGTAGAGTGAGATGAGAGGGGAGAGGCAGGAGAGTGCGTGGAGGGGAGTAGAGTGAGATGAGAGGGGAGAGGCAGGAGAGTGCGTGGAGGGGAGTAGAGTGAGATGAGAGGGGAGAGGCAGGAGAGTGCGTGGAGGGGAGTAGAGTGAGATGAGAGGGGAGAGGCAGGAGAGAGCGTGGAGGGGAGTAGAGTGAGATGAGAGGGGAGAGGTAGGAGAGTGCGTGGAGGGGAGTAGAGTGAGATGAGAGGGGAGAGGTAGGAGAGTGCGTGGAGGGGAGTAGAGTGCGATGAGAGGGGAGAGGCAGGAGAGTGCGTGGAGGGGAGTAGAGTGAGATGAGAGGGGAGAGGCAGGAGAGAGCGTGGAGGGGAGTAGAGTGAGATGAGAGGGGAGAGGCAGGAGAGTGCGTGGAGGGGAGTAGAATGAGATGAGAGGGGAGAGGTAGGAGAGTGCGTGGAGGGGAGTAGAGTGAGATGAGAGGGGAGAGGTAGGAGAGTGCGTGGAGGGGAGTAGAATGAGATGAGAGGGGAGAGGTAGGAGAGTGCGTGGAGGGGAGTAGAGTGAGATGAGAGGGGAGAGGCAGGAGAGTGCGTGGAGGGGAGTCGAGTGAGATGAGAGGGGAGAGGCAGGAGAGTGCGTGGAGGGGAGTAGAGTGAGATGAGAGGGGAGAGGTAGGAGAGTGCGTGGAGGGGAGTAGAGTGAGATGAGAGGGGAGAGGTAGGAGAGTGCGTGGAGGGGAGTAGAGTGAGATGAGGGGGGAGAGGCAGGAGAGTGCGTGGAGGGGAGTAGAGTGAGATGAGAGGGGAGGGGTAGGAGAGTGCGTGGAGGGGAGTAGAGTGAGATGAGAGGGGAGAGGCAGGAGAGTGCGTGGAGGGGAGTAGAGTGAGATGAGAGGGGAGAGGTAGGAGAGTGCGTGGAGGGGAGTAGAGTGAGATGAGAGGGGAGAGGCAGGAGAGTGCGTGGAGGGGAGTAGAGTGAGATGAGAGGGGAGAGGCAGGAGAGAGCGTGGAGGGGAGTAGAGTGCGATGAGAGGGGAGAGGCAGGAGAGTGCGTGGAGGGGAGTAGAGTGCGATGAGAGGGGAGAGGCAGGAGAGTGCGTGGAGGGGAGTAGAGTGCGATGAGAGGGGAGAGGTAGGAGAGTGCGTGGAGGTGAGTAGAGTGAGATGAGAGGGGAGAGGCAGGAGAGTGCGTGGAGGGGAGTAGAGTGAGATGAGAGGGGAGAGGCAGGAGAGTGCGTGGAGGGGAGTGGAGTGAGATGAGAGGGGAGAGGCAGGAGAGTGCGTGGAGGGGAGTAGAGTGAGATGAGAGGGGAGAGGCAGGAGAGTGCGTGGAGGGGAGTAAAGTGAGATGAGAGGGGAGAGGCAGGAGAGAGCGTGGAGGGGAGTAGAGTGCGATGAGAGGGGAGAGGTAGGAGAGTGCGTGGAGGGTAGTAGAGTGAGATGAGAGGGGAGAGGTAGGAGAGTGCGTGGAGGGGAGTAGAGTGAGATGAGGGGGGAGAGGCAGGAGAGTGCGTGGAGGGGAGTAGAGTGAGATGAGAGGGGAGGGGTAGGAGAGTGCGTGGAGGGGAGTAGAGTGAGATGAGAGGGGAGAGGCAGGAGAGAGCGTGGAGGGGAGTAGAGTGCGATGAGAGGGGAGAGGCAGGAGAGAGCGTGGAGGGGAGTAGAGTGAGATGAGAGGGGAGAGGCAGGAGAGAGCGTGGAGGAGAGTAGAGTGCGATGAGAGGGGAGAGGCAGGAGAGTGCGTGGAGGGGAGTAGAGTGCGATGAGAGGGGAGAGGCAGGAGAGTGCGTGGAGGGGAGTAGAGTGCGATGAGAGGGGAGAGGTAGGAGAGTGCGTGGAGGGGAGTAGAGTGAGATGAGAGGGGAGAGGCAGGAGAGTGCGTGGAGGGGAGTAGAGTGCGATGAGAGGGGAGAGGTAGGAGAGTGCGTGGAGGGGAGTAGAGTGAGATGAGAGGGGAGAGGCAGGAGAGTGCGTGGAGGGGAGTAGAGTGAGATGAGAGGGGAGAGGCAGGAGAGTGCGTGGAGGGGAGTAGAGTGAGATGAGAGGGGAGAGGCAGGAGAGTGCGTGGAGGGGAGTAGAGTGAGATGACAGGGGAGAGGCAGGAGAGAGCGTGGAGGGGAGTAGAGTGAGATGAGAGGGGAGAGGTAGGAGAGTGCTTGGAGGGGAGTAGAGTGAGATGAGAGGGGAGAGGTAGGAGAGTGCGTGGAGGGGAGTAGAGTGAGATGAGGGGGGAGAGGCAGGAGAGTGCGTGGAGGGGAGTAGAGTGAGATGAGAGGGGAGGGGTAGGAGAGTGTGTGGAGGAGAGTAGAGTGAGAGGGGAGAGGCAGGAGAGTGCGTGGAGGGGAGTAGAGTGAGATGAGAGGGGAGAGGTAGGAGAGTGCGTGGAGGGGAGTAGAGTGAGATGAGAGGGGAGAGGCAGGAGAGTGCGTGGAGGGGAGTAGAGTGAGATGAGAGGGGAGAGGCAGGAGAGAGCGTGGAGGGGAGTAGAGTGCGATGAGAGGGGAGAGGCAGGAGAGTGCGTGGAGGGGAGTAGAGTGCGATGAGAGGGGAGAGGCAGGAGAGTGCGTGGAGGGGAGTAGAGTGCGATGAGAGGGGAGAGGTAGGAGAGTGCGTGGAGGGGAGTAGAGTGAGATGAGAGGGGAGAGGCAGGAGAGTGCGTGGAGGGGAGTAGAGTGAGATGAGAGGGGAGAGGCAGGAGAGTGCGTGGAGGGGAGTGGAGTGAGATGAGAGGGGAGAGGCAGGAGAGTGCGTGGAGGGGAGTAGAGTGCGATGAGAGGGGAGAGGCAGGAGAGAGCGTGGAGGGGAGTAGAGTGCGATGAGAGGGGAGAGGCAGGAGAGTGCGTGGAGGGGAGTAGAGTGCGATGAGAGGGGAGAGGCAGGAGAGTGCGTGGAGGGGAGTAGAGTGCGATGAGAGGGGAGAGGTAGGAGAGTGCGTGGAGGGGAGTAGAGTGAGATGAGAGGGGAGAGGCAGGAGAGTGCGTGGAGGGGAGTAGAGTGCGATGAGAGGGGAGAGGTAGGAGAGTGCGTGGAGGGGAGTAGAGTGAGATGAGAGGGGAGAGGCAGGAGAGTGCGTGGAGGGGAGTAGAGTGAGATGAGAGGGGAGAGGCAGGAGAGTGCGTGGAGGGGAGTGGAGTGAGATGAGAGGGGAGAGGCAGGAGAGTGCGTGGAGGGGAGTAGAGTGAGATGAGAGGGGAGAGGCAGGAGAGTGCGTGGAGGGGAGTAGAGTGAGATGAGAGGGGAGAGGCAGGAGAGAGCGTGGAGGGGAGTAGAGTGCGATGAGAGGGGAGAGGCAGGAGAGTGCGTGGAGGGGAGTAGAGTGCGATGAGAGGGGAGAGGTAGGAGAGTGCGTGGAGGGGAGTGGAGTGAGATGAGAGGGGAGAGGTAGGAGAGAGCGTGGAGGGGAGTAGAGTGAGATGAGAGGCAGGAGAGGCAGGCAGGAGCGAGACCGTGGAGGATTTTGGAGACGGTGTGATCTTGGAATTGATAAATTCATCATCGTCCTTGTTATTATTATGATTATTGGACGGCAGCTGCACATGAATGTGGTCAAAATAAACAGGCGGCCGTTTCACCTGCGATCAAACCAAGCACAGGTGCCTCTCTGTTTGCCGAATGAAAGCGCTCTCTGCCAACATCAACAGCGTAAACATCAGCTCGGCAGATGGACACATGAGCTAATCTCTAGTCCAGCAACTCATTTGACAAGTTATTCCAGTCGGCGTTATTCATTTATTTTGTTTAACTTAAGAAATATCGGGATAGATGGTTCGACTGCTGTGGAGCAAACATTACCTTGATTGGCAGTGTGAGTGGGAGAGTGTCGCCCCATTAAGTGTACTGTATGGATACCAGAGGTCACTTGAATAAGAAGGAGGGGGAGGAGGAGAATGAGCAGGAGGGGGGGAGGAGATGGTGGAAGGAGGGGGGAGGAGGAATAGGAAGGAGGAGGAGGGGGGGATGGGAGGAGGAGGCAGAGGGAGGAGGAGGGAGGGAGGAGAAGGGAGGAGGAGGGAGGAGGAGGAGGGGGGGAGGAGGAGGGGGTGAGGAGGATGAGGGGGTGGGAAGGGGGGAGGAGGAGGGAGGAGGAAGGGGGGAGAAGAAGGAATCTCAGGGGTAGCTCCATGATATCCACTTTCGCGGCCCAATCTCTAACACGGAGGAGGATTGCTCCACCGCTCTGCGAGAGATCTGAATGCATAAAATAAATAAATAAAATGCTTCAAGTCTATAAGAACAAATTGCATACGTATATAAACATGTTTTTACTTATTCGCTGCAATGTGTTTTGTAGATATCAATACTTCCTACCGATGTATGCAAGCAAAAATTTAAATGAAGACAAAGATCTCCCCCCCGCGTGTAACCTTGACGGACTGTTGGGGCAAGCGCTGCGAGCGAGTAGCACCTGTGAAGGCCGACACGGCACACGAGAGGGGCGGGGTGGGGTGGCCAGCACCAACCACACCGGCCAGCGTGCGCGCCGAAGCTGGACCTACTGTGCGTTCAACTTCTTTCGCACCGTACGTAGCCAACCGTGCCGATCCAACGCGCCGAGCTCGAAGCGAAGCGACGGAATCAGCTGGCAGATGGATCCTGAACGTCGTAGAATCACGACAGGCGGTGGCGGCTTAGTGGGGGGGGGGGGGGGGGCGGTGGTGGTGGGGGGTAGGGGTCGGTCGGCGTTGATCCAGCAGTGGATTGACCAAACTCAAAAAAAGGTGGGGGGGGGGGAGGGGGGGCTGTAGCGTGGCGTCACAAACCCCGCACGGCTGCGACAACCGGCGCGTTCCGTGCATAGAACATCGAAGCCCCCCCCCCCCGCCCGCCCGCTTGCCTGCCCGTCACGAGAGGAGAATTCATCGCGGGTCGTCGACCCGACGCTGCGCTCGTAACGCGACACTTGCTTGCGCTGGGGGTTTTTTTTCGTGGTTTTTATTCTCTCTACGTTCTGGTTTTTTTTCTGTAACCGGCCCCCTCCTCCTTCCTCCCCCCCAGTTGCACAACCACGCGGCCACGCAGGGCGCACAGGGCGCGCGCGGTTTCGCCCTCTGCTCGTTTGTGGGTCACAGCCGCTCGCTCAGCGCGGCCGTGGAGTCCGGAGAGCGACGCCGCCACCGCTGCCGCTTGCTGCCCGCTGCTGGAACTAAATAAATAAGTCGCGATTAAAGAGAGAGGAGGGGGGGGGGCAGGGGGTCCAGGGGGGGAGGCAAGATGACAACCGCACAGCCGCTGGCACGGCTGCTGTCGATGCCAATCAGAACCACGTCGACACATGCGGCGTGATGGAGAAGCCGCGCGCTGTCGGTGGCTCCGCGATGCGTGCAGAGTGGCCCGAGTGAGATCGCCACACAGGGTCAGCGCATTCATTTGAACGCGTCTCGAAGCGTTGGTTTCGTTGTGTTATAGCGCAACGTTCGAAACGACTTTCCATGAAGATGATGGAAACATTATTATAATAATACGGGATGTGTTAAGATGTTCAAACACCGAGTAGACACAGATTGCAAGCAATCAATCCTAAATTAACCACACATCATGCTTGTGGTAGCACGTGCAAACACACAGAGAGCTCAGGTGAGGTTCACTGGGCTTTCTAGCTCTTTTTCAGAAGCTGTTTGTCCACAAATTACATCTCAACGAAGCGGCTTATCACGTGGAGATTTATAGCAGCCAAATGTGGAGGAAAAAACCGGAGGACCCGGAGAAAAATCCACGCGACCACAGGGAGAGAGAGAGAGACGCAAACTCCAAATATACAGCAGGAGGCGTTATGGTCGGGATCGAACGCACGACCTCCTGTAGACCAGGCGAGGTAGTTAACATTTCCTAGCCACCGTGGTGATGATGATGAGAGAGAGAGAGAGACGCAAACTCCAAATATACAGCAGCAGGCGTCAGGGTCGGGATCGAACCCACGACCTCCTGGAGACCAGGCGAGGCAGTTAACATCTCCTAGCCACCGTGATGATGATGAGAGAGAGAGAGAGACACGCAATCTCCAAATATACAGCAGCAGGCGTCAGGGTCGGGATCGAACCCACGACCTCCTGGAGACCAGGCGAGGCAGTTAACATCTCCTAGCCACCGTGATGATGATGAGAAAGAGAGAGACACGCAAACTCCAAATATACAGCAGCAGGCGTCAGGGTCGGGATCGAACCCACGACCTCCTGGAGACCTGGCGAGGCAGTTAACATCTCCTAGCCACCGTGATGATGATGAGAGAGAGAGAGAGACACGCAAACTCCAAATATACAGCAGCAGACGTCAGGGTCGGGATCGAACCCACGACCTCCTGGAGACCAGGCGAGGCAGTTAACATCTCCTAGCCACCGTGATGATGATGAGAGAGAGACACGCAAACTCCAAATATACAGCAGCAGGCGTCAGGGTCGGGATCGAACCCACGACCTCCTGGAGACCAGGCGAGGCAGTTAACATATCCTAGCCACCGTGATGATGATGAGAGAGAGAGATACACGCAAACTCCAAATATGCAGCAGCAGGCGTCAGGGTCGGGATCGAACCCACGACCTCCTGGAGACCTGGCGAGGCAGTTAACATCTCCTAGCCACCGTGATGATGATGAGAGAGAGAGAGAGACACGCAAACTCCAAATATACAGCAGCAGACGTCAGGGTCGGGATCGAACCCACGACCTCCTGGAGACCAGGCGAGGCAGTTAACATCTCCTAGCCACCGTGATGATGATGAGAGAGAGACACGCAAACTCCAAATATACAGCAGCAGGCGTCAGGGTCGGGATCGAACCCACGACCTCCTGGAGACCAGGCGAGGCAGTTAACATATCCTAGCCACCGTGATGATGATGAGAGAGAGAGATACACGCAAACTCCAAATATGCAGCAGCAGGCGTCAGGGTCGGGATCGAACCCACGACCTCCTGGAGACCTGGCGAGGCAGTTAACATCTCCTAGCCACCGTGATGATGATGAGAGAGAGAGAGAGAGAGAAAGACACGTAAACTCCAAATATACAGCAGCAGGCGTCAGGGTCGGGATCGAACCCACGACCTCCTGGAGACCAGGCGAGGCAGTTAACATCTCCTAGCCACCGTGATGATGATGAGAGAGAGAGAGACACGCAAACTCCAAATATACAGCAGCAGGCGTCAGGGTCGGGATCGAACCCACGACCTCCTGGAGACCAGGCGAGGCAGTTAACATATCCTAGCCACCGTGATGATGAGAGAGAGATACACGCAAACTCCAAATATGCAGCAGCAGGCGTCAGGGTCGGGATCGAACCCACGACCTCCTGGAGACCAGGCGAGGCAGTTATCATCTCCTAGCCACCGTGATGATGATGAGAGTGAGAGAGACACGCAAACTCCAAATATACAGCAGCAGGCGTCAGGGTCGGGATCGAACCCACGACCTCCTGGAGACCAGGCGAGGCAGTTAACATCTCGCCGACTTGTAACTTTGCGCCGCTGCGCAGGACTCGCTGGCTCTCGTAGAGAGAGAGGGAGGGAGGGAGGGCGACTCGGAGTGGCCAGGAGCAGGAGGAGGAACCACAGACGATGAACCGCTGCTGTGCGTCACGGTGTCGCGCCGCAACTCGCAACGCGGTGCCAAGAGCACAATTGCAATAAAGCCGGGAAACTGAAAAGAAAGAAAAAGAATCACAAAACGCGCCGAGGACTGACGGCGTCGATAAGCCAGAGCGCCCAGCCTGTGCAGGGCGACTGTGCGCGGTGTTTTAGGCCGACTCGGGTATAAAACAATCAACGCACGCACGCCTGTAATCCGGCACTGCGGCAGGCAGGCAGCCCGGGTAAATCATTCAGACATCATTTGGCGTGCGAAGCCATCCATCCACCTCCAGAACTACGGGATCACCGTAGACCAGCGGGTCCCAACCTTTTTGGCACCAGGGATCGGTTTCGTGGAAGACATTTTTTTCACGGACCGGGGGGGGCGGTCATCATTGGGTCTTTCCCCCTTTTCAAAGAAGCTCTCTGGCGACGTTTATTTTTTACTCATTTTAGCTAGAGGTTAGAGCTCGTGGGCTTACTAACACTGTGACTGAGACGAGTGCGCGGTGCGGGGAAGAGGCGCGGATGGATGTGGTGAATAATAAAACAATGGGGGCGGGTTCTACGCGCGGACTCACCGCTCTCACCTGCTGCTGCTGCTGTGCGGCCCGGTTCCTGACAAGCCACGGACCGGTACCGGTACCGGTCCGTGGGGGATTGTTTGACTTGCATCCCACTGGGATTTTTGCACACAGCGTTCGTGTACGGTACTTTTTTTGCAATATTTTGCTGTCTTTTCTTGGATTTTCTGTTTGCACTCAGTCACATATTTACTTTAAGATGTTTTTTTTGTTCATGTTTTTGTTTTTTGTTTGTTGCGGTTGCACCCGATTCTCGAGCCGAATGGCTCACAGGACTATACCTAATAAATTAACTTGAACTTGAACCCCTGCCGTAGACGACACAAAATATTAACCGGATCCCCCCCCCCCGTTGTTTGGATGTTTGAGTTGATATTTGTTATATCTCTACCGCGACGGCGGTGGAGGTAAAGTGTGAGTACTCCCAGCTCTTTTCAGACGCCTGACCAGCTTCTGAAGTGTAGGCCAAATCACCCCCAAGTACAGGCAGGCCCTTCCGCGAGCAGTGGCGTGCTCGTCTCGCTTAAAGGTCACCATCAAAACGTGTGTATTACTATTTTTGTGAGCCAACGTGAGCGACTGGCAGGTTGCAAAAGGTCAGAGTTCGGAATCTTGATTTAGACTGGAGAAGGAATCCGATGAGCTATGAAGCTCTTTTTCACAGATGTCCAGTAGGGTGCGGGTCAGAAGGTTGCAAGAACGGACAATGCAACAACAACACCGATCGGAGTGCAAAGTGTCGGAGAAGGTGACCGGCTCACACAAAAAAGTAGAAATTGCTCAAGCATATCAATTCCTGCCGATCTTTCAACAATAAAAGCAAGCTTGGGCAAGGCAGCTAAACAACAACAACAGTCCCAGAACCACAGCAAGACAACAACACACAGTCCCTCAATAGACCGGGGAGCAGCTTTATTCTTAGTTGCGACTCATCGGTTCATCTGCCACAATGCTCACCGCTGCACTCGCCTACGGTCAAGTTAAATTTCGATTTAAATCTTTCGTGACTGCAGGGATTCATCTTCTTGGTTCTTTCGGTAAACTCACGTAGAAGGGAAATAATAAAATAATAAAAATAAAACATAATAAAATAATTCTCACGACGTTTCGGCCACAACGCAAGCAGCCGTCGTCTTCCCCCTCCAACCCAGCTTAAATATATGCTGCCAAGCCTGGGGTGTTTATTCAGACGCTGTCTTTCCGACAGACCTGTTCTTCACTTGAGGACGGCTGCTTGCGTTGTGGCCGAAACGTCGTGAGAATTATTTTATCATGTTTTATTTTTATTATTTTATTACTTCCCTTCTACGTGAATTTACCGAAAGAACCAAGAAGATGAATCCCTGCAGTCACGAAAGCTTTAAATCGAAATAGAATTATTTTATTATGTTTTATTTTTATTATTTTATTATTTCCCTTCTACGTGACTTTACCGAAAGAACCAAGAAGATGAATCCCTGCAGTGACGAAAGCTTTAAATCGAAATTGAATTATTTTATGTTTTATTTTTATTATTTTATTACTTCCCTTCTACGTGACTTTACCGAAAGAACCAAGAAGATGAGGTCAAGTTGTTGACGTTTCTCCTCCCTTCGAAATGGTTCCTGGAAGCGACTCGCGTGGAATCTCGTCGTGAAATTCAACAGAACCAAAGCGTCCCGAGCGGGGCACATTCGCGAGACAAAGTCCGGAGACTCCCGCCGAAGCTTTCCCACATAACAATCTCGATTTGAAGCTTTCGTGACTGCAGGAATCCATACTCTTTGCTTCTTTCGATGAAGTCACCTCGATAGAAAATGTATAGATCACGACACAAGCAAGGCGAGACAAACACAGCAGGAGAATTGCTGTGCTTGTCTCACCTGATGACGATTGCTTGTGTTGCGATCGAAACGTCGTGATCCGTTCACTTTCTATCGACGTTTCCCACGTAAGATAAAGGCCACGGGTCGTCACCGTCGACTGCATGTCGGCGGCCGTTTCCGCGACGTTAGCATTGGCTGCGGAGTGCCGGACGCGAAGGCGAGGAACTGATCGGGTGCGGCGTAGTCAACCGTGCTGATCGGAGGCTGCGGGGCGGGGGAAGGACAACAAGCCACACACACGACAAAGCAGCTCGAGAGAAATGAGTGTTCAATCGGGGTGATTTTAAAGTGTATATCTCGAGTGACTTCCTCGTATCAGAAGGAAGATCGTTCCAGACGGCCGCAGAAGCGCACCTGAAAGCGCGCGATCCGACTACCGTCTTTGTGTGGCAGATGCGACTTCCTTTATTTTCCCGCTGTCTGCTATAAATATGTATTCGATGTGAAATTAAAGGCCCTGGTTTGTTCATAATGTAGTTGTTGTTGGGTAAGATTGCGTTCAATGTATCGTAAACCCACCTCCACCCGACACTAGGCAATCAGTAAGATTTGTCACGTGAACAAAAATAAAACCTTCAGCACAACGGTCGTGTGTCGGAGAGCAAACACACAACGTTTAAAATTGTGAGTCACACGTTCTCGCTGGTGATTACAACCAGCTTCAAACAACTTTACGTGTCCCGAAATACACGAAGAATGTATTTTCTATTTCTTGAATTACGACGAATAATATTGGGTCGCGAAAGCCGACGCGGTGAAATCGCCCCGGTTTGTACCGCCGCACAATGTCGCATCGACGAGAACGCGACGCGGAAAAGTTCTCATCGCCGCGACGTCAACCCTATTAAAACAACAACAAAAAATCGAGGCGAGGTTTTAAAAATAAAAGTACAATCGTTTCAGGTGAAACACGTAAACTCGCCGCGTAAGACCTTCGCTCAGGTGACATCATCGTCATCTTTGTCGTCGTAGTCGTCGCTGGGTTACGCCATCTCCCCCTCTCCTCCTCCCCCCTCCTTCCAACCCCTCCTGCCCTTGCTCCCCGCGACTGCACCCACTTCGGAGTCGGAAAAAAATGAAACTTCACATGGGAAGCGCGAAAGCTGCGCACGCACGCAACGAAGTTGCTTATCGCGTGGAAATGTACAGCAGCCGCGTGACGTTGATTCTGAATGTGGAGGGAAAACCGGAGGACCTAGAGAAAAATCCACGCAACCACGGAGAGAGACACGCAAACTCCAAATATACAGCAGGTGAACGAATCCCCGAAGCCTCCCCTAGGTCGACTCGGCCTTAAACGTGTCCGTGATCGCGGTGCGTAAAACATGTTCATGCCGAGCTTCTTTCGCACCGCACGCAGCCGCCAACCGTACTGATCGAATGGCAATAAACTAAACGCGAAAAGCAGTTCCAACGAAGGTGAGTTTGAAATCGACATCAGTTCGTGGCGGAGACAAAGGCTCGATGGGGCGTGGTGCTGGAGGCACCCACCACCTCCTCCTCGTCGTGTGCCGCCGTGCGCGGCCTTCATCGGTGCTGCGACTCGCTAACAACAGCACTTGCCCCAACAGTCGCTTATTGGGTGATCTTTGTCCTTGACACAAAGATCCCCCTGTTAGCGAGCACTTACGAAGGCCGGCACGGCACACGAGGGGGGTGGGTGGCCAACAGCACACCCGGCCGCCTTTGTCTCCCTCGTGGCGATGTTTGCACACCGCACCAGGTACTCATTTGAGGCTGAGTCGACCTAGGCAAGGCCCAGGAACCGGTTCAAATAATCGTCACTGGTATTGGCCGTGAGCGGGAATCGAACTCCCGGTCGCCGGGTTCGTAGACCAGCGTAGCGCTAACCACTACACTACCTCCCCCCCCCCACACACAGACGCGCACACACACAGACGCGCACACACACAGACACGCGTGTTATTCCGCACACGTTCTAGAGAACAGGATCGGCCCGTCTGCCCGCCCGCATGTCCGTCACACACGCGCGCTCACACACAATGATGGGCGCGGTGGCGTCGCGTCGATTGTTCAGATTTTGGTGACCTCTGCTGCAGCCCGCATTCGCGTTGCCTGCTGGGAGACAAAAGAGGACCCCCCCCCCCCCCAAACGCACGCGCGCGGGCTTCCGCCAACGACGATTTATGACAGAGACACAGAAGTTATGGGTGGGGAGAACACACAGGCAGAGAGAGGGAGACGGAAGACAAGCATAATCTAAAAAAACGATGATGATCTTCTTGGTTCTTTCGGTAAAGTCACGTAGAAGGGAAGTAATAAAATAATAAAAATAAAACATAATAAAATAATATAATATTTTTATTATTTTATTACTTCCCTTCTACGTGACTTTACCGAAAGAACCAAGAAGATGAATCCCTGCAGTCACGAAAGCTTTAAATCGAAACCATGATGATGATGACACCAGCCCCAGCATGTGTGTCTACGTGGAACGTCTCTCGCACCATAGGTGGCCAACCGTGCTAATGGGGGGCGCGAGGGAAGGACAACAAACCACGGGTGTCTGTGTGATGAGTCTACGGGTCTATGTGTGAGTCGATGGGTTTGTGTGGGTCTCTGTGTGATGAGTCTACGGGTCTCTGTGTGATGAGTCTATGGGTCTATGTGTGAGTCGATGGGTTTGTGTGGGTCTCTGTGTGATGAGTCTATGGGTCTCTGTGTGAGTCTATGGGTCTCTGTGTGAGTCGATGGGTGTGTGTGGGTCTGTGTGATGAGTCTATGGGTCTCTGTGTGATGAGTCTATGGGTCTCTGTGTGATGAGTCTACTGGTCTCTGTGCGATGAGTCTATGGGTCTCTGTGTGATGAGTCTATGGGTCTCTGTGTGAATCTATGGGTCTCTGTGCGAGTCTATGGGTCTCTGTGTGAATCTATATATGTACGTTACATTTCTTTCGCACCGTACGTAGCCAAACTTGCCAATCGGAGGGCATTACCGGCACGTCATGATTAAACACCGCGTAACGATGCAGCAGCAGCAGCAGCGGGGGAATGTAAATCTTATTTTCGTAGTGGCGAGGGATACACTGAAGACACACCAGTTGGCAGGCTGTAGACACGAATGTCTATGCCGTGGAGAAACAGCAGCGGTGCTGTTGTTCACAAACCGCGCAATTAACCCGGCGACCCGAGGACGATTCCCGGCAACCATGACAAACGCCACCACCAGCCCGTGCTGACCGGAGTGGTGAAGTATGTATGTAAAAAATAAAATTAAAAGTTAATAAAAGTAATAATATTTTATTTCCATTATTACTTTGATTAACTTTTAATTTAATTTTTTACCCACGTGACTTTACCGAAAGATCCTAAGAGTATGAATCCTTGCAGTCACGGAAGCTTAAAATCTAGAATTGGTGAAGTATGGTCAAACAACCCCCGTAACTGGACGCGTTGTGGCGAGGTCTTCATTCGGCAGCGGATACACTATTCACGGGATTTGATTCATTTGCTACACGGATGATGGTACCGTTTCAGTCGCCGGCTTTCCGGCTGCTTGACACGGGAGATCCGTGGCGCGTGAGCACAGCAGCAGCAGCAGCAAAAACAAAGACAACAGACATCGACATTGTAGAGAACAAGTACCGGGTCCCCAATGATGAATTCCGCACAATTAACAAACGAGGTGTTTCATGGATGTCAACGAAGCACACGAGAATCGACAAAACGGCGAACACGATGAGCCAGAGTTGCCGGAGAAAAGCAGTCTCTCTATTTCAGTCTAACAGTGGCAAAATAAGTAAATACACGGCAGTGACAGAGACATCGTCCATGAGCCCAGACGAGATATGTCACTGTGTAAGCACCACTTTAGGTGGCATAGCTTTAGCTTCTTGCAGTTTGTCTACGTGGCCAACAGCAGCTACCTTCGCGATGACCACTTGATCCGAGTAGGCCCTATATATCAGCTAATTCACTCGCAAAAGGCCGTACAAATACATCGGTGACTGCTCGTGCTTTTCGGTACCAATTTTAGGCTGTGGCCACATAGACCGGTGAAAC
Organism: Lampetra fluviatilis; assembly: GCF_964198595.1. Classification (NCBI taxonomy): domain Eukaryota; kingdom Metazoa; phylum Chordata; class Hyperoartia; order Petromyzontiformes; family Petromyzontidae; genus Lampetra; species Lampetra fluviatilis. Next base: position 6,608,091 of record NC_136310.1, read on the forward strand.
AGACCGAACAGCCAGGTGAGTTTTACAAAACTAAGAGATCGTGTATGTATGTACACGTACGCTGAACTTCCTTCACATTATACGTAGCCCAACCCGTGCTAATGGGAGAGAAGTGCATAGGCAGCACCTTTCAAAGGCGCACAGATCCAGGTGATGTTGAGTCGAGCGCACACCTGAGCCCCCCCACCTCTCGGTCCCTCGCGAGCGGCCACGTCGCCACGGCAACGCAGCGAGGCGCTAATCCCGCGGGACCCCCCCCCCCCTGCACGCGCGCCCTTCCTCGCACCCCCGCCAATTAGCGGCCGGTCGCTCGCTAACGACGCGCGCCTCACTAACGAGACCCCCACGTGGCCCTCTCGCCCTCCCCACCACCACCACCACCACCGCACCGACGAGACCCCCACGCCCCCCCTGCCCCCCCCCCGCCCTGCCTGGCTGAGTCGGCGGGGGAGGTACCCCCCCCCCCATTCCCTCCCTCCTTCCCCGTGTGGTCCCACGCTGCTCACTCATGCCCCTGCTTGCCTGCCCACTGAGCGCTAAAACGAGCAGCGGTGATGGTGGTGGTGCCGAGGGGGGGGGGAGACAAAGGCGGCCGGACGTGGTGCTGTGGCTGCCCAAGCCTCTTCCTCGTGTGTTCCGGCCTTCAAAGCCGCCGCAGCTGCTTACTCGCTAACAGCACTTGCCCCAACAGTATGTTAAGACTACACGGGGGATCTTTGTCTTTGGTGGGGGAGGTAGGCACGTTGAGTGAGAGGTGATGCGCTGGTTTCAAACATCAGCATCGTCATCATCCAGGTCAATCCACTGCTGGATGAAGGCCACCCCAAGGTGCCACCACCTGAGTCAAACAATATAAAGAATCATGGGACCTCCTTTGCCAGTACCAAAGTATGAGGAGAGGTTTTCCCCTTTTTTCTGGCAACAAAACAGTTGTGTTAAGATGTTAAAACACCAAACTGAAACCTTTTACAAGGAGTCATGTCTGCATTAACCACAATACTTGTGGTCAGAATGCCAACAAAAAACATACTCTGATAGTATATGCATTTTCCTTGACACTGATTGGTCCACACCAGAGACAGCTTTCTCTTGAGCCTCGTCTCAAAACGGTGTTAGACCAGAGGACGCCAACAGGCGAACAGCACAAAGACAAGGTTTCAGTTTTGGTGTTTTAACATCTCAACAACTGTTTTGTTGCCAGACAAAAAAGGGGAAACCCGATTCTCAATACAAAGAATTAATCTTTGGTTCTTTCGGTAAAGTCACGTAGAAATAAATAAAATAAAATAATAATATAATTTAATTTCTAAATAATAATAGATTTTAAATAATAATAGAATTTAATTTAATTTATTTCTACGTCACTTTACCGAAAGAACGAAAGAGTAATTCTTGCAATCACGAAAACTTCGAATCTAATGCAAAGAATATCAATAGCAATGCTCTTCGATTTGTCCAGTTTAATCTGTTTACTTTTAAACCCGAGCAGAGTTATTTTCTTCAGGGGAAAACTATTTAAATACGTGTTGTTGTTGTTGCTATTGTTGAGGAAGACTGGTCTTCAGTCTGTCTGTTGTCTGTTGTTGTCTTGGGCCACCATCGGAGATCAGGCTGACAGCCCGCAACAAAATGACTGACATGTTCAATCTCTTGTCGTCTAAAAATCTGCCATCATCCTTGGGCTGACCTGTCAATGTATCGATCGTCTTAAAGCCCAACTCATAGGCTGGCCTGCCAGTCTCTCGTCGAAACTCTCCATCACAGTGCGGTCCCGTCAACCAATCTATTGCTCAAAGACTTCATGAACAAAAACAACTTCGGAAGCAAGCAATATTTTGCAAAGATCGGACATCTGGTCTGTCAATCTGTTCTCTTCGTGATGTCATCCAAGATTGGTCTCTCAGTCAACTAGAACACCTCCCACACACCCTCGTGCTCATAAACAAACCCACGGTAATAAACCTGAATAGGGCGCCATGGTGGTGAGATGTTAACTACCTCGCCTGGTATGCAGGAGGCCATGGGTTCGATCCCGACCCTGACGCCTGCTGTATATTTGGAGTTTGCGTGTCTCTCTCTCCGTGGTTGCGTGGATTTTTCTCCAGGTCCTCCGGTTTTCCCTCCACATTCAGAATCAACGTCACGCGGCTGCTGTACATTTCCACGCGATAAGCAACTTCGTTGAGCTATCATTTGTGGCCAGGTCGCTTCTGAAAAAGAGCCAGAGACCTCAGTGGGGCTTTTACCTGGTAAAATAAAACAAAACAGAATCTGTTTGGACGGTACAGTAGAATGCGCAAGCGTCCGTCAGTCGCGCTCTGCACCTCACTCACAGTGCGCGTCGCACGGACAACCAACTTCGAGGACGTTCCCGCAGAAAGTGTCGCCCTTTCCAAAATGAACAACATTTTATACTTTTCGGTAAAGTCACGTAGGTAGAAAAATTAAATAAAATAAAAAAATATATATTTTGCCAGGATCAACTTATTTTATTTTCTACCTACGTGACTTTACCGAAAGAACCAAAGAGTGTGGATTCCTGCAATCACGAAAGCTTAAAATCAAGATTGAACAATATTTTGCTCCCGAAACGCTTAAAAAACGTAACGTCCAGTACAAACCAAGGGGTGGGGGGGGGATGCCACCATCGACCGGAAGAGTGACTCGCGTCTTATTGGAAGAATCGTCCGCAAGCGAGTGCGGATCCACGTTGAATTTACGCTAACAAAAATGTTCCGCAAGACGCCATCGTCCTCTTGCACTGACAACGCCTTGCGGCTTGACCGCGGCGACGTCACCCCACAGGGGGCAAATAACGCACCGTTGTCGTCGTTTCTATAATGCAGAATCCTCGGGGGGGGGGGGGGGGCGGGGGGGGGGCGCACAAAGGCTGTGTCCTGTGCAAATGCGCGGGCAGTGCTCGCTTGTTCCAATTTTGGTCAGGATCATCTTGGCGGCATCATCATCATCGCACACACTCTGGGCTTTGTCCGATGAGCCCCCCAATTTGTCAGGTGCCAACTACTTGATGTCCACAATTAGCCGTTTGAATTGTGATGATTCCCTTGATATATTTATAAATCGAGAATGTTTGCGAAATATTCCAACACACGTTTGTGTATCTGCACAGGAATTCCTCGCCGAGTCTCCGAGAGAAAAAAACAACGGAAGCCTTTTTTTAAATTTTTATTTTACCAGGTAAGGCCCAATGAGCTCTATAGTTATTTTTCAGAAGCAACCCGGCCATCCAGAGATTTTCTTAAACATCAGGATTTGTTCTAGATTTGAAGTTTTCGTGACTGCAAGGATTCATACTCTTCGGTTCTTTCGGTAAAGTCACGTATGTGGAAAAATAAAATAAGAATACAAATAATTGAATTTAATTGAGAATGAATATGTTTTTTATATCCCATTTGTACCACCCCGTATATGCATTTCCTTGGTTTCTCGCCCGTCTCGTTTGTACCGTGTGTTTTGCTCCACGAGCCCCATGCCGGGAGCGCATCGTTCCCAAATGTTCATGCAAATTTTACTTTGATGTCACATTGGCCCAAGAGGAACGTGGGCATACTATTTGCATGGAATTTGCACAACGTAAATCATCACGTCTTGTACGCACGATTTAATGTAAGTGGTGATTATATTTTGTTTAACCAGACCTCCAAGCGATGCGAATTTTTACTCACGTTCCAACTGTGCTCAATCCGCTGCTGAATAAAGGACTAACTCCCAAATCCGCAGCTCCATCTCTTGTGACACTACAACGTAATGATCAACCTAGCACCTACACACAAGCTGACATTTGCCTTACATGTATATGCAATGTGTGGTGCAAGCAGATACGGACGAATATATACATGGGGTTGACCCTATATGCTTATATAGTTATCTCCATGAAGAAACAATTACAAGCGACTTCCAGGTTAATTGCAAACGTGGACTGCTTGGAAAATATCGATACTTGCACAAGCGATTCAATGCACGTATTGTGAGCCAGAGGATCGATATCTATCGATTAATCATAGCCCTACTTCTACGTATTCTAAAATGAGGGCTCAGTTCGATATAAACCTTATAGCGTATTTACAGAAATTAGTTGGCAGTGGCGCACAAGCATAAATAACCAGGACACAAAATCCACACGTTCGTCAAAAAAAGTGGCCTTAAAAGGGAAAATATACAATAGGCAACGTTTCGGTGAATGGCCCCATCGTCATATTGATGTGCTATGAAAAAGTGCCATTGCCCCAAAGCGTCGCCTATTGTGTTTTATGTTTCCTGTTAAAGGCCACAGCGTTATTGACTAAATGTGTCTGCGTTCTTTGTTATTTGTGCTTGAGCAACCCCTGCCAACGCACTTCTTCACAGCACGTAACAACATAACGCATGTTGCCCCAGACGTCACCAAATATAGAAACGTGTCTTCCTTTTAAAGATCACAGTGTTAACGGCGAACGTATTTGAGCCTTTTGTTATATTCAGAGATGATGTGAGTATCAGGAAGAAGAAGACGAAGAAGAATATGCGGATGCGGACGCACACGTGACCGCATCGTACACAGGTTCCTCTCGTTTTACGCGCTCGTAGTAGATGCGTTCCAAAACAAACCAAAACAAAGAGGCGCGCAAAGCAAAACGCGGTGGCGTGGGCCGCGCAGTCACCACACACGCACCGCACAAGGAGACAGCTACACAATGTTGTCCCCGCCTCCGACCGCATAGCCGATAATACGCGAAATGTGCACGAAACGAACCCGCGTAACGCGAGGGGAACGTGCACGAGTGTGAGAGAAAGCAAAGACGGTTCAGTTTGCAAGTGCGCGTTTGAAGTCAATGTTCTTTTTTTTCTTCATAAAAGCTGGCTCGAAAGTACGGGTGCTCGTAAGTACGGGTGTTCGTAAGTCGATCACTGTCTGTACAAAACATGTACCTGGATCCTACATAACGGCATTTGGGGGCCATGTCTTCTTTTGCAGTGGAGGGAATGTTTATGCAATGGGGACTCCCAGTTGGACAGTAAAACGGCACTACAACTGAACCTGGCTATGTATGGCAAGAGCTGGAGTTTTACGGTAAAAACATACACATACACACAGACATACAGTCAAGTGAGGATTCGTGAAAATGCCTAGGGAGTAATCTAAGACCACCATGTTCAACTCAACTGTGACGTACACGTAAAAGAAAATAATTAAGTGTGAAATCTTCACACTTCTTCACTTTTACCACTGCTAATGTCTGGAATCATCACATTTAAATTCGGCACAAATTAGTGGTGGAAGTATTCACGCCCCCCCCCTCCCCCGCCACCACCTTCTCCCCCCCCCCCACCTCCCTCCACCCCTACCCCACCCTTCACGGCGATTTGATGAGTCGTCATTATCCAACTGAATCACGTTTTGGTTTTAATACTGCACTGAATATTGGCAAGTGCCTCCCGTGGCTGGCGGGTGACTGACCAAAAACCACCACGTGTGTGTACGTCTGTTTCGCACCGTACGTAGCCGACCTCGATAATCGGAGGTGCGGGGGAAGGACGAACAAACTAAACACACAAAAAATAGTTCCTAAGAAATGAGCTTTCAATCAAAATGATTTCAAAGTGCATAGCTCCGATGGCTTCCTAATATCGGGAGGAAGATGCGTTCCAGAAGGCTGCAGAAGCGCATCTGAAAGCGCTGCGCGACGCGGTGGCCACCGTCTTTTGGCTCAGCCGTCAAACAAAGACGGTGGCCACCGCGTTGCGCAGCACTTTCAGACGCGCTCCTGCAGCCGTCTGGAACGCATCTTCCTCCCGATATTAGGAAGCCATCGGAGCTATGCACTTTGAAATCATCTTGATTGAAAGCTCATTTCTGCTGCTGCGAGGATGACCGGAGTGTCGCGTGATGATGGTTTACGCTCCTTGACGAAATCAACGAGGTAACTGTGGTTCATTTGTAGCAAAGCACTTTGCGTGTAATGAGCGCGACCGTATATTGTATTCTATATGAAATATATCGTGAGCCACAATCCTTTATCCACTGCTGGTCAGTGGCCTTATGCGGAGAGACAGACACGTGAAGGCGACGTGTTTGTTGTCTGATTATTTATTTTGGATAATGGTAGGTGACTCCACTGACGTTGAAGATATGTATCACGGTGCACATAAGGCCATGTTCTACTGCTTAATGTGAAGCACAGTGAGTGGAAGTGGCGAGCCCCACACACGGGCTTCACGTCCGTGAGAATCGGTGCGTGTGACACTGGGAGCGAGAGAGTCACTCACTCCTCTCACTAACCCACTTTTCTTACGCCACCCACCCCAAGCGATCTCTCTCCCTTCACCCAATGCTCGCTGTCGCACGATGTTACCCTTCCCCCATCTCCCACATTGTGGAGGTTTATACGACTGTGAAGACGACTTAGATGCACTTGTTCTGGGAAGGTGTTCTTTATTAAGGAGCCACGTGCTCACACTCGGACAGGCAGAGACCACCACTGCAACAGCACCGAGTGTCCCGCGCATCTCCATTATATACGGTCCGAGGCCACGCCCCCATTCCCGAACCTTCTCGCTGGTCCTAGACCACTCGTTCTACCAGCTGACTCCACTGTCCTCTTACGTCACCTGGCCACGCTCCGAGTCCATTTGCACTGCAGGCTGACTCCCCTGGAATTACCTCCCATGGCCACTAGCCCATTCGCACTGCAGGCTGATTCCCCTGGCATTACCTCCCGTGGCCACTAGCCCATTCGCACTGCAGGCAGATTCCCCTGGAATTACTTCCCATGGCCACTAGCCCATTCGCACTGCAGGCTGATTCCCCTGGCATTACCTCCCGTGGCCACCAATCCATTCGCACTGCAGGCTGACTCCCCGGTCATTATCTCCCGTGGCCACTAGTCCATTCGCACTGCAGGCTGATTCCCCTGGAATTACCTCCCGTGGCCCCTAGTCCATTCGCACTGCAGGCTGACTCCCCGGTGATTATCTCCCGTGGCGACTAGTCTATTCGCACTGCAGGCTGACTCTGGAATTACCTCCCGTGGTCACTAGTCCATTCGCACTGCAGGCTGACTCCCCTGTTATTACCTCCCGTGGCCACTAGTCCACTCACAGCGTAGGTTGACTCTACTGTCATTACACTACGAAGATGCGTTCAGGATCACGATTTGATTCCACGAATATATTTCAGATACGTTTATGTGTTAACAATTTGGTGAATGGTAGCGGCCGCTAGTGACTTGCAAGGGAGTGGTACGTACCCACGACATGCACTGTACATTTGCTAATGTATAAAATATAACAAAGAAACACGCCGATTATTTCACACGTGATTAGACGCCGTTCATCGGGAACCTAATAATTGATACGAATCGATATTCATCTATGGATCGTTACACCTCTGTTAGAAAGTACAGTATCCAGGTGACCAGCACAGCTGCAGTATAACAAACACCACGATGCATGTTTGTACAGAGACAATGCGGTCTCTATGGGTGCAGCTCATTGTTTGTAAGCTATGTCAATAGCGTGCGCGCGTGTGCGGTTGCATTGCGTGATGTGCTACAACCCGTCAATCATAACAGCCTGTGACCAAACCACGCGAAAAGTGCCCAATCTACTCGAATCTATTAACTAACTATTAACTTTTTTATTTATTTTATTTTACCAGGTAAGGCCCACTGAGCTGCATAGCTCTTTTTAAAAAGCGACCTGGCCACAGACAGCATCAGACCTCGACATTGGTATTCGGCTATTCGCCTTGTATGTTGAACTTCTTTCGCACCGTACGTAGCCAGCCGTGCTAGTCTGCACGTCCAAAATCACCAGGAACGCACCCTGATCTGGCCGAATTATGTAAGCTAGCCAAGCAGGTTTGAACCTGGATAGTAACTTCGATGGGCGACTAACAACGTAGAATCACGGTGTTACAGTTGGTGGGCAGTAACAAAAATCTCCATTGTTGTACCGTACTTGTACGCTCCTATGTCTATGCCCCGTGTCGTCTTTACCACCCCCCCCCTTAAGTGACCAGCGCGGTGAAGTATAGTAAAATAACCCCCACGACCCACAGGGCTATGAAGAGGCCGTCATTTAGCAGTGGACTGACAACCAGGGCTGTACGGGGTACAAAAACAAAGACCCCCCGAAAAAACCTTTAACGGACTGTCGGAGTAAGTGTGCTGATCGAACGCCTATCAAGCGCATCAAGGGGTGAGCCCGGCCGCCTTTGTCTCCTCAGCGGCGATGTTTACACATCGCATCTGGTGCTCATTTGAGTATCTGTACACACACACACGCGTATCCTGCAAGCGTGTGACACAAGGGGGAAGAAAAAGCGGTCGGTAAGACTGAGATCTCATTCAAAGCCATTGGGGGCATCAACGCCCCCACCACCTTCCTCCTCCTCGTCTCAATCACATTTCCCCTTTTCAACCGAGACCTGTGTACGCACGAGGGTTGTCTCCAATTCAAGTAGCCCAACGGTGTGACCTTGTTTAAAGAACGGGGACGGCCAGGGGGGGCAGCAGCATACAAGACCTCGCTGGGGGCGGGGTCCCACGGGATGTTGAACAAACTTTAGAGCAGAGGTCGACAACCAAAATAACAACGAAGCGATTAAAAAAAAAATCTAATTCGATCAAATAAAAAGCCCTCAATATTTCAAGAGCCGCAATGCGTGTGAATAAATGACGTCACGAAACAGTTCCTTAAATAAGCTGCAGGTTGCCGACCCCTGCCCATGGTGAACTTAAATTCCATGGTGAACTGGACTTCCATGGTGAACTGGACTCCCATGGTGAACTGGACTTCCATTGTGAACTGGACTTCCATGGTGAACTGGACTTCCATTGTGAACTGGACTTCCATGGTGAACTGGACTCCCATGGTGAACTGGACTTCCATTGTGAACTGGACTTCCATGGTGAACTGGACTACCATGGTAAACTGGACTTCCATGGTGAACTGGAATTCCATGGTGAACTGGAATTACATGGTGAACTGGACTTTCATGGTAAACTGGACTTCCATGGTGAACTGGAATTCCATGGTGAACTGGACTTCCATGGTAAACTGGACTTCCATGGTAAACTGGACTTCCATGGTGAACTAAAATTCCATGGTGAACTGCACTTCCATGGTAAACTGGACTTCCATGGTGAACTGGACTTCCATGGTGAACTGGACTTCCATGGCCAGGGGTCGGCAACCAAAATAACAAGAGCAGCCATTCTTGATTTGAAGCTTTCGTGACTGCAGGAATCCATACTCTTTGGTTCTTTCGGTAAAGTCACGTAGGTAGAAAATTAAAATAAAACAAAAAATAATACGATTTAAAGCTTTCGTGACTGCAGGGATTCATCTATTTGGTTCTTTCGGTAAAGTCACGTAGAAGGGAAATAATAAAATAATAAAAAATAATAAAATAATTCTCACGACGTTTCGGCCACAACGCAAGCAGCCGCCCTCAGGTGAAGAACAGGTCTGTCGGGAAGACAGCGTCTGATTGAAACACCCCAGGCTTGGAGCGTATATTTAAGCTGGGTCTGAGGGGGAAGAGCGCCTTAACAAAATAATTTGCATATCAAGAGGAATTTAGCATATTAATGGGAAATGCAGATATGGGATTAGTCACTACTTGTGAAATGCGTAGGAGGTGGGCGGGGGGTTTCAAAGGGGTAGCATTAATACGTGACTTTACCGAAAGAACCAAGAAGAAAAAAAAAGAGGTTTACATTATGGCCCTATAAGGTCCACGATGATGATGATGATGAACTTTCGGTGGGGGGGGGGGAGGCTCAGCCCACGCCAGCCCCCCTCCCCCCTGCCCCGATATTACGAGGCCGAAGTCCGCTGTGCTGACCTCTGCCATCCGTGGCTGTGCACGCCGTCTGGACAACTGGCCGCTGCCCAGACTCGACTGACCTGTTTTCCGAGCCGAGTTGGTCACGTTTAACTCGCACTTACTTATTCGTTTCATACTGCACGCACACTTTGCCGTTGCCCCAGGTAATGCCTCACTGAGTCTCGGGACTCTTTTTCAGCAGGGTCCTGCCAAGTATTTGTTTTGCAGTAGGCGGTGATGCTGCTGCTGTGTAATAACAATTGAATAACGGTGGGTGTATTTTATCGGGGCACGATGATGTGTTCGCCAATACCGTTTTTTTTTGCTATGGGATGGAAACCGCAGAACCTGGAGGAAAACCCAAGCACAACAGGGGGAGAGAGAATAGAAACTCCACGCAGAAAAAAGGTGCCCGAGTCGGGAGTCGAACCCAGGTCCCCTTCTTCGAGTGGTGTTACCACTGCGCTTGACCCTAATTTGAAGGTGACCCAAGACGAGAGGACCGCAATGATCTGTTTTCTTGTTGCATAATGCACACAGGCTGCGTGTGTTTACACGGTTTTGTCTGTGCTGGTGGTGCTGTTGTTGTTGTTGTTTGAAATTCATGGTTGTTGTTATTCTGCCTATGATCTACAATGAAGAGTAGTTCACCAAAACTGATTGCAGCAAGCCTGACTCCGGCCGATGAGACACTGGATGTTGACACCGGCCCAGAATTTTGCTTGCACTTAATCAATGCTGCTGACATTATAAATAAAACGCACTCCCAGAAGGCCGTGTGGCTGATAGGTTGTGTAGCAAAAAAAAAAGACTTTGATTCGTGTTTGATGTGGAGAGACATCGGATACGTGAAGGTGACACATTATCTGCCTACTAATCGTCTTATTTCTCTTCTCCACAATGGCGATAGTGATTATTTTCAGTTATGATATTCCAACATTGGCCGCCTAAACATCATTGGGGCGGGGGGGGGTTAGTGGACAACTGCTTCGTATGGCCCCCTACCTCCACTCGGGGGGGGGGGGGGGGGCTCTGTGTGTGTTGCAAGGCTGTAGCCATGGGGTCTACATTGGGGGGGGGGGACCAAATCTTTCAGGGGGTCTGGGGTCCCCCCCCCCCCAGAAAAATATCTAAATTTGAAAACTCATTTCTTGCCATTTCCTGCCTAAAATATTAAAATATTCACTAACACATGGGAAGGACTTTTTATTAATTTTTTACAATAATGTCTAATAGTGTATTGTATTACATTGCTTTGTTTTTTTTTATTTTTTACCTATTTTCTTGTTTCAATGTATGTAATGGCAGAGATTAGAGATTCATAAAGTACAACCATAACCACAATCATATAAACATAAATCTAAGCATTGTTATATGAAGACAAGTCCAGATATTGTGGCCAAGGTTTAGCAAATTGTTTTTATTACAAAGCATCGCCATCATTATGATTGAAAAAAAAATGTATAGCAATATATTGCGGGGGGACATTTTGAGCAATATATATTACAATTACGGCCTTGGTGTGTTGTAAAAACTTAAGTGGACTGGCATCTGATAAACAGCTGGCGAGCAGGCGTGATGGCAGCGCCCAGTGCTCTTCGAATGCACCAACCATGAGATGTTAGGTGGTGGTGGACCACTCACGGCATGCATGCAGTGGCGTGGGTGATGGTGTCTCTGATTTCAGCAAGAGCTGAAGATGTTGATAATGATTGGGGCTGTAATTGTTTAGCTCCTCCGCAGCAGCAACAGCGCGAATTGCCATGAATCAGCATCCCGTGCGTTGATTCTTACGTGTTGATAATGTTGATGATGATGGTGGTGGAGTTGAAAGCGGTTGTGCTGATGGTGCTGATTGTGGTGCTGTGAGTATGCCATAGATGCTGCGCTGATAGTCCGAGAAGTAATATTTCGTGGTTGACAGTTGTTGTGCTGGTGGTGATGGTGCTGACAGTGTGGTTGCACTAATAGTGCTGGTGGTGCTGTTGAAAGTGGTTGTGCTGATTGTGCTGGTGGTGGTATTGAGTGGTGGTGGCAATGGTGCTGTTGTTTAGAGTGGTTGAGCTGGTGGCTGTGTTGAGAGTGGTTGTAGTGCAGATGGTGTTCAGAGTGGTTGTGCTGATGGCTGTGTTCAGAGTAGTTGCACCGCTGATGGTGTTTGAGAGTGGTTGTGCTGCTGGTGGAGGTTGTGCTGATGCTGGCGGTCGATTCGACATTCGTCGTGTTGATGACGCCGAGTGATATCAACCGCACCGAGTGGCCGACGAAAGTTCCGTGGCGGCGACTGCGCCGATTGCGGTGGTGCTGGTGGCAGCGGCGCCGACGGTGCTGCTGCTGGCGGGCGGTGGAGCTGACGGGAGTTGCGGTGACTGGGGAGGGTCGCTTTGCTGCTCTGGTGCCCCACGGGGCCACCCTCCCACACCCCCCACTAAGAGAGGCCCTGCCCAGGGAGCGGAGATGACGCAGGTGAATGGGCCCTCGAGACCCCCCTCCCCCCACAAAGCCACAGGGCCCTGGCCGCTAATGCCTGGATCATGACGGTCGCCGTGGCAACTAATTGCACGAACCCCTCCCACCCTCTCCCCTACTGAGAAGGTGCCCAGGAGGACCTGCAAGGGGCACAAGGCGGTGCCTCTAGAAATCCTCGGAAGTTCCCTCATTATCCACGCCGCGGTGGCAAAGATGTTAACTACCTCGCCTGGTATGCAGGAGGTCGTGGGTTCGATCCCGATCCCGACCCTGACGCCTGCTGCTGTATATTTGGAGTTTGCGGTCTTTCTCTCTCCCTATGGTGAGATGTTAACTACCTCGCCTGGTATACAGGTCGTTTGTTCGATCCCGACTCTGACGCCTGCTGTATATTTGGAATTTGCGTGTCTCTCTCTCCCTGTGGTGAGATGTTAACTACCTCGCCTGGTATGCAGGAGGTCGTGGGTTCGATCCCGACCCTGACGCCTGCTGTATATTTGGAATTTGCGTGTCTCTCTCTCCCTGTGGTGAGATGTTAACTACCTCGCCTGGTATGCGGGAGGTCGTGGGTTCGATCCCGATCCTGACGCCTGCTCTATATTTGGAATGTGCGTGTTCTCCCCGTGGTCACGTGGCTTTTAATGCGGGTCCTCCGGTTAGAATCGACATCGCGCGCTCCGTGTATTTGGCTGCTATACGTTTCCACGCGATAATAAGCCGCTTCGTTGAGCTGTGAGTTGTGATCGCCAGGTCACTTCTTTAAAAGGAGCTACACAGCTCAGTGGGGCCTTACCTGGTAAAACAAACTAATAAAATTAATATTTTAATTATATCCAGCAGTACTTTACTCTTCTTGGTTCTTTCGGTAAAGTCACGTAGAAGAGAAATAATAAAAATAAAACATAATAAAATTCAATTCTCACGACGTTTCGGCCACAACGCAAGCAGCCGTCCTCAGGTGAAGAACAGGTCTGTCGGAAAGACAGCGTCTGAATGTCTTCAGGTGAAGAACAGGTCTGTCGGAAAGACAGCGTCTGAATGTCTTTCCGACAGACCTGTTCTTCACCTGAGGACGGCTGCTTGCGTTGTGGCCGAAACGTCGTGACAATTGTATTTTATTATGTTTAATTTTTATTATTTTATTATTTCCCTTCTACGTGACTTTACCGAAAGAACCAAGAAGATGAATCCCTGCAGTCACGAAAGCTTTAAATCGAAATTTACAGATTACTTACACAAGTTTTGGGAATTTCTTTTAAATGCCACGGTTGTTGGGCCACATGCCTAAATGTCCAAAATGCCAAGCATCCAGCAACAAACGTGCCGTATAAAAACGATCATTTACCCGATTAAGGTGTGCATTTTTCACAAAAGGGCACATACACACACGGTAATATTAGACGGCTCGCGTTCGTCCGATTTATGTTGTTTGGTTGAACCGGGTGAGAACTCAAAAAATCCCAGGATGAGTCTCATGTTTTTGCCAAGAGTGGCCCCGTGTCACCAAATACAAAATGCAGTAAACAAACGAACAAAAAATACACCGAAAACAAAACCGCGTGGCATAGATATCGCGGTGCCGTGAAATCCGTGCCTTACGGTGAACGACGGTCGTTGTTGTTGTTGGAGTGGCGGTTATCTCTCGAATTCAACCTGAAAGAGCAAAGGAGGTTTAGCCGTGTGGATTAAAGTGCGCGTGCGGAATTTCGGCATGTCCTGTCCTCCCCGGCCCGTCATTCGTACAAAATAAAGAAAGCCAGGTCGGCCTGTCATTCGAATCCTGGAAAAACATCTTCTATGAATTCACCTGAAAATTCTCATGTTTCTCATTCGACCTCGTAGTGCCATTATTCCGTAGTCGCGCCGTTCAAATTTTGCGAACCGCTGCCTCCACTATGGACCCATTCTGAGAGGTTCCGTTTTAAAAGGTGCCAGTGAATCACCTTAAATCAGCGCTCTTCAGTGCAAGGCCATCGCGGGTCACTGGTGGGCCCCCGGTGGCCTCTAGTGCGGCCCCCCTGAAGTGCGGCACCCCGACAATGCACAACGAGTGACAACACCGCCCATCGTCATCATCATCAGCGTGCTGCTGTCAAACCCCCCAATGATTTCAAATGTGTGGCGGCCCTCACACCGATGGTGTCTTCTCGGAAACAAGTGCCCCTCCCCCCCCCCCTCTGAAAATGAGTGAAGAACGCTAGGCCAATACTATAGACACGATTGGCCATTGGTTTCCTTTTGGGATAAACCGTCGTGCGGGTATAGTGTACGTTTTAAACGAAACACCCGCCACAACCCAGCGACAGTGCAAATCAAGTTGTCACGTGATTGGCGAATGTGCCAACTGGTTCGGCTGATGAGCACGTCCGGACGAGGAGGATGAGGAATGTTGCAGGCAACGTTTTTGACAATTGGCTCTGGTGGGTGGTGGAGGGTGTCATAGTAATACACTGACATCATAACCAACACGAACCAATTCCAAAGAAAACCGGTTGTGTATCGTAATATTTGGTCGTGCAAATCTACGCATGAAGTTGAAACAAGGCAAGTTTCGCTGGTGATTACAACCGGCATCATCAGGCGTTTGCCAGAAGTGGGGTTTGCTCTCCAGCACACAACCGGTGGTACTCAAGCACCGTGGCAATACACGTGCACGTTCTGTTCATGTGACGCACATCTAACCCAACAAAAACATGATCATAAGTAATATACGTATGTGCGTACGTTGAATGTCTTTCGCAGCAGCCAGCGTACGTAGCCAACCGTGCCTATCAGAGGTGCGTTGGAAGGACAACAAACTAAACACAAATAAGTATAACCCGTAAAAACGAAGTTTTCACTATAAATCCTTTATATGCGTGGCAGCGAACTTAATATAAAGGATTTAAAAATATATTCGCCTGTGGAGGACGCGGGGATCGATCCTGCGACCTTTGGCATGGGAAGCGAGGGCGCTACCAACTGCGCTACTCCACCACGGCCTGTGGAGGGGTTACGCTCTGGGCTCTTACACTGTGCGTTCTATTTGAATATATGTAAAATAAAAAAAATTTGCCTAAAAAGTGTGAAATGTTGGGAATTTTTTTTTCACGAACATTAATTGTCTCGCACAACGAGTCTGTGTGGAAAATGTCAGCTCGATTGGATCACGGGAAGTGGGTTAAAAAACGACCAAAAGATTTGCACGGTCATAAGCAAGCAAGCACGCAAGCAAGCAAGCAAGCGAACTTAATATAAAGGATTTAAAAAGCAGTTCTGAAGAAAGAGTCTTCAATCGAGATGATTTCTAAGTGCATAGCTCCACTGGCTTCCTCATATTGGAAGGAAGAGTGTTCCAGACGCCCGCACAAGCGCATCTGAAAGCGCACGATCCAGTGACGACTCAGAGAGAGAAAGGACGAGGGGATGACTCTTTCTCTCTCTGAGTCGTCCCCTCTCTCTCTCTGAGTCGTCCCCTCTCTCTGTCTCTCTCACTCTCTCTGAGTCGTCCTCTCTCTCTCTTTCTGAGTCGTCCCCTCTCTTTCTCTCTCTCTGAGTCGTCCCCTCTCTCTGTCTCTCTCACTCTCTCTGAGTCGTCCTCTCTCTCTTTCTGAGTCGTCCCCTCTCTGTCTCTCTCTCTCTGAGTCGTCCCCCCTCTCTCTCTCTCTCTCTGAGTCGTCCCCTCTCTCTGTCTCTCTCTGAGTCGTCCCCTCTCTCTCTCTCTTTCTGAGTCGTCCCCTCTCTTTCTCTCTCTCTGAGTCGTCCCCTCTCTCTGTCTCTCTCACTCTCTCTGAGTCGTCCTCTCTCTCTTTCTGAGTCGTCCCCTCTCTGTCTCTCTCTGAGTCGTCCCCTCTCTTTCTCTCTCTCTGAGTCGTCCCCTCTCTCTGTCTCTCTCCGAGTCGTCCCCTCTCTTTCTCTCTCTCTGAATCGCCCCCCCCCCCTCTCTTTCTCTCTCTCTGAGTCGTCCATTCTCTCTGTCTCTCTCTCTGAGTCGTCCCCCTCCTCTCTTTCTCTCTCTGAGTCGTCCATTCTCTGTCTCTCTCTCTCTCTCTCTGAGTCGTCGTCCCCCCCTCTCTGAGTCATCCCCTCTCTTTCTCTCTCTCTCTGAATCGCCCCCCTCCCTCTCTGAGTCGTCCCCTCTCTCTTTCTCTCTCTCTCTGAGTCGTCCCCTCTCTCTCTCTCTCTCTGAGTGGGAGTGCATCTGCGTACGTAACGATGAATCCCATAACTTTTACCGGCCCCTTTCAGCTCCCTTGCTGCCGTGCTTCGGTGGGGGTCATTAATTTTACTCTTCAGCAAAAAAGAAAAATAAACTGCTCGGCAAAGAGCTCGCGCGTGAGGCCAGCAGGGAGTGTTAGCGGCGATGCGAATTGGAACACCCCCCCCACCGCCCTGGGGGAATTTCGGTCAAAAAATAGAGCGAACAAATGAACGAACGACTCTCGTGAACACGCCGCCAAGGACAAGGGGCCGCGAAGAGTCTGGCTCTTACAACAAGTCAAAGTTCTAATAATAATAATAACGACGATAGTTGGTAGGGCTTTTTTTAATCCACTGCTGGATGAAAGTCACCCAAAGTCAAATCGTTCATGCGGGAGGGGGGGGGATTACACGTCACCACCAGTGCAAGTTGGTGAAAGGGGGGGGGGCAGCAGGCGAGGGGGGGGGGGCAGCCCAGGGCTGGTTTAGATTTCACTCTCCACTGATGTGAGCCATAGGCCGGGACTCAAACCTCAGGTTGTTGTAACAGAGAGTTTATCTTCCCAATGAATGATGAGCTGGCGAAAGGATCGCCGAGTCCCGAATATCTCTCTCTCTGTGTGTCTCGTTCCGGCAGAGAGCTGCTGTTGCGACGTTTCTTCATTTCTTTGCACGTCGATGAAAACGGAGGCGCCTCGAGAAGAAGAGGGGAGAACGCACGTACTCCATAGTGACATCAACTTAAAACTAAACTGGTTGTGCTTGTGTTGCAATCGAAACGGCGTATGCTATTATTTAATTTATTATTTGATCTTTATACGTGACTTTACCGAAAGAACCAAAGAATAATTCCTGCAGTCACGAAAGCTCCAAAATTAAGATTAAAACTAAACAACGATTTTTTTTATTTTATTTTACCAGGTAAGGCCCACCTGAGCTATTAGCAATTTTTTCATAAAGGATCTGGCCAGCAAATGATAGCCCAATGAAGTGTGGCTGATCGCGTGGAAATGTATAGCAGCCAGATACTCTAAACGCGTGCTGATGATTCTAAATGTGGAGGAAAAACCAGAGGACCCGGGATAAAAAAAATCTACGCGATCACGGGGTGAACAAGAAAACTCCTAATTTTACAGGTGTGAGGGTGGGGACCGAACCCACGACCTCCTGTATACCAGGCGAGGTAGTTAACATATCGCCACCGTGGAGTCCCCTTATCCCGCACCTCCGATTAGCACAATTGGCTACGTGCGGTGCGAAATAAGTTCAACACACACACACACAAAGATATACACACACACAAAGATATACACACACACAAAGATATACACACACACAAAGATATACACACACACAAAGATATACACACACACAAAGATATACACACACACACACACAAAGATCCCCCGTATAGCCTTAACAGACTGTAGGGGCAAGTGCTGTTAGCGAGCACCAATGAAGGCCAGAACGGTACACGAGGGGGTGGGTGGCCAGCACCACGCCCGACCGCCTTTGTCTCCCCAGTGGCGATGTTTACACACCGCACCAGGTACTCATTTTAGGCTGAGTCGACCTAGGGGAGGCCCAGGACCGCTTCAGATAATCGTCACTGGTGTTGGCCGTGAGCGGGAATCGAACCTGGGTTGCCGGGTTCATAGCGCAGCGCGCTAACCCCTACACTACCGCTCCCCACACACATATATACACACATATATATATACACACACACACATATACACAAAGATAAAGATCCCCCGTATAGCCTTAACAGACTGTAGGGGCAAGTGCTGTTAGCGAGCACCTATGAAGGCCGGAACGGTACACGAGGGGGTGGGTGGCCAGCACATATACACACACATACACACATATACACACACACAAAGACAGGCCGGCCTCCTGCCGACTTCCCCTGCTGTTCTGGACAGAGGTCGACGTCTCACACGGGGTGACACGTGACCCACCGCACGAGCGTGCGGCAACACAACCCTGCACGAGGAGCATGCAACGCGTACGACCAACAATAGGGGGGGGGGGCGGGTGGAAGCAGCGGGTTCAGTGACCATACTTTACCATGCCCGACATTGCAGACTGGCGAACGGTGGGGAGGGGAGGGGGAGGGGGGCACGCTGGACCGGTTTGATTATCACCCGCGCCAATTCTGTGTTAGAAATCCGATTCAGGATCGTCAGCGGTCGCCGCCTCCACCGCCGTTGCCCCGCATCGCGTCCTCGTCGCGTGAACGTCGTGTGAACGTCGCGTCCTCGTCGCGTGAACGTCGCATGAACGTCGCTGCGTGTCCGAAAGGGCGGACACAGCGCCACGCGGGCAGGGGGCGACGACGGGCGGCAGGGGACGGATGCGGTTCCATTTCCCCCCCGGGAACGTTCCGTTCGCAAGGCAGATTGGTCGCCCTGTCAACGTCGTTCGGGGTACTCGCTACGTTCCGCGCAACGTCACAGAGTGACTCATGCAGCCAGCTATGGCTGCAAAGTTTGGTAGTACATGTTATGTATATCGTTTATTGTAAAATTTCAATCACAGCTCCTATGATCACTGTTACATTGCTTTTATAGCTTTATTTTTTTATTTCAAAAACTTTTGGTTTAGCCATATTTGTGTGTTGTAGTACAGAGTTACTGATAACTTTAATCTAAATTGTCTTATGGTTGTTATTGTCTGACTTGCATCCCACTGGGATTTTTGCACACAGCATTGATATACGGTTCTTTTTCTGGAAGACTTTGCTGTTTCTTCCTGGATTTTTCTGTTTGTGCGTAGTCACTAAAATGTTTCTTGTTCATGTTTTGTTTGTTGCGGTTGCACCCGATTCAAGAGCCGAATGGCTCACAGGGCTATACCAAATAAATGAAACCGAAACCGAGCTTACGCGGCTGTCGCTTTCGTTTTGATAAACTGACTCATCACGATCATGATGATCATGATGATGCTGGGGACGGAGGCGTTGGCGCAGCGGTTAGCTGCCACTGCGTTAATTAGCCAGCGAGTCGAGAGTTCGACTCTGGGCCACGGCTCAACAATCACCGCCACGGGCAAACGCGTTGCTCAACCGTCACTGACCGGCGCGGTGAAGTATGGTCAATCAACTCCTCGTGGGCACCAGCAGTGGAGTGACAACGGCTAATTATAATCAGCGTTACATTATCACAAGCCGACGATGATCGTCAACCTGTCCATTCATTGTTGCGTCTGTCCATTCATTGGCACGCCGTGGCCACGAAATCGCCTCGCAACTCCGCGATGCGACGCTGCTGCCACCGACTCGGCTGGCAGTCTCGGGCACGAGGAGGGGACACATGAACGGGGGCACATGAACGGGGGCACATGAACGGGGGCACATGAACGGGGGCACATGAACGGGGGCAATGTCCACGCGGCAGTGGGGGGGGGGCATTGAGTCGCGGTGGTTGGCACGAGACCTGGCGCCACCAATTAAACAACCACCCCCCCCTCCAACCCCGGTACAATTCCCCATCGCCCCCCCCCCTTCTCTCACGTCGGAGCACTTGGATCCATCCGGTCCACATGCCCCCCGGCACAGTTGCATCGCCTGCGCACTCATCGATCGCGACGCTCCAAGCCAACTCAGCCTCACGGTGCACGCCGCCCCGTGCCAGATATTTTTTTGGTGTGCCTGATGTTTCTGCGACGGGGAAGGGTCATTGCCCGAAACGTCAACTGTATTATATAAGCGTATTATGTACTTTTGTCTCCACTCGTGGCGATATACAGGATTACACATCGCACAAGGCACTCATTTGAGGCTGAACAGACCTGGGGGTGGCCCAGGACCGGTTCAGATAATCGTCACTGGTGTTGTCCGTGAGCGGGATTCCAACTCGGGAAGTTCGGCTCGGAGCGCAGCGCGATCACATAAACAAAGATCCCCCGCAAAGCCTTAACTGGCTGTCGGGGCAAGTGCTGTTAGTTACCACCTATAAAGGCCGGCACGGCACACGAGGAGGTAGGTGGCCAACACCACGCCCGGCCGCCTTTGTCTCCCCAGTAGCGATGTTTACACACATCGTACCCGGTAGTAATTTTTGAGGCTGAGTCGACCTAGGGGAGGCCCAGGATCGGTTCAGACAATTGTCGCCGGTGTTGGCCGTGAGCGGGAATTGAACCCGGATCGCCGGGTTCGTAGCGCAGCGTACCGCTAACCTTAACGCTACCATCGACACACACACACGTACACACACATACACACACGTATACACACACACGTGCACTACACACGCACGTGCACACACACGTGCGCACGCACGTACGCACGCACGTACGCACGCACGTACGCGCACACACGCACGTGCACACACGCACGTGCACACACGCACACGTACACACACACACGTACACAGCAAATACCACGTGCGGTGCTGGTGGCCTCAGCAGTTAATCGCGATGTCATTAGGCGTAGACTTCACGTGGGCTTTTTTGCGCGCGCGCGTGTTTTTGTGTGTTTCGCCTTGTGTCAACAACGACGGCGCTCGCTCGCTCGCTCGGGCTGACTTCGTGCAGCGGGTGAGGCTCCTCGCTCAGTGGGTGGAACGGGTGTTTGTGCAGGGGCACCTGTGGAGGGCTGGGGAGCGGTGGTGTGGCGGTTAGCGCGCTGCGCTACTGAAACCCGGGGACCTGGGTTCGATTCCCTTGCTCACGAAGGGCACCCGGCGACAATTAATCTGAGCAGGTCCAGGGCCTCGCCTAGGTCCACTCGGCCTCGAACGACTACCTGGTGCGGTGTGTAAACATCGCCACTGGGGAGACAAAGGCGACTGGGCGTGGTGTTGGTCACCCACCCCCTCGTGTGCCGTGCCGGCCTTCATAGGTGATGTTCGCTAACAGCACTTGCCCCAACAGTCTGTTCAGGCTATACGGGGGGAGGGGGGGTCTTTGTCTTTACCTGTGGGAGGAGTGGTGGGGGGGGAGTGGTGGGGGGGAGTGGGTGGAGGAGTGGTATGGGGGGGAGTGGTGGGGGAGAGTGGTGGGTGGTGGTGTAGGAAGCAGAGCCAGGCGGCGTCGGTGGGGGGGCATCAATAAACAAGGCGGCAAGTAAAGACCACACCCTGCAATTATGCGTATTTTTACAGACTGATAACCTGAGCGCCACACCTGTTCTTAACGCCTGCCACCCCCCCACCACCCCCAGCACCTCCCTCGCCGCCACCACCTACAACCACAAAGACAAAGATCCCCCGTGGAGCCTCAACAGACCGATGGAACAAGTGCGGTTGTTGGCGAGTCGCAGCACCTGTTCACAGTCGGAAAGGTGGCTCACGAGCAGCTTGGAGGGGTGACTACGGCATCGATCCCGGCCAAAATGTTGTCTTCCGAGCGGCGATGTCTACACATCGCGCCAGCACCTCGTTTGAGGCCGAAGCGACCTAGGGGAGGCCCAGGATCGGTTCAGATGATCGTCACCGGTGTTGCCCCGTGAGCGCGAATCGAACTTACCTGCTTCGTAGCGCAGTGTGTTCACCACGACACTCCAACCGACAGTCACAATGACAACCCCCTGTTCGTCACGAAGTGGCTGTGAGGTCATCGCGTCACCACGGCGAGTTGCGTAAGGATAGGTGCACAAGAAGTGTCGAAGACTCGCTGGGAGGTCAAGGAACAGACCCAGGTGGTGCCATGGGGTCGATGACTGAGATGAATCGGCAGATTGCACCACATGTGCCCCCACTGTGCCAACTTGCTGCGTTTTAGACGCCCGGCGCTCATCCGTTCGTTGTTGTGAGAAACGCTCCTCCGCCCTGTGTTTTTGTTGGAGGGCGACTGCCTCTAACTAACGACCCATTCGCGTCCTTCACGAGTCTTCTCTACAGAGGCCGATCTTAATATCGCCGGTACCGTTTTTCAGCTCCACATCCTTCTGCACCACATCATCTCTTCTCCAACCTGTGCCGCGCCCGTTTAGCCCCATCTATCTGGCCAAACAAAAGCTGCTTGTGCATGCGGTAGCTGGGCATGCGGGCTACATGACAGACAACGCAGCTTCGCCTGCCGGAGAAGCTCACTGATGTGACTGTGTCCAGATCTTTTAAATGATCTGTGAGCTTCTCACATAATACAGTGCGGTTCAGCCCAGGATTGATCGTAGGCAGGCCAGCCTGAATGTGTCAAACCGGTGCAGATGTTCCTTCAAAGGGGTCCAAGTTTCGCAAGCATAGAGAAGGGAGGGCATAGCTGTGGCCGAGAAGAACCAGAGCTCCGTACGGAGCGACGGGTCAGGCAGCTTCCACAGAGCAGCGTTACGCAGCTGATGAAACGATAATTCCGCTCGAGTGATTCGGAGTGAGACCTCTGCTGCCAAACCGGAGCTGGTCATAAGCTCACTGCCCAGTGCATACAAGACAAAGTCACCCCTTGTTAGCGAGCGCCTATGAAGGCGGATGAGTAGCCAGCACACGAGGGGGTGGGTAGCCAGCATCACACCCGGCCGCCTTTATCAACGTAGTGGCGATGTTTACACATCACACCAGGTACACATTTGAGGCTAAGTCGACCGAGGGGAGACGCAGGACCGGGTTTAGATAATCGTTCCTGGTGTTGGTGGCCGTGCGTGGGAGTCGAACTCGGGCGGCCGGGTTTCATAGCTCGGCGTGCTCACACCGCTGCCCTGCCGCTTCCCCCAACGTAAGTATGTTGTATGTTGAACGTCTTTTCCATCGTACGTAGCCAACCGTGTTAACCGCAGATGCGGGGAAGGACAACAATCTAAACACAAAAGGTTGTTCTAAAGAAATGAGTTTTCAATCTCGATGATTATTTAAAAGTGCATAGCTCCAGTGGCTTCCTAATATCGGAAGGAAAGGCGCTTTCAGACGGCCGCAGAAGCGCGTCTGAAAGCGCGCGATGCAGTGGCCGTCTTTGTTCGATGGCCCAGCCAAAACGATACAAGACACACTGGGACATACGCAGCAGCAGCCACCAGACAAGACCCCCCCCCCACTACCGAGGGCGTGAGCTGCTGCTGCTGCTTCTACTGCTGCCCGACAGTGGCGCATGCCCGAGTTGCTGCCCGACGCTTGACTCGGGTATTGAACTCCGCTTCCTCGACATCGCCTACGCGCACCTTCACGGAACCGTGGCCGCAAGCTCCCGTGGCCTCTGAGAGATTCATATCGCGACCTCCCCCCACCATCACCCAACACCCCCTATCACCCCACCACCCCCCCCCCAATCACCCTCCCCCATTCCCCCCCATCACCCCCACCACCCAACCCCCCCCACCACTCCACCATCACCCCCCACCACCCATCCTCCCCAATTACCCCCCCCACTCCCTTATAATCGACGTGTAACGCGCCCCCATGCTTTGTTTACTGGCGAAACACTGGCTCAAAGATTTGTACTTTTTTCCTTGTAGGCGATTGGCTACGCTCTTCTTTTTCATTTTTTAAAAAACTCATATATGCTCTGTAGAAGGGGGCTACTGCCCGAAACGTCACCTATGCGGTACTTTGTTTTCATTTTAAGGCCACACAGAGCTATCGGCGAATGTGTTGAGTTTTTTGTTGTTTTGTTGTTGTTGTTGTTTGTCCTTGTGTACCACTGCCAACGCAGCAGCAGCATCACCACCACCACCACCACCACCAAATCACATTTCTTCTTTTGGATGAAGGCAGCGGCACAGAGTTTAACCCGGACAGCAAGGACGAATCTATATTCTACGGGTCTTTCAGTAAAGCCACGTAGATAGTAAAATAAAAATAAAAAAAATATCGCGACGTTTCGATCGCAACACAAGCAATCGTCTTCAGGTGAGAGACGATAGCTTGTGTCGCGATCGAAACGTGGCGATATTTTGTATTATTATTTTTCTATCTACGTGGCTTTACCGAAAGACCCCTAGAATGTGTATTTCTACAGTCACGAAAGCTTTAAGTTAAGAATCTCTCTGTCTCCCTCGTCCTTTCGGGGTGACTCGTCCCCCCTTCCCCCTTCTTCTCCCCTCCCCCACCTACTCAATGCATGCGGGAAAAATTAAATGAATTAGATGAATTATCCGACGTCGCTCGTGTCGTTTGCGAAAAACACGTGGCTCGCGTCGGTTTCATTTGAGCGATTCCAGGCAGACCGCCACTCGACTAAACTCCTCTCGTCCGCGGATCATTGCGGATGATAGGACGCATGTGTCACCCCCGTAGTTTTATCCGTAAAAACATCGGGGGGAGGGAGGGGGGCATGGATACGTGGATAACAAGAGGAGTTTTTTTTCACCCCTCGCAGATGTATTATTATCCGTGCAGATAATAGGGACAGCGGGTATTTAAGGACTGCGATGAGAAGGATTCCAGCGGCCTCTGTCAAGACCGGACAGACACAATGGCAGTCCTTGGGGGGGGCGGTCAACAAAGTGAGCGCGATAACTAAGACCGTCTGTAAGACACAAATGAAAGCTGCACAGCCCTTGACCCACCGGTCAACATTGGTAACACGGGGCGATCGTGCGCTGTAGAATAAACGCAAAGATCCCCCCACCCCCTCACCGCGTAGCCTTCGACAGACGCCTCGGGCAAGCGTTGTTAGCGAGCACCTGTGGGAGGGGATGTTTCGGCCAACGCCAACACCCAGCCGCATTTGTCTCCCCAGTGCCGTTTTAACGCATCTGCGACAGGTTGCTCACTTGAGGCTGAGTCGACCTAGGGGACGACCCAGAACCGGTTCAAAATACTCGCCGCCACTGTCATCGGCCGTGAGCGGGAATCGAACTCGGGGTTTGCCGGGTCCGCATGCGCAGTGCGCTCGCCACCGCTCCCCACTATATTTACTAAATACACGCAGACAAAACACACACACACACAACGACAACAACGACACACACAACAACACAGGCATAAGCCAGTTCTCTGCGGCCCGGGATTACGATGACTAACATCTCATCAATGGCGCAACTCCCCTCTTTGCTCCACGAATGATCACAGGCCGGGCTGACGCTCACGCGGAGCGCAAACGACTATGGCCAGGGGGGCAGCAGTCCATAGGGCAAATGTCCAGTGGGCCGGACCATTCTGGGGGCAGGTGGGCCGGTCTGCGTGGGCAAATTGCACATTTGATCAGAGTAATTTTTTAAAAATTTAAATATGTTATTACCTTTCATGCGTCACGCCTCTTGGCTTATTTACGCTCCCAGTTAGCATTGAGTCCCCAGATATTCGGCAGCCCCAAAGATTCTTCCTCGCCGGCCCATTTGTGTTTCGTTTTTTTTTTGGACCCAGCCACCAAAATGGGCCCAAATGAGGATCGCGTGGAAATGTGGGGCCCGATGCGATCACAAATGCCTGGGCCGATTTTTAGTCCCAGTCCCCTTCACTGCGGCCTGTACTCACGACCACACCGGCCAGAGGAGGCCCCCCGTGCATCCCCTCCCCCCACTCTCCACAGCCGCCTGCCCCCCACCCCTGCCCAGCACAGAGGCTGCATTCACCTTGGCGGTGTCAGTGCAGTGGCTCAGGAATGTTAATCGGGTAGAAATGTCGGTCACTTCACTTTGCTCATAAACGCAAGGACAGGCGCCCTTCTCCCCCCCTACCTTCCCCCCACCACCACGTCCCCCCCCACGTTACCCTCACCTTCCCCCCACCACACCCCCCTACCACTCCCCCAACCTTCCGCATCCAACACGTCCCCCCCACCTTTCCTCCCACCCCCCACCACGTCCCACCCACATTTCCCCCCACCTCCCACCACGTCCCACCCACCTTTCCCCCCACCCCCCACCTTTCCCCCCACCCCCCACCCACGTCCCCCCCACCTTTTCCCCCACCCCCGACACGCCCCCCCCACCTTTTCCCCCACCACGTCCCCCCCACCTTCCTCCCCACCCACGTCCCCCCCACACCTTCCCCCCCCCCCACCTTCCTCCCCACCACCATTTCCCTTCAAGGCAACGACGCACCGCCCTGCCATTGACGCCACACACTCGGCACCGACTCGATTGTTGTTTGCGATGGGCTACATTTCGTTCGATTGCGATGTGGCGCTGTACTCACAATGGGATGTCCGAATACCCCGAGCGAGCAGTGGCTACGCGGCCGCGACTATGCGGTTTGACATTCCAGAATGTGCGTTTATCCTGGAGAAATCCGATGAGCGGTGAAGCTCTTTGTTTTACACCGACGTCCAGGAGATCTGCCACTCACGAGGTGTGCGCGAGTTAAACTCGACGTCGTGGAACGAGAGGCCTACATTGGGACCATGTATGTACATTCCATCTGAAGCTCCTGCAAAAAAAAAAACTCCCACAGCCAGCACGTGGTGCGAAACGTCGGACCATCGTGCCGAACGACACGCGGCACAGCCTGAAAAGCCCCTCCGAGAGCTGTAAAGCCAATAATCGATTCGTTTTCATAATCGATTTAATAATTCGTTTTCATAATCGCGCTCTCGATAGATGAAACTGCATCGTTTGCATGAAAACAGGTTGTTCAGGAATTATGGGAATGACATGCAAATGACGTGCCCATAATCCATACATGTACGGGCTAATGCAGTGAACAACATTTGACAACATTAAACAACATTGAGAAACAATCCTAACGATACGGTCAGAATGACACCAAATTGTTGCAATCCATCGAATCGCTGATGAGTGCATCTGAGTCATGCCTTCGCAACGCAATAACACAATGAACAAACACTCTTGATATGGCACACGAAGACTGAGCACACAACGCTTACTCACTTACTAAATAATGGCTTAATAATATACATCCCACTGTCATTGCACTCGTACATGAAGGCCTACCCATGCCACGATGGGGTTATTGTACCGCCCTTTCTCCATGCTGGCCACGGCGGTGGAAAGTGGGGGGAGTGGAGGAGTGGGGGGAGGGGGGTTCAGGTAACAAAGCCCGTCACTTCTGTTAGCCTTGGCCGGGAATTGAACTCAGGTTGGGCCACGACTTCATAGCACCGCGCGCTAACCACCATGCCACCGCTCCGCCCGAAACGTACACATACCGTGTGAGAAGCGTTTCGGGTGCCATTTATTGTGCTGGAGTTCAAATGCCAGACTGACAAAAACAAAAATCAACACGTTGACATTTTAGGTCATGTCATGCCTGTCCTTTGCAATATGCTGTCTGTGACCTACAGGGGAGCGGTGGCGCAGTGGTTAGCGCGCTGCGCTACGAACCCGGCGACCCGAGTTCGATGTCCAGCTCACGGTCAACGCCGGTGACGATTATCTGAATCGGTCCTGGGCACCCGCTAGGCCGACTCGGCCTCAAATGAGTACCTGGTGCGGTGTGTATAAATCGCCAAATAGGGAGACAAAGGCGGCCGGGCGTGGTGTTGGCCACCCACCACCCCCTCGTGTGCCGTGCCGGCCTTCGTAGGTGCTCGCTGACAGCACTTGCCCCGACAGTCTGTTAAAGGCTACACGGGGGACCTTTGTTGTCTCGAACCAAACTACCCTGAACGCGTCCGATCTCGTGAGAAATTGGAAGCTGAGCAAAACTTGAGCCTGGACGGTACTTTGATGGGTGTTATAGGCTGCTGCAGCGAAACGTTGTAACGGGTGTTATAGGCTGCTGCTGCTGCTGTGGCGAATCGTTGTGACCAGTTCAGATCAGTGCAGTCAACCCCATTGTTGTACTGTACTGTCACGCACTTCACTGTGTTCCCACGTCGACGCTCCCGACATCATTCACCAGCACGCGCGCACGGGCGTGGGGAAGTATGATCAAGCGGAACGGAGAGAGGCTTGCAATCCAGCAGTGGAGTGACACAAGCGATGCACTCGCCTGCACATTGTGCATTCAAGCTCAACAGGGTAATGTTTGTAATCTCACGGAACGGGGCAAACACCCACGCACAGTCACCATAATTATTTTCCTAAATACACACACATATTGGCAGCTGAACAAACAGGCGACATTCGTCATCCGTGCCTCGGGGCATGGGGCGCCACGGTAGCGAGATGTTAACTCCCTCGCTGAGTATACAGGAGGTCGGTGTATGTGTGTGGGTTGAGCATGTGGTCCATGCTACGCCGTTTCGCTTTGTGCGCCTTTTTCTTGTTGGAACGTATCTACTACCGCATAAAGCGAGAGAAGCCTGTGCTCGAATGGGTGACCCACCAGTGATTAGCCAGGTTGCTGCAGAGGTTGCGAGGTGCGTGGGAAAATGGCAGTGCAGCAGTGGATTTATTGATGATCAACTCTGCGAACATTCTGTTGTCATCTCTCCTCGTGTGTGGGCGGGTTTCTTACTAGGGGCGCCACGGTGGCTAGTAGATGTTAACTACCTCGCCTGGTATGCAGGAGGTCGTGGGTTCGACCCCGAGCCTGATGCCTGCTGCTGTATATTTGGAGTTTGCGTGTCTCTCTCTCTCTCCTCGTGGTCGATTTGATTTTTGTCCGGGTTCTCCGGGTGTTCAATGCACATGTAGAATCGACACGCGTTTCAAGTATATGGCTGCCATAAATGTCCACGTGATGATACGCCGCTTCGTTGAGTTATCATTTGTGGCCAGGTCGCTTCTACAAAAGACCTATAAAGCTTAGTGGGCCTTACCTGGTTAAATTAAAATGAAATGTTTTAAAAGTCAGACATCTGCCAAACACACCCTAACAACGCCGAATGAAAATGTCAGTGTCCCCACACTCACGTGAGCCCTTTGGACGATGTTCATTCCCGCAGGCTGTCTCGCCGAGCCAAACGTATGCACATTCCACATTACTGTAGGTTACTTGAAATAAACCCTTCTGGCACGCAGCCTCTCAAGGTGGCACTTATATTTGGTGTACCTCTCTCTGCGCGGGTGACCCGCGAGAAGTTAGAGATCGAATTGGTGATTTGCGCAGTGATTACAAGGGTTAAACAACACGTGTCAACCCAGCAGCATTTATTTAACACGTCTTACTCTGCTGACGAGGCCCGAAGTGATCGAAGCCAACCCAGATTGTGCTCGATAAACAAGTCCTGCTGGATAATATTGTTCTGGAAAAGCCAAGAGTCCCATTGGAGTTTTGCTTTATAATAGATTTGAGTTTTGCTTTATAATATATTGGAGTCCTGCTTTATAATAGATTGGATTTCTGCTGTATAATAGATTGTAATTCTGCTCTATAATACATTGTAATTCTGCTCTATAATAGATTGTAATTCTGCTCTATAATAGCGGCTTGTACTACTAGGGTTACGGTTAGAAGCTAGAATGAGAGTTTGGGATTTGGAGTGCAAAAAGGTTGGAAAGATCGGTGCCATCCGTCCGTCTCGGCAAGAAGATTATGTCAGCACCGAGGACATCCGTTCACCAGTCGAATGGGAGTAGTGCGTCACGAGTGGCTACCCAGTAAACACGGAACGTTAGCCCGACGTTGGGCTCACGTCGGGCTAACGTTGGCCCAACGTTGGGCTAACGTTGGGCCCAACGTTGGGTAAAGAGACTAATTCCAGAGCCACGGGGTGCTGCCACGCAAACAGTCAAACAGCGGAGGAAGCCAGTTTTTTTTCTTTCCGCTCAACGTTTGTGAAACGTTTATTCCTCATTCCCTGCAGCCTCGTTGTCATTCAACAACAACAACAGCTTACTTCTTCCTCGGCCATGGATTTCCTCACCTAAATATCGATCGTCTAAACTCGAACGACACTCGCCAATTGTTTTGGCAGAGCAACCATGAGAAGACTCCTATTTTATCCACCCCAAAATAGATCATGGCGATGATGATGAAAATAAATAAGGCTGTGCTTGACCCTGTGTCTGGAATCAAACTCACGTGGCTTAAGGTTTAGGAGACTTAAACAAAAACCACCTCCCAGTAGCGTGCTTTAAAGAGTAGGCGGTACTTTATAAAAGCCCGCGACTCAAAAACATAATCCGGAGGGGTGTCGGATTTCTGCGCTATCGGATGAAACGCACAAAAAAGGAGGAGGGGAAAAATTTAAGTAATAATTTAAAGGAGAAGCCGCCTTTACGGAAGTTCGACGACGGGAAGAACAGGTTTGTCGCACGCGTGAAGCGAGTACAGTCATATCTCATGTCGACAACTACCTCCCCCCCGCTCACCAGCAGGGACAACCTCCCCCTACGCCCTCGCCCGCCCGTCCATTCAGCCTCTCACGCCACCACAAAGCCCCCCTCTCGTATAGCCTAAGCAGACATCTGGGGCAAGTTCTGTTAGCGAGTAGCATCCACGAAGACCAAGTCCCACCCCCCCCCCCACCGATCAAGCTCTGCGGTCCTCTATAAGAACTCACCGTGAAAAAACGAGCTGTATAACTCATCGGATTCCTGCGCTATGAAAAAATATTCTGATTCTATACAGTCAGGTGTTTATGGCCGCCAATTAATGATCATTTTACACGTGCGAGGAAACCGGAGCACCCGCAGAAAACACACGCGTGCAGGCGAGGGGGCAACTCTCGATCCCCCATGCAGACGGAACAGATGAAGGGTACACATTTGTTTCGCTCTACCGCCGCCTCCTGGACAGCCAAGGGCATGGCACCTCCTCGAGTCTCGCAACAACATTCGTGCGCGGTGATCCGCCAACCCTTGCTGGCGCTTCCACCGTGCTGGATTACGTCGATGCAACCACGTGCTGCGTCGCAGCCACCAACACCCGGACATATCCAACTCAACCGGATGATGCTGTTGGACTGTGCAGAAGCGTGGCTCGCGTTGAGCCTCGTCAGTATTCCTCCCGAGTCTTCCGCTGAGAGATGGTCTTGGCACTTTTTTTTAAAATGCAGTCTATGCAAACCACCCCCCCCCCCCAACGTTTATATATTCATTGGTGTTCGTTTGCGTTCGCTGTTATCACCCAATAGGCTCAAGCAACGAGAGACTCGGGAGGGGGCATTATCGTCCGAGACAGAGATTACATCTCGGTCGCGTGAGGCCGGCTCGGGAGTCGAACCCACATGTTTCGTTAGACGGTGGGCGGCTCGGCGCTTTGACAAGGACCCCCACCCCGTCCCCCCACCCCCTGGAGCCATCCGGCCACCTTAGCTCCGCGTTTTTGTTCGAGAACAATTCGGCTGGGCGTGGCTGTAATCGAGTCCGAGGTGAAAGAGAGAGAGAAAAGAACACACCCGGCAGATCTTTTGTTGTTGTGCTTTAACAACAACCACCACCACAAAAAAGCAGCCCAACCTGAGCTACATTGGGGGTCTTCACTCGCCACTCAATTAGTCGCCGTGCGCGTACACCTGCCGCAGCGGCGAGCCGGCCACGTGCTGTTGAGACCCAGTCAGTGGTGCTGGCGGTGGTGCTGCTGGTTGTGCTGGTGGTAGTGGTGCTTCTAGTGGTGCTGTTGGTGATGCTGCTGGTGGTGCTGCTGGTGGTGCTGGTGGTGCTTCTCGTGGTGCTGGTGGTGGTGATGCTGCGGGTGGTGCTGCTGGTGGTAGTGGTGCTTCTAGTGGTGTTGGTGGTGGTGATTCTGCTGCTGCTAGTTGTGGTGCTGGTGGTGGTGATGCTGCTGGTGGTGCTGCTGGTGGTGGTGCTTCTCGTGGTGCTGCTGGTGGTAGTGGTGCTTCTAGTGGTGCTGGTGGTGGTGATTCTGCTGCTGCTGGTGGTGGTGCTGCTGGTGGTAGTGGTGCTTCTAGTGGTGCTGGTGGTGGTGATTCTGCTGCTGCTGGTGGTGGTGCTGCTGGTGGTAGTGGTGCTTCTAGTGGTGCTGGTGGTGGTGCTGCTGGTGGTGGTGCTGCTGGCAGATTTTTGAGCCCCAAGCAGAAATTATGTTTCCACTTTTAAATGAGATGACATGCGAGATGTTGACAAAACATCGAGATGTATTCGTGACAAGAGGAGATGTGGATGAGACACCGTATCGAGTAAAAAGAGAGAGACAGACAAGAGATAAAAACTGAGTTAGACGACAGAGAGAGAGGAGAGATACAGGCACCCTCGAGATGGGAGATTAGGATTTAAATATGAGCTTGATATTTGATTCACCCATATTTGACCAACCATCCGGGGGGAACTCCTTGAGCTATCTGGGGCCTTCAGTTGTTACATTGCATATGGCTTTATTTTGGTGATTTCGAAAACGTTTTTTTGTTTGGCTATGTTTGTTTGTTGTAGTACGGAGATAGAATGATGGATTTAATCTAAGTTGTCTTGTGGTTGTTGTTGTTTGACTTGCATCCCACTGTGATTTTTGCTCAGCGTTGGTGTACGGTGCTTTTTTCTGGAAGACTTTGCACATAGTCACATAGTCACTTTAAGATGTTTTCTTGTTCATGTTTTAGTTTTTTTGTTTGTTGCGGTTGCACCCGAATTCAAGAGCCGAATGGCTCACAGGGCTATACCAAATAAATGAAAACTGAAAAAACTTAAATTTGCTGAGCTACCCCTCCCCGCCGCTCCCACCTCCCCCGATTTCGAGTGTGAACATTACGCCAGTGACATCTGTGAAGGCGACGACGGCGATTGCGGCAATAAGGGCAGTCGCGGTAGCCCGTGGGCAAGGTGGGTGGGGTTTATTTCACCGGGCGAGAACGCGTTGAGACGTCGCCGCCTTACCTTTGCTGCAAGGTGGCCCGGGTTAATTAGTTCAACAGCAGCAACGGCTCTGAATGTAGCTCGCACTGGGAGTAGCGTGTAGTCGTATACGGATGAGGTGGTGGTGGCGGTGGTGACCGGGACCGGCACGGGAATGCTAATTCGCGATGCACAAACAAATGCGGTTTATCGCACATGACGGTTTTATTCGTACGAATACAACAACAAAAACCCCACATCGTTCCGTATTCACGTGTGTGTT
The DNA here is from genome assembly GCF_964198595.1 of Lampetra fluviatilis. Classification (NCBI taxonomy): domain Eukaryota; kingdom Metazoa; phylum Chordata; class Hyperoartia; order Petromyzontiformes; family Petromyzontidae; genus Lampetra; species Lampetra fluviatilis. The sequence goes on from NC_136310.1 coordinate 6,641,307, forward strand.
GTTGTTGATTTAATGTGCGCATTGTGCTCGAAACTGATTGGCCGATACCGCTGCTACAGCCTCTCTCGTCGTAGCCTCGTCTCTCGCGGGTGCTGTCGACCAAAGAACGCCAAAAAGACGACCGGTACAAGGACGATGCAATTGCCGAAGCATTCATAGCTCGGGGTGTTAATAAGCAGTCACATTCACGGGGCCCCTTTTCGTTTCCGGCATCGAGATGGTAGAACAACGCCGGGTGTTCGGGTGTTGCAAGACGCCTCTGTTGCACATCACGGAGCATTGCAGCCATCTACCACAACCGGTTTACACTGGTAGGAACCTCCTGGTTACACCAGCCCACAGGGGATTATTGTGTCCGTCCGTCCGTCGTGGAACGGAGAGGCTGGGTAAGGAGGGAGGGGCTGGGTGGGGAGGGGAGGGGCTGGGTGGGGAGGGTGGGGAGGGGCTGGGTGGGGAGGTTGTGGAGGGGCTGGGTGGGGAGGGGCCGGGTACGGGTAAGGAATCAAAACCCGTTTGCGACCTCTGAGCCGTACTGAACACGCGCACGCTTAAGATGTTCAGTTTGGTGGTAAGGAGGTAGGAGGACTTCAATTTCACATCCTCCTCCTCTGCTGCTGCCCCCACACCACCTCGTCGCGCCCCCCCCCCCCCGCGGAATGAAAATTGAACTCCCTTCCCCCTGCCCCCGTGCTGTTGACTCCCTGCCCCGAGTCAAGTCCAGACTCGAAGCCTTTGCTGACTCTGCGCCATGGCTGACCGTCTCTCTTTGTCTTTACAAAATAAAACATTGCCATGTGGTTGTTGACAAATGCGATCTCAGCCGAACGGGAGGATGACGATTGATGGTTGCTGAGATCATAAGACAATAGACATGCCATTTGTGTTAAGGCCCCACTGAACTACTAAATGATCGACATGAAGCTCGTGAGGATACAATATATTTAAAAGAGAGAAACAAATATCCGGAGCAAGACGCAACTTCGACTATTATGACAATGCCCTTTCGCACGCCCTGGCAATCGTGACTTAAAGTTATATTTAGAATGTTGTATTAAAGTGAAGAAATGCGTAGGAAAGGTGACTCATTCACCGTAACAAGCACTCTTACCTCTTCTCGTGCTGACGTGTGCTCGCCACGTTTAGAACCGAGATGTTAGGCGAAAGATTCCAACACACGTGTATGTATCTGCACGTGTTACATCTCCACAGGAAAGCCTCGCCGAGTCTCCGAGGAGAAAAGTAAACCAAACAAATGTTTTTTATTTTACCGAGTAAGGCCCCACTGAACTACGTAGCTCTTTTTTCAGAAACGACCTGGCCACAAATGATAGCTCAACGAAGTGGCTTATCATCACGTGGAAATATACAGCAGTTAAATACTCTAATCACGTGTTTATAAATTTGGAGGGATACAGCAGAGGACCCGGAGTAAAATCCACGCGAGCACGGCGAGAGAGACGCGCGCAAACTCCAAATATACAGCAGGGAGCAGGGTCGGGATCGAACCCACGACCTCTTGCATATAAGGCGAGATAGTTAACATCTCGCCAGCGTAGCACGCCTAAGAAGACCCCCCCCCACACACGAGGAGGTATGACAATAGGTTCGCAGAGTTAAACATCAATCAATCCACTGCTGCAATGCCATCTCCCACGCACATTCGCAGCCTCTACATCACCTGGCAAAGTACTGGTGGGTCACCCATTCGAGCACAGGGTGTCCACGCTTCGTGCGGTAGTAGATGCGTTCCAAAAGAGAAAAAAAGACGCGCAAAGCGAAACGGCGGAGCATGGACCACACCACACACACAGACAAAATGTTGTCCCACGTGCAACCGCATAGCCGCATGCGGAGTGAATTCAACCCGCATGTTGCGAATTTTTAGTCGAATTATGCGCGAAATCGCACAATCCGAAATCGCATAGAGCGAGGGGAAACCTGTACTTGACAGGCTGGCGATTCGCTCACAGATTTTTCGCTTTCGCATCATTGTCCGTAGCGTGTGACACGCTGCGTCAGTGCGGAGGCCGGATTGTCCCCGGGGTGAATTGCGGCTGGTCGTTTGCAAAATCGCCTTCGCCTTCAATCGAGAACTCCCCCCACCCCGCCCGCTGTCATCCCTCCAATCTCGCGCCCGTCTCTCTTTCTCACCTCGTTTTACCTGCTCACCTTGAAGCTCTCCCCTCCTCCACTCCCCCCTCCTTCCTTCCCCCCCCCCAATGGAAAGGGTCTGTACTGTGGGGCGACTCTCTCACAGCGTGACAGAGTCGCAATGGGCCCACGTGATGACATCACCACGCGTTCCTCTTCCGAGTCTCTGGGTGCGATTTCAAGCGTGCGGCTCTCCTCGGCTTTCGTTGTTGCAATGACCGTGCCTCTCCGATCCACGCGTGGTATGTGTGGGTGTGAACGAGAGCTTCATGCCCAAGGCACCGTTGGTACTTTTATTTTTAAAATATACGTGAGCTCTCGCGACCGATATGATTCCGAATATTGGAATTTATTTTTGGGCGCACATTGATGAGATCACACCGACTTAATGGTCGCGGCGCAAGGCTTGAGGACGTTTTCACAACTCTGCAAACTGCCTGATGACGCTGGTTGCAACTACCAGCAAAAGACTACGTATGGTGAACTTCTTTTGCACCCTACAGATCGCTCTCCAACACACCAGCGGAGTGCTGCCCCAAGCAGTCTGTTCACGTGACAACATTCGTGAATCAGCTGCCGGGTGGAGGGAGGGTGTTACGACACCTGACCCAGCAAATCAATGATGAATCGTGTCGCTATGTTGATTCTATTATCACATCCAGTTCACATCGACTCTTAAGAAAAAAAAATATATTCGTGAGTGGTGACCGGGCAGAACCACGTCACCAGAAGGGATGACGGAGGGCAGCGGCAGCTGAAGGAGGGAAACCGCGTCCACAGAAAAGGACAAAGGGGGGCAAGATGAACTCGTGTCCAGGCGCTCGGTGGCTTGTCGAACCACGTGGTGGACCGCAAGGATACCGCAACGGCTTGCTGGGCAACACAACAAAACAACAACTCATGCTGCTGCTGAAGATGGTGATGGTGGTGATGACGATGATGGTGGTGACATCACGACCCGCACGGCAGCTCGCGTGCTCGCGTGAACCTTTGCGAGTTCACCCGCTGGGACGTCGCGTCCCTCGGAGCGCGCTTTGCGAGGGCCCTGGCAGCAGTTGGCCCGGCAACAACGCAGCCCTTTGTGAATGGCACGACTCGGAGCAGAGGTGTGAATCACCTCGGGGACGCGGTCATTTCTCTTGCAGCGACCCCTAGCGTGCGGTTAACCTCAGATCAGGTTAACAGTGCTCCTCACCCTCCCCCCAGTGATAGGGCGGCGTGGGGGGGGGATTCGCTGGCAGATTTCTCAAGTTCATGATCCCCCAGGGCAATATTCGAGCAACGGTCACTGGCAATCTTCACCGGCGACACATTTGCTACGAACAACTAAAGGCCACTCATGCAGCACATCGCGTAGATCACGGATCTTCAACTATATTTTCCGTCGGGGCCGCGTGACAAAACTCGGGTGGGCTGCTGGCCACGTGTTGCCACGTGTCATGTGACGTCTTAACCCTACAGCGAGTTCCTCAACTATGGTCGTTGTGACGTCACGCGGCGTTGTGACGTCATAATGCCCGTGCACGTGGCCGCGAATCTGCGGGTCGCTCTCTTGTTTATCTCTCATTCGCCTCAACTCATCTGTACCTCTCTCTCTAGGGCTTGACCAAACCACGTCTTAATTCTAGATTTTAAGCTTTCTCGGCGGGCCACTCGATGAGCCCAAGGCTCACCAGCCAGTGGACTCATTGCCATCTCTTTCTAGGTGCCGTCCATAAATGACGTCACGCACTGGGGGGGGGGGGTCAGACATTTGTGACGATCTGTGACGAGGGGGGGGGAGGTTTGAGAAATGTGACGTTACATCAAAATGCGCAACTTTAAATAATATAACCAACACGTTCTACTTAATTAAATTTATTTTTTAATAAATGTTTTCTCCTACATCAGAGTGCAGCGGCACATTAAATACGCATTACAATGACAATAATTTAAAGCGATTTGAAGCATGTTTTTTTGGGGGGAGGGGGGGCAGAGATTTGTGACGTCATATTTGAGGGGGGTTCTGACTTTTTGTGACGACGTGTGACGAAGGGGGGGGGTCAAAAATCGTCCAAAATCGCGTGACGTCATTTCTGGACGGCCCCCTATCTGTACGGGGGGGGGGGGGGGGGGATAGAGCGTTGCCCCCTCGTGCACCCGTGGGCTTTCTTCAGTTTCCTCCCGCTTGCATAGTAAGCAACCCACCGTTACCTTGGCTGACAACGTCGTTCAGGACCCTGGTGAAAATGAGTCCTGCAACTCAGTGAGGCTCTCCTGGGTAAGTGTGCAAGAAGAAGAAGAGCTAAAAGTCGGGTCGTCACGAACAAACTACCGGCAATCTGATAATTGTTTTTTTACCCTTCTATCTGGCAACAAAACTGACACCTTTTTACAAGGAGTCATGTTTGCATAGACCACAATACCTACAGTCATAATGCAAACAAAAAACACAACTCTGATAATGTATGTGCACTGTCCTTCAAGTTGATTGGTCCACACCCGAGACAGCTTTCCTTAGAGCCTAGTCTTTTGGCGTCATCTGGTCCAACCCATGTGAGACTAGGCTCTAAGGAAAGCTGTCTCGGGTGTGGACCAATCAACTTCAAGGACAGTGCACATTATCAGAGTTGTGTTTTTTGTTTGCATTATGACTGCAGGTATTGTGGTCTATGCAAACATGACTCCTTGTAAAAAGGTGTCAGTTTTGTTGCCAGATAGAAGGGTAAAAAACCAATTATCATATTTTTACTGGCAAATGAGGTTCCAATGGTGTAAATACCGGCAATCTGTGATAAAACAACCTCATACAAAGCTCATCGGATTCCTCCGGCATCAATAAAGATTCCGACTCTGAAACGAGGTGACAGAAACCCTCGTTAAGTGATCGCGAAGGGGCCGAAGGGTCCCCCCCCCCCCGTTCACCGCCCACACTCGTTCCCCACGCATCCATCGCCAGGGTTACCCGAGTCAAGCACTAATCACCTGTCCTCAATATCCCCACCCCCCGCCCACAACCACCCCCGCGCTGACAAAGCCGTTCGGGAAGGTGATCACGTTCGGCTGGCGAGACACGCGGGCGTCTCCACCTGGGGGCGAGGGAAAACGATATCCCTCGGTGCGGCATTGTTTGACGCTGTCATGACCACACTTTTGTTGAGCAACAAAAAAAACTCGATCGCCCGCTGCCCCTGTGTGTGTGTACACACACACGTGTACACATGTGTGTGTACGATAGTGTAGCGGTTAGCGCGCTGCGCTATGAACCCGGCGACACGGGTTCGATTCCCGCTCACGGCCAACACCAGTGACGATTATCTGAACCGGTCCCCGGCCTCCCCTAGGTCGACTCAGCCTCAACTGAGTACCTGGTGCGGTGTGTAAACATTGCCACTAGGGAGACAAAGGCGGCCGGGCGTGGTGCTGACCACCCACCCCCTCGTGTACCGTTCCGGCCTTCATAGGTGCTCGCTAACAGCACTTGCCCCTACAGTCTGTTAAGGCTACATGGGGGATCTTTGATCTTTGTGTGTGTGTGTGTACACACACGTGTGTGTGTGTGTGTTTAATTTCGTGGGAGCGGTAGTGCAGCGGTTAGCTCACTGGTCTACGAACCCGGCGATCTGCTTTCGATTCCCGCTCACAGCCACCAACACCGGTGACGATTATCTGAACCGCTCCTGGGCCTCCCCTAGGTCGACTCAGCCGCAAATTAGTACCTGGTACGATGTGTAAATATCGCCACTGGGAAGATAAAGGCGGCCGGGGGTGGTGCTGGCCACTCACCACATTGTGTGCCGTGCCGGCCTTTAGAGATGCTCGCTCACAGCACTTGCCCCAACAAGCCTGTTATAGCTACACGGGGAATCTTTATCTTTGTGTTTCATTTCCCAGCTCAGGCGGTTGTTTTGCGTGTGCGTGCAAATGGGGAGCGGTGGCGCAGCGGTTAGGGTGCTGCGCCACAAACCCGGCGACATGAGTTCGATTGGCGGCAAATATCTGAACCGGTCTTGAGGCCTCCCCTAGGTAGACTCTGCCTTAAACGAGTACCAAGCGCATGGTGTTTAAGCATCAACACTGGGGAGACCAAGGCGACTGGGCATTGTGCTGCCCACCTATTGTCTCGTTTACCATTCCAGCCTTCATAAGTGTTCGCTAACAGCATTTACCCCAACAAGCCTGTTAAAGCTATACAGGGGATATTTATCTTTGTGTTTAAATTTCCCAGCTCAGGCTACAGGAAACACTGAACTCTGTTTGCCTGCGTTGCTGTATCCGCACGCCAAATAGCAAACAAAACAATAGCTTGCCGCAGTGCAAATATCGTTAATTATATTTTTGAATAGAAGCTTCGAGCACGTTGAACGCAGGTGCGCGCCGAGGATGCTGGAAAAAAAAACATCGTGGACGGGTGGGGGGGAGGTAAGAAATATATTCGCGTAACGATTCACACCGCCGGCGATTCGATCACATTTCTCAAAATTGCGGGCCGTGATTTTGATACCAGAATCCCGTCTTGAATTGGCCGTGCAGCTCAGAGGTCACAGCCCTGACCCCAGCACCATTGAAATCCTGGACATGAAACCAGGCAGCACATCCGTCATTTAAATCCAGTTCTCAAACGTAGCGAGGTGATGGACTCAGCCCGGGCAACTGCTCCTCTGTGAATATCGTATATAAGATGTCGTTTTGCACTTAATTTGACTACATTTAAGTTCTGAAGTGTATAATGTCAGTTTGTTACTTGGCAAACTTTACAACAAAAACTAAAAGTTTAAGAGTTATTTATTTTGCCATGTCGGGTGGCGGAAGGCATACGACACACATTGGCATTGTACTCACGTGGCGATGCGATCTCAAAAACTAATTATGAATCATTCACACAGCGAATGAAAAGCAGGCAGGCTTGGGCAGACATCCGTTGCTGGTAGGAGGCCAATGGCCAACGGTTGTGACTGGTGATAGAGCGGCAGCTCAAGGAGTTAAAACCAACACGACGAGCCTGTCCGCTCGTGGGGGTGGTCGCGACGTGTCAGACCTTGCACCAGCCCGGCACTCCTCCGAGCGGGCCAACGAGGGCGGGGGCAGTCACGGGCACGGGGTCTGGTGAGATGACGGCTAATCAAGTGCAGACGCTCCAGTCCGGTGGAGCATCCATGGTCCTTTCGGACACTCGTGGGCACATGAGTGTGTGGGGAGCGGTAGTGTAGCGGTTAGCGCTACGCTGCGCTATAACCCCGGCGACCCGAGTTCGATTCCCGCTCACGGCCAACACCAGTGGCGATTATCTGAACCGGTCCTGGGTCTCCCCTAGGTCGACTCAGCCTCAAATGAGTACCTGGTACGGTGTGTAAACATCACCACTAGGGAGACAAAGGCGGTCGGGCGTGGTGCTGGCCACCCACCCCCTCGTGTACCGTTGCGGCCTTCATAGGTGCTCGCTAACAGCACTTGCCCCTACAGTCTGGTAAGGCTATACGGGGGATCTTTGTTCTTTGTTGTAAACACGGATGAAGTGGCCGTGGAAATGCGACCATCGGGGCACGCGGCAAGTTCAGATAAGCCAGCTCGCCAACAGGCGATGTACATCGCGGGGCAAGAATCGAACTGGTTTAAGTGGCATTGCACCGCGGCGTACAAACCACCTGTACACTGCTTTCTTCTGCGTCGTAAAAAAAAGAAGAGATTCTGAGTGAGCGCACGAATGAAACGGTAAAAAAACGGAAGAAAAATCAGGCTTATTCGTGGATTCTCAAACGCTTTCCAACGTGCGTCCGCTCTCGCAAGTGTTTCATGGGCAGTGACGGCCGCGAACCCTCCGAGTCGCTCAAGGACGCGAAGCCGCACGGCGCGCGACGTGAGATGCCGCGGGATAACGCCGCCACGCGTCGTGGCATCAAGTAGAGGTGACGGCAGAATCACCTTGGCCGAAAGGGCTGATCCCTCTTCTTGGTTCTTTCGGTAAAGTCACGTAGAAGGGAAGTAATAAAATAATAAAAATAAAACATAATAAAACAATTCTCACGACGTTTCGGCCACAACGCAAGCAGCCGTGGCCGAAACGTCGTGAGAATTGTTTTATTATGTTTTATTTTTATTATTTTATTACTTCCCTTCTACGTGACTTTACCAAAAGAACCAAGAAGATGAATCCCTGCAGTCATGAAAGCTTTAAATCGAAATATAGGGCTGATCCCGTTTTTCGCTGCGATTTTGTCACCAAGTTTTGGGCAACACTTTGATCGAAATAGCCTAATTTTCTGTTCCTGTCGGGTTATTCCTTCAAAGTTACATTTTAAAGATTCTATAACGCTCACAGTTTCCCGTAGATTCAAAGATGCGCCAAGGGAGCCAGAACAATTATCCAAGCTCTGCGGGCCCTACATTGCAAAGTTTGGCCAAACTGAATTAATGTGTTGAGCAAAACCGGAGCGCCCGGAGAAAACCCACGCGGGTGAGTGGGCAACGCTATACACCATGGAGATGGAACAGATGGAGAGTTGTCCACACTTTGCTGCACCGCCTTCTCCTGGCGCAAGGGTATGGGCTGTCTAATTTATTTCTCATGCACCAGTGATCTTGAGAAACAGCACATTTTTAAGTATCAATGCAGACTATACATTAGTCCATGGGCCAGAGCAGAATAGTACCCACTTATTTACACGGCCATTAGGCGGTAATGGCTTGATAACCAAACTCATTTCAAACGTTTATCACACAATTCACCGTTATTGACCACAATGAGAAATTTAAAATGCTAAACTGAGTCCACCTGAAGTGGTACCGACGAGTGAGAGACGTCTGGTCACGTGGACTACGACCATCTTTCACCAAATCAGTCTTCCTCGAAAACACTTAACATCAGAAGGCACACACCACCGAAATGCACCATACACAGTATATATATATTTTAACCATATATAACGTTCACCGACAACGAACGAACGCACGCACCTTGCGATTGACGGCTTTTCCCAGCTCTCAGACTCGGGCACACAATGGGGAAGAAGTCTGAGCCCTTTGGGATCGACGGATGACCTCACTCGCTCATTAATATCTGCCAGACATCAGACACTGGGGCATCCTGTTTCACGATTGTTTAGCGTGTGGCGCAGCGGTGAGGGTGCCGCGCCACGAACCCAGCGGCACGAGTTCGATTGCCGTCCGGCGGCCAACATCGGCGGCAAATATCTGAACCGGTCCTGATGCCTCCCCTAGGTAGACTCAGCCTTAAACGAGTACCTTGTGCATGGTGTTTAAGCATCAGCGCTTGTGCTGGCCATATATTGTCTCGTTAACCGTTCCGGCCTTCATAAGTGCTCGCTCACGGCACTTTCTCCAACAGCCTGTTCACGCTACACAGGGGATCTTTGTGTGAGCGAGCGAGCGAGCGAAAGCATGATCACGAACACGTTAGAAGCGGAAACAAGAACTAGAGGTGGAAGATCCGATTACCGCCTCCGAGCAATCGATTATTGCACTTCACCGATTATCGGTTTGATTGCGTGACCAATCGGATAAAACGAAAATAATCCGGGGTTGAAATAAGCGTCGCGCTTCGGCGTTGTGTAGTGTATGTTTGAACTTCTTTCGCACCGTACGTTGCCAACCGTGCGAATCGGAGGTGCCTTCGTGCGCCACTGGACAGGTGGTGATGGAGGGTGGGGCTCGGTGGGGGTGGGTTTGCCGCTTTCAGGAGGCACGATGTTGGGGCAGCCGATCATTTGTGAATCCATTACGTAGGCTGTCACATGGCAAGTCTTTCACGCGCAATGTGATGGAACAATGTATTGTGAGCTTGATGATCGATGTCAATCGATGAACGTGTATACCTACTGCGCGTTGTTACACCCCTTACATTGAATTACTCTCACCAACAATCATCACATCTTCTTCGGTTAGGACTGTAATTCAGATAGCAACAATACATCTGCCTTTCTCGATAAGGGAGAAATGCTCATAAAATACAAAGGTGTCAGATGTACTTGAACTATCATCCACGCTCGGGTGGTGGAGATTATATTTGATATGTGTGCCGCGGGGGCGAGATGTTAACTACCTCGCCTGGTATACATGTGTTCGTGGGTTCGATCTTGACCTTGACACCTGTTGTATATTTGGAGTTTGCATGTCCTTCTATATGTGGTCGCGTGGATTTTTCTCCAGGCCCTCCGGTTTTCCCCTCCACATTTATAATCAACATCACGCGCTTAAGAGTATTTGGCTGCTATAGATGTCCACGTGATGATAAGCCACTTCGTTGGGCTATCATTTGTAATGGCCAGGTCGCTTATGAAAAAGAGCTACGTAGCTCAGTGGGCCTTGCCTGGTAAAATAAAGAAAGTCAAACCATGGATTTATTTTAAAAAGAAAAGGTAAAAGTTAAAGGTGCAGCCCTGCAATGTCTTGCTACCGCCCCTGCTGGGGGTGGGGCTCAAGCTGGGCATTTTGGGCCAAGTCTTCCACGCTGACCAGATATCGTTTGATCCTACCACACGCGACCTGACGTTTGACATAACTGTGGTTGTGTGTACGTATTCATACTGTTGGGTGGACAGCAATGGAAGTGGGGGGCTCGAGGGGGGAGGGGTTGTGGGTGGGAGGCGTGTCCCTTTGTTTCAACTGCCCCTCCCGGAGACAGAACAGGCGACCCCTCGAATGCAAGCCCAGTGTCGAAGTTCCACATTTATTTCTGAAAGTCAATCTTCTTTCCCTTTCATAGGGACATCAAAGCCACCACAATTTCACTTTCCAGGTGATCTGTTACGGTGGCCGCAACTCACTTTGATAGATCAGATCCCATAGGCTAGGGATATGCCATAGAACAATAGCCAAGTTTCAGTGTGCGTACGATAGCACGCAACTTGACACTCCCTTTGAAAAGTAATCAAGGTAGCCCATATGAAACAACTTACATTTTTAAAATATATATTTATAACAAGTTAGTGTGTTAAATAGTCGGGCAATGAACAATATATATGCCACGTGTTTTCAACGCATGCAATGACTTGCATGGCAAAAGCCAAAGTGATTTCCTGGCTCAAATGCGCATTTTGAGTGTTCGGTGAAGCGACCAAGATATTGCAAATGGACAGACATGCTGACCAGATTATAAGTCACCAACACCACCACCAGAAGATAATCTTTAATAGTAAAAAATTAGAACTGTTGTCAAACGTTAACCGGGCTGAAAGTGACGCAATTAAATAGGTAAACTTTGCTCTGCCTTAAAAACAAACTACAAACTTCTTACTCCAACAGATGGTCGTAATACTAGTTGATGTATGTTGAACTTCATTCGCACCGTACGTAGACAAACCTGTAACACGTGCAGCATTCGTTCACTCTCAGAGAGAGATAGAGAGAGGATGACGACTCAAGGGCCGCGGGATGGAGCTACCGACAGCCAGGCGGTGAACCGGTGCCAACAATTGCCCAAGCTCTACGCTCCTCTACACCTTAAGGTGTTATTAGCCAACTGAGCCACGCGTGCGAGGGGGAAACGCGCTATTTAGTGCAGACGGAACAGGTGGCGTCAGCAGTTTTACTGTAATGTCTTATTTGTGTGTCTTTGTATTTATGTCTGTCTCCGTGTGTGCTTATGTATACGTTTTATGTTTACATGTATTTATGTATGTGCACGTGCGTTCATGTATTTGTATGTGTTTGTCTGTGAATGTATGCCTATGGGTTTGTTTATGTATATGTGTATGTATGTGTTTATGTCCGTGTACATGCATGTTTATGTGCGTATTCATGTATATGCCTTTAGATATGTTTAACGTGTGTGCGTGCATGTATGTCTATGTATGTGTGTGTCTATGTCTATGCGAGTGTTTATGTCTGGCTTTGGTCATTTCTTTGTGTTTATGTATGTCAGTGTATATGTGAGTATTTATGTCTAAGTGTGCGTTTACGTCTATGCATGTGTCTATGTTAGTATTTATGTCTAAGTATGGATATATGTCCGTGTGTGCATGTATGTATGTGTGTTTATGCATACGTGTCTATGTCTTTGTATGTGTCTGTGTTTATGTCCGTGTGTACATGTATGCTTGTGTGTTTATGTATACGTGTTTATGTCTTTGTATGTGTATGTGTGTTTATGTCCGTGTGTACATGTGTGTGTGCATGTCTATGTGAGTGTTTATGTCTATGTATGTATGTATGTCTATGCGAGTGTGTTTATGTCTATGCGAGTGTGCATGTACGAGTGTCTAGGTGTCTGTGTGTGCCCGCCCTACCTTTCTCTTCTCCCTGAACTGGCGGAACGCGCTCTGCAGATCCACGTTCTCTTTATTCTGTCCACCGCAGCAGGACTCCGCATGTTCATCACCACCACCACCACGGTCGCTATGGCCTCGGTAACTCGATGACTTCTCCGTGGACGCCGTGGAAGCCGACCCGTGCTGCCCACACCTCCCGACCCCGCTCACCTCCAGTGCCATGCCCCCCGGGGCCAAAGTAGGGAAACAGCCCAACCCGATTCACTTCATCCACCCACCCACAACCCCAGGCGGACGTCGCAACCACCCTGCGGCCTAGCGCAGGCTCCCGGGGCTAATTTCTAGGCAACGCGTAAACAAGTGCCGCGAGCCGGTGTGGGGGGGGGCGTTCGTGAACGAGAGATTTCGCGTCGCGTGGTTGCGTCGGGGCTGCCCTCGGGTTAACGAGTAACCGGGGGCGGGGGGGGGGCGGCCGCGACTTTCTTGCCCGCGACTCTCCAACGCCGCTTGGAAAAGCTCCGAAAGTTGCTATCTGGTTGGAAAAAAAATGTTTTTAAAAGTGGCTTCCCTGGCAACGGCGCACCAACAATTGCCGTTGCTATGCGCGGGTGACACCGCGCGCGCGTCCAATTGGCCCGCGGGGGCGGCGGGCCCTCTGGCCAATGGGGATGCAGGGATGAGGTGTTGGGGGGGGGGCAATGCGGAAGCGGGAAGGGGCCCGGCGTGAGACGCACGTGGGCAGCAGTGGCACGGTGGGTTCGAGAGGTGGGTGCAGTTCAGTTTGGAGTAACAGGGGAAATACTACACACACAAAAAGGCAATAATAACGCTTTTTTTTATCACAGAGCAACGTGCTCAATTTGTTCACCGTTGTTCCTGGTACACCACTCATCGAAGGTCCATTGCGTGTTTTTTTTAAATATTGTATGGATCCCGTTTTCCTAAACTTTGTAACAAGTTTGCTAACACAGCGCTGTGTTATTGGCGCGCGGTCTGGATGCAGTCTGTTAAATTCAACAGCGACCTACCTCCCTCTGTCTCCGATTTGCTACGAGTAGAATTATCTGGACTCGTTCTTACTACTCAGAAACATTTTGGGCCTGCAGAAACAAACAAAAAATATTAATTGAGTAATTTTTTTCCTATGATCCCAGACTTATATGGGACACCCTGTATAATCGTTAAACCCCACCCACCATCCCACACAGCCGACAACCGCACTCAACAGGAGGAGGATTTCTCCACAACTCTGGCTGTCGCTTGATGACGCTCGGGTTGTAATCAGTGCCGGATGATCCTAGTAGATACATATGCAGCTACGGGCGCCGCACTTTCAAGGGCCCCGCGCTAAATGCTTTCAAGCTATCAATTCCGTCTATATTTGAAGCTTTCGTGACTGAAATTCCGGTTCAGTGAATCTGCGCTTGCTCTATTACTATAGTACTATACCGCCTTCAACTTTTATGAACGACTGGGTGTTTGACGTGAGAGATGTGTCGTATTATCTGGCTGTATAGCAAATGAAAAAATATCATTTACTATGCAAGTTAAAAATGTGTGTTTTAATATTAATGTTTTTTTATATTTAGGGCCCCTTCATAACATATGCTACAGGCCTCGCACTAGCTGAATCCGGCACTGGTTGTAATCGCTGGCAAAACGTCGGACTGGAATTGTTAAATTAACCTTATGGCGATACCCCGGCTCTCGCATAATGTCCGTGATGCAGTCACTTTTAGTCTGCTGATGGTCGGCGATGCGGCAATCGACTCATCTTGACGAGCTGTACACGATGCACTATTCAGAGTTGAAATTTTCGATGGCGGATTTTTGTATGCTGATGTTTGGCTTTTCGACATCGCGTAGTAGCACTGATTTCGGATTGATTGGTACCCCAGTCGCGGAGTTAAGTACACTCCTGGAAAAAAATTGTGTCCCAATTTGTATTAGGGGGCGTCCATAAATGACGTCACCCGATTTTGGACGATTTTTGACCCCCCCCGTCACACGGCGTCACAAAAAGTCAGACCCCCCCCTCAAATGACATCACAAAGCCCTGCCCCCCCCAAATAAAACATGCTTCAAATCGCTTTAAACTATTGTCATTGTAGTGCGTATTTAATGTGGCGCTGCACTCTGATGTTGTAGGAGAAAACATTTATTAAAAAGTCTATTTAATTAAGTGGAACGTGTTGTCGATATTTATTTAAAGTTGCGCATTTTGATGTGACGTCACATTTCTCAACTCCCCCCTCGTCACACATCGTCACAAATGTCTGACCCCACCCCCCACCCCAGGTGCGTGACGTCATTTAGGGACGGTCCCTTATTTGGTACCCCGGGGTACCGCCATAAGGATAAAATGTTGTGGTGTGCTGTACTAGTCACGAATCCGCGTCTTCTGTTTACGTAATACAACCTTACTAATTGGCTGTGGCGGGTTTAACGACACATTTATATTTACTCGATCTCACACAAAAAAAAAACTCTTATTATGAACTGCAAGCTTAGAACCTTTATCATGGAGAAATCCGATGAGCTATGAAGCTCTTTTCTTCTATAGATGTCCAATTGCTTATATATAAACTGTATAATTTATAAGGTTATAGGCTTGTCATCAGAGGACACTGCAACAGCAGCAACAACTCAGTTTTGCGCTCGACGAACCGCGTGTTATCATATTTCAGGAGCCCAGGACAGACCACAAATGCGCTGTCGTCGAGTCGTTACATATAAATATTGTAACCGACGAATCGATGCTTAGGAACGAGCATAACCCCGTAGTTACGTCGCGACGCTTGTTTGCCACGAGGTCGAGTGCTTTAAATTTGAGACGAGTTGTGAAACTCCACTCGAAGCAGCAGCAGCAGCAGCAGCTCTGCTTCATGTTCCTAGTCAGCTCAACACAGTCGGTGACGGGCGTAGCCTTTCACACCCGTGAAAGGATATAGAAGCCCTGGAAGTTATTTATTCATCCCCCTTTTGTTTTCAGGCGAGAAGGCGTACTCGAGACACGTATTTTGCAAACGGATACCTTGCGATGAACACACGACCCCGGCCGGTGATTTGTGAAGGAGCAAAAGGGGTTGCAAAGATAAGGGTCGCTTGGGATACGCGATCTTGAGAGTGCGGCCCGAAAGCTTTTTTTATGGTTACGCGGAGATACGGAACGGGTCATTCATAAGAAGAGGACGCAAGTCACAGACGCATTAAACGGCACGCCCGTTCCTCACTGGTGTGCTTAGAGTTTGTTTTGGATTTCTATATTAAGACGTCCATGGTACATAGTTCTGGTTGCCTATGAAAAAAAAATGTCCCTGTTTTTATCCCATGTAGCCCTTGTAACCCTCGCCATGTAACGTTTTCATGAACGTCGTATCAACCCTTGCCATGTAATGTATTCGTTACCGATGGGACTGTGGCCGACGGAAGATGGGGAAACCACGTGAGAGAATCTGACCATCACGGAGATGGAGCGGTAAGGTCACGCTCGTGTGCCATGCGCAAGATCGAATAAAAAGTTAAACTTTTTATTTTATTTTACGAGGTAAGGCCCCACTGGACTTTGCAGCTCTTCGTTAGAAGCGACCTGGCCACAAATGGTAGCGCAATGAAGTGGCACATCGTGTGGAAATTTATAGCAGTAACCAAATACTCTAAACACACGCTTCTCAATGTGAAGAGAAGACCGGAGGACCCGGAGAAAAATCCACTCGACCACGGGGAGAACATGCAAACTCCAAATATACAGCAGGCGTCAGGGTTGGGATCGAACCCACGATCTCCTGCATACCAGGCAAGGTCGTTATCATCTCCTAGCCACCGAGACCTTGAGAGATGGCGACAGCGTGGGAAGGCCATCACCCAGCGGTTATAATGGCTGGTTTACTTTTGATCTTCGTCTATTTACGTGTATTGGCTGCTGTTTTCTCTGTTGACTGCCACATGATACCTTTAAAAATGAAACGTTTCCCCTCCTGGTTAATTATTTCCCCCAAAATAAACTGGTTTAATTGCAGCTGCCATCTGGATTTATAACCTTGGAACTTGGCAGTGCTCGCCCAATTACTCTGACATGGGCAATATTATTAGTTCCGAAACCACCTTGTTCTGCTTAAAAAAAGTCATTAAAAAAAGTGAACATAACACAGGCTGATGCCTGTGACCTCAGCGTTCGCTCGAGTACGCCCAATTACAAAATAATATTTCCATGATGCAAACCGCCGTGTGGAAACCCAAGACAATGTGAAAATACAAGTCAAACTGCATGTTTGCAAAGCTGACTTTCCTAATCTTCTGAGGTCTGAAATTCTGTGGAGGGCAAATACACGCAGCTTTTCACTCAATGCGCTGTAGCGTGTCGCAGGGTCTGGAGTACACAGTTTAGATTGTTTGGCCGCTATAAATTTCCACATGGCAAGCCACTTCGTTGAGCTTTCATTTGTGGCCAGGTTGCTTCTGAAAAAACTCATTGCTCAGTGGGCTTTACCTGGCAAAATTAAAAAAAAGTAAAGGATTTTAAGTGACTTGCTTACCTCTCCTATACTTTATGAAAGAGAGATGTATAGCACATCAGGTTCCTCCAGTATAAATAAAGATTTTGATTATGAAAAATATGCCGATACGTTTGACCAAAGGCAGCCCCCGACTGCAATGCTTTCTACCCAATGTGGATCTGGTTCTCATCCACACCGTGGATGCACCTACCTGTTCAATAGCCAAACTTCAGCTTAGTTCAGAGCTGCAGCAGACAGTACGGCCAGCGTGATGGGATCACTTGAGCGTCCCATCACGCGCCTCCATTCAAATCTCCCAAAGAGCAGTGCATCCAGTCGTGTTAGAGAATGCCAAACGGAATCGGATGTCCCAGAGCTGCCTCCGAGATCACTTCAAGTGACCTCTGGTCTACGCAGTCGGGGGTAGCACCATCACGCCTGCTCTGTACATGATTAGTAATGTTCGTCACACGGCAGTCGTACCAATGTTCCACATTTAGAGTTGGGATTCATCCACATTGAATGTGACGGTTTATTTGCGTGGGGACAGTGGTGGCCATTCAGAGATCATGAATTTGCTACACTCGGGAACCCAGTTTAATTACAAGTGGCTGGAATCGAACGCACGATTTCATCGGTGCCAGCTCGGTGCGATTTACCCGAGCCATCTCTCGGGATCCCCTTTGTCGGGTGGTTGGCAGTGCCACTTTTTTTTTCTCTTTAAGGAGTGGTCGGCAGCAGTGGCGAATTGAGACAGGACTTCTCGACACCAGAAAGTGTGATGGGAAGAAGATGCAACTCGATCCTTTTGGGCGTCTCCACCAGCTTAATGATCTGGTACCTGGATATCTGGCTTATCGGGTTCACTATTCGGATGTCCCCCACGGGACGGGTGTTGGCGTGAAGGTCGTACAGAGGCCTTCTTGGTCGTACAGAGGCCACAAGTCATCGGGACCACCTTGTACAATAAGCTTTAGGCTCAAGCAGCTGTCCCGAGATTGAGATCCAGGTCAGCAACGCTTGGCCTCCCCTGGCGAGTGTGGAGACTGGTGCCCCAGTTTTAAAACCGATGTGTCGTTTTCATGGGGCACATAACGCAATTTTTAACTCGAGTTACAGTGTATATGCATATATTTTTAAAACTCAGGTTGGTGGTCGCAAATTCAAACTGAACCCGTTGATTTTCTGGGTTGATCGTGTGTCACAGCCCTGGTCTGATATCCCCGTCAGAGAGGAATACGTGGGATGGTGCAGGTGATGGGCGACATTTAATTTAACATTCACAAGTTCAAAACATTTTTTGCCAGCAACCCTGTTCTTGTGACCTTTGATGAGGAAGCATTTCTGAGAAAGTCTCACTTGGACATACTTTGAGGAAAGACCTGCCCATCTCACTTGCAAGCCTGGAGTAACTCGAAAATTCATGGAAACGCCACTTTTTTTTATTTGGCAACCAACTTGAGTTGTCTTCTAACTCTGGTATCTGGGAGGAATCAAGTTAATTCAGGACAACGACAAGTTGGCTCGGCTTGTGTTCCATAACGAAAAAAAGTGCTTACGAAGGCAGTGAGATGAAGACCGTGGACACCATCATAAGGACAAGGGATTGCATCAGTCACAGATAAAGAAACAATCCGTACGCTCAACAAGTTATTAGTTTATTTAGCTATTTATGCAACACCTTTGTACATGGTATACCTCCGTTAGGGCTCAACACAGCCCTTTCACAAGAACAAACTTTTCTCTTACAGACTTTCCGGGGAAAAAAAATAACTACTTGGACACTGTGAAAACTCATGGCAAAAATTGGGCCATTCCATTACAAAAAGGTTCCACACGTTCGAACACTGCGCTTGCGCGTACGTACGCGGGTGCACGAGGCCACAATAGCCCCACTAAAGTCCAAGCCGTACACGCGCGCACACCAACGTCTTTTCTGACCGCGCCAACAAAAAAAACATCGCACGAAATCAGACGCACAGTTGCACTCGCGCCGCTTATTCATAACGTCCCAATCTTCCCACTTTTTTGCCAACACCTAAGAGTCTTAACTCAGTGCAATATCACGGGAGGAAAAGGGGGACAATAGCGATGGGAACATGCCAGGATTGTTTGGTCTTCAAAAGTGCAAACGTTTTTGGCACGGTTTTTTTTCTCACGCAGATATTTCTGCTACCGCGCGACCGGATGATTTCAGTGGTTGACCGATATTGCATGCTTTGTCCAAGGATAAACTCGCGCCGGTGGTCAGAGTTGCCAGAACCAGATGGCAAACACAGACCACCCTCCCACCTCCACCCCCCTATTTCAGGTCAACTTCATCCGCATCAGACACTGCCTTTTAAAACAAGTGGGCCAACTCGGGGCATTAAAAAAACAACTTTTCCACGCACATGGCAGGCGCAGCCTAAGTAGGCCAAACAACTCCATTCTGCGTCTTAACACAAACAACATTGTTAGTCCATCAGCCTACTTACTGGCTTCCAGACCAATCAAGATTATTTATCATGGAGCATGTGTCGAAGTGAGCAAATGGGGACCGGTTTTGATATTTACGGGTCTCAAAAGCAGTCAAGACTTGTCGAACAAATGCTGCTGGGTTACAAGATGTCATTGTCAAAAGCACCCCAAAATAAAATGTGGGAACCCTGATCAACTTCAATCACCCAAGAGTCAAACCCGATCGCCGTACTGGGTCACTTTGGTATGGCAGGGAACTCGAGATACTGCGGAGACATTCCATTAAAATAAAAAAGGTCCTTATTTGCACAATGGGGTACCGTGCGTGTGTGCCTTTGCGGCCACAAAACACAAACACGAGCGTGTTTTCACATGCCTAAGGGCATCAAGGAAGAAAACCCACAAGCCCCGTGGACGCTGGTGTGTGTACACATGCACAGCAGAGTGATTCTTGGCCAGCAGAATGGTTTTAAAAGGGGGTCACCAAAGGACACAGACGGATGAGGTCCTCTGTTACAGCCGAAATGGCAACCTATTATTAGTATTAAGGATACTCGTTAAAGAATTTGAACGCGTCGCTGAACACTTATTTCGCTCGCTCTCGGAAAGAGAGAACGATTCGGAGGCACGGGGAGGAACCATGGATGAGTGGGGAATTAAACAGCCAGGCAGTGAACCGGAACCAAATTCCCCCCCCTCCCCCTCTCCCGCAAGCTCTGCGGTTCTCTATATATTAGGGTGTTATCAGCCAATTAACAAGCGTTTATACACGTCTTAAGAGTTGCAGGGACCATGCTGTACAACCGAATCCGAACTTGTATGCAGCTGCCAGGGATGGTAGCATGGCCACACTGCTCCGATGAGCCCTAATAATGGCAAAAACAACGCAAACCGTAAAAAACCCGACACGAAAATTGTAACCATCAGCGGGGGCATGATTCACGTGCGTGGAAACCGCCCCCCTCTGTAGCTTAACAGCGGGAAATGTCGCCGATTTTCATTCCAAATATTGGTGGACAGTGGTCTCTCCACCAACCCGTGAATGGACCCTTGAATGTTTGCCGAATAGAAAATAAAATGAAAAACCCGGAGTTCAAAGCTAACACGTCTGTGCACGTGCGTAAACATGCCAACAACGTCACGTGTGGGTATTGCATGTTCCTCCCATGATGATCTTGTGACTCATGATGCTGGTAAATCCTCGTAAGTGTTACTTGACAATTCTGTATTCGCCTTGCACACATTCCCTCCGCCCGCCCCCTCAACAGATGAGGATCATCAACCGCGGAAGGAAATGCGTTTGCGTGAAATACCATTTGGGTAGATCGGAGACAAGCAGCGTCATTCACCTGGCCCGTGACAGAAGCAGGGACGAACACATCTCACAAAGCTCGCTCGATTTCGACGTGACTTTTGACCGACGGTCCTTTCACGTGTTCATAGAGATCCATTACAAACGCAGTGACGGGATTGTATTATTGTTGTTGCTGCGTTATCTCCAGCTCTGCGGGCCGGGGGTCACCGAACACAACGCTAAGGCGGTAACGTCATCGCACTAGAATGTTGCGGAAGTCGCGTGCGTGTGCGGCTTGACACGTGCGTTTATATAGTGGTCAGGGTTGGTGGATCACGGAAAGATTTATGTTCGAACTCCCTCGACCGATGTGGTGGCCAGGGGATGACAGTTAAGTAAATAAATTGGACAGCCGGTGAATTAATTTAATGATTGCCTGTAAAAAAGAATGGCTCTCAAATTTGACGTGAATTGCAGTTTTACTTTGAATGTCTTGGGAAAAACGATAATTGTTGATCGTTTGTCAGCGGCAACACATTTAGAATGAGCAACTATGACAGAGCAACGCAGTTCTGCCCAGCCAATGAAGATAACATGTCCATCAACAATGCATGAACAAAATAGATTCGTTTACAGAGCAAACAACCTCTGGTAGTCACGTGACCTCTTGTTTGTCATCTGATTAGATGGCGCCATCACAGTGGCCCACGAGGGACAGCAGCGGTCAGATTAGTCCATGTTTGGTAAAAATAAGAAAAAGTTTTTTTTACATAGTTCATGTAAAAAAAACTGTCATTGATGATCGCTCTGAAATACCCACAGCGAATTCTGGCCTGAACAGAGATCTCTACGAAGGCGAGTGCAGAACATTCCGAACATTTCACAGTATTATGTTGTATGCAACTTTCTCGGGTCTCCACAACACCGGTGGTATCTTTCACAAACCGGAACAGCAGCGCGGGGTGACTAAAGGCGCGTGCATACACACACACAGCGCTGCACTGTGAACGTGCGCGAATAATCACGACACAGGAAACCATCGCATCACCATCACCAGTAGCCCAATGCCATCGGACAATACATCGTGGATCCTGCCCGGGGAACAGCGGTGAAATCCGCTCCGTGTTTTGTTTTCTTTTTATCATCACAGGCGTATAAAAAAAATATATAGAATCACGCCCTAATTAACTGTATGCAGTGGGTGCAGAGCAGTGGTGGCTATCGTGCTGCTCTATCGAGTCAAGATTCCCAGCCGCCGATAAAGTCCGTGGCCGAGTCAGATCCGCACCGGTTCCTGGGCATCGGACCCCTTCCGTCCAACCCCGCACTGACCAGCGAGGTGAAGTACGGTCAGGTAACCCCCACCCCCCCCCCCACCACGACCGACACAATGCGGGGAAAGCCTTCATCCAGCAGTGGATTGATAAAAGGGGGCTGCAGTGTACATTCATGCGGGAGATTCACGATTTAAAACACGGCAAAGGGAGGGATCCTTTTGCGGGCTGGCAAATTTAGCGATCAATTGAACCCCATGAAAATCAAATAGCGACTGTGGAGGACTGGGGGAAGAGGACGCTTTGTTGATGGTGGCGTCGTCGAGGTGTAGGTGCAAGTAAGGGTGCACGTGGAATCCGGGGGCTGGGGGCAGGGTGGGGTGATGGCGCAGAGAGGGTGTGGGAAAGCAAGCAGGGGATGGGGGTCCCAGAGTGAGTGGAAGATGATGTGGGGGATTGCACAGGAGTGACAGGACATCTGTGAAAAAGAGCTTTATATCTTCCCTAAGCGGTCTGAGGCAAAGGTCAAAGCCGGTGTTTTCATTGGACCACAGATAAAGAAGATCCTGGAGTGCAATTAATTCCCCAAGAAGCTCACGAGTAAGGAGAAAGCGGCTTGGAACAGCTATGTCGCAGTAGTTCGTGGCTTCCTGGGCAATCACAAGGTCGAAAACTATGTGGAACTGGTTGAGACTGGTGAAGAACCACGGCACAATGGGCTGTAGGATGTCCCTAAAAGTCCATATCCTTGATGCTCATCTTGATCAATTCAAGAAGAACATGGGAGCTCACTCGGAGGAGCAAGGCGAGCGCTTCCACCAGGATATACTGGACTTTGAACGCCGCTACCAAGGACAGTATAACGAGAACATGATGGGAGACTACATTTGGGGGCCGATTCGTGAAAGTGATTTACAGTATAAGCGTAAATCTCGAAAAACGACTCACTTCTAAATCTTTTGTAGTAATTTTTCTATTACTTTAGTATAAATACATAGACATTTTGATTCATATGGTTTTTTTTCTGACTTTATGTGAACGAAAATACACAAATTTGCCTGTTTTCTCATTAAAAATAGGTACATTTCAAAATATCACTGTCCTGGTCACAAAAGCAAAGTTTGTGGGGAATAATAGCCATTTTATATATTTTTTAGGCATAAGCAATTAGGAAATAATACTTACTACCGAGGAACAAAAATGGTGTTATTAGTCTTAGATTAACACTTTATAGTGAAATATCAATGGGTTATTCCATTCAATGACAACAAATAAGTCATAATTCTAGGATAAGGTTGTGAGCTTTCCTTCCGTTAGATTTTAAATTGGACAGAATTCACCAAACAAAGTAGCTGTCACATGGTGTATTTACACTCGGGAGACTTTTACTCATTACCACAACCCAGCTTGGTCACAACAAAAACAAGAAACACTGAGATAATATAACGCAATTCACACTCGGTTGTCAACATGTGTTCTCACCAATATATTTTTAGAAGCCCAAAGTATGTTCCAGTGGGAATTAATGGTGCCGGAACTGGAGACCACTGATTAACTGGAACACACACACATACACGTGGTCAAGCCCTTTGTCAATCCACTGCTGTACGACACGCCGCTCGATGCGGTCACCATCTTGCACCGTGTCGTGATGCGGCGATTCCGGTATTTAAATGTCATAACTACTTGTGACAGAAATGTGGGTAATGGATTTGACCAAGTTTATTCGGTTGTGCACTCATTTCTTTTGCACCGATTTTTGTTTTTCGTTTGTTGCACTTTCCCGGCACTTCCAATTAGTGCGGTTTGATACGTACGGTGCGAAATAATTTCAACATACATGTGTCATTAACTAAAGGAAAGCTCCATTAAGTGCCGTTTCTTTTAGGGACGTACGTGCCACCCCCCTGACGGTTGTCGCCTGGGAAACAGATCGTGGGTTCGATCCTGACCCTGATGCACGTCTACTTGGGAGTCTGCATGTTCTCCCCGTGGTCGCGTGGATTTGTCTCCGGGTCCTCCGCTTCCTCCCTCCACATTTTGAATGAACATCACGCGTTTTAGAGTATTTGGCTGCTATAAATTTCCACATGATGACAAGCCACTTCGTTGAGCTACCATGTGATGGCCAGGTCGCTTCGGAAAAAGAGCTACATAGCTCAGTGGGGCCTTACCTGGTAAAATTTAAATTATAGTTTTAATTTAAAGCTTTCGTGACTGCAGGGATTCATATTCTTGGTTCTTTCGGTAAAGTCATTATTATTTCCCTTCTACGTGACTTTACCGAAAGAACCAAGAATATTATAGTTTTAGTTTGAACGTGCCGATTTAATTACACTTCGCCCCCCCAAATATTATGCCGTCACTGCGGGCAATGTGACGGGAACGGTGAGGCCATGGGGCACGCCCAAAGGACTTGCCTTTTTGTTCCGCACAAGATTGCGCTACATACATTTACGTGCGTTTTCTCAATTGGTTTAGCTTCAATCGGTAAAAAAGAAAATCTCCCAAATGTATTCCAACATCACAAGACGAAGACTCCGGATCTCTCCCAGAGCGGTGCAATCACCGTTTTTTTTTTTGCAGAACGGCCCACCACGGAAGAGGATGCTATAGAACTAATTCCGAGATTCCTTCCGGTGACCTCGTGCGAACAAAGTAGTGGGGAGGGGCCAGCCTAGAAATAATCATCACCGTGGCAGTTAAAACCAAATTGGTTTCTCATCGGTGGTGTGTTCAATTGGGCAATTGTTAACGATCTGTCAACCGCGTCTCTCGTGCAAACACTGCTGCCGCCAGTCTGTTGGCTACAGCAGTGACAATCTGTCGTTCAACGTAGGTTTCCGTTGAACAAAAAATAACACTACCGTGCACGTGCGTGCGCGCGTGTACAAACACCAAGTACAAAAGAAAATCAACAACGGCGAACAGCAGTAACATCCAACTCGCGTGTCTGATAATCAAACATGTTGGGGGAAAGACAAAATCAATGGCAGTTTCTCTTTCTCTCTCCCCCGTTTCGTTGTCACGCCACAAATCAAGAGCTTGCGATTACCGTAGTAACATTTCTCTGTATGTTTTAGATTACAATATATAACCTGTAATAAGTAATATAATTAATCTAGAGCTTACGATATACTGCTACGACATCTACAAAGTACATTTTTTTTTAAAATTCAAAGTTAATTCATAAAGTCAAGTTTATATCATGGTGGGCTTTGAGGTGGATTATGGGGGACCGAGGGACACTGGGGGGTGTGGGGATTGCAAGGGGGGTAGGGGGGCGGTGAGAATGCGGAAAAGGGTAGACAGACAGGATCAATAGTTACAGCCCAGGCATATAGAACGATCGTCATGCTAAACTCTCTTAAGATTTTTTTTTTAAACATCGCCCAACAATGATTTTTTTTTTACATGAAATCGTCAAGTCTCTTCTATTTCCACGAACGTGTAAGCTATAAAATATCTTTCTTTTCAAGTTTAGGATTTTTTGAAAGTTTTTTGTTTGTTTATACCCGTCCTGTATAGCGTTATTTTTCAGTCGATTCGTTATTTCAGCAAAAGAAAAAAGTGGTGTTAATGCAAATATCGAAGGCGGGGATCGATTCCGGCGTCGGTGAAAGGTGTTCGCTAGTGGTGTTCACGATACATCGAATATATCGAATGTATCGGTTCATTAGGATTCCTAAGCTCACGATAACAAATGTCCAATCACGTGTGTAAGAATTTATTTTTTTGTTGTTGCCGATTCGTGTTAAGAATGCTCCAGGTAACGGGTTCACGCCACTAGAGGCGCTGCCATCCACCGCGATGTAAAACAAAAAATGCATTCGTGAATCGAATCAGGATGAGGAGGTTTCGAAGCACGGGGTCGTAAAAATGCCTTACACGACCTCGGCGTTGTTCTATCAGAACCGATTTGTCATTTTCAAATAGTTTAGTAAAATATTAACAGAACAATAGCAGGCTGAGAATGATTAACTTTCACCAAAAACCTTCATGAGCATTACTATCATGATTTTAAAAACACCGCCACAACCATGAAGGTTAGGTTTTTTGTTTGTTCCAGAACAGAAAGCAAAATAAGGGTAGAATTCATCATTGATTTGTTTTGTGTTGGGTCAGATCACACGAGTAAACTACCAATGTGTGTCATGCACCCTCATCCACCCAACGCGGTCTGTAACAACACTACGCTGCGGTGTGCAAGCAACAATAGCTGGGTGGGTAATCGATCGGTTTTCATCAGTAGACGAACACAACACACGACCATATGCTCTCAAGCCTGGGCTTCTCCAACCACTTACCAGTGGAAGGGGGGCGGTCCCTGAAACATATTAATAGTGCAGTTGTTTATTGACAGGACGAATAAATAAAAGAGCACTTCATTCACCAACGCTGGAACGGAGCCCCCCGTAATCGATTCCAGCTTTTGCGCACCGCACAGTCATACGTATTAAACCGCAATCTTGAATACATCGTTTTAAAAAAAATGTTTACACGCGCAATATAAATGTTTTGTTTTGTAATTTAGCATGAGATCGCACTACTTCAAATGACCCTCCAATCGGCGTGCAAAGAGTGGTCTGTAAACGATTGTTTTTGTTGTTGTCAAAATTCATTTCAAGTCAAAGATGGCATTTAAAAACACAGATGGGAAAACTTTTCTTTTTTACACCCACACAGACCTAGACGCGTCCCGGTACGGTGGAGACACCTCCCCCGATTTAGGCATCTCTCTCAGCGCGAGCGAAAGCTCCACAACCCGCCCCCCACGCGCTCATTAAAGTGACAAAGCATTAAAAAAAATACCCAACATTCATTAGCGCCAGTCACCCCCGAGGCTTCAATCACTTTTCGACGATGTAAATGCAATTGTGTTTGTGGCCACGTGGAATTGTGTGTGTGTGTATTATACACACACACACACACAATAACCTTGTCATTGTGCGCGTGTCTCTATATCAACAACAACTATCACAGCCACTGCGATGACATATCCTACAATTAAGTGGCAGATTACTTCTACTATTTCTTATCTATTAGCGCCATCACAAACAAGTTTGAGACCTACGCCACAGATCAACGAACGCACATTTATAATCCAGCCGATGGAGAGAGCAATGTGGCTCCTACACATCTGTTGCAGAACTGCACCGTCTTACGATGACCGTGTTATCCAACCGCACACGGCGCAAGGTTTGTGACGGCGGAGACACGGGAGACAGGAATGAGGCAAGGGTGGATAAAGGGGGCCGAGCCGGGTTTAAAAATGCATCGCTCGTCACAACGGCTGGGTTGTTGGAACTCGTCGCCCGCGATTTGTGGGGACGAGCAAGCTGCAAGTTCCGTCGATCGATCGGAAACAAAAGTCACGTGAATCGGGAAACGATTCGAGCGACAAACGGGATTAATTGTGAGAGCCCTAACACTAGCCTTTGTGCACGCAAACACAGTTGTCTGCTGTATTGCAGGCACGCACAGCGTTCGATAAACAAAACCGCACACGGGAAGGTGACGCTTGCTTTGCTGATGAAGATCAAATTGAAGGCATGGAAAATAAAACAAGATTCGACAATTCAAGAGTCGGTCAAAACGTTTTGAGAAGACGATTTTGAATGTTCGAATGTATTTAAATCCAATTTAATGAAAATAATTATATCTGGCCCTCTCGTCGTACCACTGCTAGATGATGGCCTCCCCAAGCCGTGGTCGGTCGTGGGGGTTGTGCGACCATACTTCACCGCGCTGCTCAGTGCGAGTTGGTGAAGGAAGGGGGGCAGGGAGGTGGGACCTAGGATCGTTTTTAGATATCGCTCTTTACCGATGTTTGCCACGGCTGGGGAAATCCGAACTCGGGGTGCCGGATTCACCGCGCAGTGCCACGATCCACTTCGTCACCGCTCCACCCCAAATCCAACGAATTCACTTGTTTTAGCGCCACGGTAGCGAGATGTTAACTACCTTGCCTGGTATACAGGAGGTCGTGGGTTCGATTCTAACCCAGACACCTTGCTGTATGTTTGGAGTTTGCGGTTGCGTTGATTTTTCTCCGGGTCCTAAGATTTTTCCTTCCACATTTAGAATCAACTTCACGCTTTCATATTTGGCTCCTGCTATGAATGCCCACACGATGATAAGCCACTTCTCGTTCAGCTATCATTTGTGGTCAAGGTCGCTTCTGAAAAAGAGCTAGGTAGCTCAATGGGCCTTACCTGCTAAAATAAAAATACTCTTAGGTTTTTTTTTTCGGTAAAGTCACGTAGGTAAAAAATATAATTAATAAAAGTAATAATAGAAATAAATAAAATAATGATTTAACCTTATCAAAATTAATAAAAGTAATAATAGAAATTATTATTAATCAAATAATTATTTTATTTCATTTCTATTATTATTTTTATTAATTTTAATTTTTACCTACGTGACTTTACCGGAAAAAAAACCTAAGAGTTTGAATCTTTGCAGTCACGAAAGCTTCAAATTTAAAAATAGCTTCAAAAACAGCTTCAATAGCTTAGTTAAATGATCGATTCATTCGAGTTGGGGGTCAAGCTCGGGGTGGCCGGGTGACTCGGGAAGGCTGGGGGGAGGGGGGGTTATACCAATCATCGCTGAAACAGCAGCAGTGCTGAGCCAACGCTGAAGTAACCCAGCCGCATGTTCCAATTCGGAGCAGCTGCTCGTGGGTTTGGCCACGTCCTCACCCGGAGTCGTCGAGTTGGGTGGGTGGCATCAGCACGGTCGCCATGACGACACAACCCCCCCGCTCCTATCCAATCGCATGATAAATAAATAAGCCAAGTTTTCCACCTTCATTTGGTCTAAGCAGTCTCCGACGGCATTAATTGGTTGACGAGAGCCTGGGTGGAAAAATTGCCCCCTTGAAATATGGCACGAATATCAAATACGGTCTGGTCTGGTGCCCCCCCCGGGCGGCCACGGAGGTCCCTCCCGGGGACACCGAGCCGTCTGTGGTGGAGTCATCACCGTAGTCGTCCCATGGGTTCATCCCATGGGGTCGCCCCCGGGTGCAGATGTTCTCCACCGTCAGTGATGGGGGGGGGGGGGGGTTCAAGAGCGGAGACCACCTTGTGACTATGCAATCCGAATCACAATGTAAAATTTGAACTGGCATCTGCTGTTAATTCTCTTCTCGCGCTACGATGGCTTGAAAACTCACTCGAGATTAAAGACTCCAAATTGCCTTTAGAACTGCTTTTTGAGTTGAAGCTTGTTGTCCCCCTTCCCCAGCACCTACGATTACCACGGTTAGCTACGTACGGTGCGAACGAAGTTCAACATACATGGGGGCAATACGTCGAGGAGCCGAATACCAATATCGAGGTCTGCTGTTGGCCACGACGAGAGGGCTTCAGCAGATTTTGCTGTTCCTCCTTTTCCATTGAAGGAGCACAGGGACTGCAGTGTTTTGCAGTATGGGTCCACAGTTTGTGTTGCATGGCCACAATCGCACTACTGTGGCTTCTGTCTTATTAGGCTGATAATATAATTGCTCTTCAAAAACGCTTTGTTCTTAAAACATTTCAACCGCCTCTTTTGCACGTCCACAATGTTGCTGTTACTGACACCGTCGTCACAATGAAGTTTAAATCACGAGCAGAGTTTAGGAGGGGATTACGGCGATGTTACACCAACACACAGGGGGGGTTGTATTCGATATTTCTCACTCGCAAGACGCATCTGTTATAATCTTTTTAAAAGGAGATTTTGATTTCCTTGGACGTAAAGTGGAAACAAACATCACCCACGAACTACTCGCAAGTGAAATGCGGTCAACGCACATGATCTGTGCACATTCATCACCAAGGTGACCTGACATTCGCCAAAGCGGAGTTTCTCAAAATCACCATCAACGTGCCCACAACCACCGCCACCAACCCCCAACTCCTGCAGTAACAGCTTTCGGCCATCACCAACCATCAGGAGCGTTCAGCGTGCAATGGCTTACTTTGCATATGAATTGAAATAAATTTGGTAATTGCGAAGAGGCAGAGGCGTGGTGGGGTGTGCGTATTGTTGAGAGGACTGGAGTTGAGAAACGCTGCGCTGAGACAACCTAAAAGTGAGCCGCACGGAGCGGCACGGAGGATGGGATGTGCCAGCTCACCGAGCGTGAAACGTTCCACCTGTCATCCCGCGACCAACATCGCCGGCCACGCGCACGCGTTACGCTCTGCAGCCGCAGAGTGCCTTCATTAGCGGCACGGTTGCCATTCGGATATCCGACAAAGAAGTGAAACGCCATCAGAGAACCGCCCCCAGAAGCGGATGTCACAGAGCTACCCACGCGTTCTGGCCACCGAGAGTAATGTTCGTTACGTGCCGGTCAAACTGGCGTTTTTAATTCTCCGAGGCGAGCTGTGGCACAATTAAGCGCAGAATCACATTTAACGCGATGTGCAAGTTGCGTGTCATTATTGGTGACCGGGCTGAGACCACCAACTCGCCGCACTTGAGAACCCAGTTTTAGTCGCAGGCAACCCCACCTGGATTCAAATTCATAAGTTCAGGGGTGCCAGCTCAGTGGCCTTGACCTATGAGCCACCAGGGGCCACCTTGCATTGGTGGACTTTTAAGCAACGGGGGCCACGATTATGACGACGACGTGTTTGAAATGCCAAACTACTGGAAAAGTAACACGGTGTAGTACTTTATGATGCGGTTACAGCCCTACAAGGTTTGAAAGTTTTGTTCTCAATCTCATCTTGAGGGTTCATTCCCTTCACAATAATGGGCCCTCTCCAGCTAGGGCACTCTACACTCTGCCTACTAGCAGACAATAATTTTCTTAAAAAAATGATTCGGCCGTCGCATTTCTCTCAAGCAAAACCTGAGCGCCGGTGATCATTTCTCGCAGAGACTCGGTGGTGGAGGCTTTCCTGGCAGACTTGTGGGCGATCCATCAGCAGATTACCCCCGTTAAAACAATAATTACGGAGAAAACAACCGCATTTTTTCAAAGCATGTACACATTCCTCGCACCAATCTGTCAATGCTCTCCCGCTATTACGATACGGAGTTGTCGCTTTCACGATATGCGGTCAACGTGTTGAGAAGCAGGCGAGACGGTCAATTACAAACCAGTAGGGTATCTACAAATGAATCGCCCTGTATTTAAAACTGAACGCGACTACTGTGACCGACGAGACGGGTTTAGGCGACGTTAATTATCACCAACAGTGGCACCACCACCATCGGGGTGGGTGGGCGGAGAAAAGTGGGGGTGGGGTATGGTTGAGGCTACAGCGGTCGTTACGTGTAAAGCCTACAATATTCACCATGGGATTTTGGTAAAATGTTTCGCCGTGCCGGCTTCGGGCTGTTAAGAGGACACGCGAGCGTGGGTGCGTGCGTGCGTGCTCACTCTTGCTACCTGCATTGCACACATTGGCAAGGTCAGACATTCTGCGTGTTGTCAGTGAAAACTTACATTTATGTTCAACATTTTTTTTTATAAACTGGCCTCTTGTCTTTTTACCTCCATTTTTTTTTGCAAAACAGCCACTGCCCTATCTTCACCACACCCTAGAAAAATGCAAACGGGTAAATTACCAAAATAAAATCAGTTTACAATCAGGGGTTCAATAAACTTCTCAAATGCCCTTTTCTGTCCAATGCAAAACGCATCTCCAGAACTTCCCTTCAATCAGGATGTGGGGGAGGGGGGGGTGGGGGTACCATTCATTACCAAGAGCCAACAAGAGGTTTTGGCAACTCGTGGGCCAGGCACACACCAAAAGTGTATTCGCCATCCAGACATTTCTGAGTCTGAAACGGACTAAAGAACGTACGTTTCTCCATAAGAGCGCCTGCTGGAATTCCCTTGCGAGGTTCGTTCAAGTAACCAGGAGCCAGCCAGTTTGGTCGTGGCATTCTCTCCGGGTGTACGATTTTGGCAATGCCGCAACAACCAAAAAAAACCTGCCCTCGCGTGTTGGCATTGTGGACACCCGAGAGCGGCGGCGGCTACGATTTTGGCACGGTAACTTAGAGTCGAATTAAACGGCGGAGGTGCGGGAGAAAACAAAGCTGATCAACGCTGCAGGTAATCAAATAGAGTAGTTATTTATCACCGTGGCACCAGCACCACCCACCAAGCCGCCACTGCAAACGCTGTTGGCCGACCTGCGATGAATGCCGTAAGTCCTCCGTACAGAAAATATTTTCAGCGCGTAACGTACGGCAGTCTCGAAAGGAAATAAAGGAAGCGCCTGATTGCAATGTGTTTTCCTATGGCCATTTATAATCGTTCCGGGACTTCATTCAAACTCACGATTTCTGTGACCTCCGTGCCAATCGTAGCCATACCCACCGGTGATGACAGAGGTGTCGAGATCGTTAATTAAAAGCGGTACATGCTACGAAATCCAAGCCACCTAACGACCAATGGGCCACGTGTTTCCAAACAGCTCCTAGTTAGTGCCGATTGGCTGTGAAACACCCGAGGCTCCCGCATTAGCGGTGTGTACCTGCCCGCCGTGGATTTTCGTCCACATCTCCGATGGGTGTTCGGGTTTTTAGCGCCGAGTGTTGTCTGGCGCGACGTTCGAAGTTTTGCTCCACGTGCAAGGGAGCTTCTTCTGCTATGAAGGGCCATTGCCCTACAAGTTATTACATTTATCTTTTTCCGTTGAGGGCAGCGTTACTGACGAACGAACGTGTTCTGTTTTTGTTCTTCTATGCTTGTGTGCTCACTTGGCAATGCAGTATGACGAAAACAAAATTTGCTGCTTAATTCAAGGACCGTATCTCACGGCACGCGGAACGAAACGTCGGACGTCGTGCCCAACGACACGAGGTACAAACCGAAGATACAATCGGAGAGCTGTACGGGGTGGGGGCGGGGAAGACGCTTAACGTCCAAAGGGATGAAATGTTAGGCATGGTGGCAGAAAAAACTACTTTCAATTCTAACTTGAAATGTATCGCATAGCTTGTTATCTCAACACTGGAACATTGAGTATTTCAGTTCAAATACTAATAACACCTCTGGACATGTATGCTGCTTTCGGTCTTTTTTTAGTGCTTAACAATTGTAATAACAATAAGAGCAATATCATAATAGTAGTATAACAGTCTGAATAAAATAAACACAAGGGATATCCTACAATAGAAAATATATATTACCAAAAGCCGTCCTATTAAACTGTACTGTACTTAGCGTCGCATCGAGGAAGGTTTCAGCTTTAAGTTTACAAAACATTGGTACGTAGATATTGTTTTCAATTTTCCAGAAGGTCCTCCAGCAGTCCTGGAAATCAGCCCACCACACCGGACGGAAGTGGTGGCCACATCTCAGCGTAAACCACAGGGCAGTGTGCTCGCATCATTACATTTTAATGGTCAAGGTATCAAAACTCCACTCAATGGGAGGGCGGTCACTCCTCTGCGACTGACCTCTCCGTCAGCAACTATCTCCGCTTGAGCGTCCGCATTTCAGATTCCCTTCCCCTGTTGCTTACGTCCAAGCTTAACATTTTACCCTTCTGCACTGACCATTGACCAATGGATCTAGTCCCTCCAACGGGTGTCTACTAAGTCTCACACTTGCCACGTCACCACCTGCTGTTCCTCACTGCTCCGCATCTGACCCATCAACCTGCTGCCTGCCCAGCAGGACGACGGGTCCAGAACAGACACTCCCTTCGTCGCATATCCCCAACCCCCCACCGCGCCCAAGTCCAATAAACACAAAACATTTGTAACCAATGAGAATAGTTATAAAAATAAATTTTAAAAGCTGGAACCTTTCTCGATGGCTACGGAAAGTCGAGTTTCTAACACTGTCTGAAGACGGACGATGACGCATTTGCTCCGAACTAGGCAGGTGCTTTTTATACACGCAAGCACTTGTTTGAAGCAAAAAGAAAACGAACAAACTAAAACTAAAATAAACTTTAAAAAAAACCGACGATATTTTTACGACTTAAATGCGAGATTCGAAATTAGGCCAAGGCCTCTAGGACAACAAAAAATTTGAATAAAACAATGCGAACTCCTTGAAAGCGTTCATGTCCACACACATGTTTTTAAGTAGCGCATTCATAAAATGATATACCTTTAGTCAACTTGAAGATGTGCAATGTTTTTTTTTGCTGCCTCGTGCTGGAATATGAAGCAGACCATTACATAGCAATATAAAATAATATAATAATCAAGCATCGTGTCAATTATACAACCCAAATTACCCGAACACCACACATTGTGCAAACACATTTAAGCGGATAAATGTATATTTTCTTGTTCTTTTTTTGTTTTCTATATATATGTAAAAACACTTTTATGTTTTCCTGTCCTCCCATAAATCTGTTTGCAAATAGCGTTGTCAACGATCCGCGTGGACGAGTGGGTGGATGGAAGTTTTTTTTCGCATTAAAACACCCATTATTTTTGTGTATATATATAGTGACTGCTAAAATAGTAACGCGCTATTAATAAAGTAACGTTTCCGTGTACTGCCGCAGTGTCGACTCATCCGTGTGACACATGGAGGAACGTCTCGCGTGTAAATTAACGACAGAAACAACACGGGAGCCGGAGGGAGAGGTTGGTTTTGTTCACGGTGGAATCTGTAGACCACGGCGGACAAGGGAGGGGGAGGCACTTCAGAAAAAAAATATCCCAACTTTTTTTTCGTGATATTTTTTTGCGACGGCTTCCATATTTTTATTTTCCCCGTGCTTTTTTTTCTTCTGTGATTCAGTCGAAAATAGCAAAACCACGCCCCCCCCCCCCGCACAAAAAAAGCAGAAGTTTCCTACCATCAGTCTGTGCTGTGCCATGCGATGAGAGTCAATCTCGCTTCTGCGGGCACACGCGCTTATCGGCTCATGTCAGAATAAAAACTGTTCCTTTACAAAGAAAAAATGTTTTCTCTCCTCCTTGAACCGGCACCCATCTTTAGAAACACACGCGCACGCAAAAAACACAAATGATGCGTGTTTAGTTAACGACGAACCACAATCTTAAAATTAGCTGGAACAGGAAAAAGCCACCAATTTCTTTATATGCCAGCATTATTTATATATGTTTCTATATTTTGATCAGATATGTGTAAAAGTCCGCACAACAAATAATCTTGATGTGTTTCTACTACAACTCTGAGAATGACAGATTTCCATCGTTTTTATCTTTTGAGTTTTGGAAAACTTCATATATGACCCTTAAAAATGGTAAGCCTGCCCTGGTTTGTCTTTAGGTTCAATGCGAGGGCAATCATTGATAGTAATGACCGCAGACAACTTTGTATTACCATGACAAAGGATCACAGAGTTCTGTTTAGCCAATGAAAATGTCGTTTTTGTTTTAAACAGTATATTTCACAAAGGTATAAGTGGTCTGTAGAATACACAACGTTTGGCAGTTACGTGACCTCTGTCTGCGACCCGATTGGAAGTTTTCATTCCTGTTGCCAAATCATATTTGACAATATTTGGGTAATAGGATCCTCCAATAGCACCCTTCACATCACCCTTTTGTCGTTCCACTAATGGATGAGGGCCTCCCCCATGCGGTGTGGGTTATCTAACCATATTTCCTGGGTGGTTTCAGTGTGGTATGGTGAAGACGGGAGAGCATAAACATGACAGCATAGAAGTACAATACAACAATGGATGTTGCAGGACTGCCCTATGCTGCCCACGTGTACATTTACCACGTAACATTGTGTGGCCTTAAAAAGAAAACAATATGTAAATAGGTGACTTTCCTAATAATAATAATGCAATTTGTAACGCGCGCAAATTTGCGGACGGAATGGCCGCAACTCAGAGGTGCGAAGCCAAGCTCAGAGTCACTCGAAAGTCAGGTTGTAGAGGTGAGTTTTTTAAGTGTCTCTTGAAGGAGACGATGGAGGTGGATGCTGCTAATGTGCAGAGGGGATTGCGTTCCAGACTGTGGGGGCAGCTACAGAGAAGCAGCCCATAGCCGTGACCGTCCTGGATCTTCATGTTACCAAAACGATTGAGACAACCGAAACACTTTGAATAACATTTTGGTGATCATCACAAATGGCAACGCAAAGTTGTTGGTACACGTTCTGAATGTGGAAAGGTTGCGCTGTAGACACAACGTGCGTATGCCATGATCTTCAACCCCCCAAAAAAACCTTGGGTTTGCCATCAGTTTCGGTTTGATGCGTGTTTCCACTGCACCAGAAGAATATGTAAACTGCAGAATTCTTTTGGACGATGGTGAGTCGCTGATTAGTAGCTGGCATCGCATGCACAGATGGTATTTAACAAACTGTGTAGCATTAGCATACATATGATCATTGATTATAACTGCCAAACAAGATACAATTATTGCTGGCGGAACAAGTAGGCAGCATAGTTCCACGTAAATATCAGTCCCTTGTACCACCTGGCCACTTCTGATGAGATGAGAGCGTCAAATGAATAGGTCACCGAAACTATAAGCTTCACCAGAAAGAGAATTCTCAGGTAGCGGAAGTGATCCAACCAATGCCCACGAGTCTGTCATCTTGTTTGCGATGTCGACTCTGAGCGACGGCTCATCACCCGGCACCCACCTGCACCGAGACGCTCCGCCATCACAGCTTGCCGGAGGCCTTGCTAAGCGGCAGATTCGAGACGTTTTCATAGAGGCCAAGTCGCGCAGAGTCTTGGCTCCTGCGGCCGTTGCAAATGCAATGGGCGGGGAGGGGGGAAATCAGATTACAACACGGCGCGGCAAGACATGTATGAAATGAAGCGTCTTGGAAGGAAAAGCGTTGGGAGAGCGCGTACATTTGTGAAGCTCCACAAAAATCTCGCCGAACTGCCGGGTCCGTCAGGAGATGGCAGTTTGTAGACCTCGCTGCATAGCCATTTTTGAGTTGTCCTCTCCCACTTATGGGGTTTTCTCTGGCTACATTGGCTTTAACATGTAAGAAGAACACTACATTTAAACACGTAGGCTTTCACAATTAATGTTTTGGTTGTAACTACCAGCGAAACGTCGTAACGAACTGATAAACATCGTGCGTTGCTCTCCAACAACACTACCAGTGCTTCATCATTAGACCTCCTTTGCCAGTACCAAAATATAATAATAGGGTTTTTCCCCTTTTTTTGGCAAGAAAACTGAAACCTTTTTACAAGGATTCATGTCTGCATTAACCACAATATTTGCACTCAAAATGCAAACAAAAAACACACTGATAATATATGCATTGTCCTTGAAACTGATTGGTCCACACCAAGGGACGGCTTTCTTTTGAGCCTCGTCTCAATTGGTGCTCGACCAGATGACGCCAAAAGGCGTACAGCTCAAAGACAATGCACTATCAAAGTAATGAGGGCTCGGGGTAAGCATCTACATCATTAGACCTCCTTTGCATATATTATCAGAGTGTGTTTTTTGTTTGCATTTTGACTGCAAGTATTGTGGTTAATGCAGACATGAATCCTCGTAAACAGGTTTCAGTTTTGTTGCCAGAAAATGGGGAAAAACCTCTATTATTATTATTACTACCAGTGCTGCTGAAGCAGTAACAAAATGGCACGCTTGTTCACATGACGACTTCATGAATTAGTCGTGTCTGGTGGAGGAGGCTATACGACACGCATTTTACTTCCGTGATTTTACCCAAAGAAAAAAAATCTATTACGAATCAAGAAAAAACACCATTTAAAAAAAGGATTTGTCCAAACACCCCAATGCAGGACCCTCGTGATGAGAATGCGGAGCATTCCCTATGTAGAGGTGTAGTGGGTGACATCACGTCACGAGCGCCCTCGGAGAGAGTGGCGTCGCGGGACGTGACGTCAGGCGGGCCGTGGGGGATGGTGACGTCATGCCCCCAGGGGGGTATTTAAAAGGGGATTCGGGATGTAACCGGGGTTCGTCAGGGGTAGGAGTGGGGACTCGGGTAGTTGGTCCTCACACGAGGCTAGGGGAGGCTACTCCGCCCGACCGGCCGAGGTTGGGGGTGGTCCCGGGCCGGGGTAGGGTGGAGAGCCGGGTTAACCGGGGTGTAGGGATACCAGTACCCTGTCCCCTGGGGAGTTATTGGCTAGGGGGTGTTGGTTCGGCGTAAGCCCTTAACAAACCTGGCGTGAGCCCCTAACAGCAACCTGCCTCGGAGTCGTGAATTGCGCCACAACACCTGCATTGTCGTATTGCACCACGTCCCGCGAAAACAAATCCTCCACATCAGTGATTCGGACAGTGTACCCACTAATAGCCACGATGTAAATACACGTGGCACTCCATCAGCGTGTGGCGTCGTTACTCCGTAGGGTTTTCGCGGATGTGGCTGCATTGCTCTGTCGTGAGTTTTTGGGTTGTTGTAATTATCATGATTCTGCTTGTTAAACCTGGCATGGTCTCACCGAGTCTCCAGATTATTTTTCGCAGTAGGAACCGATTTCGCCGTGTGTAACCTCAAATGAGTAATTTTGCAGGTAATTGTTTAGCATAATGAATGTTAGGAGAATACCAGATGGAGTGTATGGAATATATTTTTTTTATCGCTATGGCAGGTTAATGGAAAACCCAGAGAATACCCATGCAGAACAGGGGGAGGGAGATATAAACATTCCACGCAGTAAAGCGTCCAAGTCAGGAATCAAATCCAGGTCCTTTTGGTTGTGATGGACGAGTCTTACCCACTGGAGCACCACCCTGCCACGTGTTAATTTGATGGCCCCCAGACAAGAGGACAGTTTGGGAACCAAACTATCCTTGCACAGAACCCCCCAAATGAACTTACTTGATACAGAAATCGTGCTGTGACGGTTCCATCTGAAGACGGAAGCTTGTGTTGCCTCCGAAACGTCGTGATCTTTATTTTATTTTACTTTTATTAATTTTAATTTTTTACCTACGTGACTTTGCCGAAAAAACCTAAGAATATGAATCAATGCAGTCACGAAAGCTTCAAATCTAGAACCCCCAAATGAAGTTTGCAGTAAATCTTGGAATTTGCAGACACCTGCTTCTCATCCCAATAAGAATATGTGGAGCCCAGCGGGGACGAGGGGGGGGGGGGGGGTTGGTGATTTGGGCCTTGATTAATCCAGCAGTGAATAGATCATGGCGACAACGACGACGGACTTACGAGAGGGACACTCGGCCCGGTGTGAGGGGCGTCATGTTCCCCTCGCCGCCCCCGAAGTCGGCGGCAGAGTACTGGATATTGGTGTACTCCACTCCCTTCTTCTTGATCTTCTGCTGAGAAAGGTCGACACGGTTACCAGGCAGCATAGAATCAATCATCGCGCGCGTAATGACGGTTTGGAGCTGCCTTCCTCGAGCCGTCTGTGCTGACGGCTCCCTGGCCCCCCCCCACTGCCCCGGCTCAAGATCTTCCTTTTCCCCCCCCTCCGCCTTTGACTGCCGCTTTCTCTCTATAACAAACACGTTCCTTCGGAGTGGGCAGGTAGGAACTTGGTTGGACAGCGCGGCGTTCGGGGGGGGGGGGCAGTTGGATGAGTGGGCATGTTGACCCTTCCCCCCCACCCTCCCCGACATCGTCAACCAATCGCGGCGTAGCTTGGTGTTCGGTGGGGGAGGTGCATGGGTGGGCGGAATTCCGAATTCCGGATATGCACGACAGACAGACAGACACATAATCCCTTGTGGGCAGTGTGGAACCTGTTGTTCCTACCTGTATAAGTGTAGTGTATCGTGTCGTGTATAGTGTAGGTTAAACGTTGAGTTTTATAAGGGCACCACGGGGTGACCAGCCCCTCCCCACCCAGCCCCACCCCTCCCACCCCCCACCCAGCCCCACTGTTGTTCCTACCTTTATAAACACGCCAACCATTTATTCTGTACAGCCTCCTGAGATGCAGTCGCACGTTGCGACGTCGTATAAAAAATTCACTTTTTTTTATTGTCTTGGATAAAAGTGATCCACTCGTCGAGCCGCGCGCGCGAAAGTCAATTGTTTTAGAGCTCGTTCAAATTACACCCGCGTTTTTATTCAAATTGTACATGCGGGCGGACGAACGAAGTGGGTACGCCTACAAGAGAGACGGAACAAAACGAGAAAAGATCCCACTGAAGCCTGCGCAAGAAAGAAATAAAAAGCCTGGTGAGAAAAACCCCGGAGAGATTCTCAATTAAAATCCGGATCAACCCCCTGCGCCCCCCCCCCCCCCCCCCCCCGGCCCTCCGAGTTGTGGCAAGTTACAGAAATGACAGCGCAGATTATTTCGCTGCACGAGTTACTTGCCTGCTCCTCGGCTAGCCTCTTCTGCACCGTCTCGATGTACTGCTGCACCGCCATGTAGACAAACTTGTACTGCGCCTCCGTCTGCACCAT
Source organism: Lampetra fluviatilis (assembly GCF_964198595.1). Classification (NCBI taxonomy): domain Eukaryota; kingdom Metazoa; phylum Chordata; class Hyperoartia; order Petromyzontiformes; family Petromyzontidae; genus Lampetra; species Lampetra fluviatilis. The sequence goes on from NC_136310.1 coordinate 6,681,482, forward strand.
GCCCGACCGCTGCGCCCGCACCATTTGGATGGTTTTGGGAATGTCGATGTCGCAGTCGAGCCCTGGGCAGGGAAGGGAAATCGAGCAATGAGACGTCGTTGAGAGGCCATATGCACGTGTGGCAAAATCGCATCAGTGTTGTTGTACTGCTTAGCACGGCTGGCTACGTACGGTGCGAAAGAAGTTCAACCTCATCTTCTTGGTTCTTTCGGTAAAGTCACATAGAAGGGAAATAATAAAATAATAAAAATAAAACATAATAAAATAATTCTCACGACGTTTCGGCCACAACGCAAGCAGCCGTCCTCAGGTGAAGAACAGGTCTGTCGGAAAGACAGCAAGCAGCCGTCCTCAGGTGAAGAACAGGTCTGTGCGTTGTGGTCGAAACGTTGTGAGAATTATTTTATTATGTTTTATTTTTATTATTTTATTATTTCCCTTCTATGTGACTTTACGAAAGAACCAAGAAGATGAATCCCTGCAGTAACGAAAGCTTTAAATCGAAAAGTTCAACCTCCATATATTACATACCATGCATACCTTTGCCAGTCTCCACTGCAACTCACACAGCCTTCTAAACGGGACTGCAATTAACACATCAACGTCTAGCACAGCGAAATGCGTTTCACTGTTATAGAGATCTATTAAAGGGACAGAAATTAACTTAACCCCAGAAGTTGACGCCACAAAACCAATCCTAAAGTGTCGTGAACAGACCTCTTTATTCACACAAGGCACACAACTTGATCAGACTTCAAACATTGTTCGTCACATGCCACTCAGAAATGTGTTTTTTTTAGTGTGATAGCTAAAATAAGCCAAAGTTGTGCAAACAAAAATATTTACTTTGCAGTAATTACTGATTTGGCTGAGGCAATCAACACACTACATACTTGAAAACCAGATTTTTTAAGTTTATTATAAAAACGGTATTGATCAGGTAAAGCCCACCGAACATATTAGCTCTTTTTCACAGGTGAGCTGGCCACATGTCGTAGTGGATCATATCGCCATCACACGTGGGGATTTACAGTGGCGGCCAAACAATCTCAACACATCACGTTTATAAATGCGGAGGCCGAATTAGAGGAACCCGGAGAACAATCCACTTGACCACCACGGGGAGAGAGAAAGAACACACAGACTCAAAATATACATCATAAAAGTTGTTTTGGGTTAGATCGCGTAAGTATAAATGTGTCGTAAAGACAGACGCTGTCACAGCCAGTAAGGTTTGTCACGTATACAGCCCACCGGTGTGTTAGAGAGTAAATCCACAACATTTACAATACAATATTTCGCTGGCAATTACATCCAGCATCATCGTGCAATTTGCCAGAATAGTGAAGCCATCCACCTGCTTCCGGTCTCAAATAGAGCAGGACGATGTCATAACTGAACCCCATCAGAGATCGGAGGCGGGGTGGGGGTTATTGTAATTATATGATAGATTAGTAATCATTTAATTAGCATGTTTTTCCTCTGCAAGGAATTATAGTTGTAAGATGTATTACTTAAATATACAACGGGCATCCGCGGGGTCTGGGACCGAACCCAGGATCTTAGCAGTGCCGGCCTAGCGCGACTGACCCCTTATAAGCCACCCGAGCCAAGCTCAGGTAAACTAACGAGATATTTTTGTTCAGTGGTGCTGGTTTAAGTGTAATAGATCACACGGCTCTCTCGTGAGAAGGCACGATGTCGAGTGGGGTGCCGGCAGAGCAGGCCACGACGTCGCGGCGTGCGCACCTTTCTGGCGGATGATGTCGATGAGGATGTCGATGACGATGAAAGTGCCCGTTCTGCCAATCCCGGCGCTACAAAAAAAGTGCAGAAGTTAAACGGCGAGCACCGTGAATTTGAACATTTACTCGAAGATGTGTTTTGCGCGTGCGTCACACGCGGAAACAAATCAAAACGGGCTTTGCCCATTTCTGGCGATGAAACAGGAAGTGTCAAGATGTTCAAACACCAAATACAGAATTGTGGCAAAACATGTAAACAAATATGTTCCCCGGGTTACGGAAGGGTTAGGGGTTCTAAAGAACGATCCATAACCAGAATTTTCTGTACGTCGGAAACTGAACAATTTCCCCCCAAAATCGATGATAAAATCCCTTAGCGGGAAATAGTTGTACCTCCCCTACCCTATTCTCTCAGTGCTGTATCGCGCTGACGTACATTTTTCTATCACTACCCGTATCGTATCGCTGTACATACGCTCTGCACTTCCTATGATTCTTTCATTTCATTGAATATCCACCCTAACAATACCCATTATGAAACTAATGGAACATACTGTATCGAGTTGTTTGATTTAATATTCATTTTAACAGAAAGCAGTCACTTCCAAATGTTTACCGTGCATTCGGCTAGGCCTAGACTTTACATACACACGCACACAAAGGTGGACTAGGCTCGTTTACACACATAGACACGCACACACACAGATACACACAGTACATACAGTAAACAAGTCATGAAACAAACTTAAAATGAAGAAAACTAGCAATAGAAACATGGGTAAAATAGATAGTTCTAAGCATAGAAAAGAAACAATTAAGTAATGCTACAAAAGGAAAATAATTACGTAACGCAAAAAAAAAATCCATTTCCCTTAATCCTAGTGAAGCTCGGGCTCAGTGAAGGCGGCGCTCTGTGGTATTCATCCGCGATGCACGATTTACGCTTGCGTAACTAACGCGAACATTTCCGCATGTAGATATTTTTAATATATGATTTATGGGACAATTTCCCTAAAGTCGGATTTCCGTAAGTCGGGTCATTCCGTAACCCGGGGACTGCCTGTATATGCATTGTCTTATGGGCGCAAAATACTGAGACTCGGTCAGCCCTTTGTCAATTCACTGCTGTCAATGTGACCATTGCTTCATGATGCTGGTCAGTGTGTCGGTTAGAGGTAGGCCCAGGGTGAGTTCAGATATCACACTCGTCACCGACGTCAGCCATGGCTGAGATTCAATCTCAAGCTACTCGATTCACAGTGCAGTGTGCTAACCACTGCTCCATTTCTACATCCATGAAAAACTTAACATTATTTTTTACTTATGATTCAACTTCTTTTGAAAATGTTAACCTTCATAATGACGATTATTGGAATTTACATAATAAACATACAGTGACTCTCCAAACCGGCCGAACCGTCACCAGGCCTGCTACAGAAGTCACACGCGCGCGTGTGCGCAGGCACCTGCAGTGGACGACTATGGGCCCCTCCTCGGAGATGCCCTCCTGGCGGCGGTTGACCTCGTCGAGGAAGCTGAGGACCCCTCCTGGCTCGTTGGGGACCCCGTGGTCGGGCCACGCCTTGAAGTGGTACTGCCACACGACGCGCGTGTCATCCAGCTGCGGAGTGGAGTGGCCCAGACACACGCGCGGCGGAAAGAGACTGTGAGGACCAAGTCTCAGCAAACGAGCGGAATGGACGGACACGTGTCAACGCAAGATACAAAAGCCCCGCAACACCTCAGACAAATTATCGCGATCACTCAAGTACGGCTGCTGCTGCAACTTATCACTTGTATGCATGTATTTTGAACTTCGTTCGCACCATACGTAGCCAACCGTGCTAATCGGAGGTGCGGGGAAGGACAAACTAAACACAAAAAGCAGTTATAAAGAAATGAGTTTTCAATCTAGATCATTTATTGCGAGGCGTATGAGACACGAATAGAATTGGCTGCGTGAAATACGCTATTTTCGATTCTGCGTGTGTTGTATCACAGAGAGGTACAACGCAGCAAATAGGGCATTGAAAGTAATTGATAAAGTCATTGAAAGAACCAAAGAGTAATTCCTGCGGTCGTGAAAGCTTCAAATCTAGTTTATACCACCTCTATGGGGAGGGTTTGCCGTGCTTGTTTGTTTCACACTTAACTTCTAATTTAGCAATCTTTGGAAGGATGTAATCAACCAGGCGATGCATTAACTGTGTGCTAACCGACTCTCTGTGTTGCATTGCATTACAATTTTACTCAATTTGATTTGGACCGTGCCTGTTCCGTTTATGGGTCCATTCTCTCCTCCGGCCACTATGGGCAGGAATTCCACACAACTCCCCCTCTGCCCCCCCACTCCCTCTATTTAAGGCCTCGAAACAGAGATGTTGTCTTTCTGTGTGCCTATGTGTGTGTCTCTCTCTGTTTGTCTCTGTGTGAGTCTCTCTCTGCTTGTGTGTCTGTCTGTGTGTCTCCGTGTCTATGTTTTGTCTCTCTCTCAAATTTAGCAATCTTTGGAAGAACGTAATCAACCAGGTGGGGTGTACCTGATGATGGTTGCTTGTGTTGCAATCGAAACATCGTATTTGATTATTATTTAATTTCTTTCTATGTGACTTTACCGAAAGAACCAAAGAGTAATTGATACGCTATGGACAATCTCACGGAATTAGCAATTACAATCGTAACATCAGTACGGGTGAAACCCAAAGATTGGAACCTTCAGAAAGTACAATCGCGAAGAAGCCGTAAGAAGGGAAACAATAACATAAAAAAATTAATGAAACCTGAAAATGAATTCCAGAACGTAAAACCTTGGCGTGGCAAAAACACAGTCGAGTGCAGAATGCTGAAATCAGCGAGGCAACGTGCCGGTGACCCGTCCGCTCGCCCACCCACCCCCAACGCCACCCCGGCCCCCTCCCACTCACGTGCTCGACGTGTGTGAGCTCCAGCTGGCGCAGCACGTGGTCGTGCAGCGAGAGCTCGCGCACGTTGTACACGCGCAGGTAGCCGTAGTCCTTGGTGCAGCTCTCCTCCGGCCAGTAGCGCACGCACTTGTTCTGCAACCACGCGAGTGTTCGTGTCAGAGACATGGTGAGGGGAGACTGGCCGGGAGGGGGGGGAGACTGGTGGGGAGGGGGAGGGAGACTGGTGGGGAGGGGGGGGGGGAGACTGGTGGGGAGGGGGGGGGGGGAGACTGGTGGGGAGGGGGGGGGAGACTGGTGGGGAGGGGGGGGAGACTGGTAGGGAGGGGGAGGGAGACTGGTGGGGAGGGGGAGAGACTGGTGGGGAGGGGGGGAGAGACTGGTGGGGAGGGTGGGGAGACCGGTGGGGAGGGGGGGGGAGACTGGTGGGGAGGGGGGGGGGAGACTGGTGGGGAGGGGGGGGGAGACTGGTGGGGAGGGGGGGGGGAGACTGGTGGGGAGGGGGGGGGAGACTGGTGGGGAGGGGGAGGGAGACTGGTGGGGAGGGGGAGAGACTGGTGGGGAGGGGGGGAGAGACCGGTGGGGAGGGGGGGAAAGACCGGTGGGGAGGGGGGGGGGAGACTGGTGGGGAGGGGAGACTGGTGGGGAGGGGGGGGGAGACTGGTGGGGAGGAGGGGAGACTGGTGGGGAGGGGGGGGGGGAGACTGGTGGGGAGGGGGGGGAGACTGGTGGGGAGGGGGGGGGGAGACTGGTGGGGAGGGGGGGGGAGACTGGTGGGGAGGGGGAGGGAGACTGGTGGGGAGGGGGGGGGGAGACTGGTGGGGAGGGGGAGAGACTGGTGGGGAGGGGGGGAGAGACTGGTGGGGAGGGTGGGGAGACCGGTGGGGAGGGGGGGGGAGACTGGTGGGGAGGGGGGGGGGAGACTGGTGGGGAGGGGGGGGGAGACTGGTGGGGAGGGGAGGGGAGACTGGTGGGGAGGGGGGGGAGACTGGTGGGGAGGGGGAGGGAGACTGGTGGGGAGGGGGAGAGACTGGTGGGGAGGGGGGGAGAGACTGGTGGGGAGGGGGGAAAGACCGGTGGGGAGGGGGGGGGAGACTGGTGGGGAGGGGAGACTGGTGGGGAGGGGGGGGGAGACGGGTGGGGAGGAGAGGAGACTGGTGGGGAGGGGGGGGGGGAGACTGGTGGGGAGGGGGGGGAGACTGGTGGGGAGGGGGGGGGGACTGGTGGGGAGGGGGGGGGAGACTGGTGGGGAGGGGGGGGGAGACTGGTGGGGAGGGGGGGGAGACGGGTGGGGAGGGGGGGGGGGGAAGACTGGTGGGGAGGGGGGGGGGGGAAGACTGGCTGGGAGGGGGGGGGGGAGACTGGTGGGGAGGGGGGGGAGACTGGTGGGGAGGGGGGGGGGGGAGACTGGTGGGGAGGAAGGGGAGACTGGTGGGGAGGGGGGGGGGACTGGTGGGGAGGGGGGGGAGACTGGCCGGGAGGGGGGGGAGACTGGCTGGGAGGGGGGGGGAGACTGGTGGGGAGGGGGGGGAGACTGGTGGGGAGGGGGAGGGAGACTGGTGGGGAGGGGGAGAGACTGGTGGGGAGGGGGGGAGAGACTGGTGGGGAGGGGGGGGGGGAGACTGGTGGGGAGGGGGGGGGAGACTGGTGGGGAGGGGGGGGAGACTGGTAGGGAGGGGGAGGGAGACTGGTGGGGAGGGGGAGAGACTGGTGGGGAGGGGGGGAGAGACTGGTGGGGAGGGGGGGAGAGACTGGTGGGGAGGGTGGGGAGACCGGTGGGGAGGGGGGGGAGACTGGTGGGGAGGGGGGGGGGAGACTGGTGGGGAGGGGGGGGGAGACTGGTGGGGAGGGGGGGGGAGACTGGTGGGGAGGGGGGGAAGACTGGTGGGGAGGGGGAGGGAGACTGGTGGGGAGGGGGAGAGACTGGTGGGGAGGGGGGGAGAGACCGGTGGGGAGGGGGGAAAGACCGGTGGGGAGGGGGGGGGGAGACTGGTGGGGAGGGGAGACTGGTGGGGAGGGGGGGGGAGACTGGTGGGGAGGAGGGGAGACTGGTGGGGAGGGGGGGGGGAGACTGGTGGGGAGGGGGGGAGACTGGTGGGGAGGGGGGGGGAGACTGGTGGGGAGGGGGGGGGAGACTGGTGGGGAGGGGGAGGGAGACTGGTGGGGAGGGGGGGGGGAGACTGGTGGGGAGGGGGAGAGACTGGTGGGGAGGGGGGGAGAGACTGGTGGGGAGGGTGGGGAGACCGGTGGGGAGGGGGGGGGGAGACTGGTGGGGAGGGGGGGGGGAGACTGGTGGGGAGGGGGGGGGAGACTGGTGGGGAGGGGAGGGGAGACTGGTGGGGAGGGGGGGGAGACTGGTGGGGAGGGGGAGGGAGACTGGTGGGGAGGGGGAGAGACTGGTGGGGAGGGGGGGAGAGACTGGTGGGGAGGGGGGAAAGACCGGTGGGGAGGGGGGGGGAGACTGGTGGGGAGGGGAGACTGGTGGGGAGGGGGGGGGAGACGGGTGGGGAGGAGGGGAGACTGGTGGGGAGGGGGGGGGGAGACTGGTGGGGAGGGGGGGAGACTGGTGGGGAGGGGGGGGGGGACTGGTGGGGAGGGGGGGGGAGACTGGTGGGGAGGGGGGGGGAGACTGGTGGGGAGGGGGGGGAGACTGGTGGGGAGGGGGGGGGGGGGAGACTGGTGGGGAGGGGGGGGGGGAAGACTGGCTGGGAGGGGGGGGGGGGAGACTGGTGGGGAGGGGGGGGAGACTGGTGGGGAGGGGGGGGGGGAGACTGGTGGGGAGGAAGGGGAGACTGGTGGGGAGGGGGGGGGGACTGGTGGGGAGGGGGGGGAGACTGGCCGGGAGGGGGGGGAGACTGGCTGGGAGGGGGGGGGAGACTGGTGGGGAGGGGGGGGAGACTGGTGGGGAGGGGGAGGGAGACTGGTGGGGAGGGGGAGAGACTGGTGGGGAGGGGGGGAGAGACTGGTGGGGAGGGTGGGGAGACTGGTGGGGAGGGGGGGGGAGACTGGTGGGGAGGGGGGGGGAGACTGGTGGGGAGGGGGGGGGAGACTGGTGGGGAGGGGGGGGAGACTGGTGGGGAGGGGGAGGGAGACTGGTGGGGAGGGGGGGGGAGACTGGTGGGGAGGGGGAGAGACTGGTGGGGAGGGGGGGAGAGACTGGTGGGGAGGGGGGAAAGACCGGTGGGGAGGGGGGGGGAGACTGGTGGGGAGGGGAGACTGGTGGGGAGGGGGGGGGAGACTGGTGGGGAGGAGGGGAGACTGGTGGGGAGGGGGGGGGAGACTGGTGGGGAGGGGGGGAGACTGGTGGGGAGGGGGGGGGGGACTGGTGGGGAGGGGGGGGGAGACTGGTGGGGAGGGGGGGAGACTGGTGGGGAGGGGGGGGGGACTGGTGGGGAGGGGGGGTGAGACTGGTGGGGAGGGGGGGGGAGACTGGTGGGGAGGGGGGGGGAGACTGGTGGGGAGGAGGGGAGACTGGTGGGGAGGGGGGGGGAGACTGGTGGGGAGGGGGGGAGACTGGTGGGGAGGGGGGGGGGACTGGTGGGGAGGGGGGGGGAGACTGGTGGGGAGGGGGGGGGAGACTGGTGGGGAGGGGGGGGGGAGACTGGTGGAGAGGGGGGGAGACTGGTGGGGAGGGGGGGGGGGGACTGGTGGGGAGGGGGGGGAAAACTGGCTGGGAGGGGGGGGGAGACTGGTGGGGAGGGGGGGGAGACTGGTGGGGATGGGGGGGGGGAGACTGGTGGGGAGGAAGGGGAGACTGGTGGGGAGGGGGGGGGGACTGGTGGGGAGGGGGGGGAGACTGGCCGGGAGGGGGGGGAGACTGGCTGGGAGGAGGGGGAGACTGGTGGGGAGGGGAGGGGGGAGACTGGCCGGGAGGGGGGGGGGGGAGACTGGCTGGGAGGAGGGGGAGACTGGTGGGGAGGGGGGGGAGACTGGCCGGGAGGGGGGGGAGACTGGTGGGGAGGGGAGGGGGGAGACTGGCCGGGAGGGGGGGGAGACTGGCTGGGTGGAATGGGATAACGGTGAGGAGGGAGGGGACATACCCGGCTGCGCTCCACCTCCTTGGTCGTCATGACGATGACACGCGAGTTCTCCTGGTACACCATCCTCCAGAAGTCCACGATGGTGTTCTGTAGGCAGCCCTGCGTTGCTATGTACCGTTTCGGCGCTTTGCTGCCCACTCGCCCATTGTCGATGTCTGCCTGCTTACACAAAGACAATGATCCCCCGTGTAGCCTTAACAGACTGTAGGGACAAGTAATGTTAGCGAGTGCCTATTAAGGCCAGAAAGACACGCGAGGGGGTGGCTGGCCAGCACCACGCCCGACCGTCTTTGTCTCCCTATTGGCGATTTTTACACACCACGCCAGGTACTCATTTGAGGCCGAGTCGACGGCTTCAGATAATCGTCACTGGTGTTGGCCATCATCGGGAATCAAACTCGGGTCGCCGAGTTCATAGCACAGCGCGCGCGCTGCACTACCGCTCCCCGCAAACGCAGACACACACGTACACTCGTGAGCACATACCCACGCACGGGTATGCGTGCGCTGACACAAGACAAAGATACCACGTGGCCCCCACACGGGCTGTTGTTGGCGAGCTCCTACGAAGGTTGACGCTGCGCACAAAAGGGGGTGGTGGGGGTGTCGCGATTGTCTCCTCAGTGCTCATAATTACATATCGCCTTAGGGACTCATTTAAGGTGGATTGGACCTAGAGGAGGCACCACGACAGGTCCAGAGACTCACCGCTTATATTAGTCCTGGCCATAAATTTAATGTTTTTGGGGGATTTGTTTGCCTTCCTTGCAGCTTGGACTGCTATCGTGTCTTTATATTGTTTGTTGTTCCATCGTTCTGAACCGCCCCTACTGGACATCTGTGAACGAGAGTTTTAAAGCTCATCGGAGGATTCCTCCAGCAAAATTAAATACTCCGATTCTGAACTCAAGGACTACGGTATTTAACAAAGATCTTCGCGATCGGAACGACATGCCCAAAACTCCAACATCCATCCAAATGAAAAAAAAGGTCATCCCACAAATGAGAATTCTAATAGCGCGGGAATACACGTGGGGGCAGGCTGGCCGACGTGCCTGTGCCGCGTGGTTTGTGTTATTTATAGAGACTTGTTTTTGCTGGACCTTTTCCCGGGAGACTCACTGTGATCACGTTGGCGTTGATGTAGTCGGAGCCAGGAATGGACTGATCACCATCCTTCAGAATCACCCTGTTGTGATCGACTGAAAAACAACACGGCAACGACAACAATGACGAGACACTCCGTGGCACCCACCTAAAAAAAAAAACACTCGTTGCGTGGCAGAGGCAGGTTGCTAAATGTTAAGAATATTGCAGTCCAGTGGATGGCGATGAGATTTAAAAACCTACAATGCCCTTTGAACCTATGTTGCAATTAACCCGTTCCCAATTCCAATGATGTACATGTCCGTCGTAAGTTTTTCTTCCGATTCCGTTCCGATGATGTACGTGTACGTCATGGGAAAAGATCGTACATCATCGGAACGGAATCAGAAGAAAAAATGAAATAACTTTATCGGTACCGAGGCTCCCACGAGGCCATGCCGGAGAGCGTGTGGCACAGTTTGGCTCCAGCTATCGTAGAGTGTGGTCGTGTCCCGACAGTTCTCTGCCGTGAGTACAATGTCTTCAAAAAAACAACGGTGCCATGCCTCTCTAGATACAATTAACGCGTTCCGGGATTCAGCGATGAACTGGACCCACTCTGCATTTTGCAGACATCTCGTCATGGGAAAGGGTTAATTGAATATTGCTGTTTTAGGACGAGGGCATTCAGGGCTACATAGTGGGCCAGTAAAATGCTTGAGCAATAACCAATGTTGTACCGGATGTCTACACTTCCACATGTCTGCTTCCAGCCTTCTCCAAATCTCACACTGACCAACATGGTGAAGTATGGTCAAATAACCCCCACAACCTGCACAGGAGTGGATTATACAAAAGGGCCGTGCGTAGCAGTTACTAGCATTTTGCGTGATTTTACATTGTTTTATTTTGAGTTGGAGGTGGCAAAATTTTCCACTATTGATAACCAGAAAATTACACGTGGGCTACACTTCCTATTACAAATTAGCAGCACACGCAATGATATTTGCTACCATGGGTAAACATTACCCCCATGATAGAACACATTCCATATTACTGTTTCGCGACTTACAAAAAAAACGATATTTCCTACAACGGATAAGCACACACCAAGGAGAACAGAGTGCACAGAATTACCGCAGCATACGTTGTAAAAGATTGCTTATCTAAACCTTCAGATTAAACAGATTGCATTCATGCCCAACATGTTGTCATCTCGGTCACACATGCCGTGTTAGCTTATGAGATAGCACTATTGGTGTCGACAGAATGATGGAATAACATTGACAGGTTGGTCTATGTCTATGTTAACAGATGGAAATTGAAAGATTTACAGACAGATGGAGATACGGACTGGTAGCCCGATGGACAAGCATAAATCCATACAATTAACATACCTACAGATGTAAATACATATTTACACAAATACATACACTCAATTACAGAATGGCAGATGGATAGAGAAGACAAATAAAACAACAGACATGTGTCCTCACCCAGCCCAGGATAAAATTGACAAGTTCTAATACTACAAGGCTCCTCACTTTATTAAAGAAAACCAGAGGAACATTCACAATCAACTGGTATTAGTTGTTGACTTGACAAATGCACGGGTTGCTAATGGGTGGAGCTGCATCAGTGGTTCACGCACAAAGCCATGCACCCGGAAAACCTGAGTTTCATTCCTGGCTACGGCTACCTCGGGTGTCGAGCGACATCTGAACGGGTTCCTGGGTTACCCCCCCACCCCATTCGCAAACTCGCACTGAGTAGCGCGGTGTAGTACGGTCAAACAAAGGCCAAGACAAACACAACTCGGCGGCGGTGGGGGGGAGAGTTTCCCTTCCATCCAGCAGTGGATGGACAAAAAACTGGAGGTTTACACAGCATCGGCGCGGTGTCGCGAGCCACCCTTTTGCCCAGCGAAGGAGTCTCACTCCCAAGAAAAACACGACTTTCCATAAAAACACAACAGCAAGACTGGGCATGAGTGGAGATCTAGTGACCTCAGCGCCATTTCCCCATGCTGCGTTATCAGCATTTCACCGCACCAGTTCACTGCTTTATCCTGTGTGTGTGTTTGTGTATATATTTACGTGGGAGTGATAGTGTAGCGGTTAGCTATGCTGTGCTACGAACCAGGCAACCCGAGTTCGATTCCCGCTCACGGCCAACACAAGTGACGATTATCTGAACCGGTCATGGGCCTCCGCTAGGTCGCCTCAGCCCAAATGAGTACATGGTGTGGTGTGTAAACATCGCAACTGGGGAGACAAAGGCAGTCGGGCATGGTGCTGGCCACCCACCCCCTCGTGTACCGTTCTAGCCTTCATAGGTGCTCGCTAACAGCACTTGTCCCAACAATCTGTTATGGCTATACTGGGTGTCTTTGTCTTTTCGGTATATGTATATATATATAAAATTAAACCAATGCTAAGTGGCACATGACTTGTGTTTGCCAGCGATGCCACGAATGACTTCACTCGCCCGAGACAAAATTACCCCGCATTCACCAAGTCTCAGAAATACGCGAAGCAGGGTTTCGCCTGATTAGTCCTTTGGACGGGAAGACCACCAGGGCTTGCAAGGTGTCGTAGGGTAGGGATGCTAAGTGGCCAGGAGATAGCAGTGTCGGATGTAAAACACTCATGTGCATGGGTATTCTCTGGGCTCTCCGGTTGACCTCCTAACTCCACAAACAATACGGCATAAGCAAAGCAAGGACATGTAACAGCTCGGGCTAATGTGCAACTGTCTCAGCACTACAAGGCCCTCTGTGCGTACAGGGTGTGGAGGGGTCTTGGAGACAGAGGGTTACACAGGCACATCGGACAAAAACTGACAAGTGTGGAGAGGTGCCTGGTGAGAATTTCAGAAAATCTAACTCGTGACTCGGTAACACAAAATAGAGCCTTCATATTGGCTGTAAAAAAAAAAGTGCGCTTGGGTTAGTGAGAGTGATACCAGTGGGCATATAAGTTTAAAACGGGGATCTTGACTGTGTAGACGGGCAGCCAATATCAAACTTCAAAAGATTAGTGGCCAGGAGAGGGGGGGGGGAGGTCTTTCTGTGGGCCAACATCATGTGACTGCGACGAGTCATCAACACCGAGCTCCTGGGCTTCAATCGCAGGCTTCAGCCCCCTGTGAATCAACCGGGTTCTCAAGTGCAGCGAGTGAGTTGATGTGAAATATCCGACGACTGAAAAAAAAACGCCCCATTAAATATGTTCCAACGTACTTTGGCGCATTTCTTTCCGAGGATTAAAACATTCAGTTTGATTACCGAGTGAAAAAAATAACATCATTTGCAGAGGATATAAAATACGTACAGATAATTTCACGAGCTATGAAGAAGGGCGATTGCATACCTGTCAACCCATACGGTTTACCCCGTATTCTTGTGCAGGGAAATTGAGTTTTCAGGTCCATATTAGCGTACAGTCGTTTCAATACAGGCGACAAAAATAAATGTTTTGTCTATTTGTTTGTGTTCCTCCCTTGTGATGAGACTTTGCAGGATGAATACTGAGATTTATAAGGGCACGGGGTGACCAATAAGATCTGAATTGGTCTGTAATATGGTAGGGCACTGAGAAGGGGGTTCCAGCTGTGCGATTGCCCGAAACGTCACCTATTATATATTTTTTTCCTTTTAAGGCCACAGTGTTATTGATGAATGCGTAGATTATATATATATATAAACAAGACGTACCTCATAAGAGTGTGGCCAGAGACAAAAATACAAAAACAATATAGTCCTGAATCGATTGGCAACCGCCAATCGTGACACTCCATCAACTCGCAATCGATGGAGCCGGCGATATTTGCAAAGTGCGCCAAGGGTGAACTTTGTCCCGAGTGCACGGATGTGCAGAGACGGCACCCCCGCGGATCTCAGTCACGGGGAAGACCTGCAGATTTGCTGCTGCTGACGACATTACTTGCCGCTGGAGGAATTGCCACCAGCATTGACGCAGCGACAAACGTGTGCCAACGCGACGCAAATCAAGCTGATTGCTCAGCAGCTCGAGCGTGCCTCTGGGACGCGGTGGACACGAGAGAGGGTTGGGAGCAGCGGGCGGGGGGGGGCATTCCGCCCTGGGCTCGCTAAAGCCCACGCTTACACGGCAGGATGTTCTTGTAGCGGTTCTTGGCTTTGCTCTCCGGCCTCTGCCCCTCTTTGCGGCTGTAGAGAAGTTTGCATTCCTGCTGCTGCAGAGCCTGGGGGAGAGGGGGGCGGCAAAGACAAGCGACGATAAGGAGACCTCACGTTGGTTTGCACTGGTGTGGCGTGATGAGCATGAACTCTGGTGCAAGGGTTGAAATGGGGCACCCAGTCTAGTTGCTGTTGCGACGGAGTTTTGTTGTCGTTTACACCTTTTGTTTTCATGGCATTCCTTGTTCCGTTTATTCCAAAAAATGTCCTTAGGGTTTTCATTTACTCAAGAATTGTTATAAATAGGACGGATCCCTTAAATATACAATTATTGTACGGCACTGCGAGATGCAATTGGCATGAATGATGCCGTATAAAATGAAATGATCATCATTAACTGGTACAATTTTCACCCTTTATTTGTAGCACAACACCTGGGCCCCCTCCAGTTTAGTTGCACCACCTGTACGCGCTCAAGAGATATGCCACAGAGCTCGCCGTTGGCATGGTCAGATGACAGGCTGTCTAGATACTAAGAGCGTTTTTTCCCTCCGCATTTAGAAACGTGCGTTCAGAGTAATTGGCTGCTGTAAATTTCCCTGTAACAAGTCACTTTGTTGGGTTATCATATGTGGCAAGGTTGCTTCTAAAAAAGAACTATATAGCTCAGTGGGCCTTACCTGATAAAATAAAAATAGTTTTTCATTGTTTAGTTTATATAACAATCCGTTATCAATCCACTGCTGGATAAAGGCCTCCACAACCCTTTGCGGGTCTTGTGGGATTGCTGGTCAGTGTGGATTGGTGAAGGTATGTAGCACACACCCGAGCGCACAGAAGTACAGTACAACAATTAATTTTTTTACACTGCTCTCTGCTGCCAACAGCGTAGTAACCCCACTTAGGAGGCCTCACAATCCGAAATCACACCACATTGTGAATTACAATTTTGGAAGACCAAAAGACAAATTGTGAATGAATGCGAGCACTATGTCTTAATATCGGGAACGCCCTTACAGCTCCCCATGGGAAACACGGAGTGTGACCGGCGGATATCAATCGCACGCTAATTCACAGCGGTTTAGTTTGATTCGTCGCTCATTAATGATTCACGACGGAGAAGAGCTCCCTTCTCTCGCGGGGGATGGAGGGTGGTGGAATAAACATCGGTGGTGGGTGGCTATAGCCAAGGGTTCTCAGTGCCCTCCATTGTCTGTCTTGTCTCTTTAAAAGCCGTGTGCTCTTTAAGAGACGGGAACGACTGGAGCGGGTGCCGAACCGTTCCGTACGCGACCGACGGCGAGGCGCTCTACCCCGACCACCCCACACCCGTGCCAAGGATTCCACGGTGCAGCCAACGCACGGGCCAGAACTAATAAAAGGCAGCTGATGGCAGCATGTGATGCCTTCGCTGCCCTCCCATGCCCCCATTGTTTGCCTCAACACGAAGTGGCATTCATCGTTGTCGGCCATTATAAATCCACTGCTCGATTGGGGGGGTCTCTCCCCAAGGCATCGCAATCTTTTACGGTCTCACGGCAGAACAATCCATCGAGCGTCTGCACACTAGCCGAATTCATCGTTCCGTCTCTGCGGTAGATGTCCTGTCAGGCGTGTTCGTTCCTGCAGCTGCCACTTCATCGTTATTCCCGACCACCGGGCCACCAACCCTTCTAGCGACACATCCCGCCATAGATCACTTACTTTTCTTAACACCTTTCACCTCAATATGTCGTCTAATTAATGTGTTACTCTCTATCTCTCTCTACGGCATTCCAAGCGTGCGTCTAGCCGTGCTTCTCTCTGTACTTTTTGGCAGCCGCAGTTGCCTCTGTGTAGCCAGGTAAGCACATGTCGGGGACAACGAGTGAGTCACATGCTGTTGCTGCTTATCGCTGAAAAGCGGTGGGAAACCTGCTTAAATGGGCAGGAAATTGTGGGGAAGAGAGAAAAAAAATCCGTCGTTTCCCCACCCCCCCCCCCCCAGTTACTGATTGGAATAAACTGCCTTTCATTCAACGGGTGAATTGGATCGTGACTCATTGCAAAGGAGGAAAGGAGCAAACACAAAGGCCCACAGAAAACAGGTGCAACATTAGAGAGCAGCACACAAAACGTGGAAGCCAGGAAGGAATATGAAAACAAAAACAAGTGAGGACGTGCAAAAACTAACTGTGCAAACTAACGTAGAAGAAATCCAAGTTTCATCCCAACTGTTCAATTCGAGATGTTGAATTTAAAACCAAAAGTAGACACGAGAAGCATTCAATGATGCCACTTAAGTAAAAAGCATTTAATTAGTAAATAACAAACCTAAATACCGTTTTTCTGATTGGCAAACATCACCAGTAGAAACTTCCTGAGCAAATATTCAAGGTTCGGCGAGGCTATCCAGGAAAAGTTGGAAAGTCAACGCTTTCCAACGGAGTTAAAAGAATTTAACGACTGGACATCTGTGAAAAAGAACGTTATAGCTCATGGGATTCCTCCAGAATAAATAATTATTCTGATCCATGGGTTTGCTCTGTCCATCGGAGATGGGGGGTACAAAAACTGCCACAGGGATCATCCAATATGAACCAAACTGCAGTATATAGTTATGTTGCTTTTCGAGATTAACCATTTAAAAAAACAGCCAAATTCGCTCAAGTTTTGTCCAAAACTTGGGAGACACGAACCAAATCTAACACGCACAGTTTTTTCCCCAAATTATTATTTAATAAAAGCTACCTCATATTCTAGGGTCTTTCGGTAAAGTGACGTAGAAAGGTTCAAAGAAAATAACAAAAAAATTACCAAAAACTACGACGTTTCAATCGCAACACAAGCGTTTGTTTTTTTTCCTGATGACGACCGCTTATGTTGCGATCGAAACGTCGTAGTTTTTTGTAATCTTTTGTTATTTTCTTTGAACCTATCATCGTGACTTTACCGAAAGACCCAAGAATATTAATTCCTGCAGTCACGAAAGCTTTAAGTCAAAAACTACCTCGTTGTACGTTTGCCTATGCCCCCCACCCCCCACCCATCGTTGACTGCTGCAAACTCCCACGGGGTCGCTGTCGGTAAAGCTTGAGAGCACCCTCGCGATCCGGCGACTGCCAGCCTGGGCTTGCGGTGCTGTACTTATCGCCGATCTTATCCACTCTTCCCGCAGGCGCCCGGGGACTACGCGTGCATTGGTGGAGGGGTGACCGACGGGGAAAAAGCGCACGCAAACGCTCGGCTCCCTCTCTCTCTCTACCCGGCTACTGCTGAGACAGCTCGATGGCTAGCCGCCCACACTCAGGGCTTGTTGTTGTTGTTGTCGTCGTCCGATTAACGCGGTTGGCTACGTACGGTGCGAAAGACGTGCAGTGTACCAAACGTACATACGTTGCTGTTTCCATATTGTAAAGGCACAAGTCAATTTTGCCTTTTACAATAGCAGGTTGAAGGAGCTTGTCGGTCACCCTGTTTGTCGCCGTCAAACGTGGCGGCTGTGTGCACGCGAAAGGCTCCTTTGTCAATTCACTCCTGGACGAGGGCTTCCCCGAGCCGTGAAGTTTCGCAGAGATTATTTTATCGTACTTCATGACACGTTGGCCGGCAGAGACGAGCACATAGACGAGTGTTCTTCACTAATTTTTAGAGGGGTGGGGGGGGCACTTTTGGCGATAAGACATCATAAGTGTGTGAGGGCTGCCACACATTTGAAACCATTGGGGTTTGACAGTACGATGATGGAGGGGTGTTTTCACATTTGTGTATTGTTGGCGGCCGCACGTCATCAGGGGCCACACTCAAAGCCACGTGGGGCCACCATAAGACATTGTACAGTTAGAATGATGGATTTTCCTACTGAAAAATTAAACACCCAACCCCCGCCCCCCCATGCCAGTCCACAACAATCTGGTCACCCATTGAAGCAATATCCAGGCACAAATCTTTGCTTAGCTTGCCGGGATCTGATGAGATTGGGTGCAGTCCAGGCGATTTTGAGCCTCTTCATATTTTGGCCAAAAAATACAAATGGTACAGGAATGTATGTATATTGAACTTCTTTTTGCACCGTAGCCAACCGTGTTAATCAAAGGTGCAGAGGAAGGACAAACTAAACATAAAAAGCAGTTAGAAAAAAACGAGTTTTCAATCTAGACTTAAAAGTGCAAAGGCTCCAGTGGCTTCCTAATAACAGAAAGGAAGAGCGTTCCAGACGGCCGCAGAAGCGCATCCGAAAGCGCGCGATGCAGTGACCATCTTTGTCCGATGGTTAGCCAAAAGCGGCTGCGAGGATGACCGGAGTTCGTGTGATAATGTATACTCCTTGACGAGATCAGCAAGGTATCATAACACGGCACGGGGGTTTTCCCACGGACTGCGGACTCTCACCTCAAATTCTTCCCAGAAGCCCTGCTTTGACTTGTCCATGCTGTCAGCGGTCTTGCTCAGCTCCTTCACACGGTGCTCGATACTCGAAGCGCTAATTCGAGTGGCGTTGAACGGCTGCCTCGGCGCAGAGGGTGAGAAATATACCATCGGAATAATCGTCATCCAAGTACGGCAAGTCCTCGTTTAACGCACCAGGTAGATGCATCTTTGAAAAGTGCCACACAAAGCAAAAAACGCATTCAGCAGAAACGATTTCCCCATAGATAATGTAAAGTTTGGTGAGATACAATGTGCACACACCACACTAAGACCAGTCTGTCTATTACCCAGTGATCTCATCAGAGCCCGATTTATAAGTTTATAGTCAGACACTACATTTGCCGCACCTCCGAATAGCACGGTTGGCTATGTACAGTGTGAAAGAAGTTCAACATACAGATATATATACAGACACCGGTCTATGAGGCTATAATCTACATACCCCAAAGACCAGTTTGTTCACTGCCCAGAGATCTCAACATACACTGGTTAACTAACTCCTGATTATATTTATTTTATGAAATAAGGCCCACACAGAGCTGTATAGCTCTTTTTCAGGACTGACCTCGCCACAAATGATAGCTCAACGAAGTGGCTTGTCATGTGGAAATTTATAGCAGGCAAATACTCAACACGATTGTTTCTAAATGTGGAGGGAAAAACTGGAGGAGCCGGAGAAAAATCCACGCGACCACAGGGAGCGAGACACGCAAACTCCAAACATACGGCCATCATCACGGTCGGAATTGAACCCACGACCTCATGCATACCAGGGGAGGTCTATTTACCTATTATCTAAAGATCTTATATCAGAGACTGGGCCCATCAGCCTCCTGTATGAACAGAACTACATAACGTGGGATAGAGCAGGCCTTCCTGGCCTGGATGCGAGCCGCACGAGCACGGAGAGCGGGATGACGATTCTAGATTTGAAGCTTTCGTCACTGCAAGGATCCATACTCTTTGGTTTTTTCGGTAAAGTCACGTAGATTAAAAAAGGAAAACAAAAAATTTAATCACGACGTTTCGGAGGCAACACAAAGCTTCCGTCTTCAGGTGGAACCGTCACAGCAAAATCACTGTATCACAGTATCACAGTAATTTTGCTGTAACGGTTACACCTGAAGATGGAAGCTTGTGTTGCCCCCGAAACGTCGTGATTTAATTGATTTGTTTTTCTTTTTTTAACCAGCGGGATGACGCTTCGGCACCGACCTGCTTGAGGTGCACCACCGTCCCAGAGGTCTCCACCATGGGGTTCTTCTTGTAATGCTCCACCAGGTCGGTGAGGGAGTCGAACTTGTCACCACCACCCACGTCATACTTGCCGTCCTAAGCGTAGGGGGGGGCGGAGAAAAGGTCAAGATAGAGGTTAGGTGACAGATTTACTTAGGAAAGCAATGCATAAATAGAGGACGGTTTTGTATTGGCGAAATTTCATTTTATTACTCTTGTTATTATTTTGCTTGTTTAACCAGGAGGGCCTCACTGAGTCTCAATACATCTTTTAGGAGGGCCCTGCCAAGTTGTTATATGCAATTTGAGTAATTTGTGATGTTTGGCCAAAATAAGTTATATTGAGTGCACCTCCGATTAGCACGGTTGGCTATGTATGGTGCGAAAGGAGTTCAACATACATACACATATATTGTTTTATTTAAGCCATGGGAGGAAACAGGAGTACAAGGAGGAAACTCCACGGAAAACATGTGGAGAGAACGGACAACTCCACACAGAAAGGCGCCAGTCGGGAATCGAACCCAGGCGCTTCTTGCTGTGAGACACGAGTGTTACTCCTGTGCCACCCGGCCACCCACCCTCAACGTTTCATCACTAATTTTCACGTGCTCACCAGAGCCACGTCGAGTCCTCTCCCCTCGGCTACAGCTCCTCCACACATTTCCGACGAAGCCTCCTTGTATCCTGTCCCATCAGGTACAGCTCCTCCACACACTCAGAGGCTGCTCCATTCCTGCTTGCCATCTGCCAACTGGCACCCCCCCCCCCAACTTTCCGTGACCGCCGCAACATTGTTTATCGCCGCGCCTCCGAATTCAGCAAGACGCCGTCCTCCGCCCACGTCGCACCTGGAATCGGATCATGATGTGCGTGATCTTGGGCCGGATCTCGTTGTTGTCGAGGCGGTCCTCGCTCGTGCGCACAGACAGCACAAAGTCTCCGGGCTTGCTTTGACTCTCGCGCACCAGGAAGCTGCCCGCACGCCCCTTCTCCGTCAGCAGCTTCTCGGCATCGCGCCCACTGATATGACCGTGGAACCAACTGCTCACGCGGAGTGCGAAGGTGAGGGGGGCAGCACGAAAATGGATGTGGCCACGGTTAGAATCAATCATCATCGTCGTCGTCGTTAGCATCTTCAGTATCATCAGCTGTTGTCTATGCGCTGTGGGATGAAGGCCTCTACAAATCTGTATCTTCTTATCATCGTCATCATCAGCTGCGGTAAATCCATTGCTTGATGAAGGCCTCCTCAAGCCCATCTCTAGCACCCTTACCCAAGCTTCACCATAACCCAATGTCCAGCTCGTCTCATCGTCATCGATGGTCTACGCACTTTCGGATGAAGGCCTCCTCACGCCATCGCCGCTACAATCTATTTCACTCGTGAAAATGTATCGATCTCATCGCACCATCTCCATGGTGATTGGGCCCCTCTCCTTTGGCTACCATTGCTTTGCCAGTCTCGTCTATTGGCCATCGTCCAATACAGCGATACAGGAGTTTAATGCATTAATGCATTGGCCGTCCATCTGTCTCTAACTGGGGGAGGGGACACAATGTAAATGTAGTTTTGTATAAAGTTGCGTCACTCTGGGGATTAACCCTATTCAAAACCGGCCACATTGATCAAAGGATTTGTCCATGCACTCCCCGGCAGAACCGCTATCCAAGCCCCATCGCGGTCTACCGACGTACCGCTTGGAGCGATCACTACCATTATGAACAAAGCAGGAAGAAAAACTAAAATAAAATAACTATCGGTACCGAGGTTTCCACTCGGCCATGCGGGAGGGCATGTGGTACAGTTTGGCGCCAGGTATAAGAGTGCGGTCGTATCGCTATACTTCTCTGCGGTGAGTACAATGTCTTTAAAATCAACGGCGCTGTGCATCTCTAAATAAAATTAATGCCGAGCCGCTTGCGCGCTCCAAGATTTAGCGGTGAATGGGACCCACCCTGCAACTTGCAGACGTCTCAGAACGGGAAAGGGTTAATCGCTCATGAATCACTCCCGAGGACAACCGGCATTTTTGGAGAGCATTACAGAAGCTATGCATAAGCATGGTTCTTCTTTGTTGTTATTGATCCAAGAGGGATGATGGCCATTGACCCTTACGACCTTCGGATGATAGAGCCACTCAGCTGGATTGCATTAAGGTAGAGAATAAATTCTATTACCTCTGGGCTAGCTGACTTCAACAAAAGCGAAGCCTCTTAAACCAATGCTACTGGGTATCAACATTTGACATTACGGTCAGGAGCCACATGCAAACTATTACGTTGTTCGTATACATAAGACATGCACCGAAATTCCAACGAGCGATATTTTACAAAGAATTGTAATATATATTACATCGGTAAAGTTACGGTGCACGGGCAAGAGCAAAATCAATTGGAAGCAAATAAACTTTACTGCCGTAGAATTCCGCAAAGCTCATTTTCAGTCGGACTGATTTACGGGTCAATATGAGCGGCAGTACGTTTTTACAGCGCGGCACTCGAGACGAACAGTGCAGGGAAGGAGCGGGCCAGGCCATGAAGCAAGCGCACACGAACAGAGCCCATGGGTTCTTGTGATGACCACATACGTTGCATGAAAATCGATTAAAAACGTTCTCAAGCGTAACAAGTTTTATTGTCTCGTCCCAGTCACCGATGACTGAACAAAAAAAAGCAGTTGTGTGAGATTCATTGGGATCAGCTCAGAATTTGTAAATGTATAAATACTGGTTGATAGGCATGCGTAGAGACTGCACGCCAAGGGAGGTGTGAATCGGCACCATCCAGTGTTGAAGAAGAGGTCTATAGAAGTTGACTCTATAAGTAGTCCTGTGGTATCACAAATTCTGAAGCCATCTCATGACATAACAATGCAAAGTTCTGTTGGGAAAAACGGCTGCAAGGAACGTTTCTTAACCCGACGACGTGAAATTACTCCAGCAAATTATAATTGGCGATAACATTTGGCAAACCTAAAGGAAAAAATTGTTTGGCCATACCCAGCTCTGAAATGATAAGCGTGAATGTGGGAGAACATTTAATAGGCAGTGTGTGTGTGTGTAACGATACACTTAATTATCATGGGCTTAATAAATAGCTACATGTACTCTTTGCATGTTTAATAACACTAATAATCTTTGTGTTTAGATGAAATAAATTCACGTCAAACGAGGACCTGCATCGTAAAGTGACGGTCATTGCCGGTAAGAAATTGATTCAAGTAAGCCTGACCCTGCTAATGAGATACTGAATCTCGAAACTGGTCCAGAGTTTGCTCGTCTTGAATCAATGCTGCCGAAATTATGCATTCACACAAAGCCGTGCAGTCGATGCGTTCTGCCAATTTATTTTTTTAATGTGGAGAGATGGATGCATGAAGGAGACATTTTATGCTCATGTATTTTGCATTATTATGGCTCTTAAATGCCTTGGCGGCTCAACGCGCCTTATATCCCATCCCATCTCAAACATTTGTAGGGGACCAAAGCAGATATGACATTCTACCCATGAGTAAATTAAGTCAACTACACATGTTCATACACATTTGGCAGGTCGTTAGAAACCAGCTCTACATTTTATGCACAGCAGAGATTATCTCGCTCTGTGTAGAGGAGTATTGTGAGTAACCATGAGGGGGCGAACAGAAGAAAGTGTGAGCGGGTTGACAGTCAAGGATGACGTAACGTCACGGGTGGTTTAAGAGGCACCTTCGGAAACAAAGGCGGGTCCGAGCTGGGGGGAGGAGCCACCCGAGGGGTTCTTAAGGGGGACCCCGTGACGGAGGC
The DNA here is from genome assembly GCF_964198595.1 of Lampetra fluviatilis. Classification (NCBI taxonomy): domain Eukaryota; kingdom Metazoa; phylum Chordata; class Hyperoartia; order Petromyzontiformes; family Petromyzontidae; genus Lampetra; species Lampetra fluviatilis. The sequence goes on from NC_136310.1 coordinate 6,704,867, forward strand.
GGGGTCGTTGTGGGAAGACAGGTTAAGGATCGGCTGCAGGGAGTCTCTCCCTCCTCGTCGCGGAAGCGGTGTTGGCTGAACCCCCGCTCCGGGCAGACGAGTGGGAGAGCCAAGGGGAGAGCCGAGGATAGGGTCCCGAGAATTCAGTAAGGGTCGGCTCGGAGAGGGTTTCTCTCTTCTCGTCGCGGAAGCGGTGTTGGCTGAACTCCCGCTCCGGCAGACGAGTGAGAGAGGGCCCCAAAGGACAGCCGAGGGCAGGACCCAAATAGTATTCAGTGTCCGGGATAAAGGACCGAGAGAGAACGCACCTACACTGGTGTGAGCGTAGAGTGTCGAGTGTGACAGTGGTTTAATAAATGGCAACAGGCCTTCGAGTATTCCTCATTTCCGCATGGTTCTACTGCACATGTATGGATGAATTTGCCAAGACAAGTTCAAAACACATTTGGCACGTAGGTCTGCATTCAATAATGTACAAAAATTAATAGTTTCAGCCAGTGTAAATTACTTGGTGTCACCGGCTACCACATAGCTGCCTTCCAGGCTGTGTGTGGTTCCTCAAGCCTGCGAGTCGTTCTCGCTCTTTGAGAGCGAGTGAATACTGTGTGCGCGTTAAAAGTTTAAATTATTATAATTGTAAAGTTATACGAAAATGCCGTAATCAACAAACAATTGTTTTAACTTTCTGACCACCCCCCCTAACTGGACATCTGTGAAAAAAGCTTCAGAGCTCATCGGATTTCTCCAGGATAAATAAAGATTCTGATTCAGACATACCTATTGGATTACTATACAGCTTTGCTCTAAAATTCAGGGAATAAATTTCACCTTATAGTCTGGGCAACAGGCTAATTTTATATGTGTGTGTATATATATACACAATGAAAGCCTCGTCAAATTCCAAGGGGGAATAAAATATAAAAAAAACACTTTTTTTAAAAACACGCTTTAATGAAATGTACTGTCCGAGCTGCCCCTACCCCTGCCCCCTTCCACCATCGCCCCTCCCCTCCTTCCACATCCCCCGCCCCTCGGCGTGGCTCCCCCCAAGGCTTGCCGTGACGTCAGGGACCGTGGTGATTTACAGCGGGTACAATTAGAGCCGTAAAAAATATTGTTTAAAAATATTTATTTTTTATTTTCAATTATAGAATATAGTATTGTCTTCAGTATGACATACCTATACCAAGTTTGCAGTCGATACGACATTGGGAATACGGTTGAAATTGAGTTACAAGATTTTTGGATACGACAACACATACAGTAAGTTAAATAAAAGCGTGTAAAAAGTTTGAAAATATATGTTTTGGATTTCTTATGATAGAATATCGTGTTGTCATCAGTATGACATAGCTATACGAAGTTTCATCTTCTTGGTTCTTTCGGTAAAGTCACGTAGAAGAGAAATAATAAAATAATAAAAATAAAACATAATAAAATAATTCTCACGACGTTTCGGCCACAACGCAAGCAGCCGTCTTCAGGTGAAGAACAGGTCTGTCGGAAAGACAGCGTCTTCAGATGCCGAAACGTCGTGAGAATCATTTTATTGGTAAATTTGTATTATTTTATTATTTCCCTTCTACGTGACTTTACCGAAAGAACCAAGAAGAAGTTGAACATACATACAAACGAAACACGCTCAGGTCAATTACTCTCACGGTGTCTCTCGTAAAAGGGGTTTGGTTTCCCATGCAACCCTAAATGACTTGATTCATCGATTGGATGGACGCTGTGACCGAACAGATTTACGCACTCACTTTCCATGGCACGGTCGCTGCAGTTTGTGAACGCGTCCGTGTGGGAACCTTTTGAGCGCGATCCCCTCTTACTTTCATTCGGATGCTCCGCTTTACTTCCAAAGGCAAATCGCTCGCGAGAGATATGTGCGATGAAGAAGGACCATTGCCTGATATGTCGCCGATTTTATATTTATATATATTCTTCAAAGGCAGTGCTGTTAACAGTTGTGATGAAGGTTTATTTATTCTGCTTGTGCACCACTGCCAACACAATAGCATCAGCAAATCATTTGTTTCATTCAAGAGGTAGACCGGTAAAAAAAAAACATTCAAAAGCACGACCACCTTCTCAAAGAGAGCAAGTCAGTTTTTTTTTTCTCCTGAATAAACAGATGGTATGTATATGCTATTAGATTACTTAAGCACTCAACACAAATGAAATTAACAGAAAAGTAATTAAATGAAATAGAGTACGTGTCTTCGTAATAAGAGCTCCACTTGGAACGGACCACATCGGTTCATCGATCACAGGTGACTGACACTGATTGGGAATCTGAAATTACTTCATTCATTCTTTGCCCTTCCCTTCTCATGAAATCAGTGCTAATGGGGTCAGACAACCTTCGGAAACAGAAAGTACAAAAAGCCGACCTGACATGCCGTGGGTTGGCTCGGTAGGTTAACCTTGCACATATTGACCGATAACATTCCCATTTCATTATCGAACACGAGCGGTATTGAATGTTTTGAAGCGTCACGCTGTGCGGCGATGTTTAACGTTACGAAGTCAGGCATGCGAAATTGAATTTAAATATGTTTAATTGTTACGCTATACCGTTTTCAAAAATCACTCCCCGCCTTCCTCTTGCTTGCGTCCGTTTCATTATTTGGATGCTCGTGTGCCTTCAAAAATCTCCCGAGGTACACACACGCACACATCATCATCTGTTGCATTTCCCAACAGGAAGCGCTTCCATTTGAGATCCGAGCTCCCGTTAACAACCTGATGATGCTGGGTGTAGTCTCCAGTGAAACGTCGGTAACTGTTTATGAATGTTCTGAGATTCCTCTCCAACGACATCACCAGTGGCGCTGCTGAAGCAAGCAATATATCTGGCCACGTTCGGTTCACGTGACAATTTAATTCCTGGGCTGTGTCAGGTGGAGGAGGGTTTTACGACACATGCTTTTTACACGACCTAACCCATAAGCAAACAATTAATCTATCGACATTTTTTATTTGTTCCAAAAGCTTGTCGTCCGACTTTTCGTCAGTTCATATTTATCTTTGGGAACAAACTCTCCAAGCTTATTTTTTGTTCGTTCCTCAATAATTTCCCGCGCATTTTTCAAGCTGAATTCGACTACGGAAACCATTGCACACCTAGTTTATAACATTATAAAATTCTGACGAAAAATAAACGCATTCGCTTTCACAAGCAAACAATCGATGATTCACTTTCGACTCCAGCCAAGCTTATGCATGGTCCTGCGACACGGCATCAGGTGCGGCTCTTGCATATTAAAAAAAATATATATAAAAATCCATGCAGCTACAGCATCACAAAAAACGCAGGCGTGCAGGACAGGACTACTGCAGTTCATCGTGTAATTTCCCTTCAGGTTTTTACGGCTTATTTCGGTGGATTAATGACCCGGCGCAGCCATCAGCAAAAGACGGACAGTCTAATTCTGCTCTTTATTCCACCGTATATCATCGCCCGCCTGCGTTATAAACTGCACCGTGGGGGGGGGGGGGTACACAAGCCCGTGCCTTGCTAGGCACTCGCATGCATGCACGCAATGAACCCATCGCCCTCGCACGTCGAAGAGTGCTGAAGAAAACAACAAAAACCCCACACCCAATACCCAGCAGCTGTCCAACCCTTGATACGGATTCCAAACAGCAGAAACTCCTGCCACTGGGAATTAACCATGGGAATTCCTGCTTGCTCCCCCCCCCCCCCTGTGCTGTGATGCAGGGGTCGCGACCCCAGGGAGAGGGGCCGAGGGCCGATTGTCATGTCAGTCGGTCAATCACAACGTCAAACAGAAGAGGTCTGCAGGGAATTTCCGCAGCCCGACGCGTGCGGTCCCATGCTGTGAAGTGGACGTTAAAGACAACTGCAACCCTACTGCAGCTGTTGTCCGAAAAGCATTTCAGTTTTCATGTTTATTAATTACTCTGATGTAATAACAAGGCAGCTATGCGGACTGGCTCGGGATGTTTCACCCACCACCACCCCGGCTCCACACTCATTACTTTTATCGTTTATTGACAGGCCGCACTGTGAATACTATTGGTGTGTCGTAGCTTGGCTAACGCAGCTCATGGCAACACACAGATCAAAACACATGGGACAGGTGTATTTCTCCTTAGTTGTTTTAACATAACGAGACACAAACCAATGGACCTGTTCTTTCCTGCCCAGCGCATGCACGAGCTCTCCTCTTGCGAGTTTGGCTGCATGACCGTGTGTTCTCAACTGTCATACTGCACCTGGGAATCCTTTTATAGAATAAAAAAGATGTAACTAACATTTTGCATTTTATCCATCCACTTCTAAATTAGGGCTTCCTCACTCCTTTTGGTCATCGTTTTTTACCATACTTCACTACCCTGGACAGTGCAGGTTCGTTAAAAGGGTTTACAGGACTGGTAAGGATAATCGCTTGCGGCTGGTATTAGCCGTGGCCCAGAATCAAATGGAGGTCACTGGGTCCAAAGCATAATGCGCTAACCACTGCGCCACCGCTCCATCTCCGATTCTTTGAAAATACAACTAAACAATAACAGCTGGTGTTTGGCACCACACCTCGTAGAGTTTTTGGCTTTATAGCAAAAAGTGCATTACCAACACAAGAAACCAACAACCGGTAGCGTCTCTGTGGGAAAAAAAAACTACAATCGTGCCCGTGTCGACGCAACCCAGGAAAACAAATAGCTCTTATCGTGCAGATAAATCCCCCGGCAACACACGCAGGTTAAAAACGTCACATTGAATGTTCGCAAAAAGCAAGTGGGCTTGTGTAGGGCACGTCACTAGAAGGGATGACGTCCAGTAGTTGAGACTAAAAACAAAGTGGCAGGCCAAAGGCAGAAAAAATCCAGAGAGAGAGAGAATGTCCTCCGCACAGATGGAGCGATGAGATCGACTCGCGTGCAGGTGCTAGAAAGATCGTTACATTTTAGGAGCATGAGAGAGAGCGGCAGCATGGGGAGGCTTTCATTCAGGAGAGGATGGATCACGGCGAATGATGATGACGATGAAATTAAATAACTTGGATTATGTGTCCTGGAGTGTTGAAAATTGGTTAGACACTTCATGACTGCCGTTTCTCGCAGATGAATGAAATTTCCATCAAGATCATCAATAGCAACAAGAACTGGCTAATATGTTGTTTTGAGCCACCAACTACTTAAAATTATAACTCTTTATTGGGCGACCCAAAACCACCACTGTTGAGATACAGGTTGAAATCTGAATAGCCAACCATAATTTAATTTGGTTCTCAGGTATAGCGAGTTCGTGGCCTCAGCCTGGTCAACAATGACTGCGTAAAATTACCTTTACATTAAGTTTGGTTTTCACTTAATTTGGCTAAATTCCAGCTCTGACAATGAAAACAATATCGGTTAGACTGCCACGCGACTAACGCATCTCTACGCAAGCAGGGGCGTGAGAAAACGTGTCAACTCCTAATTTGTGGATATAAAAAAGGGTCACTTTAAGGGGAATCTCACAAACACTTTGTACACCCCCCTTCCACAGCGCCATCCTCTTAACAGATGTGGCGATACCCTGGTTTGGCAAGAGATGCGAACAGACGCTTAGTCTCATGACTGCAAAGTCGGCAGCAAGATCAGAATATAAAAATAACGTTTTGTCCCGCCACCCTCTCCCCCCTCCGTCTGCCCCGACTTCCGTCGGCATTGTGTGGGCCTCTGCCGTACCGCTCGGACGTGGGGTCGGCGCAGTTGAGCGGGAATCGCAGCTCGATGATGTCTCCGTTCTTCTCGCGCAGCTGGCCCTGGTAATCCGTGTAGTACTGCACGAGCTCGGCGAGTGTTGCGAACTTCTCACCGCCGTACAGGTCGTAGTAGTCGCCCGTGTTCTGGATCTTGATGTGTGTCACCTCGCCGTTCCGCCTGCAATCCGTCCGTCAAAGAGATGAGGATTTTTTTTCAGTTTACGCTTACTTGGTGCCCGAATGCGGCGGCAGTAGCGGCCCCGAGACGCTTTACGAATGCGCGAAAATACGAATCACATCGAGGAAAATACCGGGGGGGGGGAAGGAGAGGGGAAAGAAAAAAAAGGAAAGACGACAAATACAGCAATGGTAGATAAGAGACGAGCAATACAGAGACAAACAGCGGACTTGTGCACAAACAGTAGGGTAAGAGAGCCACCACCAACTACAACCCACCGCCATTATCTAAATACCTCACCCCTACCAGTACCATCACCCACTACCACCAGCCAAAACCCACCAAATGACCACTGCCTACCATCGCCAACCACCCAATCACCGCTACCATCCCATCACCACTACTACCCACCGCCACCAACCACAAACCACCCGCCCGCCATCCCAAAACCTCCCCCGACATATTATCACCCAGCACTCGCAACCGCAACCTCACACAGCTGCACTGCAGAAGTAGAAAGCATAGGGATGCTGCGGTGGCGAGATGTTAACTGCCTCACCTGGTATACAGGAGGTCGTCGGTTCGATCACAACCTTGACGCCTGCTTTATGTCTGGAGTTCTCCCCGTGTTTGCATGCATTTTTCTCCGGGTTCTCCGGATTTTCCCTCTACATTTATTTATTTATTTCCACGTGATAAACCACCGTGTTGAACTATCATTTGTGGCCATGCTGCTTCTGAAAAAGAGCAATATGGGCTCAGTGGTGACTTACCTGGTAAAATAAAAAGTAAAGTTTAGAAATGTTCATATTTATTTAATAAAAATTACAAGTGTACTAGAACACCGAAACGTGTCCCAACATCTCAAACATGGAGTGCCCTGCTTCGAGATGAGTGACCAATTATTTAGTTTGTGCTTCAGTGCCGGGCCAAGTGACACCAAGTTAGAGAAAGAATACGCAATGCAAAAAAAATCGTAGGCTGTCAGGCGCATTTTTAACTTTAGTTAAAAAGAAACCAAACTTTAGAAACGACGTAAATGCATTGACGCTGTATTAAAACATACGAGGATGACGTCGCAGCAACATTGAGAGTGCCATAAGTGCATTTGACGGTTTGAGTTTATCTTGTTTGTTACATGCATGGTCTCGTTTAGGCAGTTTCCCGGCCATTTAACAAGGGAGATCCGTGGTGCTTCGTGGGCACATCAGCAACAACAAGAAAACAAAGACTAAAACCATCAATATTGCAGAGAAGTACCGGGGTTCTTACAGTAACCCTTACAGTCTTGTTCTTTCTCACCAACAATGATTCAAAGTTAAGTAGTTGGACAGCCTGGGATACGCACCTTAACCCTTTCCGTTCCGAGACGTCTGCAAGTTGCAGGATAGGCCGCATTCGCTGCCGATTCTCAGAATGTGCAAGAGGCTGAGCGTTAATTTTATTTAGAGGCGGAATGCCATTGCTTTTAAAGACACTGTACTCACGGTAGAGAACTGTAGCGACAAGACCGTACTCCATGTTAGCTGGCGCCAAACTGTGCCACATGCCCTGCCAGGTGGCCTTGTGGGAGCCTCGGCACCGATAAAGTTTTTTTAATTTTTCTTCCGGTTCTGAATCGGAAGAAAAACCTACGACGTATATGTACATCATCGAAATGGGAAAGGGTTAAGTAGTTATCGGGACGATGGGAGCTCATCAATCGTTATCTTGAATCTACCTTTAAGAACAACATTTATTTTTTAATTCGATGATGGTTCCTTGGGATTGTAGTGTTTAGCGATTGGGCTAAGGCGACCTCAATGTTTTCGTAAATTACATAAAAGCACAGCTGTATTACACTGCAATAATACAAAGACAATTAATGAGCAATTCACAATTTACAAGAGAGCCAGGATACTTATAATAATCATCATCATCATCATTTAAATCGATCGCTCATTATTGTCATTGGCTGCTTGATGTTTTGGGCCCTTTGGGCCTGTGCTCAGTAACTGTGGAAAAAAAGAAAAGCTCTTCAGGGTCATAAGAACAAAACCCTACAAGGTAAAACCACACCACATGGAGTAGAGACATGAAAAGTGTTGCTGTTGTTGTGTGTTTATTATGAACAGTTTGGGAATCACAATCAGGCCAACTGGAACGTTTGCAAAGCTAGAGCATTGACAGTGCTACTTAAACATAGAAATAAAAATACACGGAAAATGGCTTATTGACAATAAAAAACAAATGTTATATACTCTGAGCTACCAACTTGATCGACGCTGCTATTTAACCAATTGTATCGCAATTGAGCTCTTGGCACCATCTTACGAGACCAATCCATTCAGAACTCTTGCAGGGCACTGTGTTCCCCGAGCATGGTTGATTTTGGCCAACGGAAGGTGATGTCACCGAACCATTCTGAAATTCCTTCAAGCGACCTTTTCTTATCGACACACTATGGAGGAGATCACTTTCCCACACATGCCCTTCAACACAGAAATGTTCATCGCAGGGCGATCTAGGAGATCAGCTAAATTTCGTTAAAACCAAAGAGTTCATGCTTTTTTTCCCTCACGAGGCAAGCATTCATTGGTGACTGGGCTGAGAGCATCACCCCACTCCACTTGAGAACCCAGTTTAATTGCAGGAGGCCGAAACCCAGATTTGAACCCAAAATTTCAGCCGTGCCAGCTCAGTCCTCTGACCCACTGAGCCACCCAGCCGCCACCCCAATAGACACAGTACAGGCGGTCCCCCCCCCACTTTTGTGACACAACGCCTTCCTGTAAATCCCCGTCATAAATTGGATCGTCGGAAATCGGACCCTATTTCACCATAGAGAGTGGAATCAGTAGAAACATCACTTGCCACGCCAAGTCACAGCAGAAACCAGATTGACTCTGTTCAAATGTGTTGTGTTGGAAGATGCACTGTCAAACAAGTTTCCGCGTCGCAAATCGATTCGTGGTGGCGTTATATAAACAACGTAAATGTGGATCGTGTATATCAGACTGTCCCACGTAAACTGGAGACCGCTTGTATTTGAAAGCGAAGCAGCAAATTCATTTTCAGGCCATGTGTGCAACATTGACCCTTGCACAAAAACTCCACTTGCCAATATCGTGAAAGTGATTTATACGGTGCGAGACATATGAAACAGGTTAATGACGGCTTCCAAGAAATTCTGTGTGCTTGCCATGGACAGCTGGCAAACACAGCACTTGGCAATCCCAAATTCTCATTTTCCAAAAACACTACACAATATCCACTGTAAGCAGATTAAAAGCTTGAAGCGAATTCATGAGTGCTTTCCAGGAACTGTACACGACCAAATACACACACACTCACACCCCCACACTGAGACAAAGATCACAATTTAGCCCGCGGAAAGCCTGCATTGAACACTAGGCTAAAAGTGTACACGAGGGGGTGGTGCAGTCAGCACCACGCATGCCTTGCCACCTTCGTCTCCCCAACGCTGGCGTTAAAAACCACACCAGCAACCACGGTGGCGAGATGTTAACTACCTCGCCTAATATACAAGAGGTAGTGGGTTCAATCCCGACACCTGTGTATTTGGAGTTTGTATATTCTCCCCGTGCCTAGATGGATTTTTCTCTGGGTCCTCCGGTTTTCCACTCCACATTTAGAATCAACTTATCGTTTAGAGTATTTGGCTGCTATAAATTTACTCGTGATGATAAGCCACTTCTTTGGGCTACCATTTGTGATAGCCAGGTCACTTCTGGAAAAGAGCTACAGTATAGAGCTCAGTGGGCCTTAGCTGGTAAAATACAAATACTTTTAAATAGTCTACGACCGTACGCCGAGCTGACCGAGAGAATCTGGGCCAAGAACAAATAAAAAATCGCCACCGACGTTGCACACCACGGGGAGGAAGTGATCGCAAATCACTGGAATCGTGGAGCCAAGTGCTCACTTACTCAGCCAACGCCGATCATTTATACGAGTGGTGGTCGGAATTTACTATATTCCGTCATGAACCCGAGGAGCCTGGGTTTGATTCCCACCCGTACACTGTACTGTACATGCATGCGACTCGCTCAAGTTTACTTGATTCAGCCTAAACAGAGTACCTGGTGCTGTGTGATAAATATTATCAGCGATGGGTGAACAATGAGAACACAGAGATGGTGAGACATGCATCGTAGTTAAATCTTGACTTAAAGCTTTCGTGACTGCAGGAATTCATATTCCCTGGGTCTTTCGGTAAAGCCACGTAGATAGAAAATTAAAAAAAAATATCACGACGTTTCCATCGCAACACAAGCAATCGTCATCAGGTGAAAAATAGAGCGGGATAGCTACTGAGGCATGTCAATGTAAGATCGGAGAGCTGAGCTCCACCACGATGACAAACCTGTGGAGGTGGCCATTGTATTGTGAGAGATTAGCATGTCATATGTAGGAAAACTGAAAACATGCTATTCTCTCACAATACAATGACCACCTCCACAGCTTCGTCGTCCGATCTTACATTGACATGCAAATTTCATCTCTAGCCCTGCCCACTTCGCTTTTGACCCTTGGGCTACACCCATCTCAAACCTTTAGAACATCCTGCCTCAGCAGCTCTCCCGCTATATTTTTTCACCCGATGACGATTGCTTGTGTTGCGATCGAAACCTCGTGATATTTTATTATTTTGTATGATTATTTTTCTATCTACGTGGCTTTACCGAAAGACACAGGGAATATGCATAGTAGTTGCCATGCCATCTACTTGGTCGTGCAACACCACTAATTATTTCTTGAGAACAACATTTGCCTTGAGAGTCTTGGTGAATATAAAATATGTAAAAACTCAAATGCCCACTTGCAGTCTCAAGAGACCATAGAGGAAAGCTGTTTTAGCAAGTACATATGGCCAGCAAAGGACATGAAGGGTTGGTATGGCATGGGTCAAGTCCAACATACAATGTTTCACTCGCACCAACATTTGCTTGAACACGCCAGTCACTCTTTATGAAGCTCGGTAAGAACCTAGGAGGAGAGACCCAGGTGAGGTTTAGATATCACATGCCACTAATATTGTTACCACATAATACATGATACCGGATACCCAAAAATTTAACATGTCACTCAAATCATAGTGAGGTGCGTGAAACCAGTTCCACCACTGTTCACAGTTTTATGCAAGCAAAGAAAAGATCCCCCGTATAGCCTTAACAGACTGTTGGGGCAAGTGCTGTTAGTGAGCAGCACCTATGAAGGCCGGCACAGCACACGAGGGGGTGGGTAGCCAGCACCACGCCCGACCGCATTTGTCTCCCCAATGGCGATGCTTACACATGACAGCAGGTACTCATTTGAGACCAAGCTGACCTAGGTGAGGCCCAAGACCGGTTGACATAATCGTTACTGGTATCGGTCATGAGCAGGAATTGAACTAGTGTTAATGAGTTCGAGTGTGGATCGGTAACCGTAACACTCTGCTCCACACCATGCAAACAAATGCGCACACACATACACACAGGATCATCCTTACACGCAATTTAAATGGGAGAGATTTAAATGGGAGAGATAGAAATAGCGCAACATAGCCTGTACGATGAATGGTATAGGTTCTGATTAACGCCACGAACAGAGCCAACGTTCGCCGCCATATGCCTTCTTTACGGTGGCCTCGCGCGTAACGCAAACCGTCACATGCCGACACCGTGCGTAAAAATCCACGTGCGGGATTTTACGAACCTGATATTAAGAGACGCCGAGATCAATATCGGCGCAGAGCCGCGCGCCCCCCCCCCCCCACTTCCCCAGCGTGCTTGTGAATTCACGGCGCTGCCAATCCATGGATTAAAGTCACCCATTCAAATACCCGGCTTGCGCGAGCGCTGCTCCGGTTTGTCACAGATTAGCGGGAGTCGACCCGAATTACTCTGGCGCAAGAGGGCTTGGGGACGTCATGACAGCGCGCGTGCGTCAATAGACAAAGTTGACAGTCGGACTGTGTAATGGATAGAGTGTTAAATTTTAGGACCGTGGGGCATGTGTGGATCCAGGACTTTTTTTTCCACCGTGAGCGGGAGGGGGAAGCACCATGTGTTTGGGACGATGGCAAAAGAAGGATGAAGGTGGGGAGGGAGGGAGGGAGCAGTGGGGATATAAACAAAAACAGAGGCAAGATGGAGGAGAGTCTCGGAGAAGGGAGTGAGAGAACGAGAGAGTGAGAGGTCAGAGAGAACTACAGGCAGGATGGAGAGATGGAAAGATCGGAGAGAGGAAGCAGATTAAGAGATGAGATACAAGTGGAGTGTTGAGCATAATAAGGACGGAGAGATTTCAGGAAAGGAGAGGAAATGAGTGCGAGTGTGCGAAGGGAGGGGAGGAGCGGGTGGGATAGAGGGACGGAGAGAGGGAACGGGAGAGGTGGCAGGAGGGAGAGGAGAGAGGCGAGAAGAGAGGGGGAAGGGCAGAGAGGTGCGGGAGGGGAGGAACCCACGTGATATACACATGTCGAACCCTTGTCAATCCGCTGCTGGATTAAGGCCTCCCCCACTCCGTCCAATGGGGCCGGGGGGAATAATCGAGCATGCTTCACCACCCGAACCCACCTCACGGAGAGTGTGAAATCCCCGGGGTTGCTCTTGCTGGGTCGGGCAAGGAAGCTGCCGTCCACGCCACGCGTCATTAGCAGATGTTCCGCCTCGATCCCTGAAATGTTGGGGTGGAACCATCTGTGGTGGCAGCACAGAGCACACGGGGAGGAAGAAAGTGGAACAGGTCAGTACTCTGCAGGCAGCGCATTTGGAGCGGGGGAAAAAAATACAAGAACGGAAAATATCTAACTGAACTCTCTCCACATGTTTATTACGATCGAGGTACCTGTGGAACCTCTAACCAAGTCACCCCAGCGGGGTTGATCTCGCCACTGCTGGATCAATGCCTCCCCCCCCCAAGCCATCACTATTCTCTCCTGATAACCCGATGCAATAACCAAACTGCATAGTGCATCTGGACGTGGCTGAATCCACCTTCGTGGAGTAAAAATACCTCTCGGGAGTATCCACTCCCTTGGGGCTGCCACTCTGTCATTTAGTCTCGACCACGAACCCGACTGGCAAAGTTGAAGTATCAGTGGGCGATGAAAAAAAAAAGCCACTGCAGGATATAAATATGGCTTTTCACTTAAATCAGGCTCGCCAAGCTGCGAGCGTTTAAGTTTACAAATACCAGGAAATTGACATGTGGTGAAACACTCCGTACGGGACGACCATCTCTCCTACAACTTGCCAACGACGTTCTGACTCAGGTGAGCTGGCGCTTATGCGGGGTAGGTTTCTTGCGACATGCACGTTTGTAGTTTTATGCTCAAAATGTGTTGCAGCGAGTTTGCCGAGATGGCCCGGGGGGGGGGGGGCTGTCCAGAGCACACCGAGCTGGCAACATTCAGATCTTGGGTTGAGATCCTGGTTTTCAAATCCGGGTTTTAGCCACCGGTAATTCAACTGGGTTCTCAAGTGAAGCGGGGTGATGATGATGGTCACGACCCAATCTTGATTTGAAGCTTTTGTGACTGCAGGAGTCCATACTCTTTGGTTCTTTAGGTAAAGTCACGTGGGTATAAAATAAAATAAATCACGACGTTTCGGGCGCAACATCAGGTGGGAAAGCTTTCCCACCTTTCCCACCTGATGTGACTTTACCGAAAGAACCAAAGAGTATGGTCACGATCCAGTTTCTAATGACTGCGTAAAACAATCAAAATCAATTTGTCATAGAACAGCTCCGAGGATTTAGTTGGTTGTTCTTCTCCTGCACCTCTAATTAGCATGGTTGGCTACGTGCAGTGCGAAAGAAGTTCAAAGTAATTCTAGATTTGAAGTTTTCGTGACTGCAGGAATCCATACTCTTTGGTTCTTTCGGTAAAGTCACGTAGGTGAAAATAAAATAAAAATGAAAACAACTAAATTAAATCACGACGTTTCGGAGGCAACACAAGCTTCCGTCATCAGGTGGGACAACCACAGCAAAAAGAAGTTCCAAGTAGATACATACATGTTATATATATTTTAGAATGACGTGCGATAACCAATCGTGGCAAGGGATATAAAAGGGCGCTTGGATATAAAGATACCGAGAGGGCACACACTCAAATAAAGAGCAGTCTTGAAATCATGTGGATCACACACGTACACAAAAGATGTACCTTCTTTTGCATTAGCACTTTCTGCATTACCAATCATCTGGTGTGTGCAGTATGCATTGGAGAGCATCAATATCTGAAATCAGAAGACAGGTAAAACATGGAAAGGTGGACCATGGAGGGCCACACAGGCAGTCGAGTTTGGGAAACTTTCCTGAAACTAAACCAAACTACGAGCACATTGTAAATGTGACCACAAAAGCTATCTAATTACTACAGATGATAAAAGTACAGCAGCTTCGGCTATGTCAAGAATGTATTATACAAGTGTCATCATCCCTTTAAACCTCCGAATGTGCGCCATAGTCATGGGGGGCGCACGCAACATTGGGATTTCACACCAGACCTTCTTGGTCATCCCGTGCCCTTATAAATCTCAACGTTCATCCCACAAAGTCCCATCACAAATAGACGCATTTTCTTTGGTGCACAAATTTAAGCAGCTGTACGCAGTATGGACCTGAAAACTCAATTTCCCTGTGCAAGAATGTGGGCAAACCGTGTTTGGTCGACAGGTATGGGATTTTGGAATCCCAGGACTTGGGAGTACTAAGTGTTCACCAACATGGAGGCTGTGATCGTTAAGAATGTTTCTCTCATGAATGCGTTGTTGAAGATCACTCAAGTTTTTTGGTTTTAAAAACACAAGTATTTAAGGAACTCGTTAGCAAAATGTGAACCTTGCCATTCAAATTGCTGTTCAATTATAATTCATTATGGATATTACCTTTATGGACAAGTCCGTACAATTGAAGGCCATAAACAAACATGCTTTCGCACTTACAAACAGGTTTAATTGCCAAATCTGCCCAAAAAAACAAGGCATTTCTTTATAAACAATGCATTCAACATGACGGAGCAGCCCTGCCTGAAAAATATCGAACACATTTTTTCTTTTACAAATTGTTATCGAACAATGCTGCGATTGCAGCAATTCAACTCGTAACACAAACAGAGCCTGATATTTCTTTTTTTCCCCTCTTCATTGAACTCCGGATAAATGTTTTGACAAGTGTATCCTCAACTCACTCCGTTCTACTCGCCCTACCGAGAGGTTAAAATTACACGTTCGCTCGCCCGCCAGCCCGCTTGCTCGCCGTTTATGGGGGGTTTACGATTCAGCTCATTGCACAACGCGGCACCCGACGCCCGCGCAGAACAAACGTGTGATAAATTGTAGGGGCCGAAGAGAAAAAAAATAAGGCTTGGCTTTGTCCCGCCGAGGGCAGGATATGATTAAGCCGATGTGCGTTGGACAAAAAAAACCCCAAACTCAATGGCGGTGTTTGTGTCGGAGACATAACCGGGCGCTCAACCCGGCCCGCTTTGTGTTGTGCAACGTGCTTCCTTCCTCGACATTGTCGGCCCCTCCTGCCCCCACCCACCCAAACGGCAGGCCCCCGCTGAGCGGCGAGCTGTGTGCGCGCGCTCACACTCGCCTCGCTCACAAAGGAGCCTCACCTTATCCTGGCACGGGGGGGGGCCCCCTATCCGACGCGTCACGGTTATTGTTCGGCGAGCTTGTTGCCGCCGTCGCGGATGCCACTGGGCGCTGAATACCCGAGCGAGAAAATATATTATACAAAAAATGAAGCGCGATTCTCGATTAACGGAGGACCCCCTGTAGCGGTTAAATGGATATTGCTTTACATTTTTTATTATAATTTATCCTGGGTATGACTTTACACTGCATATACTAAGAATTCATCAGAATAATATTTCTTGTAGAAAATGTATTTTTAAAAATGTATACAGCATTTGGAGAGAATTTATGATGCTAATTATTCAAGGGAGATTTTCAAACCAACCCAGTCAGTAAGGGTATCCCATAAACAGTGTCAAGGATGCCAAAAGAACACCAACCTTGACTGTCCTTCCCAAGTAAGGGAGGTGAAGAATGAGAAGTGGGATCGGACGGGATGGAGGGAGATTAAGTGATGACCCTGCCACTGGGCAGAAAGCTTGCGATTGTTCATGAATAAGATCAGCCACCAAGGACAACGAATGGCGAGATGGCAAGTGTAGGGGTGGCTTTACAAAAATGCGCGTTAACCTTGGACCTAGAAACGAAGCTCAATTAGCTATCACTTGCGTGCAGTAAATTGCGTGCAGACAGTTGACTGAACCGCGATTCACCAGTCTACACAGCTCAGTACTCAACAACTTGGCTTCCTATTACAAAACAAAATCTGGCAGCTTCTACGCGATGCCCCTTTCATATTAAAGAAAGTTTAAAAAAATTTATATTTTGTTCATGTTTTTTTTTACATTATCTGGAAAAGCAGGGTTGGGCGTGGAATGCATCTGCGTCCGCTGTGGTCCGACGAGCGGAGATGCTAGGAAGGTGACGACGGATGCTTTTGTGGAGCCCACGCTGCTGTGAATGTGCGTGTTGCGTTGGTACGTGCATCCTGTTGGAGATGGCTGGGTCTCTCTCAGGCCCCCCCCCCGCTCCAGCCAGTGGTCACTATCATCGACAAAGAATGTAAAGTTCAAATGCAAACAGGCCTCTTAAGATTCGCAAGGGCACGATAATAATTTGCGTGTGATCAGCAGTGGCTCAGGGTGGAACGATGCATGAGTTATAAATCGATTCATATGCATTTAAATCAGCGGTGTGAGAATTGATCATTTCCAATTTGAACATCTTGTATACAATAGGTTTGTGTAACCTACACTGCCACTACGTTCATCACAACACGAAATAATCCGTTCTGTTATTTAATTAATATGTGACACCTAAACGGGGGGAAGGGGAATTAATTACAGGGATACTGTTGACTACAAAAAACACCCAACCACCATGTGCAGCGAATGGTGGTTTATAACTTAATTTGCCTATTGCGAATCTAAAGTTCACAGTTCCTTGAAACACACAAGGATTCTGGACATGGTCCACACGTCGCTCTGCCATGCACGATGGGGAGCACCGGCTGGCATTGGGTTAGCGAGGTGCTATTCAGCCGACATGGGAGGTAGTGGTTGCGGTGTCATTTTACAGGGCTGTTCACGGGCACGGTGACTTCACGCCGCAAGGACAGCAGGAGCCTCACTTCTTATCCTCGCACTTTGACACCAAGGGGGCACCAACTGACGCCGTTCGGAGCAAACACACGCAACGCAGTTTCGCTCGATAAGCGATAGCCACGCGAGTGAAGACGTCTCCGGCCACTCGGTGGGTTCTGACATTCCCCCCCCTCCCCTCCTTCTCCCGATGTCGAGTCCAAGCAATGCCAAGTGCTCGCATGCTACAGCTGGGCCAAGAATCTTTGGAAGCCGGCATGTTTTCGCTTGCCGATTGCTCCAACAGACGTGAATGCACCTCTGCAAGCTTGATGAGCCAGTGCTTTTTGGGATCCTGGTTGAGAGCCCTCGGGGCAAAGAGTGAAATCTGACTGGCGCTTCCCTGGTCTGGACAGGTTCTCGTGCACAGCTGGTTTTTGAAGGTCTCCACCCAGTCATTTGTGACTGTACATTCGTGATGCAATGACCATACGCACATTGCTTGAACTACCACATATATACAGTAGAGACCAGGTACAAGCACAACCCCTTTGGGAGAAAGTCCAGCTGTGCTTATATTTGGAGTGTGCTTCTATCAGAAGTTGCCCTTCGTCTTCCCCCTCCCAGTGTAGTGTAAACGTGTGTTGCTTATATAAGAACAGTGCTAATCCAAGAACTGTGCTTATTGCCAGCTTTAACTGTACACAACCACTCTCATCTGTGTTTAAATTAAGCGTGTTTTCCAATGCCCATGCACGCTAAGAAATTTATTCTAA
The DNA here is from genome assembly GCF_964198595.1 of Lampetra fluviatilis. NCBI lineage: Eukaryota > Metazoa > Chordata > Hyperoartia > Petromyzontiformes > Petromyzontidae > Lampetra > Lampetra fluviatilis. Next base: position 6,722,693 of record NC_136310.1, read on the forward strand.
TTTTACTATCAGTACTCTTGCATTTTTCGTATTATCAGAGGCAATGTGCTAGAAAAAGTGACATTTGATAATTTAATAATACAAATCTAGATGTCATAATTGCTTTATTTTTCCATCAATGAAGTTTCAAACTCCTTTAGTGGTGGATTAATCAGATCTGATCATAATGATGATGACTCTACACCTAGCCATCCCTACACAAGGGTCTCCTTCTTCGTAAGCCAAGGCGGGTTTGGTGGCTATTTGCACATTTGCTTGTAATCAGAGGTCGCAACCGGGTACCCGATACCCGTACCCTACCTGATACCCGGCTACCCGTACCCAGCCGGGTACGGGTAGCCGGGTATCGGGTACGGGTAGGCCGTGAGTCACTGGCGAGTAACCGTTTGTCACTCATTTCGGGTAGGGTACAGGTACGGGTAGGGAACGGGTACCCGTACCTGGCCGGGTACGGGTACCCATTTGCGACCCTGGTGCGGCCGGGTAAGGTACGGGTAAGGAATCAAAACCCGTTTGCGACCTCTGGTTTGGTGGCTATTTGCACATTTGCTTGTAATCCACCGGGTGTGGAGGGGCCAAGGGCTCGCGGATCACGCAAAAATGTTGCGATACTCCTTTCCCGCGGGCGTCGAGCACCGGCTCGCCCACGAGAAGGCAGAGCAGCAAGTGGACTCATTGTTGCCATCTTTTTCCATCTGTACAGGGATGGTGGTGCCCTCCCCTCCCCCCCACTTGCACATGTGTGGACTTTCTCCGTGGGCTCCGGTTTAATAAACACCCGTCATTTAATTGGCTGAAAACATATTCAAATTAAAACCGAAAGCAGGACCCTCCTGAAAAAAAGAGTCCTTTTGACGCAGTGTGGTTTTCCAAGATAAGTAAATTATTATTATTGATAAGTAAGAGAGACACTGCTTTTCTCATTATGGTTCCAGCTGGTTTAAATGAAGCTTACACCAAAGGCCATGTGGCCAGATCGCTGAAACGACCCCGTAAGCTTTTGGAAAAGACAGGAAGGCGCAGCTATAAGATGATGGATGATGCCTCCGTGGAACAAATTGAAAGGAGGACATGGTTTTCAGGTCTCCTAAGTTCCCCTTTCCTGCGATGACTTGTTTTTTAAACGTTTTTACTCGTGTACGCGAGTTGTTCTCACTTAAGTTGCAGTAATTTTCTCAATGTTTCTGAATGTTAATGTCATGTTTTTTTATGGTTAAGTTACTGATAATGCCACACATTAATAGGAAGCCATTCTGGACCTGTGCACTTTTAAATCTAAATTGAAAACTAATTTCTTTAGAGCTGTTTTGTGTTTAGTTTATTGTACTTTCCCCCACACATCCAATAAGCACGGTTGGCTTTGTAAAGTGCCAAAAAAGTTCGACATACATTCAGTAAATACATTAATTCATCTCGTCATAAAAAAACTAAACATTCCTTTATAACACCACGGCCCTGGACATGTGAGAAAAAGAGCTTCATATCTCATCAGATTCCTCCAATATAAATAAAGATTCTGAATTCGTATTTGTTTTAGCATTACCGTTCACTTACAATGTTAAGTGAAGAATCAGTGTAATCTTCATCCTGGTTTGTGACAATTTGTCAAAATTCTGTGTGGTGAACCCTTCCACCCTTCGTAAAGAAAATAAACAAATAAAATATTATTTAAAAAACATCAAGTGCAAATACTTTTTTTTACTCCAGAAACGAAAATTATTTAAAAACATTGTTTGGTGATACTGCGGTGTTGGCAGTGGTGCGCAGATAACAACAACAAAAAACCTTGCATTTGTCAATAACAACACCGCATTAAAATTAAAAAGAAATAATAGGCGACGTTTCGGGCAGGCACCCTTCTCCATAGCACATAATAACTTCATATCACACGAATAATTTATGTGCTCTGAAAGAGGGTCGTTGCCTGAAACGTCAACCACTCTAACACATTCCTGCGGAGGGAGCTGGTAGGAAAGTTGGGTTGCTCGGTCAATGGCCAGGGTCAATGGCGGCGTGGTGTATTCCGCAAATATGCCCGACTGTGGGGGGGGGCACAAGGCACCACGGGGTGACCAGCCCCTCCCCACCCAGCCCCACCCCTCCCACCCAGCCCCACCCAGCCCCACCCCTCCCACCCAGCCCCATCCTCCCCACCCAGCCCCATCCTCCCCACCCTCCCCACCCAGCCCCACCCAGCCCCACCCTCTCCACCCAGCCCCACCCTCCCCACCCAGCCCCACCCTCCCCACCCAGCCCCACCCTCCCCACCCAGCCCCACCCTCCCCACCCAGCCCCACCCTCCCCACCCAGCCCCACCCAGCTCCACCCTCCCCTCCCCACCCAGCCCCTCCACTCCCCACCCAGCCCCTCCACTCCCCACCCTCCCCTCCCCACCCAGCCCCACCCTCCCCACCCAGCCCCTCCCCACCTAGCCCCTCCCTCCCCACCCAGCCCCTCCCTGCACGACGAACACAATAATCCCCTGTGGGCTGGTGTAACCAGGAAGTTCCTACAAGTATATTGCAGTTTAAGGCCACAGCAGTGTTACAGACCGGTGTGTGTCGAGTTTTCTACACACGTAAGATCACTGCAAAGCGCTGCGGCTAGTAACGCATGCGGTATGTTAAACGGGAGCTATTTTTAAAGGCACAATTCAGCTTCGAAAAGGCTCAGAACAATCTCTTGATGCAGCGGAGTACGTTGCGGACATCAATAACAGATCACCGACAGAAGCGAGGGCGAAACTGCAAATGCTGCGACATAAGTGGCGCGGCCCGTCGAGTACCGAACGGCCGAGATCGACTTGGCAAAAATGGGCCGACGACTCCGAATGTTGAGTTGTCATGAGCGAAGCTCACAGTGAAAGCAGCATCAAAAGTAGCATCCACCACATGGACCCCATGCACGCCACACAGAATCCCTCCGCTTTTTCCGATAGATGTCTCAGCTTGGGCCAACATATTGTCGGTATTTTCCAGTGAATCACAGGATGCACGATAATGCAACAATTCTCACTGAAGCACACTCCAGTAAAAAAAAACAATGAAAGCGTGTGTCATTGGTCATGACGAATCAGAAATGTTGGATTGAAAACAAATTTATTTAGAACTGCTTTTGGTGTTTCGTCCTTACTTCTTCCCCACACCGCAAGTTTAACACGATTGGCTATGTACGGTGCGAATAATTTCAACATGCTTAACGTACGTTCCTGTTGACTGAAAAGTAAGAGTTATACGTAATGTCAAATTAAGAGACTTGACAATACGTGATCAACTGCAGCACCAGTCACCGTGGGGTTTCCACACTCCGATGTTTGGGAAACAACTCGGCTTTATTCGAAACAGAATGTAAATGTACGGATTGAGTAACTTACCGCTCTACAGCATTAAATACTTTCTCTTGAATGGCTATTGCTCACGTCACGTGCTGAAAATTACACGTTATTTTAACAGGAGCGTTCCCAATTATAACTTTGTGATGGGATGGAATCCGTCACGTGTAGCCGATTTGACTCAAAACCTATTCAACGTCTCCATAATGCATTAATGCTAATAAATATAAGGGACGTATATTATTTTGACCATGTTCGCGAATGAGAATATTTTTGTTGCAAGAACACTTTTAACCGTCGTATCGATTTACCCGAAGCTCTTTAATTCTGATGGGCACTTATTAAAATAAAAAAAAGGTGAATTGGAAAACCCGATCAGTGTAGAGCACTTGCTTCCTCATTCGCGTCAAAGAATATGGGACTAGCATTCACACGACACTCCTGCAGAAAATTACAAACCCAACGCATTAAAATGCTACCTTTTCCGTTAAAAGCAGAGGTCGCAACCGGGTACCTGATACCCGTACCCCTACCCGATACCCGGCTTCCCGTACCCGGCCAGGTATGGGTACGGGTACCCGTTTGCGACCCTGGTGCGGCCGGGTACGCGTAGGCCGTGAGTCACTGGTGAGTAACGGGTAGGGAACGGGTACCCGTACCCGGCCGGGTACGGGTAAGGAATCAAAACCCGTTTGCGACCTCTGGTTAAAAGGCAGCGCTAGTTCAGAAATGTGTTGGAATTTCCCAGCCCCCCTCGCCCAAAAATACACTTTTTAAGCCGTTTCTCTTCTAAACATTATTAGTTTAAGTACAGCGTGTGCACATTAAGTACAGCTTGCGATCGCCTAATTCAGACGCGGAATAAAATAAATGGCAAGCAACTAAACATAGCTCGTGACGTCAGCGGCTGGTGGGAAGTTGTTCCATCGAGGTATCATAGTCCCCGAATTAGTATTTTCCGGAGGGTTGCGCAAAAGCTTCAGAGATCAGGGGAGATACGAATGCAACTCTCGCCCGGCGATCCGTTATTAACCTTTTCACCCGCAAAATTGTTTTAGCTATACTGTGTCTGCCTGTGTGAATGACAAAAAACTTTCCCATCTAAAAATTCTGAAAAAAACATAGTTAAGTCCAACTTTAATCCAAGGCAAAGCTGGATGATGATAGATTACAGGAATTATTCATATTGAAACAATTTTAGGGGTCGATTTTTTTTAAGGCTAAAAAGTAGTTGACATAAACTCAGTGGCTAACAATCGCAAGCAAAATATTAAAGGTATTAAACATGTCTTGTTGCAGGCATTATAGCCAGCATTCAATGAGCCACAAATACTTTTACGACATGAGGGTTCTACAACAGATACATTGAGTAACACAAAAGACAAACTTAAGGATCCTAACGAGACGAGGTTTCCATATCGGAAGGAGGTGCCAGACCCTCTGTGATCGTCACGCACCCTCTAATGAGCCAAGAGTTCTAGATAGTATGGAGTTGGCCGACTTTCTATGATCCCAATGCTTTCTAAAGAGACAGGAATGACTTCACTGAATAACGTAACTAGGTATGATGTGGCCGATGGTTTCTGAAAAGATTCTAACCACCAACTGTATCCTTGACTAGAAAAATAAGAAAGAAAGAAAGACATTTTCAGAGGACTTCACTTGATTGCTATCACGATCGAAGTGGCCCTGCACCAGTTCAGATATCACTCGTCACTGTTGGCCATGGCCAGTAATTGAAATTATGTCGCCAGGTCCATAAAGCGCAGTGCGTAAACAACTGTGCCACCGCAACCTTAACTCGGCACCGACCGGTGTGGTGAAGTATGGTCAAAACCCCATGACTGCAGCGGTGTGGGGGGGGGGGGGCTTCAGCAGTCGATTGATGAAGGGCTGCAACTTAGCATTCAATTAATAACCAATCGAGATCTTAACAATTTCTCCCAGCTTTATATTCTTGCTCATCATTATTAAATTCCCCACTGATATAAAAAAGTTGCCGAAAAATGTTTGAATGCAATTTGCAAGATCCACGAATCAATTAAATTGTATATGGCGTGTTCTATGCATAAACATGCCTCTCACGCGATCGACAGGGTCTTTTTTCCGCTAAACATTTCGCTAAACATGCGACGGCAGCCCAAGAGCAGAATTGGGATTTTTCACGCAGAAAGAGGTCTTGCGGAATCACCACGACCCATACAATACCGATCATGACAAGGTTTGGGCCGTTTCATGTCACAAGAAAATACACGCTTAAAAAAAAAGCAAGGATTGTTAAGAGTTTAATCAATTTTGTATACAAACAGCTTCAACTACGCCCATCGCTAAAGGCTCGAGCGAATAATTTTGGTCAATTACTGTAATGGTCAACTTAAAAAAAAAGGGAATTTTCTTTTTTGGTGATGATTGGAGTTTAAGGGACTCATTTCGTCAGTTGGCAGAAAGGGCAGTGTGCTAATACTTTACAGCACTACTCTATCTTCAAGGCTGCCTGCCAATGCTGCAGTGCTTTGGTGGAAATGGGGTATTCTGTCAACTTTATCATGGCATGCCCGAGCGATGACAAAGACGTCAACAGAGGGGCCGGTTGCCAAAGAGGAACGTAGCGATTAAATGAGACATTCATTAAAATCGTTTCTTACATATCTGGTAAATGAAGTGTGTGTGCAAGAATCGATTGTGCAGGGTATCCATAAAAACGTATCATCCATCATTAAATAATTATAAAATAAAAACCAGTTTAGAGCTTGATCGATAAAACTATACACACTAACACACTTGCAAACATGGTCGAGTGAAGTTTTTTTTCGTATTAGGATCATCCTTCTAAAGCTTTAGATGCCTGCGATGGCATTGGTGACGCACACACACACCATATCAATATTTAACAGCCGCGCAGGTGTTTGGTAACATCCTGTGTATGCATGTCTTGAATGTTTCTGTTACTTGGCATTGAAGCTGACTTAGAGCTTTTTGGGTTTTTTTTTCCAGCACAGACTACTTTACTTCACAACCCCATCCCTGACATTCATACCAATGACAATTCATTGAATTACAGGAGCAGGTGAGATTGTTACATCTCCATGACTGAAACGACCATCAAACCCTATGTTTGTCAAACACACCATTTTAACTTTTGATCCGAGTGTAATAGCCCATTAACAGAACACTCAAAATTGGCTGCAAAATCCATTATCCTATTAAGGTATCGAACCTACAAGCCTGTCACTAAGAATGGTGCAAAACCCACTATCCTATCACTAATACAGGATATATAGAGAATATTTATCCAACTGGGTTTTGGACTCCACCATTCTATGTTTGTGGAGCCAGCAACACTTTTTATGTGGCCACTTTGCTAATTAATACCTGCCAAATAATATAATTCTTCGTCAAGTTAATTAATCAGACTCATCAGATGTACATTTGTCTCCAAACTACATCAAAGTAATATAGTTTTTTGGGTTACATTGCGTTAATATAAATATGTCGTTAAACCTGCCACCACCCAACACAGCCAACTAGTAAGGTTTGTCACGTAAACAGAACATGCCATTCGTTACTAGTACAGCACACGGGTTGTGTGTTGGAGAGCAAATCCACAACATGTGCAATCTGAGTATGACGTTTCGCCAGTAATTACAACTAGCATCATAAGCGGACAGCCAGATATGTGGATAAACCTTCCTATTTAATTCCTTAAATAGAGGGATAGGTATTCAATCACAGTAGTTAGATTTACATTAAATCCTAGATTACCATGTTGTACAATAATGTAATGTATTCTTCAGCAGACATGGAAACCTATTGCCCTAAATAATACCCCACTTGGCCATAGGGTTTGTTTGACCTAACCCAAGCAGACTGGCCACAGCGGCTTGATGGAGAGCTCAAGGCAAATTCAGAACATCATTCAAGTCACCGACATTAGTCATAGCCGGGAACTGGACTCGGGTCATCGCATTCGGAGCACAATGCACGCAGAAATGCGCCCGGCACTCCGCCAAATTAAGTTCTTACTTAAAAATTGTCATATTCTTGAGAGCAAAACACTGCGCATTGAAAAAAAACCTAGGCAGCCGAAGGGGGCTGGCTCGAGTCGTTGAACGCGTAACTGATGGCAATCACAACATGTTGAGCTTATCCACCTTTGACTGCTTGAGGGATTGGTTGCCGCTCATGAAGCGTACAGGGAACAATGTCCATCAGAGTGAATTCAAACATTTTTCTACACGACTACAAACTACGGGTAATAGTCATCATCGGTTAAAATTCACTGACAATATTTGCATCACATTATCGATGTTTTTACATTAGTATATGTTGTACTTAATGGGTTTTTGCGACTCCTTCCAGCAGCAATAGGCCACTACATCCACGACAATTGTAAAAAGTCAATGAATCGCTATTTGAATCAAATCGATAACCGAGATCATTACAATTGCTCAAATGTCAAGCAGACTAATGTTTACACCACTCCTGCCAACAACGACTACCAGGAAACATGGAACATTGGGCCAACTTTGATCAAAACGTTCAAACCACATGCCAAAGCAAGTCGAACGCTGCATGTTTACTGCTATAAAAAAAACAGAACTATGCGATTAAGATTAGTGGTTGTATGTTTCCTTGAAACTAGTACCAATACCTTGGAAAAAGCAGCACAACCGTTTATAAATAGTGATACCTCAATATACGAAGTAGATGTGTTCCTGGAGCTTCGTCAGTATGTTGAGACTTCGTATATTGAATAACTTATAACATTAGTACTCGGAGGATGTGTTCCCAGCCTTCGTAACTCAAGCTATAAACACTTCATAACTTGCTATTCATATTGTAAACAAACACAATTCATGTTGAAAATATGATATTTTCTACTGTACAGTATTAGAATAAAAAAACTGACGAATAAAAGAAACGGTAAAGAAACGTTATTTTATTCTTATGTATATAGCACTGTAGAGCAATTAATTTGTTTATAAATGGCAGTGCATTTATTCATTATTTTACTTAATTTTTAGTTTTCTGCGTAAAATAATGATGACAAATCCAAAGTTCGTTATATACCAAATCTTTCGATTATCGATTATATGCATATCGAGGTATTACGACTGCGCAGTGCAATGTATTTTCATCACAACGTTTACATAACCGCCATCTCTCCCAGGAACTCATTTCTGAAGAGTCCTCTGGCTCAAAAATATACAGAAGCATGTGGCTGCGCAAGTAGATCAGCCCACAGAATGTGTGCAATGCCGAAGCTTTACTTAAAGACAGGTAAAGCTCACAGCAGTCAAGCTACTTGCAGAGCTAAAATCTCAGCTCAATTCCAGGGTTCTCATCATCGTAGTCGTCGTCAATACATAAATGGCCTTTATTACCAAGGAAAGCCTGACCTTTGTCTCAATCCTTTTTCAGGAGGGTCCTCCTGCATCGGGTGTTTGGCCAATACCATTGAACAGAATCAAAATCTAAATATTTATACTGGAGGAATCCGATCAGCTATAAAGCTCTTTTGCCACAGATGTCCAGTAGGGGCACGGAGTAATAACGTTACAACAACAAAACACGACAGCAGTGCAAAGTACAAGAAAGGTAAACAACTCACCCAAAAAACATAAAACTAAACCTTTCCCATCCTACCAGGAAAATCCCACTGAGGCATTAACTTAATATACAGACGCGAGCTGGCCACAAATGACAACTCAACCAAGTGGCTTATCACGTGGAAATTGATAGCAGATAAATAATCATCTAAATGCGTGTCTCTAAATCTGGAGGGAAACCCCGTTGGGTTTGTGGGAGTAAACCTGAATACCTGGACAAAACCCACCAAGCATAAAAGGGGGATGCACACACACCTCCACACAGATGGATTCATAAATGCATTGCTGGACTGCAAGCTTGGGTAGCTCACATCGACGGCAACCTGGCGCAGCGAAAAAGTCTACTTAAAGATAAAAAAAATATGGTATGCAATTATATTTACAACTCAAGTATGCAATTATATTTACAACTCAACAAAGGTCACTACAATGGTCTTGATAACGGATGTACGGTATTGCAAGAGCCAAAACAGCGTGTGATCACGTGCTCAAACTGTGGACATGTTTGCGAGTTTATATTGCGCAGTCACGCGGCCAATTCCGTCAGTGTTGTCTTTTACAACGCGTGGTGAGAAGGGGGGGAAATAAAATCTACGTAAATGAACACGTGGGTCTGTGGGGGTAATACCAGGTCAGAGCACCGAGCTGTCATCACCACCGAGCTCGTTGAATTCAAAACCAGGCAGCCACCCATGAATAAACCGGGTTTCCAAGAGCAGTAAGTCTATGGTCTCGGTCCGGTGACAATTGATTGAACTAAAAAAAATTTGGTTTCCCCCCCCCCCTACTTAATCTGGATTTTTGAGCAAAAGATTTTTTCTCGCAAATGTTTTAACTTTCATTGACATGCAGCAAAACACTATTTGCGGGGCATTTAAACGATACGCCACGAGTGTGTCCAGAGAGGGCTATTGAAGTGATATCATCTCTTCAGGGGCCATTCTCTTGACACAGGGTGGTGCACTATTAGCTGTGGCAATTCAAAGTGAGAATTGGGACTGTCTAATGTTGATGACAACACAATCGGAATTGATCTATCTTAATAGATACAGAAAACACAAGGGCAAGTTGATGATGCAACACATTTTCATTGCTACACGAATTCATACTCTTTGGTTTTTTCGGTAAAGTCCCGTAGGTAAAGAAAATAAATTAAATCACGACGTTTCAGAAGCAACACAAGCAACCGTCATCAGGTGTTGACTGCTCCGGCAAAGTTACTGAGGCGTGTGAAGAATTCATGTTGAAAGTTTGATTATAAATAAATGGTTGACATAGCCGCAGGTGTCAATTATGTACCCACACATACATATTGTCCTATGTACGATTTAAATGCTTTGGTTTAGGTCATCAGTGTACATTATCTATCAACTGCTGTATTAAGCCACCCCCTCGCCAAACATTGTAGTCATCCCTCGTGGTCCTGCGTTGCCAAAATCCATCTCCGCTCCTGCGTGCGAGCTGATACAGCTGCTCCATCTTTGCGTTTCCCCTCCCATTCCATGACCAGTCTCGTCCATTCGTTATCGTCCTAGACATGCCCACCACTTCACTTTTTTTTTAACAGTCAAAAACGATGTCTCGAAATTGCATTTGTTTTCTGACGAATGTATTCCTCTTTCTCTCTCAGGGTAATTTCCAAAATGCATACTTCACGCATCTTTGTGTACGTCTCAGCTTTTGTTCCATGTTCCGTATCAGTCCATGTTTCCGATCTGTATGGACCCCATTCCCCTTTAAAACCAATTTGCTGTGTAACTCAGGAGGTTTGTAATACAAGCTACATAAAGGACAATTATTCTTACAATACAGTACTTTCAAATATTTACCCAGAAAAGCCTGACTGAATTTAAAGAATATATTTTAAAGGGTCTGGTTTGTAGTTATGTTTGGCCAAATACTATTAAATAATTTTAGTTTTTCGCATGTGGGAGGAAACTAGAGCGCCCTGATAAAACCCATACATGGGGAAACAACTTCATCTCCACTGTACAGAAAGTCTGTTAGAATCTACTTTCTGTACTGCCTCTCAAAGGCGCACATTCACTGCATTTCAAGCGTTAAGCATCTCCATTCATCCTGACCCTTCCGATGTTTTCCTATTTTATACTCTTATGGCTTTCTTACCCGTGAGAGTTTCACCAAGCCTCGTGACTTTTTCGGCAGGCTCCTGCCAATAGTAACCCCCTGCCAGTACGGAGCGATGGTGGGATTATAAATTCAAATTCAACAATTTGCGGTGTAATTTTTACAATTTGACAACTTTGCACAATGACGGCGGCACACAATGGCCTACCCTTGCAAATCACGTCACGGGATCTTTAACGGTCCAATGTGAAGCAGACAGCGTGTATTTTGTGGTTAATAACACCCATGGTATGAACCAGGATGGCCAATGGGAATCTGACGCATGAACCTATACAAAAAGTAGTGAACGCGCTGCGATGAGGCAATGTAACCACCCAAATTAAGCGATTGAAAGTGCGGATTGCCACTTGTACCATGTCCAAGTGTGTCGTAAATCACTACAAGTTTTCATTTTAAGACTTATAATTGTGGATACAACATCCGTACACAATTGCATACTGTTGGTTGGGAAATACGTCATAGGATCTCTTTAATGTCTGCTTTAAAAAAAATCCATAAATGGCCATTTAACACCACCCTGAATCATGAGAATTAATAAAATACTGTGTAACAATACCGTAAACAAGTAAGTTATCTTTCGAACGAGGGACTAACTCTTCAACCGATGCAACGTGCTTCAGAAGTGCTATGAGGTCAATGATGAATTGCAAAATACTGCATTGTAATAATTGTCCCAACTCAATCGTGGCTTTTAAGGTCAAACATTGCACATCTGGATCTTTCCGAGCCAGTGCTGTACAGACCACATTCCTATGTTGGATATCAGTATAGCATTAATCATACTCTTGAATGTAGACAAATGCTTCCGGCCAAACATCCCAAGGAGGACCCTCCTGGCAATCAACCTTGAGATTCAGTGAACTGCTCTAAATACGATACTGTGGTGTTACTACTCTATTAGACAAGTAAAACTGTAGTAAAATATCTTCTTGGTTCTTTCGGTAAAGTCACGTAGAAGGGAAGTAATAAAATAATAAAAAAAATAATAAAAAAATAATAAAAATAAAACATAATAAAACAATTCTCACGACGTTTCGGCCACAACGCAAGCAGCCGTCCTCAGGCGAAGAATGAGAACATTATCAAGCTAGGAGCTTATATAGGTGTAGCGAGGAGGAGCGCCTTAACAAAAGAATGTGCATATGAAGAGGAATTTAGCATACCAATGGACAATGCGTAGGGGGTGGGCGGAGGGGTTTCAAAGTCCCATTATGCCCATGCATTATGCAGGATCAACAGCACCACGGGGGGGCGCAAGGAACAGCGTTAATAAAGGACAGGAATGTTAGTGATATGTAGCTGCATTTACCAAACAACCACGTAGAAAACCGAAGTGAAAACTACATAAAAAAAAAACTAAAATATAAACTGATACTTACTATACTCTACAATAAGCTGAGTTACTAACAACAAATAATAAAATTACAATTCTACGTCGTAAGAAGTATATAATATACTTCCATCTAAACTTTATTCTCTTAGCATATACAGTACTATATACTGCCATAGATAAACCCAACATTAAATTATATACTGTATTGCTGTAAACCACCCTATACTTTATACATTTTAATATAACACTATGTATTATTCAACTCACCCTAATGTGTATCGAAATGGTTTATTACGTCCTTCCAATGATTGCTAAGCCTGAATCCATCTTCTCGGTTAAAATTGTCTCTGTGTTTGTATATGTGGATCGCCTCATGAACGAATCTCTCATGATAGCCAGATGGCTTGCAGAGAACCTCCGTCTTGGAGAAGTCAATGTCATGTGAGCCCACTGAGTTGTAACAGTGGTCTGCCACGGCTGAGGTGTTTGTCCTACCGTGTTTTAGATCAGCTTTATGTTCACGAATGCGGTCTGAGACGTGTCGTTTGGTTTCCCCAATGTAACTGCTACCACAGAGGCAACTTAGTTTGTAGACGCCAGGGTACTGTATGTCTGGAATCACATCTTTTACAGATGGTACCAGATCACGGATTTTATGTACTGTGTTGAATCGGACCTGGATCTTGTGTTTAATCAGGATTTTGGAGATCTTTTTTGTGACCCCAGCAATGTAGGGTAAGGTGATGGTCTTGAAAGGCTCCTCAACAGGATCTTTCTTGATGGTTGGAGTGATGGCTTTGCGGATTGTGTAGTCGGAGTAACCATTAGCTTTAAGAGCTTGGCGTACGTGTTTGAGTTCACTGGAAATGTGTTCATGGTCGGAGATGCATTGGGCTCTATGATATAGAGTCTTGATGAGGGAATTCTTCTGGGATGGATGGTGGTGGGAATCCGGTTTTAGATAAGCATCCGTGTGGGTGGCTTTCCTGTAGACAGAGTGGCTCATTGAACCATCAGGTCTCCTTTTGATTAGGACATCCAAAAAGGGTAGCTTGCCATCATTTTCGACTTCCATGGTGAATCTGATGGCTGGGTGTATGGAATTGATGTGGTCGAGAAATTGGTCTAGAGCAGGCCGGCCATGTGGCCAGATGACAAAAGTGTCGTCTACGTACCTCTTCCATAAGGTCGGGCGTAGAGTGGCAGTCTGGATGGCGTCCGTCTCAAATTTTTCCATGAAGATGTTGGCTACAACCGGAGATAGGGGGGAGCCCATTGGGGTGCCCTCAATTTGCTTGTAGAAGGTTCCATTCCAGGTGAAGTATGTATTGGTTAAGCAGTGTCTCACCAGGGGGGGTACCCCAGCATTTAATCCTTGATGAACCAAGTCTTCAATGATTGCGATGGTGTCAGGCACAGGCACCTTGGTGAACAAGGAAACCACATCAAAACTGACAAGCAGGTCCTCTGGGGACAGGGCAATCCCCTTGATTGTCGATACCAGGTCAGTAGAGTTTAGTACTGCAGAGGTGGTTTTTCCAGTGAAAGGCCGTAGGATTTCGGACAAAAAACGAGCCAGTTTGTAAGTGGGGGAGTTGATAGTAGAGACAATGGGACGAAGAGGTGTATCTTCTTTATGTATCTTTGGCAAGCCGTACAATCTTGGTGGCCTGGCTGCAGAAGGTTTCAACGAGAACTGTTTGGTCTGATCAATTAATGCGGTTGAAGCAGAAATGATGTTGTTGGTTTTGGAGACGAGGCTGTTGGTGGGGTCTCTTTTTATTTTTGTGTAGCTGCCATCGTTGAGTAGTTCTTGAATTTTGTTGTTGTATTCTATTTTGTCCATGATGACAGTGGCATTGCCTTTGTCGGCTGAGAGGATGACAATGTCATCCCTCTTTTTTAATTGAGCTAATTCAAAACGCTCATCTTTGCTGATGTTGCTAGCTGGCATCTTAGCGTTTTTGAGGGTTACAGAGATTTCAGATCTTGCTACGTCTGCAGCGATGTGACTCAAGCCCTTGAGAGCTACATCTACTCGAGCAATTATATCATTAACTGGTATGTGTCTAGGTGTGACTGCAAAGTTTAGTCCTTTAGCTAAGACGGATTTCAAACCTTCAGAAATAGGACTGTTACTGCGATTAATTGCTCGAGTAGATGTAGCTCTCAAGGGCTTGAGTCACATCGCTGCAGACGTAGCAAGATCTGAAATCTCTGTAACCCTCAAAAACGCTAAGATGCCAGCTAGCAACATCAGCAAAGATGAGCGTTTTGAATTAGCTCAATTAAAAAAGAGGGATGACATTGTCATCCTCTCAGCCGACAAAGGCAATGCCACTGTCATCATGGACAAAATAGAATACAACAACAAAATTCAAGAACTACTCAACGATGGCAGCTACACAAAAATAAAAAGAGACCCCACCAACAGCCTCGTCTCCAAAACCAACAACATCATTTCTGCTTCAACCGCATTAATTGATCAGACCAAACAGTTCTCGTTGAAACCTTCTGCAGCCAGGCCACCAAGATTGTACGGCTTGCCAAAGATACATAAAGAAGATACACCTCTTCGTCCCATTGTCTCTACTATCAACTCCCCCACTTACAAACTGGCTCGTTTTTTGTCCGAAATCCTACGGCCTTTCACTGGAAAAACCACCTCTGCAGTACTAAACTCTACTGACCTGGTATCGACAATCAAGGGGATTGCCCTGTCCCCAGAGGACCTGCTTGTCAGTTTTGATGTGGTTTCCTTGTTCACCAAGGTGCCTGTGCCTGACACCATCGCAATCATTGAAGACTTGGTTCATCAAGGATTAAATGCTGGGGTACCCCCCCTGGTGAGACACTGCTTAACCAATACATACTTCACCTGGAATGGAACCTTCTACAAGCAAATTGAGGGCACCCCAATGGGCTCCCCCCTATCTCCGGTTGTAGCCAACATCTTCATGGAAAAATTTGAGACGGACGCCATCCAGACTGCCACTCTACGCCCGACCTTATGGAAGAGGTACGTAGACGACACTTTTGTCATCTGGCCACATGGCCGGCCTGCTCTAGACCAATTTCTCGACCACATCAATTCCATACACCCAGCCATCAGATTCACCATGGAAGTCGAAAATGATGGCAAGCTACCCTTTTTGGATGTCCTAATCAAAAGGAGACCTGATGGTTCAATGAGCCACTCTGTCTACAGGAAAGCCACCCACACGGATGCTTATCTAAAACCGGATTCCCACCACCATCCATCCCAGAAGAATTCCCTCATCAAGACTCTATATCATAGAGCCCAATGCATCTCCGACCATGAACACATTTCCAGTGAACTCAAACACGTACGCCAAGCTCTTAAAGCTAATGGTTACTCCGACTACACAATCCGCAAAGCCATCACTCCAACCATCAAGAAAGATCCTGTTGAGGAGCCTTTCAAGACCATCACCTTACCCTACATTGCTGGGGTCACAAAAAAGATCTCCAAAATCCTGATTAAACACAAGATCCAGGTCCGATTCAACACAGTACATAAAATCCGTGATCTACCCTGGCGTCTACAAACTAAGTTGCCTCTGTGGTAGCAGTTACATTGGGGAAACCAAACGACACGTCTCAGACCGCATTCGTGAACATAAAGCTGATCTAAAACACGGTAGGACAAACACCTCAGCCGTGGCAGACCACTGTTACAACTCAGTGGGCTCACATGACATTGACTTCTCCAAGACGGAGGTTCTCTGCAAGCCATCTGGCTATCATGAGAGATTCGTTCATGAGGCGATCCACATATACAAACACAGAGACAATTTTAACCGAGAAGATGGATTCAGGCTTAGCAATCATTGGAAGGACGTAATAAACCATTTCGATACACATTAGGGTGAGTTGAATAATACATAGTGTTATATTAAAATGTATAAAGTATAGGGTGGTTTACAGCAATACAGTATATAATTTAATGTTGGGTTTATCTATGGCAGTATATAGTACTGTATATGCTAAGAGAATAAAGTTTAGATGGAAGTATATTATATACTTCTTACGACGTAGAATTGTAATTTTATTATTTGTTGTTAGTAACTCAGCTTATTGTAGAGTATAGTAAGTATCAGTTTATATTTTAGTTTTTTTTTATGTAGTTTTCACTTCGGTTTTCTACGTGGTTGTTTGGTAAATGCAGCTACATATCACTAACATTCCTGTCCTTTATTAACGCTGTTCCTTGCGCCCCCCCGTGGTGCTGTTGATCCTGCATAATGCATGGGCATAATGGGACTTTGAAACCCCTCCGCCCACCCCCTACGAATTGTCCATTGGTATGCTAAATTCCTCTTCATATGCACATTCTTTTGTTAAGGCGCTCCTCCTCGCTACACCTATATAAGCTCCTAGCTTGATAATGTTCTCATTCTTCGCCTGAGGACGGCTGCTTGCGTTGTGGCCGAAACGTCGTGAGAATTGTTTTATTATGTTTTATTTTTATTATTTTATTACTTCCCTTCTACGTGACTTTACCGAAAGAACCAAGAAGATGAATCCCTGCAGTCACGAAAGCTTTAAATCGAAATGTAGTAAAATACATACCCCTAATAAAAAATTGGACACTTTTGTTTGTATGTATGTTGAACTTCTTTCGCACCGTATGTAGCCAACCGTGCTAATCACAGGTGTGGGGGAAGGACAATAAATTAACACAAAAAAGCAGTACTAAAGAATAGAGTTTTCAATCTAAATTTAAAAGTGCATAGCTCCAGTGGCTTCCTAATATCGGAAGGAGGAGAATTCCAGACGGCCGCAGAAGCGCATCTGAAATCGTGAGATGCAGTGGCCATCTTAGTTTAGGTATTACAATACCTAAACTTAACACAAAAATGCAATGAAGGATATTTGCTCTCCATATTAAATGTTGTATGTACATCGCCAATTAGCAATATTGTACCACACTTTATCGACTGTATAATTTGTATAGCTCAGTACCGAAACACCGCACGTGTTCTATACTCTCGTGCGTAGCATGTTAAGTGTGTGACCACGACGGCAGCGTGAAATCACGGTCTTAACCACCACATTGTTTCACGCTGTTTTCAAAGTAAAGTAATGGACAACTCCAAATGACGATTTTCTTCACGAGCTGTGAGCACCAGTGATCAACATTTTTGGGAGGCACCGCGAGATGTCATTGCGTGCCATTTCGAACCACATTTTTCTAATGGTGGATACCGAGATTTGCCTTTCGTACACAACTACAGTAGACCTGGAAAAACAATGTACATGTAGCGTGCCTTTCTGGTCATGGGGGTTATTTGATTATATGTGTGGGTTGCTGAAAGCGGGGAGAATAAAATGTGGGAACATAGAAGTATAGTGCAACAATGGAAATTGCTGCAATGCCCTCTGCTGCTCACCACGTAGCCTCGCAGCAGCCTATGACAATCCGTTCTACCTGGGGGTGGCCCATCCAAGCATCATTCGGGCTCATACCTTTACAGCTTTTTGTTTTGCGTGAACCATAACGACATATGACAAAAGTTATCTACATTTTTAGTCAATTGATAACCACCATGTTCTAATGCGCCCAATGTCATCAGATTGCAAAATCTAAGCAGAGTTAGTGTAAGACAAAGCACTTAGTTTGTAGTCTACTACAAAAAGGTGTCGATCATCTCACGTATAACCTTAACTTTAAAAAAAACTGAACAAAAATGTTCACCATTCTAATCTCATCTCATGTTTTATAAATGTCGAAACCTGTCCCATTACTCTGTTTTAAATTAACTTAAATTAGAAAAAAGAGTAAAGATAGAAATTTGAAGTCATTTACACTTAAATATACAATTACAGTGCATTACTGTGTAGCCTTTATACCACGCCCTACAGGAAAACTTAGAATGCACAGGAATTTCTGAAAGCCCTTTTCCGCATATTGTGAACACTTTGTCAATCATGCCCTTTGCTGGATGAAGGCCTCCCCATGCTGCGTTTGTCACGTCGACTGTTTGACCACAGTTGACCACACTGGTCAGTGTGAGTTTGTGAAGATGTGTGGCACCAGGACTAGTTCGGATATTAGTCACCAGCGATGTCAGTAAAAGGGGAACCAAATTCAGGTCCCAAGGGGTTCACTAAGAAACGCACTAACCACTGCACCACCTTCTTGGTTCTTTCGGTAAAGTCACGTAGAAGGAAAATAATAAAAATAAAACATAATAAAATAATTCTCACGACGTTTCGGCCACAACGCAAGCAGCCGTCTTCAGGTGGAGAACAGGTCTGTCAAATAGACAGAGTCATTTGAATTGATCCATTTTAACGGCTTCATTATTTTCCTTGAGTAAAACCAAGCGAGGGTCCAGTGACATCTTGCTCGCAAAAGGGATCCGAGATGAATGCAGAGGTCGGAGTACTTCGTATAATCGCTACAAATACAACCGGCATTCATGCAAAATAGTACACCGCATTGGAAATAAAGTGTAATACTATTTTATTTAAATGTCATCATTTTGTTGTAAGTGCAACATAACTGACCAAAACAGCATTAAGCATTCTAACGTTCCCAGATAAAACATTACGCGTGCAAAAAATTGCGCGTTTCAATGCAGTGTAAAGCACAACTCCATAAATCCGCGCATTCCTGAAATTCGCGGATTACCCTCGGTTCGCTCATCCTCCGGAGCTCAGCTAATTCCTCCTGTTTACCGCGAAATACGGCGTCGAATATACATTAAACATATATAGCGGACAGACCTACAGTACACGGTGTCGCAGATGACAGCATCCGAGAAATGCCACTCTCCCCCTATATCCAGGCAGATGAATGGAGTTCTGAAGCATGTAAATGTGTGCTGTCAAACCCACTTCTGGATGAGGGCCTTACTACCACCGTGCGGTTCGCGGAGCTTATTATACCATACTTCACCACGCTAGTTGGCGCGGGTTTGTCAAGGTAATGACGTGAGAGCTAACAAGTACGGTACAACAATGGATTTTGTGGCACGGGCCTTTGATGTTAACCGCGTTGCCACGCATTCTATCACGAGCAGCTGTGCATGTTGGTCACCCAGCCACGCAACATCGGGGTTAAAGCATGTTTTAGTACATGCAATTCAACTTAACTAAGCTCGAGTATGTATGTAGAGAGGAAGTGCAAAGGTTGCCCATCTTACCATTTTCAAAAAACATTGCTTGTGAATATCCCATGCATGCTTTCCATTTGTGAAGGCAAATGCCATTATGGTGTGATAGATTTAAAACAAAACCCAAAACACACGTATACAAATGAAAACCAATTTTTTTTTCTCTAATGTCGTGTTGTATACGCTGTCCAGGGAAACGGAGGATGACGTTAATTATAATAATAGTAAAAAGCAGCATTTGGATTTGAAAATGGTCCTTGTTGCATAGATTGCGTAATTGTAAATGGTGCTAAGTCCAGTTATCTTTTACCAAATCACACTACACTTTTAAACAAGTACATCAGCTGAAAAAAACACGACTAATTCCACCACAGAACACATCTGCTGTCTATAACGGGACCCAACGGGCTAACATTTAGTGAAATTGTATCTTGTGTTAATTTGCTAACCGCTCTAAAATATAAAATGTTGTTTAAAACCCAAAACTTGACGTCACATTTTAAGTGACTTTAATCCCAACCAAAGGGCACACTCTGTCGCATAACTTCGGACACCTAACGGTATGTCTATTGTAAGAGATATTAAAGGTTTAAACACTGCAGCATATTGTTGCAACAAACACAAGATGTATAAATGGCATGTTTTTTTGTTTATAAGAGACTAAAGTTGTTCGCATAGCGCGACCACCCTTCGCCGCCCGCCTCAACGGGGCGAGGAAGCCCTCAGCCCCGTGCCAAAATCTAGGCAAGAACGAGGCGCCCCAACAGCAACTAGGCCCAACCTCGGGCATTCATTAACGACGCAAACGGAGTTTTTTGTTGTTGTAATATATAACATCACACAGCCCATTCCATCTCGATCGTTTACGTTGCATATGCATTAAAAAGCGTAGTGTTACAGCGATGTTATCGTGAGACACGAGAATGGGGGGAAAGAGGCCTTCATCCAGCAGTGGATCGAACATGACCGACGATGAAAATGATGGCTTTGAGAAAGACCGATTGGTTCGGCCGCCCCTTACAGCAGTGGACTTGAACCACCACGACCCCGATGAGGGAACATTTCGATGAGACACGGGCGTGGGGACAAGGCTTCATCCAGCAGTGGATTGGCGATGGCTGATGATGATAATGACGATGATGACGGAGCACGCACTAGGCTTGGATGGATGTTAAGAGTTTCAACTCCATCCCTCTCCTCCTCCTCCTCACCTTCTCGAAGTCATGTCTCGGGGCAGAGATGTCTCCTTCTCTCCTCTCTCTCTCCGTCCGTGTATTTGTTTTATTAACGTCCCCTCAGCTCGTTCTGCCGTGGCCCCTTCACCGCCGCCACCACCACCGGCTTGCCGCTTCTGCCGCTGCTGATAAATGTGCGTGGCCGCCGTTGGGTGGCGAGGCGCGAGGAGTGGTGGGAAAGTGGTGGCGGTGGTTGGTGCTGGTTGTGGTCACTGCCACTTGCACCGCTGCTCTACTTCTCTCTCGACTCGCACCCCCCCAACCCCCTCCACCACCCCCCACCCCTCACCCACCACCACCACCCCCACCCCCCACAACCACCCCCCACAACCACCCCCCACAACCACCCCCCACAACCACCCCCCACCAACACCAAC
The DNA here is from genome assembly GCF_964198595.1 of Lampetra fluviatilis. Taxonomy (NCBI): domain Eukaryota; kingdom Metazoa; phylum Chordata; class Hyperoartia; order Petromyzontiformes; family Petromyzontidae; genus Lampetra; species Lampetra fluviatilis. The sequence goes on from NC_136310.1 coordinate 6,743,868, forward strand.
CACCCCCACCCCCCACCAACACCAACCACCCCCCACCACCACCAAGCTTGAATAATGACCGCGGTGAACACCACCACCCGACGCTTACCATGTTAGAGAGTTTTTTTGGGGACCTGCACGTTGAGAGCTACTGCGAGGTTGTTGCCAGATCAGATGGGGGGTTTTTTTGGTTGTGTTTTTTTTTCAAACTTAATTTGGAGCTTTCGTGACTGCAGGAATTATTCTTTGGTTCTTTCGGTACATATCAACAGAGGAATTTAGCATATTTATGTAAAATGCAGATATGGGATTAGTCACTACTTGTAGAATGTGTAGGTAGTGGGGGGGGTCTCAAAGTCATATTATGCTCGTTTATTATGTAGGATTAGCAGTCATAAAGGGAGGAAGTAGGATTATCAGTAATAAAGGGAGGGAATTTTTTTTTATTGTAAGGAGCTGCAGCAGCCAAACCACCACGTAAAAAAAACAAAAAATATATATACTACATCTGCGGTACTAAACTCTACTCACCTGGTATCGACAATCAAGGGTATTTCCCTGTCCCAAGACGACCTGCTTGTCAGTTTTGATGTGGTTTCCTTATTCACCAAAGTTTCTGTACCTGACACCATCGCAATCATTGAAGACTTGGTTCATCAAGGACTGAATACTGAGGTACCCTCCCTGGTGATACACTGCTTAACCAATACATGCTTCACCTGGAATGGAACTTTCTACAAACTAATTCAGGGCACCCCAATGGGCTCCCTCCTATCTCCGGTTGTAGCCAATGTTTTCATGGATAAATTTTAGACTAACGCCATCCAGACTGCCACTCTACGCCCGACCTTATGGAAGAGGTACGTGGATGACACTTTTGTCATTTGGCCACATGGCCGGCCTGCTCTAGACCAATTCCTCGACCACATCAATTCCATACACCCAGCCATCAGATTCACCAAGGAAGTCGAAAAAGATGGCAAGCAACCCTTTTTGGATGTCCTAATTAAAAGAAGACCTGATGGTTCAATGAGCCACTCTGTCTACAGGAAAGCTACCCATACGGATGCTTACCTAAAACCAGATTCCCACCACCATCCATTCCAGAAGAATTCCCTCATCAAGACTCTACACCATAGAGCCCAATGCATCTCCAACCAGGAACACATTGCCAGTGAACTCAAGCACGTACGCCAAGCTCTCAAGGCTAATGGTTACTCCGACTACACAATTCGCAAAGCCATCACTCCAACCATCAAGAAGGATCCTCATGAGGAGCCATTCAAAACCATCACCTTACCCTACATTGCGGAGGTCACAAAAAAGATCTCCAAAATCCTGAATAAACACAAGATCCAGGTCCGATTCAACACAGTACATAAAATCCGTGATCTGGTCCCGTCTATAAAAGACGTGGTTCCAGACATACAGTACCCTGGCGTCTACAAACTAAGTTGCCTCTGTGGTAGCAGTTACATTGGAGAAACCAAACGACATGTCTCAGACCGCATCCGTGAACATAAAGCAGACCTGAAACACGGTAGGATGAACACCTCAGCCGTGGCAGATCACTGTTATAATTCAGTGGGCTCACATGACATTGACTTCTCCAAGACAGAGGTTCTCTGCAAGCCATCTGGCTACCATGAGAGATTCGTTCATGAGGCGATCCACATATACAAACACAGAGACAATTTCAACCGAGAAGATGGATTCTGGCTCAGCAATCATTGGAAGGACGTAATAAACCATTTCGGGTCTTAACTGATTGTGTTCACTTTTACGGTGACTTTCAGACCGCAGTCCACTCACTGGCATTGACTTTTGTATTCTCCTCAGGGAATGGATTCTTTACTCTGCTGCAAGTCTCTTTTCACCACTCTCCCATTGACATATTTCGTTGCTTCCTCTTAGTACCTTTCACGCGACAGTCAATGGTATAGTGTATAGCAGATTGTATAATAATAAATAGTATAAAAGTGTAATGTTTAATATAATGTATAAGGTAATATATAGTATCGTAATTGTATAGTTAATATACAGCAGTGTGGTATACAGTAGGGTGTGTAGAATAATAATTAGTGTAATATTACAATGTATAGTCGAAGGTATAGGGTGGTGTATAGTAACGCAGTGTATAATTTAATGTTGGGGTTGTCTATGGCAGTGTATAGTACGGGGTATATCCATGTGATCTAAGAAAAAAAGTTTAGCAGGAGGCATATTATATTTTTTGCGACATAGAAGTGTAATGTATGACTTACTATTAGTAGCTCAGCTTATTGGAGAGTATATTGAGTATATTGATGATATTGATGATATTGATGTAGTATATATTTTAGTTTTTTTATGTGGTGGTTTGGCTGCTGCAGTTCCTTACTATTAAAAAAAATTCCCTCCCTTTATTACTGATAATCCTACTTTCTCCCTTTATGACTGCTAATCCTATATAATAAACGAGCATAATATGACTTTGAGACCCCCCCCACTACCTACACATTCCACAAGTAGTGACTAATCCCATATCTGCATTTTCCATAAATATGCTAAATTCCTCTGTTGATATGTAAATTCCTTTGTCAAGGCACTCTCCTCCTCCAACCCAGCTTAAATATATGCTGCCAAGCTTGTTGGTGTTCATTCGGACGCTGTCTTTCCGACAGCCCTGTTCTTCACCTGAGGACGGCTGCTTGCGTTGTGGCCGAAACGTCGTGAGAATTTAATTTTATTATGTTTTATTTTTATTATTTTATTATTTCCCTTCTACGTGACTTTACCGAAAGAACCAAGAAGATGAATCCCTGCAGTCACGAAAGCTTTAAATAGAAATTTAAATAATAGCATACTGTGTTTTTTTCACCAGTAATTTTATTTTTATTGATATTGCGTTTTGGTTTTGGAAGCTTTTTTTTCATGGCGAATTTGTTTGCTGTTAACCCTCCACCATGCCAACAAGATTTTCACCTTCACAAATATATTATTTATACGTGGCAAAGTATTGTTACATTTCATACAGTACTATACAATTTTTATTTTACTGCTATTAGCTCTTTTTTCAGAAGCGGCCTGTCCACAAATGATAGCACGAATCATATTCTTAGGTTTTTTCTGTAAAGTCACGTAGGTAAAACATCAAAATTAATGAAAAAAAAAAATCACGACGTTTCGGAGGCAACACAAGTCTCCGTCATCAGGTGGGACCGTCACAGCCGAATTAGCTGCATGTGTTGCCTCCGAAACGTCGTGATTTTTGTTTTATTTTATTTTATTTTCATTAATTTTGATGTTTTACCTACGTGACTTTACCGAAAAAACCTAAGAATATGATTCCTTGCAGTCACGAAAGCTTCAAATCTAGAATGATAGCACGAAGTAGCTTATTCTCATGTGGAAATGCATAGCAGCCAAATACTCTAAACACCTGATTCTAAATGTGGAAGGAAACACCGGAGGACCAGGAGAAAAATCCACGCGGCCACGGGGAGAGACACCAAATATTGTCCAAATATGCAGTCGTCAGGGTCGAGATCGCATACCTGTCAACCCCTTATCAGTGCTGCCTACCTTATTGCAGACTAACTCAGACCTTATTGGTCACCCCGTGCCCCTTATCAATCTCAACGTTCATCCTACAAAGTTCCATCACAAGGGAGAAACACAAACAAATAGACAATTGTGTTGTTATTAACCTATTGAAATGTCTTCTTGGTTCTTTCGGTAAAGTCACGTAGAAGGGAAATAATAAAATAATAAAAATAAAACAATTAAATACAATTCTCACGACGTTTCGGCCACAACGCAAGCAGACGTCCTCAGGTGAAGAACAGGTCTGTCGGAAAGACAGCGTCTGAATGAACACCACCAAGCTTGGCAGCGTATATTTAAGCTGGGTTAGGGGCGTATTGAAACGGCTGTACGCCGTATGGACCTAAAAAGGGGCCGACCATAAATTACGTCACGCACCTAGGGGGGGGGGGGTCAGACATTTGTGACGATGTGTGACGAGGGGGGGGGGGAGTTGAGAAATGTGACGTCACATCAAAATGCGCAACTTTAAATATAGACAACACGTTCTACTTAATTAAATAGACTTTTTAATAAATGTTTTCTACAACATCAGAGTGCAGCGCCACATTAAATACGCACTACAATGACAATAGTTGAAAGCGATATGAAGCATGTTTTATTTTGGGGGGGGGGGGGGGCAGAGCTTTGTGACGTCATATTTGAGAGGGGGGGGGGGGTCTGACTTTTTATGACGCCGTGTGACGAGGGGGGGGGGTCAAAATTCGTCCAAAATCGCGTGACGTTCGTTATGGACGGCCCCAAACTCAATTTCCATGTACAGGAATACGGGGTAAATCGCGTGGGCTGACACGGTATGGGATCGAACCCACGATCTCCTGTATACCAGGCGAGGGAGTTAACATCTCAGCAGCGCAGTTCCCCAACGGGAGCGTGAAGCTCCCTCCTCCTCTCTGGTAGCTTAAGAATGTAGATAAGTATCTTTGTAAACGTGACAATCTTGTCAAGTGGTTTGGTGAGTGGGGGGGGGGTTAATGACAACAACATTTGCGCAAAAAAGGTGATTCATGACCGGAAATCAAATTCAGGTTGCTTAAGTTCACAGCGCCGTGTGATAATATAACCACTGCGCGAACCACTCCCTTCCCTGACCTAACGCACAATGCCATGAAATGCACAAGCTCAGGGAAATTTCCACTGTGGTGTGCGTGTGTGGGTGGGTTGGCATATATAATAACTAGGAGGAAGCGGTGGCGGTGTGATTAGCGCGCAATCCGCTACAAATCTGGCTACCCGAGTCCGATTGCCGGCTGTGGCCAAGGCTAAGATCGGTTGCGAGTGATATAATTGAACCGAAAATTTTGGGGGGCCCTCTTCTTCGCGAACCCGTGGATCGACAGAGGCCCGTAAATTATTAAGCAATTACGTACAAAGAATGGTACGGGCATTTCTGCGACGGAGAAAAAGAAACGGTGCAAACGAGACAGAAAAAAAAACGATAACACGAATAATGAGGCAGTACTTGTAGATTGTAGTGGGGGAGCGGTGGCAGAACGGTTAACACGCTGTGGTACGAACTCGGCCACTCGAGTTTGAGTCCCACTCACGGCCAACACCCAGTGACGATGATCCGAACTGGTTCTGGACCTCCTCGAGGTCGACTCGGCCTCAAACGAGTACCCGGTGCGGCGCGTAAACATCGCCACTGTTGAGACAAGGGGACGGCCGGGCGTGGTTGCTGGCACACACCCACCCCGAGTGTCCCTTCATGAGTGTAACTCGCTCAAACCACTTGCCCCAAACAGTTTGTTAAGGCTGCAGAATAAGCGACGCAACCGCTGCCACTGTCGAGGATTCAGCGGTTCGCATCCGGACAACCGCCTGTGGACTGAACCGTGATACGCAAGCGCTGGTCAACGAATCAAGGGTTCCAGCCCGTTATGCGGATTCAAACGCAGGAAATAAACAGGGTTACGCCGGGATAATGTTTGGATGGGTGACCACTACGCATAAAACAGGTTTATCAGGCTGCTGTTGGCATATCATTTATTTGCCGTGCTGTCATTCAAGATGCGCTTCTGCGGCCGTCTGGAACGCTCTTCCTTCCGATATTAGGAAGCCACTGGAGCTGCGCACGTTTAAATCTAAATTGAAAACGAGAACGGTGTTTGTGTGTTCAGATTGTTGTCCTTCCCCCCTGTCTCCGATTTACAATGGTTGGCTACGTACGGTGCGAACAAAGTCCAACATACGTACATATCCCTCTACGCCTTCCACAAGCCGTCCCATCGGTGTTGCCCGTTGTCACCACGAGGCCACTCGTCGTGCCAACGCGCAAGGGGCGTCGATTAAAAGGCGCTTTATAAGTGAAATTAAGGGGCCGTCCATAAATGACGTCACGCGATTTTGGACGATTTTTTACCCCCCCCATCACACGGCGTCACAAAAAGTCAGACTCCCCCCTCAAATATGACGTCACAAAGCTCTGCCCCCTCCCCTCAAAACCATATTTCCATTTTGAAAATAAAACATGCTTCAAATCGCTTTAAACTATTGTCATTGTAGTGCGTATTTAATGTGGCGCTGCACTCTGATGTTGTAGGAGTGTTGTTATAACAATTAGTGTTGTTATAACAATTCTATATTTATTTAAAGTTGCGCATTTTTACGTGACCCCTCGTCACACATCGTCACAAATGTCTGAACCCCCCCCCCCCACAGGTGCGTGACGTCATTTATGGACGGCCCCGAATATGAAATGCGTATCATGTTCCTGCAGTTACTTATTAATGATTCCTTCAGACCCGTTCGGTCTGCAAGTTGCACGTGCACATGATGTTGTGGTTCAGCAGAAAAATCGCGTGAAAGTCACGGAGGTTGCGTTAGAAGGCGCGATTTGATTACGTACTCGAAAAAATAAATGAAATCGACCAACAAAATTGTGGATGAAAAAAGCCTCCCATTTACGCGTCGAGGATGAGTCCGAGAAAAACGTCGTGAGAATTATTTTATTATGTTTTATTTTTTATCATTTTATTATTTCCCTTCCACGTGACTTTACCGAAAGAACCAAGAAGATTATCTTATACCCTAACGTGAATGGATCCATCCAGTCACGTTGGGAAATCTTGTCACTTATCAATCAATCCACTTTGACTGGATTGGCGTTACACCACTGCCAACAACACATCGGCACCATCAAATAAGCGTGTGTGCCCCCCTGCCACGACATCAGACGCCCCCTTGTGGGCATATTCATGTCGTACGGCATACAAACCTGCCTCTCATAAACTAAAAACTATTTTTTATTTGACCAGGTAAGGCCCACTGAGCTATAGAGCTTTTTTTTCTGAAGCGACCTGACCACAAATGATCGCTCAACGAAGTGGCTTATCATGTGGAAATTTATAGCTGCCAATTACTCTAAACGCGTGACGTTAATTCGAAACGTGGAGGGAAAAACCGGAGCGCCCGGAAAAAAAAAATCCTCGCGACCACAGGGAGAACATGCAAACTCCAAATATACAGCAGGCGTCAGTCGAGATCGAACCCACAACCTCCTGTATACCAGGCGAGGCAGTTAACATCTCGCCAGGTCACCTGTAGTTCTGGGATATCTCCTTCCACGAGCTGTTTTCTAACACGTGGTGGATGCACCGGTTTGAAATAATTCCGATAGGATTCTTCATCACCATGACTTGATGTGTGGAGCAAGAAATAACGCTCAGTTTACTGCACACAAACCTTGCTGTACGTACTGCCCTCAACATGAATCAAGTTATCCAACTCGTGCCGAACATAAGTAAACTTTTTTTCCCATAAACCAAGCTGAAAACCTTTGCCAGCTGAAATCTACAAGATAAGCGTTTTTTTTGTTTTAGGGTGTCATATTCCTTTAGGCAACGGTCATTTTTCATTTCGTTCGCTCGTTTCTCAGTCCGCTTGTCCTGGTGAGGGTCATAGCTACAGACTCTAGCTCTTCCTGGGGAATTCCCACGCGTTCGTATGAATGACAAACGTTAATTATTCAAGACGAAACATAATTTTCATTCGCTGAGAATTTAAGTTACTCAGACACAATGGACTGCGCCAGCTCCCTCTATGGAGGAGGCACTTAACCTTTGCCCTTTCAGTCTGACGCGACAAGTTTAGCTTGGCAGTAGCTGGTGCAGCCTTTCAATCGTGGCCTTGAGATCGATTGCAAGGGCGCTCTTTAAATTAAATGCCTCTTACGGTGACCCCAGCCATCCCCACCGACCCCATCGGCCCCAGGAGACCCGGTCGCGTGTTTTGTAACCCTGTGTGGTGCACACATTTAATTTACGACTCAAAGCGACCGCTTAATAATTCAAAAAGGGCACGCGTACATCACGACTACAAAGTCAAATTGCCGTCCTTGGTGCTCGCCTGAAAATATGGGGCGATGCACGTCGGGGTTCGTCGACTCGAACCAGTGGCAGAAATTCCAGATTCCTGTAGAGGGGTGCGGGGGGTTGTTCTAGTGTTGGGGGACCTCTTGTGTATTTAATTCCTTCCCTTGACTCTTTTACCACGACCACCACCACCACCCATAATGGATGCCGAACACTGTGTTGTAATTAGCCTTGGAAATTGAAGTTCTAGTTTTGTATGTATCTTCTTGGTTCTTTCGGTAAAGTCACGTAGAATGGAAATAATAAAATAATAACAATAAACCATAATAAAATAATAAAAATAAACCATAATAAAATAATATTATTTTATTATGGTTTATTTTTATTATTTTATTATTTCCATTCTACGTGACTTTACCGAAAGAACCAAGAAGATACATACACCATAATAAAATAATATTATATAATTATATTATTTTATTATGGTTTATTTTTATTATTTTATTATTTCCATTCTACGTGACTTTACCGAAAGAACCAAGAAGATACATACACCATAATAAAATAATATTATTTTATTATATTATTTTATTACGGTTTATTTTTTATTATTTTATTATTTCCATTCTACATGACTTTACCGAAAGAACCAAGAAGATGAATCCCTGCAGTCACGAAAGCTTTAAATCGAAATTTTGTATGTATGTTGAACTTCTTGCACATCGTACGCTACATACGGAAGATTTTTTTTATTTTATTTCTCGCACATAACTCCGAGGGATATATAATCGCATGTTGTATTACAAAAAAAAACAGAGAGACGTTTGACACAACAAAAACCACAGGTAGACCGGACACAATAGAGGGCCGATATGTTATGGAAAGGTCCTTCTGTATTCACGAATGCCTCCTCCACATACACGCGCACACAGCAAGCCCAATGGGCTCGCTCGTACAGCGGAACATTTACACATTCATTAATCATGCACGGAGGAGGTGTGTACACAATTTCACCAAGCGGAAAGAACCCCCACTCCTAAGGGTTAGTTACTAATCCAAGCCTAAATGTCGCACCATGTCCTCAAATGACAACAACAACAAACGAATACCAACAAAAATATCATCGCCGTGTATTAAATTAATTCTTACACACTGGCATCGGTAAAGTTAATTATTTTATAATCCGCGTGCATCGCATTTTCCACGATGGGTGATCCATTATTCACTCAGCAAGCTTGAAGTCTATTTTTTTAAAGTCAAGTTTAACCAATTCCTTTTTCCGAGTTCTAGACTGGGAAGATCATAGTAACTCTACTCGACAAAAGTAGCCTGTTGGCAACCTACTTGCTGTTACCACCCGTGTATTTTCTTCCCTGCGGGTTAGCATCCCACGAGAGTCACGGTTCCAATTTCTCTGCGATCCCACGAACCTCGGATTCAAGTTGCTGGTTTACAGCGGTGCAAGACAGCACCGTCGGCACCCATCCCAACAAAAAGTGTTGCCTACAAAATTATGCTTGTTACTTGGGCCAAAATTCCAATCTCCTACACCAACATTCGTGGCGTTGACTCTCTCTGTCGGTCACATCGACCTGCAGTCTGACCCGTCAACGTGCTCCATGCAAGCTACATTGGTATACGAACGCTTGCAACGAGTCGCATTAGTTTAATTATTTTGTTGTTGTTGTTTTAAAACAAGGTCTCAACAGTCAGAACAGTCCATGCCATCACAGGGAGCAACTTCTCCGTATTCAAACCGCGAACCATTCTGTACCACGGCGTTACTCATGAGACAGGGCACTCTACCAATCCATGGTGCCAAACGCAAACCTTTCACACCACAGATACAGTGCAGGCGTTGACCTATGACGTTAATGTGATATTTATATCTGCGTACATAAATTAATACATCGATGTATTTCTTAAAAAAAAGTATCTTGTTAAACCCACACACCAGCGTCTAAATTATTGACCTGTGACCTTTGAAGGTCATCCTTGAGGCTGGCCAAAGCCCCCCCAAAGGGTGAGTTGTCTGGTCCCTTTAAAGTTGATTTAAAGCATCAATAATAAAAACAAATCATATAAAAAAAAACGTTAAAAAAAATAAATATACTGTAATGCAAGCATGAAAAATGGCATTTATACTCAATCAAAATTAAATCACATTCAATATAAGATGGAAATAATTAATTTTAATTGTTCGCTTTTCACGAGAAACAACGATTCACTCTTTTCGAGTTGCAACTCACGTCGGACACTGCTCGTTATTTTGATTTGCTCTCCTTTGCAGTTGGCTGAGCAGAGACCCAGACTCCTAACAACACGGAAACAGACAAGGCAACTAAAACTAAGAAGGATAATCATGCAGATAAAAATGAAGCAAGTTTGTTGCAACGAGCAAGGCTATACAACATTCGGAAATGAGATGATGGGAGGGAGTTTGATCAAAGTTGAGCAGGGCAAGGAGGGAATAAGATGTATGTTGCGTAACACATGTTTGTGTCTGTACAAAGTATGGACGAGATGAAACAATCTGCCAGCACGATGTTGATGCCTACTGTAATCGAACGTTTTTGTTTTTATCTTACACATGAATGAGCCTCAAAGATTTTTGTCTGGAAATATTATTGCCAGGTCCATTTGAAGTTGGCTTTTTTTTGCACTTGGGAGGAAATTCGTGTTCATGGGTAAAACGCTACACACGGAGACACTTAAACTATGCTGTCAGGAACCCGCTTGCTCCACTGCCCAGGTTAGTTCGGAAATGGCTTGAGATTGCTTAAATGCCTCCGCTAAATGTCACGTTGGTTTAACGTGTGGTCGACGGTCTTAGGCGGTGTTTCCGCATTTGTATGCCGAGCGTTCTTTGAATTTTCACTTGTACAAGCAAAATCTTGCCTTAAGGCTTTCGTGACTGCAGGAATTAATATTATTTGGGTCTTTTGGTAAAGTCACGTAGATAGGTTCAAAGAAAATAACAAAAAACAACGAACCTATCTACATTACTTTACCGAAAGACTTTGAGCGACCAATATCATCCATAATATAGTTTTTTTGGGTTAGATCATGTAAAATGTGTCGTTAAACCCGCCACCACCCGACACAGCCAATTAGTAAGATTTGTCACGTAAACACAACATGCCAATTCGTTACTCGTGCAACACACTGCTGTGTTGGAGAGCAAATCCACAACATTTACAATCTCATTCGTTCCCATTATTTAAGACGCCTTAAGAAACGTCACGTGACCTTTTTTTCAGGCGATTACACGAAACAATACTTAAATATTCTTGAATACTTTCTCTTTTTGATTTCACGGTTTATAATAGAGGATGTATTATTTGTGATTTTTCATGACATGCAAGTTTGGTATCCATGAAGGTTTGTTTCCCCAACAAAGGCAGTGAATGTTTAGGTGACAAACACACCCGCCGAGCGGTTTATGGGTAACAAAGCGCATGGAACAGAATAAGCACAGTGAGTTTGGCCCAGTTATTTTTTTCCCAGCATTTATCAGTTTCCACAAATCTCCCCATTTTTGGCAGCGTTTAATGTAACCCCGCAAATTCATCAGGTCACGTCTCTCTTAAATGTCTTTCTCAAAGCACTTGTATCAAACCCCCACCTGGATTCCAAGTCACAAAGAACATCTTACTGAAATTTAGATTTGATGCATTTCCACCTGCGGCCACAGAGGATCATGAACAGAGGTCCAGCAAGTCTTGGCAAATGTAAGTGGCCAAACATACATCAAAGACACACGGAAGCGGCCTATTTGGCCGAGGAAAACAGAGCACTATACAGTACTTGGAGAACAGAGAAAGTGGATAACTCAAGCGGTGATGGTTTAGCTGCTATTGGATTGATCAAGGGGCACTGCGGTGGCGAGATGTTAACTACCTTGCCTGGTATACAGGAGATCGTAGCTTCGATACCGACCATGATGCCTGTATAGTTGGAGTTTGCATGTTCTCCCCGTGGTCATGTGGATTTTTCTCCGCCTTCTCCGGTATTTCCCTCCACATTCAAGATACATGCGTTTCGAGTATTTGGCTGATATAATTTTCCACGTAGCCAGGTCGCTTCTGAAAAACAGCTATATAGCTCAGTGGGCCTTACCTGATCAAATAAAAAAAGCAGTTTTAGTTTATACTTTAGTTGAGGTAAAGGATTTCGCACAATGAGATCTTTAGTCGATATGAGCAGCACTGATTCTCCTCTCAAATGTGAACGATAGACCTCCAAAGTGAAGCTGCACAATGGAAACAGCGCCACCATCACTGATACTGTACAATACAATTTACAATAAAATTTGGATTGGCCTGGCATCAAAATGCGACCGCATCTCAGGAACACTTTTGAGCATTCTAAGTAAGAGGTTGACGATGGATAATGCAAAAAAATTAAAATAAAATTAAGTCACCACATTATTCCACAATGAAAAACTAATTTGAAGACATTTCGTATTTCAAGAGTGCAAATAAAGCACAACATTCCGAGGTGACCTGCACAAGTTAAAGTTGACATACAGCGTCAATGACAAAGTTGACAGTTATTTTAAACGAATATTTTCTCTTTAAAGTGCCAAATTACATTTCTAAACGTCACAAAATGGTACGATAGCCTTTGGAAAAGATCGGTGATTTTACGCAGTGGAATTTTTAAAATCACAATAATGATAAAAATAAATGTTGACTACGATGTTAAACATTAAAACTTTGATAACACTTATATCAATTGCCGATTACACAATACTGTAATTATGAGTCATTATTTTTTATTTATTAATATAATAACCTGTCTGAACATGACCAAACCTTGCAGACGCATTTCATAAAATACCATATATTCACTCGTTTCGGTTCAAGCGTAACTTTGCCGCAAGCCTTGAAGCCAAGAGGCTCCCTTAAAGCTGCATATACATCTTTTATATCCTCCCTCCTATTTCCCCACGAATAAAACATTAACCAACAGCAGAGGTCACGGCGCGTCGCAAAAATCACGGCTCACGTGTTGGTGAACCCCAAAAAGCCACCTTGCAAACGGCCACAACAACCGCAGGGCTGCACGAATTGCCTTGGTGGCCGCTCTGACGCGACGTGACGACGCTTTCAAATGAACGCACGACGAAAGCAAGCTCTTTCACGGCCGTGCCGCCTCCCCCGTCCTCTCCCTTGCCCGTCAACCGATGAAACCGTCGCGTCAAGCTCGGCATCGGTTCGAGCGAGAGTCACATCGGAAGGGACGGCGGAGCGCAAAGCTTCGCGAGGTCGAGGCGGCGAGGAACGACGCGGCGCCCTGGTGACCGTGGTGGCAATGGCGGTGGTAGCGGCGGAGGTGGCAGTCCGTGGCCGGCGGTTGCTCACTTCCCCGTGCAGTGCGAGATCTTGGGCTTGTTGACGGCGTCCTCCTCAATGCGCAGCTCCTTGAGGTCGACCACCATGTCGCGGATGCAGCCCACGAAGCCTGTGCTGTAGGCCTTGGGCAGACGCAGGTTGTAGGGAGGCTTCCCCATGCCGCCTGCGTCGGTGGGTCGTGGAATTAATAATTATTATCAATGAACTACTTTATTAATATTATTATTATTAAATAATCATCAGTACGTTAGGAATCATTTATAGCCGTTTGTTTAAATCCATTGCTGAATGAGGGCCCATGCCATGCAGGTTATTTTGACCATATTTCACGCTGCTTCGTGTGGGTTGGTGAAACGGTGAGCGCCCAGGACCCAATCAGATACCACTCGCCTGCTGATTTTGGCCATGGGTCGGAAATCACCACTCGCCCACTCCACCAAATATTCTTAGTTCTAGTAAAGCATTACGAATAATTTGAAGCCCTATGTCAAGATACCCGCTTGATCTAGGCATGCTCACTTCTCGTGGGGGTGCACGTGGGGTGGGGGTTGTTATGCTATAATGCCCACGAAAAAAATCAGCTCGATTTTCGAATCAGATCGCGACCGTGAATCACAGACAGATCCTCGAACGTCAAAAGGGAGGTACATTCGTTACACGCTGAAACCAAACGTTCACGACGTTATATCCGCTTGTAATTTCAATCAGTTCGACATGAAGTTAAGGCGGCCATAGAACCAGGAGGTGAGATGTTAACTACCTCGACTGGTATGCAACAGATCGTGGGTTAGATCCCTACCTGCTGTATATTTGGAGTTTCTGTGCCTCTCTCTCCCGTGGTGGCATGGATTTTTCACCGGATTCTCCGGTGTTTCATTCCACATTTCGAATCAACGTGCATTTTGAGTATTTGGCTGCTATACATTTCCACGTGATAAGCCACTTTATTAAGCTATCGTTTGTGGCCAGGTCGCTTCTAAAAAAGAACTACATAGCTCAAAGGGCTTTACCTCGTAAAATAAAAAATAGTTTGGTTTTAGTTTAGCTTCGGAGGCATCACCCTCCTTAGGCTATTCGTGGCGCGTGCTGCGCACTCACCCAGCCAAAGGGTGCCGTCCGTGTCGAGCAGCGTGGCTTTGAACGGCGACGTGGCCATCACCGCCGCCTCGTTTCCCACCTGCAGGGAGCCCTCACGCTGGTTCCTGCCCCGCGTACGCACAGGACACTCATCAGAAAAGAATAACACTAGTCAACAAAAAAACAAACATTTTTTTTCCGGCCTGGACTTTTGCAGCTGTTTTAGACTAATTTCACGGTGCCGATTCCAAATTTGATCTCAGATTTGCTCTATCTCATCTCATTTTTATGCTATCGGCATACCCCATTTTCATTGATTTTACCCGAAATTAACTCTGTCACTTATGATTGCAAGTTGTTGCGAGTCAGTGACTGCTTTAGTGTTAAAATATGGTGCTGTATTTTTAGGATAGTGTGTTTATAATATCATTTTATGTAGATATCCACCTTTATTTCATATTTTTCTTCCGCAGTTTTTATTGAAAATGCAATATTTGATATTTCAAAAACCTGATGTGATTGACAAAAACTGATGCCAGATTTGGAATCAGCACCCCAAAATTACATTAAAACCGTTGGAATACCTTATGCCAGAAAAAGTGTGTTGACCAGTGTAACCAGTAATAATTCATAATTATGATAATAGCCTCTTGATTATTTTTATGCAGCCTTGTCATCGTCGTTCGCGCAAATTGCATCTCTCACAAAATCACGTCTCTTCTATTGTAGGGCTTCTGATGTCGATGTAGAGCAACAACTCCAATTTCACATTCAGGTGGTCAAGCCAGACAAGCCCGTCAGAAGCAGCGGAGTGAATCGCCGCGATGTCCCTTTCGTATTTGTGGATCGCGGGATTGCGTGGTTATACGTTGTACGGTCTGTTCCGGATGACCACAGTCGCACACTACCGGAGAGTTTTAATTTTTCCATTTGTGCATCACAATCGGCGAGCGGTAACCACAGACACGAGCTGGAGGGCTGCCGGTCGGCGAGCCGGCGCCACCGACGATTGCTGGTCTCGTGATGTCGGCGCCGGCAGCGCGATCGGAATGCGCCCGAGAAAGGAACACAAAACGATGAAGAAGCACCCCCCAAAAAAAGGACCACACGTGAGCCCGGATCAAATCACAATACCTGACAGCCTTGATCCGCACCCATTTGCTGGTGTTCACCATGACGGTGGAGGTGAGGGTCACGGGTCGCGAGCCCAGGTCGTAGGTCATCTGGATGTAGCCATTCACGATGGCGATGGCCAGGTAGTCGGCACGCTCCGTCCCCTTCCCCGCCCACAGGATGAGGCCTTGCGTCGCGTCCGTACGCACGCTCATCTCGAAGTAGTTCGTTTTCTGGGCCTTGTCACTGGAGGAAGGGGGTTATGCATGGGGAGGGGGGGGGGGCGGAATTGAGTTTTCCTATTGAATCGCGTTCACGAATTTATTCGTGAAAAGGAGTTCGTAAAATCTGTGGCTGTTAAGTGGAGGTTTCCGTTGGTACGGAAATGGCCAAACATGAACACATTTCGACCTACAGCAATCAGGGTTGAATGATGACCCAGCACTCACTGATTTACTTCAGTCACTCACTGGTGATCAGTCACTTCCTGATAACTCTTCTGTGGCTATTACCATGGTTACCATCAACATCACTCGTCGATTCCTCCACGCATGTTCAGGGAGCTCAGTCCACCAGACTGACATTTTCGTAGTGGGGGGAGACGTCTGGAACCAGCCCGACTGGCTGCCTTGTTACCAGTCACTTTCGGAGGAAAAGTCCAACTATAAACGACACAAACCGCATGCAGCCATCGCATGCGGTGCTTTTTGTTTGTTGCAATCAAAGTAGATGACGGCGATGATGATGGCGGATGATGATTATGACGACAGCGGTGGCGACAGGAAATGACACGGTCATGCGAATGGGACGGGCGTCAAGGTGGGGAGCTAACTCACCTCTGGTCTGCTGCATAGTCCGCGAAATCGGGACTTAAGAGGAAAGAGAGAAACGATTGATACGAAGTTTTCGTGACGCATCAGAGAGCAGGACAAGTCTCGCTTGTCCGGCTCTCTGATGCATCTGCCGGTCGTGCCACGTGCCGCTCGCCGTATTGTCCCGATGTTTCGCTCCGCGTGCTGAGAGCTTCTTCAAGAACTGAATTCCGATGAAGCCGAAGAAAACTAAACTTATAAAACTAAAACTAGTTTTTATTTTACCAGGTAAGGCCCACTGAGCTATATAACGCTCTTTTTCAGAAGCGACCTGGCTACAAAATTATAGCGTCAACAAAATGGCTTATCGTGTGGAAATTTAGAGCAGCCAAATACTCTGAACGCGTGACGTTGATTCTAAATGTGGAGGGGAAAACCGGAGGACCCGGAGAAAAAATCCGCGCGACCACGGAGAGAGCACGCAAACTCTACATATCACAGGCGTCAGGGTCGAGAGAGAGAGATAACGTCTCGCCACCCCGGCGCCCATTTGGTAGCTCTACCCCAACACGTGTTACTGTGATGTGGATGTTGTTACGTGCGCGTCCAGCTTGCGCACACTCATCGCTCCGGATCATTTCTCTACTCTTTGGTTCTTTCGGTAAAGTCACGTAGGTAGAAAAAAATAATAGATCACGACGTTTCGATCGCAACACAAGCAATCGTCATCAGGTGAGGCAACCACAGTAAGAAAACTGCTAACGAATTGCCTGTTTTGCGATCGAAACGTCGTGATCTATTATTTTCTTCTACCTACGTGACTTTACCGAGTTGTTTTGAGCCACGGAGCTGGGAATTCCGCGACGAGCAAAACCGCGCTTTGTCGTGCGTGCGCGCTTTGTCGTGCGTGCGCGCCAGCATGCGAGCGCGCGGGCAGGCATGCGCTGGCGCGAGTCGGCGACGGTGAAGGAGTACTCACTCAGGGACCTCGTTCATCACGTGGCTTGCGTGCGGAGAGAGAGACAATGGGGCAATATCATTACCGGTCA
The DNA here is from genome assembly GCF_964198595.1 of Lampetra fluviatilis. Lineage (NCBI taxonomy): Eukaryota > Metazoa > Chordata > Hyperoartia > Petromyzontiformes > Petromyzontidae > Lampetra > Lampetra fluviatilis. Next base: position 6,761,153 of record NC_136310.1, read on the forward strand.
GGCGATAGGCCCGACCGTTTATCCTCCGCAGGAATAATGGAAAGAACCCTGGGTGGGCTGAGTGCTCTTGATATTAAAATCAGAATCTTTCTTTGTCGATCGGAAAAGGAATCCGACGAGCTACGGAAACTCTTTTTCGCAGATGTCCAGTCGGGGGCGACTCAGAAAGTGACAACAAAACCAACGACGCAAAAACACGATAGCAGTGCAAAGTATAGGAAAGGTAAGCAAATCGCTAAAAATAAATGCGTAAAGTGGAGGAAGTACATAAGTCAAAATTGCATAAGTACACCAATTTACAAGCTTGGGCAAGGCAGCAAAACAACAGCGAGGACGGTCCCAGACCACACCAAGACAACGTCACAGACGGAGCGGCACCAAATTTAGAATTGCCCTCCCGTGTAAGCTATAGCACATCTAGCGACACACGCTTTTGCTGGGTGTATGAGTGTAAATAATCATTATAGCTATACTAGCCTTTTGCCCGTCCTAGGACGGAAGCTGTAATATTTACGAAAAAAATTGAGCAGAGTATAACAGTATCTTGTGTAAATTTAATGGCAGTGAATCTTGCATTAAAGAATGTTATCAAACACTACACTGCATTTCACTGTAGCACTGTATTAATGGCAGTGATGCTTGCAGAAACTATGTCATAAAACACCTCACTTCATGTCACTGTCGCACTGTATTTCACTGATGTTAAATGAGCCTTTTGCCCATCCTAGGACGGATGCTGTAATATTAAAGATGTACGCAGCATCTTGACGTCATATCGTGGCGTGTACAGAACATTATGACGTCACCATGTCACAACGTTCTGGACACGTACCCACAAATCTATACTATCTTGTCTCCAGGTATCTCATCGCTAGCTCTGGTTTGTATGTACGTGAAACTTCTTTCGTACCGTACGTAACCAACCGTGCTCATCGGAGGTGCGGGGGAAGGACAACAAACTAAACACAAAAAGCTGTTCTAAAGAAATGAGTTTTCAATCTAGATTTTAAAGTGGCTTCCTAATATTCGAAGGAAAAGCGTTCTAGACGGCCACAGAAGCAGCGCATCTGAAAGTGTGCGATGCGGTGACCGTCTTCGTTCGATGGCGAGTCATAAGCCGCTGTGAGGATGACCGGAGTTCGCGTGATGGTTTATGCCCCTTGACGAGATCAGCGAGGTACTGTGGTTCACATGTGGCAAGCACTTTGTGTGTGATGAGTGCAACCTTACACTTATTAATTTGTATCTCCCCCATCTGCACATCTTAACACATACTCTTTGGTTTTTTCGGTAAAGTCACGTAGGTAAAAAATAAAAGAAAACAACTAAATTAAATCACGACGTTTCGGAGGCAACACAAGCTTCCATCTTCAGGTGGCACCGTCACAGCCAAAGTCACCGTAGTAACTTACTACAGCTTGTGTTGCCTCCGAAACGTCGTGATTTAATTTAGTTGTTTTCTTTTCTTTTTTACCTACGTGACTTTACCGAAAAAAACCAAAGAATATGAATCCTCGCAGTCACGAAAGCTTCAAATCTATCTTAACACATCTTTCTCATATCTATATCGTTGTACTTATTAATATTCTCATCTCCATATTGTCCCACTAATCTGTATCTCTTTAAGTGCCACCCGGGCCACTGCTCGGTGGCTATCTCCAAGAGCTTTCGTGGCCCAAACTGGTGGCCCCCACGGTGCCACCAGTTTGACAATCCTGCGCCAATGACGACCCCAGGAACGCGTGTCGCATCAGTCGAGTCAAAAACACATGCCGAAAGATCGCCATCCTTTTTTACGTGGATAAAAAAACCGATGTCCTGTGCAGATATGAGTGCATAAATGTAGTTTGCAGGAAACATAAACACTACGAACACGTTGCACGTGACATAACACGTTGCATGTAACATGTTAGCGGGATGACGCGGTGTGTGTGTGTGTGTACGAGAGTGGCCTTAACGTGCACATAACCTGGCACAAGGGCCGTGGTGATGTCACCGCCGCTTAGTGGCGAATAGCGGTTGTTGTTGTTGTTGCACTAGAGTGCACATATTTATATTCAGTCGCAAGTAAAACTGTCCGTAAACTTAAACTGTAGTTTGGTGGTACTCACGGCTGTAAATTAAGATTCAACATTCCCCATGACAGGGACATGTACACCCTTAATTGGCAAGTGTTAATATTAAAGTGCTGTATAACAATTAGCACGTAGATGCTACCATGGCAGTAAGTGCCTCGTGATTGTTAACCGGCGTAAATCCCTCTCAAGCCGCTGTAGAATTTGTAACAGGGGCTCGGCAAAACCACAGTGGGAAGGCAGCCGGAGCCGGTGGCAACAATCGCCCAAGCTCTGCGGTCCGATACTGGGATGTTTGGCCAATTCTATTCACGAGTGTTTATCGGTAGTGTGGGACGCGTGGAGACGGTTCTACCTTTTGGCGTTGTTGCTTTGATATTCGATGAAGGTTTTCCCATTGAAGGCCACGGGCTCGTCCAAAGCTACTGCAGCGCGATCAGTGGGGGCTGCAACAAAGATGTAGAGAAGCTCCGACGGACGTACTCGGAGACGGAGGTAAGTTAAGGGCTTTCGTCAGGGTTTATTAAAGCTGTTGCAATATAACACAGCAGGGTACACAACTCCCAGGGGCTAGGGGTCCTACTCTGAGTCCGGGTCCCTGCCGGCTAGCTCCGGTCTCTCTCTCTCGTGTCGGATTGTTGACTCTGCCAACTCCACCGACCGGAGAGAGAAGCACCTCTACGGCTACCACCGGCTTCTCCCCAGACTCCCTATTCGATCCCTCTCTCTACCCCTGGTTTCCTCTTCACCCTTCTTACTTTACCCGTTCCCACAGTGAGCCCGCTTACGTCATGGGGTATCCCTTAAGTACCCTAGGAGACGTGACGTCATCGCACTGAACGGCACACCTGACGTCACGTCCCCATTTTACTCCTCTACAAAGACAAAGATCCCCCGTATAGCCTTTAACAGACCGTTGGGGCAAGTGCAGTTAGCGAGTGCATGAAGGCCAGGCACGGCACATGTTAGGGTGGGTGGCCAGCACCACGCGCGGCTGTCTTTGGATGTCTACCCAATGGTGATGTTCACACATTGCGCCAGATAATTAATAGATAGGAAGGCAAAATTGACAGATATTCAGACATATTAACAGATCAACAGACAAATAATTCTAGATTTGAAGCTTTCGTGACTGCAATGATTCATATTCTTAGGTTTTTTCGGTAAAGTCACGTAGGTATAAACATTAAAAAGTAAAATAAAATAAAAAAATAAAAAATCACGACGTTTCGGAGGCAACACAAGCTTCCGTCTTCAGGTGGTACCGTCACAGCCACGACAGCTGTATCAAGTAAATGAGAGATTGCAGGAGTTACCACTGCGTTTATATAATGGTTGGAGAAGGTGGTGGGGCAAGGGCCGCATACTTATTATTAATATGGTAAGGTGAGGCTTGAGACTAAGAATAGACTGCATAACAAAGGCTGAGCCTTTGTTATGGAGAGGTGCGGTTTGTGACTCAACCTGTAACAAGAAGACCACCACTAAACATGGTAAAACAGTAATGGTTGTCTGTCAAATAAGATTGGCAAATAAGTGTAGTTAAATCTTTTTTGCATGGTTAATCACATCTTTCCAATGATTACTCAGTTTGTAACCGTCATCACGGTTGAAATTATGTCTGTGTTTGTATATTTGTATGGCTTCATTTACAAACCTTTGATGGTAGCCAGGAGGTTTGCAGAGAACCTTGGTCTCGGAAAATACAATTTCATGAGAGCCCACCGAGTTGTAGCAATGATCGGCAACGGCCGAAGAATCAGTTCTGCCGTGTTTCAGATCTGACTTGTGCTCGCGGACACGATCAGAAACATGACGTTTCGTTTCTCCAATGTAGCAATCACCACAAATGCAACTCAATTTGTAGACTCCAGGATACTGTAAGTCAGGAACGACATCGTTCACAGATGGAATCAAATCACGGATTTTATGCACTGTACTGAATCGGACTTGGATCTTATGTTTGTTTAGAATTTTGGAGATCTCTCAGGAAACTGGATGTTTGAGAGGAGGCCTGACGGATCCTTGGGACATTCTGTCTACAGGAAAGCCACCCACACAGATTCCTACTTGAAACCGGATTCCCACCACCACCCATCTCTAAAGAATTCTCTCATCAAAACGCTATACCACAGAGCCCATGGCATTGCTGACCAACACCACCTGGCTGGTGAATTAAGACATGTACATCGGGCCCTCAGGATGAACGGATACTCTGACCGCACTATCCGCCAAGCTGTCTCTCCCACCATACAGAAACAGCCACATGAAACTCCGACCAAAACTATCACGTTGCCATACATAGCAGGCGTGACCAAAAAGATCTCCAAAATTCTAAACAAACATAAGATCCAAGTCCGATTCAGTACAGTGCATAAAATCCGTGATTTGATTCCATCTGTGAAGGATGTCGTTCCTGACTTACAGTATCCTGGAGTCTACAAATTGAGTTGCATTTGTGGTGATTGCTACATTGGAGAAACGAAACGTCATGTTTCTGATCGTGTCCGCGAGCACAAATCAGATCTGAAACACGGCAGAACTGATTCTTCGGCCGTTGCCGATCATTGCTACAACTCGGTGGGCTCTCATGAAATTGTATTTTCCGAGACCAAGGTTCTCTGCAAACCTCCTGGCTACCATCAAAGGTTTGTACACGAAGCCATACAAATATACAAACACAGACATAATTTCAACCGTGATGACGGTTACAAACTGAGTAATCATTGGAAAGATGTGATTAACCATGCAAAAAAGATTTAACTACACTTATTTGCCAATCTTATTTGACAGACAACCATTACTGTTTTACCATGTTTAGTGGTGGTCTTCTTGTTACAGGTTGAGTCACAAACCGCACCTCTCCATAACAAAGGCTCAGCCTTTGTTATGCAGTCTATTCTTAGTCTCAAGCCTCACCTTACCATATTAATAATAAGTATGCGGCCCTTACCCCACCACCTTCTCCAACCATTATATAAACGCAGTGGTAACTCCTGCAATCTCTCATTTACTTGATACAGCTGTCGTGGCTGTGACGGTACCACCTGAAGACGGAAGCTTGTGTTGTCTCCGAAACGTCGTGATTTTTATTTTTTTTATTTTATTTTACTTTTTAATGTTTTTACCTACGTGACTTTACCGAAAAAACCTAAGAACAGACAAAGAGACAAACGTATAGACAGACAGACAGACAAAACCAGAAGAGAGACAGATAGTACACTAACACACAGACAGAGAGGAAGGCAAATAGATGGACAGTTCCGGAGAGACAGAGGGCTTCACCTGTCTGGCATGTCTTGCCGGAGAAGCCGCGGGGGCAGCTGCACTCGTAGCCGGAGAGGTTGGGCACACACGTCCCGCCGTTCCGGCAATATTTATTGCCGGAGGTGCACGGGTGTTCCCTGAACGTGGTGACGTCCAGCAAGAAGCGCGAGCTCACCACGTCCAACAGCACGTTAAAACCGCTCACCGAGAACTGCGTGGTCAGGGGAGGCGGGGAGAAACATTCAGAGCCGCGCGAGCGTTCGTGGTTTCAAACAAGCCCATCCTCGGGCTTTCGCGGAACACGCTGCGATGCCGCGCGCATGCCCGCCGTGAGAAAGCGATCGTTTACGACGACGAATGTAAACTGCGCGTGGAAAACGGAGCTGCCAACGTGACGCTTAAGGTAACGGGAGCAAACGGAACTCGCGTAAATGAAGCGGGCGGAATTGACGAGTCGGCGCCGAGTGAGACGGAGAACAATCGATGGCAAGTTCCACAATTTTTGGACGCGCATTTCGGACGCTTAAAAAGTGACGCGCCGTCGTTAGCATGGTTAGCGTGACCACTTTCGGAGCACGAAGCGCCGGTGGCTTCGGTTGCACGTGGCCTGTAATCCAGCACTGTAGAGGTGGTGAGGGAGGGTTGGCGGATCGCACGCACATTTGTGAAACCCTCAAATCCACTGGGCTGCGAGGTAACAGTCTCCTGGCTTGGCACGGTATGATAGCAGTACAGCAAGTGGATTGATTTCCATCTGTATTCCATCTGTACGGAGAGGGAGTGTTGGCCCCTCGCAATTGGGTTTTCGCGTGGGTTTTTTTTTTTCCCCGGGTACTCCACTTTCCTCCCACGTCTATAAACGGTCATGAATGGAGTTGGCGGAACATTCCAACGTAGGGCCACAGACCTTGGGCAAATGTTTGGCGCCGGTACTGGCCGCCTTCCCACTGGACTGCGGTTTCTCCATGACGAAGACAGCGCGCGTGACGAAATTGCGTATCTGTCAGTTTATTTCTTTATCGTCATATTTATTTATTCTTGGGCCCCAGCAGGTGCACGCATAGGCCCTGACATAGAAGGGGCAGGGCCAAGGAGGACACCTTCTGGATGGCCCCGTCCAGGCCGGAGGTGATGGCGGCGGCTCGCGCGGTGCGGGTGTAGTCCGGGACGCCGCCCAGGAACAGCGCCTCCCGCAGGTCCAGGCTCAGGTGGTTCCCCTGGAGAGGCAAAGCACGGGTGGTTGGGCGAGTGAGTGAGCGAGTGAATGGGTGAGTCAATGAGTGAGTGAGTGAGTGAGCGAGTGAATGGGCGAGTTAATGAGTGAGTGAGCGAATGCGTGAGTCAATGAGTGAGTGAGCGAGTGAGCGAACGAATGGGTGAGTCAATCAGTAAGTGAGCAAGTGAATGGGTGAGTGAATGGGTGAGTCAGTGAGTGAGTAAGTGAGCGAGTAAATGGGTGAGTCAGTGAGTGAGCGAGCGAGTGAACGAATGGGTGAGTCAATAAGTGAGCGAGTGAATGGGTGAGTCAATGAGTGGGCGAGTGAATGGGTGAGTCAATGAGTGAGTGAGCTAGTGAGCGAGCACATGGGTGAGCCAATGAGTGAGCGAGTGAATGGGTAAGTCAATGAGTGAGTGAACTAGTGAATGGGTGAGTCAATGAGTGAGCGAGTGAATGGGTGAGTCAATGAGTGAGCAAGTGAATGGGTGAGTCAATGAGTGAGTGAGCGAGTGAATGGGTGAATCAATGAGTGAGTGAGTGAGTGAGTGAATAGGTGAGTCAATGAGTGAGCGAGTGAACGAGCGAATGGGTGAGCCAATGAGTGAGCGAATATGTGAGTCAGTGAGTGAGTGAGCGAGCGAATGGGTGAGTCAATGAGTGAGTGGGTGGGTAAGTAAGCGAGCGAATGGGTAAGTGGTTGGGTGAGTGAGCGAACGAGTGGGTGATTCAGTGAGTGGATGGGTGAGCGAGCGGGTGAGTGAATGTGTGAGTGGGCAAGCAAGTGGGTGAGTGAGCGAGCGAACGAGTGGGTGAGTGACCAGACGAGGGGTTGAGTGAGCGAGCTCAATAAAATCAGTTTCACTTTATGGCAAGTCAGCCGTGCTTATCAATAGCGAGACTCAACCCCACCATAGGAAAGTCGAATTTCCACCACTGGCTCTGCAGGGTTGCAAACAGGAGATGGGCACCACTTCCCACAATACTCATTTGAGTAGGAAATTACTGATTTATTTTTACAAATATACACAATACACATTGAATACTGTATGTATTTTTACTGTACGATTATGAATATCAGCCATTAAACACAATGTTGTGTATCCCGGACTCTTGTAAAATAAACTCCACAAAGCATCTCGAGACAACTTCACAGCGCAGCGGCACGTAAAGCAAGTTACCTTTCGCGATTTCTCAAATCCAAGGCGGGCGTTGGAACGAGACAATCAGTACGGCAACGTTAAGTGGACATTCGTTTCTGGCCCAGTGTGTAGGCGTCAAGACCGTCCGTCGTGTCAATTAGTGGAGGCTTCAACGCCACCCCCCGCAAAGATAGCCTCAGCGAGAACTCAATATTTTCAAGTAAAATGTAGTTTTGTTTACATGCGTGGCGGAACCTTTCTGGCACAATCTGACACTCAAAGCACCATCGTCGGATTAATACTCGACGTAAAATAGTTTGTTTTTATATATATAGTGAGAAAATATGAAAAATAAAAGTATGTTTTGGCTGTGATTTAGTTGGGCAATTCTTATTTTTTTTATTTGCATGCTGCAGGGTACTGTACCAACCCATAACACTGAAGTTCATACACATGGGCCAGCAACCTAGTTGCTACTCTGCAATCCACAGGTAAGTTCTCTAGTGCTGTAGTAGACTCACAGGTATGGGCTCGGGGTGATCCACCAATCCTGCACGCTGCATTATTTATTATTCATTCGAATTTTTGCATCACCAAAGCGCCCAATGAGTTTTCAGACCCCGCAGCAATGATTTTCACAAAAAGCAAAGTCAAATAGATTTTTCAAATATATTCTTTCATAAGCATTTTCCGAATGTGAGGGTCTACCAGACTCGTCTTATCCACACCGCGTTCATCCACCACACTGCAGGTCAGAACAAACTCACTCGCCCTCTCACCTTGTCACTCGTCCACTCACTCACTCACGCGCGCGTGTGTGTGTGTGACGAGCGGTAGCGTCGTGGTTACCGCACTGCAGGTACAAACCCCCGGAAGCCCGAGTTCGATTCCCGCTCGTGGCCAAAACCAGTGACAATTATCTAATCCGCTCCTGGGCCTCCCGAAGGATGACTCGGCCTCAAATGAGTACCTTAGCGGCACTGGGGAGACAAAGGCGGTCGGACGTGTGGCTGGCCACCCACCCTCCTGGTATGCTGTGGCGGCCTTCATTATGTGCTGCTCGCGAACAGCACTTGCCCCGACATTCTGTTGAAGGCCACACGGGGGATCTTTGCCTTTGTGCAAGCGTGCGTGCGCCTGTGTGCGCGTGCGTGCGTCAACATCGGACGACAGGTGTCCTTACGGGAGCCTCCCCCAGGACCTTGGAGCCACTGTTGATCTTCATGAAGCCCTTCCGCCCGGTCCGTGACACCGTCACCGTGTGCCAGATGTTCAGCATCAGGGGCGTCGCGGACCTGGCCCCGTCGCGGACAACGGCAGCGGCGGTCGCATTTACACGTCAACAACTCTCCCGCCCGATGGGTTGACCCGAGCGATGCCATCATCATGGGTTGCCCCTCACAGTCGAGGATGATTGTCAACTGTAGAAAAGTAGGACCTTCTGTGGGTCCGAAGATGGCTGAAGAGATCGATCTGGGATTGACAGCTCGGGCACGTGTGTCCGGAAAGAGTGGGTTGAGAAATATCTGTACTAGCCTCCAAGGACGGGTGTATTTCAGTAAATCTGAAACTTGCAAGCGTAAAGCAGACCGCGACGTGATATTCATTGCATTAATTCGTGTGCAATTTGTAAGGCCGCGGTGACAGAGACTTATAAATTTTAAGGTTATAATCCCTTGTTCATCGTGACGTCCTTTTTACTTTGATGTCTCAACAACGTTACGGAGATCGCGTGACGTGAGGGTTCTGCCTTTGTAGTGAGGGTTGTGAGTTGACGATGAGGAGGGGGGAGGAGGCGCCTTGCCCCCCCCCCATGTGGTGTGACGTCAGCCGCTAATGATTATTAATGGGGGGGGCTGTTCGATGTGGAGTGACGTCACCTGCTCATGATCATTAATGGATGGGGGTGCTACATGTTTAGTGACGTCACCCGCTCACGATTATTATTGTCCATGTGGAGGACGTAACCTGTTCATGATTATTAATGAGGAGGGCTGGCCAACGTGCATAGACGTCACGCGCGGGACACTCATTATAGTCGTAAATTGTTTACATTGTAGGAGCATGAGAGATGGTGGCGGCAGCAGCGGCGGGGATGGCACAGGGAGGCCCTCATCCAGCAGTGGATTGATCATGACTGATGATAACGACAATGACGATGCCGAATGATAAGAAATCGCTCGTTTTTGTGTCATACATGCAGATTTTTTCGGGCGAGATGGCTTAGCGGACAACACCGGAGTCTAATGTGCGGCTTTCGCAACGCGAGTTGTTCACTTGAGCCTCAGTGGGGGTGGAGACGAGGGCTCGGCGGATATTGGGACCACGAGTAACTTCTGTGTCAAACTTCCCAGCAACTAGACGGGGGCTTGGTGTGACTCACCCAACCGGTACACTGAGCATCATCGTCATCATCATCGACATCATCCATTTTTATTCATCAAGCACAATCATCATGAACACTGCACAAGCAGCAATGGGTTTGTGTGCATGTTATTTGTTTACTACACTTGTGTACCCAGGAAAGCCTCATTGACGACTCTTTTTCATGAGGTTCCTGCCAAGTGTTCGAAGTCGTGGGGGCGACGATTGCTCCGGTGTAATCCCAATTGAGTACTTCACCGGAACAATTATTTTACAAATCTGGCAAATTTGGACCGTAACGCCGGCGCACGATGGCTTGCTCTTTCGTTCAATGCCACACGACCTTTCCATGAAATGGACGGCGCATGGTACGTTTACGGTAAAAGCACATGGACAATAAATAACCAGGGCGGCCGCATAGAATCTAAGCGCGAACCTCCGCAATGAGCGGGTAACACGCCATGGGCCACCGCTTGGCCACTATTGGGCCATGGCTGGGCCACCACTGGGCCAGCACTGGGCCACGGTTGGGCCACTACTGGGCCACGGTTGGGTCACAGCTGGGCTACAGCTGGGCCACTACTGGGTCACAGCTGGGCCAAAGCTGGGCCACAGCTGGGCCACAGCTGTGCCACACCTGGGCCACTACTGGGCCACGGCTGGGCGACACCTGGGCCACGGCTGGGTGAACGCTGGGTGAACGCTAGCCTACCGCTGCCCTCCTCACCTTATGATTGCAGCACCCTTGCCCAGGTCGTAGCGGAACTCCAAAGACCCCTTGGTTATCGCCAAGGAGATGAAATCCCCTCGGCCGTCTGGCTTCTGCCCGTTGTAGAAAATCATCCCGTCGGGCTTCCGCATCAGGAACACGACCTCCACTGTGATCTGGTTTCTAAAATGCCAACAAAATCGCAGCCAAATATAAATTAACAGCGTTTAAATAACTAAGACCGACACAACCTACTCTCGCAGGTGCATTGCACATATATTTTGTGCACTTCCCGAAACTAATTATTTAAATGTGAGATGAAAAATATAGGCTTTTTATATTTGCTGATTTGGCTCTACCCGAGAAAACATCTTAAATATCACTTGGTTTGATTGACATTTTTTAGTAGGGCATATAAAAGATGTGGGTAAAAGAGACTCAAAAGAAGGAACTTCAGAAGTAGTTCTGTAATGTCTCCTTCCACCACGACTGTCGTCCAACATGGAGGGATTTGCGCTGCTCTTCGAGAGCCAAAAAAGTTTTCATCTCGACGGCTATTGAGATAACAAAAATTGCCAACAAGAATGAAATTCACTTCACTATGGTACAGTAGGAGGGGGTGCATTTAGTGTCCACGAGAAGGGGTGGGGAGTGGGCGATGAGGGGAGAGGGGGGGCTAGGGGGGGGGGGGTCTCACTTGGCGTTGGGCGCGAGCAGGTCCAGGCTCTTTGTCTCAATGTATGACGTGAGGCCGTTGAAGGAAGGGATGAACGAGGCTCCGCTCAGGATCATCTCTGAGCCACCGGACCGCCACACGGGTCAGGACAGCCATAACGTAGGACGGACGCAGACGTACACCACCGGCCGTCACGTTATTTTGCTCATTCACCCTTCCGTCCATTCATTCATTCATTCATTCTTGCGCTTAGTCTGTGTGGTGGGTCGCGTTCGCTTGTTTGTTATGTACGTCCCTTGTCGTTCAATCGCGGATACTGTTTCTGTCGTATTATTCCGGTTCTGAGATCTCTATTGTTTTGACTACTCAAGATAATTTTACGACAAAGTGGCAGCCAAAGTCATGAGATCAGCTCGTGTGCAGGAGCCAAACGAATTGCTACATCGCGAGACCGTGACCGGTGGCAGTCCTCCATACGTTAAGATGTTATTGGCCAATAATTTGAGTGTTCACATGCGGGAGGAAACCGAAGCGCCTGAAGAAAGCCCATGTATGCGAGGGGGAAACACTCTATCCCATATGGACTAAACAGGCAGGGTCCACATTTGCTGCGCCGGCTTCTGCTGGCGAGCCGGGGCACGTACAGGCTTGCTCCCAGCGCGATATCCTCAACGGCTGCGCACGCGCGCAATCCGCCAACCCTCGCTGCTGGATTAAGGGCTGGCCATGTGCGGTGTACACCACCGCCGCCCGGCAGATGTGCGACGCAAATTTAAAATCGTATCGGGTGGCAGCACCCGCGCGACGCACTTTTCTCGCACTTGGCACCCACGCGGTTGAACGGGCACTCGCACTTGTAGTTGCCATCGGGCAGCACCAGGCACTTGGAGCCCCCTTTGCAGGGGCTGGACTTGCACGGCTGCGGCCGGTCAGCGCACGTGGCTCCTGAGAAAGAGAGAAATGAGCGAGCGGTGCCATCGAACCAAGAAAGAGTCGATTAATAAACAGGAACAACAACAAGAACGGACGCGGGCCTACGCAGGGACTCCCTGCGCTCAAACGAGTGGCGGAAGGTGCCGGAGCTGGCGGTGGAAATTTCCGTGTTCCCATTGCGATGGTCGGTCGAGCGTTTATAGTTTCACTCTTGTTTCGTATTTGTTATACAAATCGTCGTCATCGTCGTTATCGTTCGTGCAAATGGAATCTTTCACAATCGCCGAGGAACCACGAACAAAGCGGGAAGTCAGCAGCAACAGCCACGTGGTTGAGCCGGCACTAACAATTGCCCAAGCTCTGCGGTCCTCTATATATCAAGATGTTTTCTTCCACTTAATTAGTGTTTATGTGTGTGGTTCATCCAGATGTGGTTCATCCCCACATCTCACCAGTGAGTCCTGGAAGGCGAGTTGGGGTTCAGGGTTAAGGAGTAAGGGGTTAAGGAGTAAGGGGTTAAGGAGTAAGGGGTTAAGGGTTGGGGTTTACGGCCCCCCATCTCACCGTTGAACCCTGGGAGGCGTGCTGGGGTCAAGGGGTAAGGGGGTTAAGGCAGGGGTCGGCAACCTGCAGCTCCGGAGCCGGATGCGACTCTCTAAGGACTGCTTCGTGATGTCATTTATTAAGGACCACCATCTCGTATTTTGGTTGCCGACCCCCTGGTTTAAGGGGTCTGGGTTCACGCCCCCCCCAAACGTCTCACCGGTGAAGCCCGGTTCGCAGGTGCATTGGAAGGGCTCGGACTCGTGCGATGCGCAGATGCCCGAGTTGTAGCAGGGGTTCGGGCGGCACGGGTTGGCGATGCACCCCGCGACGCAGGTGCCGTGCAGGACGCCGGGGCTTGCGAGGCCGCTGGCCACCAAGCGGCCCGGCGGCCACGCCAGCGAGAACTTGACGTCGTTGAGGCTGAGGTGGTTGATGCAGCCCATGAAGCCCTTCATAGCGGTTGTTTGATCGACGATCCTGCAGGGTTGGGGGGGGGGGTGGTGGTGCAGGGCGGGAACATTGTTGTTAACCGCCCCCCACCCGCGCATGATGCTGATCGGTTCTGATTATGCCGATTGGCATAGTGGGTTTGGGAGCGGCGGTGTGTTTACTTAATCCATAAGAGGATTTTGGGATGGATCGCATAAATATAAATGCGTCAATAGACCCTGCACCATACGACACAGACAATTAGTAAGGTTTACAGTACGAATTTGTTACTCGTACAGTAAACTGGTGTGCAGAACGTGGCTGCCTGTAGTCCAGCCCTGTGGAGGCAGCAGCAGCGAGGGTTGGTGGGTCACCGCCACACACAGCTGCTGATGTTGTTGTGAAACTTTCGTGGGCGTCCATGAGGTTCCATACCGTGGGCTCGCCAGCAGAAGGCAGTACAACAAATATGGACTCTACCTGTTCCATCTGTATGTATGTTGTATGTTGAACTTCGTTCGCACCGTACGTAGCCAACCGTGCTAATTGGAGGTGCGGGGGAAGGACAACAATCTAAACACAAAAAGCAGTTTTAAAGAAATTAGTTTTCAATCTAGATTTAAAAGTGCGTAGCTCTAGTGGCTATCCATACTTTTTTTGAGGGGGGTAAATATAAATGTGTCATTAAACACGTCACCACCCCACACAGCCAATAAGTAAGGTTTGTCACGTAAACAGAACGTGCCAATTCATTTGTTCACCTGATAGACCTCAATAATTGGCTGTCGGGTGGCAGCGGGTTTTAAGACACATATTTACGCGATATAACCCCAAAAAAAACCCTTCTATTATGGAGAGTTCAAAACGTTGGTTCGGCTGCCGCCATGGGTGGGAAGAAGCTCAAATGTTGTTCTACGATATCCGCTTCTGTGCGGGCCCGTCCTCCAACACGGAAGGATCGCGCTTGCTCTGCCAGAGATCCGGAATTAATATTCGTCCCGTGACGTATTACACCAAAAGCACAGTCGAGATTAAGATTGATGAATTAAAGATGACCGATATTTTTTTGTTTTACTGCGGAAGAGGTGGCAGGGTGAGATCCTGGGACTCAAATATGGGTTTCAACCGCAGCCTGTGATTCAAACGGGTTTTCAATTGTTGCGAGTTGATGGTCCCATTTCGGTCACTAATTGCTGTACAAAATGTGTATATTTTGGTTCTGTGCTGATTTACCAAACATTACCGGTCTGAGAATTAAGGACGAGTCGACCTAGGGAAGGCCGAGGATGGGTTCAGGTAATCGTCACTTGGCGTTGGCCGTGAGCGGGAATTGAAATCTGGTCGCCGGGCTTGTAGCATGGGGCACGAACCGCTGCGCCACCGCACCCCACCACCACCGCCGCCGCCACCACCACGTCATCGTCTTCAAGCAAAACAACCCAGAAACAGTTTTTGGCCTGTCGACCCCACGATCTCGCGACATCACGAACCGCAAGAACCGCTCGCTCTGCACGCTCACCTGGGCATGAGGTCGCGGGGTGCCCCTCCCAGGTAGAATTCGGAGTCGAGATTGAGGCTGTCTAGCGAGCCGGGGCTCGTGCCCATCACCGGCGGCTCCTTGTCCACCGAGAGCACCGCGGTCCGATGCGTCCGCTCCACCCACACCTGGTGCCACTCGCCAGCCATCACCTCCTTCCGGCTCGTCAGCACTGCCGACCCCGAGCCTGCGTTGAACCTAGCGGGCAGTAGTGGTGGCGGCGGCAGCGAGATATATACATGTACTAGCGGAAAGTACCCGGCGTTGCCCGGGGGAAAAATATATTTCAAAACTTCTCAAAATTTAAAAACATAACATATATGTAATAAAGCTCATTGAGGCGACTTCTGGAATCTGTCTTTTATTCAACTTATGTTACAGTTTACTTCACGCTGCTGATAGGCAGCGTCAGAGGGACAGATAGAGAGAAAGACGCACTGCCACGTGGCAACTCGGAGCCCCGCTTCCGCGTGGCCCCCTTCCTCTGTTCGTTCCCGTTCTGACCCCGTGTCGTTCGTCTCCACCCCTATTTAATACCCGGGTCACGTGGTACGTTTCCGCCAATCCTCGTTAGCCTGCATGGAATCTTCCAGGCTCCCTCGTCAGCTCCCGGGACCACGCCCCCTGACTCATCTCCCCATTGGCTGTGGCCAAAGCCAGCAGAACCAATCCTTATAGCTGTCACCTTTCCATCACGTCAGGGCCATGCCCCCAGGCTTCCCCCCATTGGCTGTAAACCAGGACCGGCAGAGCCAATCACCATGACGAGTTGTGATACGTCAGTGAGCCGGATATATCCTCATATTACATATACATACACAAATACTAAGCTATTGTGAAAGCCCGGCGTGCGGCTTGTCTGTTCATTTGTCCGTCAACAAAATTAAAGTAAAAAAAGTTACATAAAGTGGGGGGTAAATAGTTGATCTAAAAGGTATCCGAAAATTGTCGACCCCCCACCTGGCACCCACAAAAAATAGTTTTACCCCCACGTAGGCATAATTACCTAAACACCCTACATACAATAGAGTGAGTGGTATCTAGTGACTCTATAGTAGTATCTGACTCTACAGTAATAACTACTGACTCTGCAGTAGTATCTAATGACTATAGTAGTACCTAGTGAATCTATAGTGGTATATATTGACTCAATAGAAGTATCTACTGACTATAGTAGTAACTACTAACTCCATAGCAGTATCTGCAGACTCTATAGCAGTATCTACTGACTCTATAGTCGTATCTACCGACTGTAGCAGTATAGACTGACTATACTATAGTAGTAACTGCACACATTGGGGTGGGAGGGGGAGAAGAGGACATGTACACAATAGCCCTATTCTTTATAATTCATATAATTATATATTTTTAAAGCAATTTAATGATAAATGAAAATAAAACTTTGATCATTACTTGATTAATTAGAAAAAAAATGTAATCCAACGTGCGGTGGGAAAAAAAACTTAAGCTTGCGCGCAAAGGAATCAAAGGTTGTAGATTTCTTTAGAATCGGCCTATTCTCGTTTAATCGAAACCACAAACACTTCCAAGATATCGATTCTCACCAGTCCTGTATGCTGGTTGACGCCACACACTTAATGGTCATTCCCCACCCCCCCAAAATACAAAAGTATTTTTTCATACTTTTTATATTGTGTACAGTATGGGAGCTACTCACATGCCAAATTTCAAGTTTGTAGAATGTTGGGAAGTATGCGAAACATTTCGAACAGACACACATATCCACAAATTTCCATTCTATATTTGTAGTGGGTTGAATAACCAGAAGGCTTCTCTGAGGCAACACAGTTTTTATTTAACAATTAGCACTTAACACAGAGAGGTAACGGCCCCTCACCCGATACATGATGGAGGTTACTCTCCAGACTACTACGCCTCTCTCTGGCTAATCTACAAGTCCTCCGCCAGTGAAGCTTGAATCTTCACTGGTAAATAAGCTGGAGCCGACCCTTGCTAGGGGTACGGCCCTGCCCTTGGGGCTCTTCAGTATTCAGGAGGCTTCTTGTCATTAGACCTCCATTGCCAGTACCAAAATATAATAATAGGGGTTTTCCCCCTTTTTCTGGCAACAAAACTGAAATCGTTTTACAAGGATTCATGGCTGCATTAACCACAATACTTGCAGTCAAAATGCAAACAAAAAACACACTGATAATATATGCAAAGGAGGTCTAATGATGTAGATGCTTACTCCGAGCCCTCATTACTTTGATAGTGCATTGTCTTTGAGCTGTACGCCTTTTGGCGTCATCTGGTCGAGCACCAATTGAGACGACGCTCAAAAGAAAGCTCTCTCTGGTGTGGACCAATCAGTTTCAAGGACAATGCATAAATTATCAGTGTTTGTTTTTTGTTTGCATTTTGACTGCAAGTATTGTGGTTAATGCACACATGATTCCATGCAAAAAGGTTTCAGTTTAGTTGCCAAAAAAAGGGGGAAACCCCTATTATTATTACGAGCCTTCTTGTCTTCAGCTGGGCAAAGACTGCCGGGACCGTCCAGAGGTCCGGCTTTTATACAGAGCCGTGGCTCGCTCCGCCCTGGCCACGCCTTCCTTCTCGAACCTTCGAGAAGGATCGGGGGATGATGTAATCCCCCAGCCCCCCTCCTGGGGTCTGCTACTTTTACATTCTGGTCCATCGGGTAACCGTTGGACCCTAGGGCGTGCAGACTCTCAGCACTGGGCTCAGCCCTTCTGTTGCCCCCTATTGGCATGAGGCCGGTATTGCCGGTTACCGCATGAGAACGGTGCATCTTGGCCCAATAACACCGTTACATATATATAGATAACAAAGACAAAGGTCCCCCCGTAAAGCCTGTACAGACAGTTGTGGCAAGTGTTGCAAGCGAGCACCGATGAAGGCTGGCACAGCACACGAGGGGGTGGGTGGCAGCACTACGCTCGGGCGCCTTTATCTCCCCAGTGGCGATATTCACACATTGCATCAGATACATAGTTAAGACTGAGTCGACCTAGGGGAGGCCCATGACCGGTTCACACAATCATCACTGGTGTTACCCATTAGCGGGAATCGAACTTGGGTCTCTGCCGGTTTGCGCTACCCGCTACACTACCGCTTCCCACATGTATATATATACATATACACACGCGAGCCAGGGCCTAACCTCTCGCAGGAAAAATAGAAGAAAGTTATTGAACCTGGACTTGAACAGAACGGTTGCAGGGAGTCAACAGCACAGGCGGCTGGGTGAAGGGCCTACATTGTGGCATGTAGGGGGAAGGGGGGTATGGGGCTTGAGAAGGGGGGGAAAGGGGGGGCCGCGGTATCCCCACCGGAACTCGACGTGGTGATCGACGAGCGCGAGCGAGATGAAGTCTCGCCCGGACGCTTCTCCTGCGTAGAGGAGCAGGCCGTTTCCTTGGGAGGCGGTGAAGCCCAGCCTGAGGTGCGTCTTGTGGGACAGACGTATGCTGCCCAGGCCAAGCACCATGTACGACATGCCAATGAACAACGGGTCGAAGAAGCTGATCTCTGTGAACATCGCGAGCGAGCGGGATGGGACGGGACAGGACGGGGGCGGGATGGGACAGTGAGGGTTTGTTACGTTTACCACACAACTTGGAATAAATAATCGCAGCGTCACCACCCCGCCCCCCCCTCCCCAGGCAGTAACCTCCTCGAGCCAGGATGTGGGCACCCGACTCAACGCACACGGTGATCCACTGACCCTCACGTCCGCCATGCCGGATTACAGACGTGTACAGCCACCACAGTGCGCTCGCATCGTGAGCCATATAATCTATTTCAATCGACGAACAGCGTCATTCAAACTTGATTTGGCGCTTTCGTGACTGCAGGAATTACTCTTTGGTTCTTTCGGTAAAGTCATGTAGAGAGAGAAAATAATAAATTAAATAATAGCATGCGACGTTTCGATTGCAACACAAGCAATCATCATCAGGTACAAATGAAAGAGAAAACAAAACCCTCTCTGCTCTTGGTTTCCTGCTATAGCGCCATGTCTCTCATTGACATGCTAATTTCTCAACCCCCCCTCCTTCTCTGCCCCCCTCTTTCTCTATTTAAGGCCTCGACACAGAGGCGTCGTTTCTCTGTGTGCCTATGTGTGTGTCTCTCTCTGTGTGTCTCTGTGTTATCTCTCTCTGCTTACGTGTCTGTCTATGTGTCTCCTGTTCTGTGTTTAATCTCTCTTTTAAATTTAGCAATCTTTGGAAGAACGTAATCAACCAGGTAGGGTGTTGACTGTTATGTCAGCCGACTATCTGTGTTGTATTACATTATGTTTCTAAGTTTACTAGGTTTTGTTTTCTCTTTCATTTGGTACCTGATGATGATTGCTTGTGTTGCAATCGAAACGTCGTATGCTATTATTTAATTGTTTATTTTCTCTTTCCACGTGACTCTACCAAAAGAACCAAAGAGGCGCCATTGTGCGCCTGGCACGCAGGTTAAATCACCGCTGCGAGAAAATGTCTGTCCAACCAGGAATTAACATTCGTTTGCCCCTCATAAATATTGGGACCCCCCATCTAAAAATGTGCACCCCCTTTTTTTTGTCATTGTGACGAAGTAACCCGAACCCGGGGGTACAAATATTCGCCAAATATATGTTCCTGTGGGGGGACCGTTACTTGGTGGTGGAGGAGGGGGAGCGGGGATCGATATTAGTCGACGCTGGCGCTCGTGTGGGTGCGGGGACCGTACCGCTCTCGCACACTTTCCCCCATCGCCCCAGCGGGCAGCAGCAGAAGAACTCGCTCTTGTTGGGCACGCAACTGCCGCCATGGAGGCAGGGGTTCTGGTCGCAGGGCCCCAGGGCGGCAGTTGCCGTGACGCTCTTCGAACCGTCCTTGAGGCTGCCTGATGAAAAAAGAATAGAAGTTTGGCGAGGGAAAAATGTGAAAAACATGTATATGAATTTGAACACACGCAGTTTTTACATTGAAATCATTTTTGCTTCACTTCTGTGCTCACAAATGAGGAGTTAAATCTGTAATTGTCAGATTCATTTCAGCCCGCGTGTGTTTATGTCACTGTTCGACCAACATTTTGAGCTTACTTGCACACGTACCCAACGTTTTACGCCGCCTCTTGCCCTCATATATATTGGCCGACTCTCTGTGTTGGATTGCGTTATATTTCCAAGTTTACTAGGTTTGTTTTCTCATTCATTTGTACCTGATGATGGTTGCTTGTGTTGCAATCGAAACGTCGTATCCTATTATTTTATTTTATTTCTTTCTACGTGACTTTACCGAAAGAACCAAAGAGTAATTCCTGCAGTCACGAAAGCTTCGAATCTAGTTTAAACCCAATACTTGTGGTGAACATGCAAAAAAACATGGCTCTGATAATGTATGCATTGTCTTTGAAACTGATTGGCCTACACCAGAGACAACCTTCTTTATGGCCTAGTCTCACAAGTGTCAGACCGGAGAACGCCAAAAGGCGAACAGCACAAAGACAATGCCACACGTATCAGAGCATTAAAAGCTTAGGGTGAGCAGTTATATCATGGGATCTTTTTGCCAGGATCAAAGAATGAAAAAGATTAACAGGTTTGAAGTTTTCATGACTGCAAGGTGAAAATAAAATTAAAATAAAAACTGTGGTGATTTAGTTATTTTTATTTTATTTTCACCGACGTGACTTTACCGAAAGAATCAAAAAGTAAGAAGAACAGGGTTTACCCTTTCTGGCAATAAAACAGGTGTTAAGATGTTCAAACTACCACTACGAAACGGGACCCACCATCCGCTGCTACACATTAAACAAACCCCCCCCCAATCTCAAAACCCTTTCCTCTCTACCTCCACGTACCGTAATCCACAATCTTGATGTTTTTTTCCTCTGGCCGCTTCACGTTGATCGGCCTTCTCCTCGACGATATCAGCTGCTTGACGAGCGCTCTCTCGACGTCCCGCGGGGAGAACCGAGTTTCTAGAGAGACGGGAGCGGCAGAGCGAGGGTCGTCAAAAAAACGGCGAGGGCGACTGGCACGGCCCGTGCGGGAGGAGCGCCCTCGCCGCTTTAGAGCCGGAGCTTGTGCACCAGGTGGAAGGGGGGTGAGATGGACTACGGCGGTGTTCTTCATCATCGCAAGGCCGGGCGGGCCCACTGGCAAAGCTACTGGTGGCCTTTAATTGGGCCCCCCGCCCCTCAAAGATGTGCGCCCCCTCCCCGACAATACACAAATATCAAAATAGCCCACCGTCATCATCGTCGTCGTCGTGCTGTCAAACCCCCAATGGTTTCAAATGCGTGGCGGCCCTCACTCACATTGATGATGTCTTATCGGTGAAAGTGCCCCCCCCCACCGCCTCTCAAAATTTGTTAAGAACACTGGATTACAGGATCGCAGGACACTTGAACTATTTTCGAAGCAATTTTTTTTATTTTACCAGGTAAGGCCCACTGAGCTATTTAGCTATTTTTCTGAAGCGACCCCGACCACAAAGGATAGCTCAATGAAGTGGCTTATCACACGGAAATGTATTGCAGCCAAATACTCTAAACATGTGTTGATTCTAAATGTGGAGGGAATAAACCAGACAAAAATCCACGCGACCACGGGGAGAGAGACATGCAAAATCAAAATATACAGGCAAGGGCGACTGGCACGGCCCATTAACTACCTCGCCTGGTATACAGGAGTTCATGGGATCGAACCCACGAACTCCTGTATACCAGGCAAGGTAGTTAACATCTCGCCACTACGGTGCCCCACTGTGGTGAGATGAGGGGATGGTCACTCGAGGGGATGATCACGGCGATCACGGTGTCGGGAGGCCGTCATGCAGGAGTGGAGAGACAATGGCCGATGACAACGGATCGAACCCACGACCTCCTGTATACCAAGCGAGGTAGTTAACAACTCGCCACTGCGGGGCACTGCGGTGGAATGATGAGAGGATGGTCACGGCGTGGGGAGGCCATCCAATGGCAGCGGAGAGACAACGGCCGACGACGGTGACTCGGGGCGAGGTCAGTGGCATACTCACGAGGGTCAAAGTGCATCTCCAAAGTGACGTGGCTGTCTTCAATGAGCTTCACCTGCATGGTCTTGAAATCGTCCTTGACATCGGATGATGCTAAGAGGTTGTACAGCTGTGTGGTCGGGAGTGACGGGAAGGGCAATACATCAGAATGGTTTGAAGGTAGCAGGGCAAAGGTTAAATGTCCAAAACATATACGACTTTCGCTCCGTGTCCCTGAAGCCGGTTCTACTAATTACCGCAAAATTACCTCAAAATACCGCAGATTTACTGCGAATACAGCAAACTAACCACAAATCCGCTGCAACGTTCCGCACTCTTCTGCAAATGGACCACAAGCTACCAAAAGTATAACGCGTGGGTTGCAGCCAATCAGAAGGCACGCTGGTGAGCACGTGGCAGGGGATGGCGGGACGGGGCACGCAAAAACCCAGTCTGAGGGTGGGGAATGCACGGGGGAAGGGCGCAAGGCGGTGGGGCGGGGAGGTGGCGCATGGGGCGGGGAGGGGGCGCATGGGGCGGGGAGGTGGCGCATGGGGCGGGGAGGTGGCGCATGGGGCGGGGAGGTGGCGCATGGGGCGGGGAGGTGGCGCATGGGGCGGGGAGGTGGCGCATGGGGCGGGGAGGTGGCGCATGGGGCGGGGAGGTGGCGCATGGGGCAGGGAGGTGGCGCATGGGGCGGGGAGGTGGCGCATGGGGCGGGGAGGTGGCGCATGGGGCGGGGAGGGGTTGCATGGGGATTGGCTGTGGACGGTGGCCTAAGACAAGAGGGCCACAATACACTTGTTCAAGAACCGCCGACAGTTTTGGCATGATGCACGCCGTGTGTCACCGCATGCCCCTGCGTGCCCCCACATGTGCCCCCGTATGTGCCCCCCCCCCGCGTGCGAGCCCCCCCCAAACGCACGGTGGTCTCGGTGGAGGCGCGCAGCTCAGCAAGCTGCTCGCTCGTCTCCTGCGTGAAGGCCGGCATGTTGGCGGCGAGCGGAGCGTCCAGGATCATAACCCCGGCGAAGACTCGCGTGGCTGCTCGTGGCGTACCCGGAGGGGGGGGGTGGGGGAGGGGACGAGGCAACATGGGACGAGATGAGATACGGGGGGAGACAGCAACCCACGCAGACGTGTGGGTTTATTGTATTTAGTTATTGTTCGAATCGCTGAAATTTCTTTGCTGTTTTTGCTGTACGAGATATATATTTTCTTTGAAACGGAGTGTTATTTTTATCACACTCAATCTGCCTCGTAACGTGAGCAATTGGCAGTTGAGCATCGTCCAAGTGAGTGTTTATATCTGTCTTATCAAAACGCAAGGCATGTAAGGGTACATTGTGCTGCAGAAGGAAAGGAAAAAAAGGACATTTGTAATTCGTTTGAACACAAAAAGCACTTCGTTACGACAAATTGCTTCATATGCATCTTGCTAAATAAACCCGAACTAAGACAAGACTGCGCTTCGCATATGCTATGGCTAAACCTGCTGCGTGGCTCGTTAAAAATGCTCGTTCTGGACCCGACGCTTATCTTACCTGCGCATAAATACGGTGGGCCTGTAACGATTGTAACCGATCCATCGATTATCACGCTCGCAACACACGCATCAAGTTTTCACGCATATGAATCGACAATTTTGTTGGGGGGAGTGGATGGACGTTCATGGTGTCACCCTTCGGATAAACGTGTGGTAATCACCGCTCTGCGGGATTCATTTCGATGATAGGTTCACTTGGCGAGTTTAGGTTACTTTATTTGGGAGACCTTGTGTTTGTACCCTCCACCCATCCTTTTCCCCCTCACCTTTGCTCCTTTTCCCTCGCCTTCCATTCCCCTCATAAAAAGTCCATGCTCCCGCTTGCAGTCCCTACGTGAGTGGGATGGCGAGCCCATTTCTCTCCATTTCCTCCATCCCCCCGTGAGCACTGCGTTTCGAGCTTCAGCCCATGGAATTTTTCTGTGCCCCTTCCATTTTTATTTTTTGCGCTCTGTACTGGGCTCTTGTAAAGTAAAACAAAAAATCTATATTTATTCGAGCAGCCATTGATTCGAGCAGCCATTGATTCGAGTGGCCATTTATTCGTGCAGCCATTTATTCGAGCGGCCATTATTAGTCATTGGAAAAACCGGGCCTGGAACAATAGAATTGAGCGATTTCGATTGCCCCGCGTCCCATCGGCAAGCGTTCGGCCCAACTGACGACCGCCGTCGGGGTTTGCCGAATGCGGTACGCAAAGAGCCAGTCGTCAAGTCCGTGGGGTGGGGTGGGTGCCTTCACAGTCAAAAAACAGCCGTTCTCAGATTTGCACATGAAGTTGAGTTCAAAGCGCGACGACTGAGAAACGAGATTCCTAGGTGGCAAACTGGCACGGTTGTGACCGCCTCAGGCTTGCTCCTTCCATCATGCCTCGCAGGTGACACGACATCGCCGGACCACGTTGTATTCATGCACACGGCCTTGTCTTTGGCCACCAACTCAAGAGAGTCAACATTGTGGCCACATTATGTTTGACAGCAGCAGGACAATGAGACAATTAACTCTGGTCGTTACATTGCCTAGCCTACCTAGTGCTTTCCATGTATACATGGAACGTTGGGCCATTGTTGGCCCGACGGTTCCAACCACATGTGAAAGTTGGCCCAACGTTGGTCCATCGATTCCAACCACATGCCAACATTGGCCAAACTTTGGCCCCATGGTTCTAACCACATGGCAACGATGGCCCAACGTTGGTCCAACGGTTCCAACCACATTCCGATGTTGGCCCCACGTTGGTCCAACGGTTTCAACCACATTCCGATGTTGGCCCCATGTTGGTCCAACGGTTTCAACCACACCAAACATTGCATGTCTACTGGGTTAGGGGTTGCATGTGGACCAACTTTCCCTGGTCACTGTGGGGATGGCTTGGCCATGCCTAAGAGCAATAATAAACCAAATCTGGACTCGGTTTAGGGTTTTTGTTTTGATAAATGTCGAGAGAAATTAAAGGATTCTGCTGTAAGAAAAGACAGACACTTAGAGTATTGTGGTTGTTATTGGTTAGTAGCGGGAAAAGATGTTGATTTGAAGCGTATGGTCAGAAAACACTGATGATGGTGGTAGTGGTATACAAACAAGGTGTATTATGGGAAATTGGCGATAAATGGATGGAAAATGCCACAGTACCCGATGAGAAGACGAATGGATATGTATACGATATGGAATTTGAAACACTTATGGCAACTTGAAACAAATAAAGACCTTTACCTTTTGCCATCTGTATGCTTAGTTTGTGGGAAAGACTTAACAGAGTGTGTTAAAAGTGTAATATTAAAAAACATATATTTTTTTAATTGTTAAAAAGATGTACATCTATTTTGTCTTCCCCCCCCACCCAAATTTATTTCAGTGACTTGGACACAAAATGAAGGAGGGTTAACTTTTATACATTTGTAGGGGGCTGTATATCGGAGATATGGTCGATGCACACGTTGACGCGTAGGTGTGGGAAACTGCAGGGGGAAATATCGGGGAATGCACACGTTGACTTAATTAAGAGCATGTTGTTGGTCTACGTGGGGACGATCTGATTGGGGACGGGGCCTAAGGAGGGTATATAAGAGGGAGCACAAACTCAGTTCGGGGCAGGAGGCTGGGACAAGACTGAAAGAAGGTGACCAAGGCGGAGTGCAACTCGGCTGGGTTCAACGGAGCTGTACCGACTCTCTGAAAATAAAGACTTACCTTTGTTGAAATGGATGCCTCCCAGGGACTCCTTTACACATTTATAGCAGGGTTAAATAGATGAGCTTATCGCTAAATCACCTGGAATGTGTCTGATTTGTACAATCAATGCAGCGTCTCTGCCGTGTCCCCGTCCAACCACAAGAAAATAAGTCATTCGTCACTGAAACCATCTCCCCACTCAAACGCAACCCAGTAAACATGGAACGTTGGCCAAAAGTTGGCGTGTTCACTGGTAGACTGTTCGGCAGAGTGGGAGTGTAAGAGGCTTCAGTTGGGCCCAGTCCATGTTTTGCACCATCGTGTGGTGGGGTCACCGGGGTGATACGCACGTGGGCAGCCGGTTTTGTTGGCATAGACGGCCAGGGTCCTTCCATCCGGGCAGCAGCCATGTTTGGTGTTCTCACAGCTGGACTTAAGCTCAGGGGCTATCTGCTCTTCTGCCTGCATGCCTGAAAAAAAAAACAGCAAATCCACGGTAATTTAAAAAATGTTGCAATTCAATTAACCTGTAATACATTTACGAGATATGGAGGGACAAGCATGCAGCAACAACGACGACGACGGCGACAACCTATACCGTTGTCATCGTAGAATGTATTTACACAAACACTCACCGTGAAAGTCTCCGCTGCCCTCGTTGTCTGAGCCGTCTCCGCTCTGCTCCTCGTCAGTGAGGCCCGCGAAGGGCGGCAGTGGCAGCGGAATGCCCATGACCCCCGAACCGGCCTCCACCTGCCACGGGTCGAAAAACCAGTCCTCCGTGGTCGTTGTCAGTTTTGCCTTCGTCACCGCCGCCTTCGCCGTCGGTGTAGCCACGGCGACGCCGACGGCGGCCGTGGTTTTCCTCGTTGTCGCCTCGACGGTCCCCTTTTGCGGCACCACCCCAGGCGGTTTCACGGCGGCGGGCGGCGGGACCGGCGGGGGTCTTGCCGGTGGCATCACCGCCGGCGCGGGTTTCGCTGGAAACCACGGCAGGTTCTCGAGGAGGCCCGTGGGCGGAGGGACTGCCACCGTTGGTGGTCTCGCACGCGGCATGATGGGCTGAAGCGAGGACAGCTTGATCTTGAACGGAGGGGGCGGCACTGAACAAAAACGATGACGACGACGATTACAAACTTTTCTTTCGCGAGATTTTTCGGCACATCTAACCGATAGTCAATTTCAGTCGACGTTCACTGCAACGTGTAAGTATATATATTTTTTTTGTCATTCATTTGCATTTTCAAATTTTACATCGAGTGTTTATGTGTTAATTGTGCGTTGAGTGGCAGATTTGTGGCAGAAAGGCACTGCATGCATAAACTAAACAATACACTCTTCATTTTATTTTACCAGATAAGGCCCACTGAGCTATATAGCTCTTTTCCAGCAGCGTGTTGTTTGTTGGTATGTTTGTTTTTGTTTTGATATTTTGTGTTGTAGTTGTTGTGTTGATATGTGTGTTGTTGTTTGTTCATATGTTTGTGTTCCAGTTGTTGTGTTGCTATGTTTGTTCATATGTTTGTGTTGTTGTGCATTGATATGTTTGTGTTGCAGTTCTTGTTGTTTGTTATGTTTGTTGTTGTTGTGCGAAGGCTTCACCGGCACACGGCCCGTCGTGCTCAACCGAGACGTCCTTGCCGAGCCGGCACGCGATCAGGCGCAGCTGACACCGGTTGGCGTAGGTCACCGCGTCCGATCCGCACACCTGCCCACCGAAAAACCCACCGCGACATTCGGTGCCCGACGGTCGATTTGGCCACCCCATCTTCTGGCTCAACCCCACGCGAGGGTTGAGTTTGTCCCCAGACTCAGATCCCATTAACTTTGCCCGTTAACTGTTCACTCACCAATCCATGCCCCTTGTAACCGCTTCAACCCCTCACTTCAACCTCCACACTCCATCCACAAACTCAACCGTCAGATTCGGGCCCTACAACCTCGAACCTACAGCCCATAGTTGCCTCTCCGCTGCCGGAGGGAGCACTGGAATGGTATTTGGGGCCTACTAGTCCGCGCTCGTCAGGCGCCTCGGAAGAGATTGGAGTGTCCACACTTTACCCCACCGCGTGTGACCCGCCGGCCGGCTGTGGTGAACTCGTTTTTCTGCCGCTGGGTGGACGTGAGGGTTTAAGAGACTTGAAGCGTTGTTTGAACTGTCGCGCTGGGAGATCGAACCGGCGGCCTCTGCACTGCAAGTGCGGTGCGCTGACCACCGAACCGCAGTGGCACACCCCCTCCCCCCTTCACCGAACCGTCACGTTGTTACTTTAGTCGGTGAGGCGTCATCGAGCTACGCGGCTCTGTTACGAGGACAACCACAGCCCAGGACGGTCGGCAGCGGCGGCAGCTACTGGACATCGCAGGAGGAAAATTTGCAAACTGAAGAGAGCAACAAACTTAAAAATAAAAAATCTAGATTGAAAACTCATTTCTTTGGAACTGTTTTATTTTGCCATCCTTCCCCCTCACCTCCGATTGGCACGGTTGGCTACGTATGGTGCAAAAGAAGTTCCACGCCAGAACTTACCGCAAACTGGGTAAGCAATGTAACAGAGACTCAACTCCCAGCACCGTAGAATCGTTCTCCACAAGCCGACATCGCGAGGTGCTCCCGCGGAATGAACTTTGTCGGCACAGTCACACGGACTCAACCCTCGTGGCTTAGCTCCCCAGACTCACCTCTCCCATGACCCTGCCCCCCCCGTACCACCCCCGCACCCCCCCCCCCCACCAAACTCATACTTGGCCGTCTCGTACCTGGCGCGCGGTGAGGAAGAGGTTGCAATCGGTGGGACATTGGCACGTCGGCGTCCGTCCCCCGTCGACGCAGACGGCGCCGTAGCGGCACGTCACGCCGCTGCACGACCACGGCGCCGCGTCTGTCGGAGGAAGGGGGGCACGCGACGCTGCACGCACTGCGTTGTGGGCCGACTGGTTTACGCACGTACGTATGTTGAACTTCCTTTGCGCCGTACGTAGCCAACCGTGCTAGTTGATGTGATTCACCGTTGTTGTATTTTGTCAACGGCAGCGACAAACGGAAGCACGACCTGTAAGAGCGACCCGCCACATATGGTCAGCATCGGTAGCCTGCGGCCGTGGTCAAGGAGCGACAGAGAAACAAGAAGGAAGGAATAGAGATGGATGAATAGAATGTAATTATTATTATTGTGTTGTTATCACGATTGTTTACCCAGGAAAGCATCACTGAGTCTCAAGACTCTCTTTAAGGAGGGCCCTGCCAAGTTTTTGCAACAGGGGGTGACGTTGCCGTTGTGTGCGATCCCAAGCGAGTAATTCACGGCGTTATTTTTCAGCATTGCCATGTTTGGCCGATATCCAGTTACACTGTGTGGTGTTTTTAGCTGTGGAAGGATACCGTAGAAGTCAGAGGAAACTTAAACAGAGCAGGGAGAGAACATACAAACCATACACCGTGAGGCGCTCGAGTGCCGAATCGAACCCGGCAACTTATTGCTGTGAGGCAAGCGTGTCGCCCGAATGCCCAAAATAAGGCAGGCCGGCTCTTGATTAATTCCACGCTCTAACACGCAGATTTCAGGCATACTTTGCGAATTTAAAACCTCATTCTTACGCGCGAGATACATGCAAAGGCATCGTGCGTGTAAGGATCGATCATTTATGGTGTGTGCCAGAGAGATGTAAACGACGTGCCAACGTTATGTTCAAGCGACTGGCATGAACTACAACCATACCCACGGGAGAGAGATAGAAACAGAGAGCAATACAAACGAGGAAGTACAAGCAAGGCGAAAAAATTACCGGCTGGGATAATTTGGCACGTCCACAGTTTCGGACGCACGATTCCGACACTCTCAAGCAGTTTAACACGTAGGCTTTCGCGACCAATATCATCCATAAGGTCAACATCCATACACACAAAGAAGTTCAACATACACACACACAAAGAAGTTCAACGTACGTACAGACATTTGGTCCCCCGTGCCGCGCCCCGGTATTACCTTGCGAGCAGCCGGAGGGCCCTAGCGTCCGTCCCTTTGGGCACACGTCGCACTTGACGCCGAAGACTCCATCCCGGCACGAGCACTGCCCCGTGGTCTGATGGCAAGCGTCCTCCACCGAGCCGGCCACACTGCAGCTGCACGCTGCTCACGAGCAGGTTAGGGTCACATGGTTATTGTCGTAGGGTGTAGGGTTATCGCACGGATTTCGGTTGTTGTTCGGGTTGTTGTATGTATGTGCAGTCTGCTCGCCTATGACCCGGATGGACACGTGACCAGTTAAGGAAACAGAGGGGCCTCCGAGGAGGGGGCTGTGAGGGGCACGTGATGGAACCGAGGTTCTTCGTGAAGGTTCTGGAAGGGAGGTGTGGCCAGTGGTGAAGCCGGCCACGCCGGAGAGAATATAAGCCGAATCCCGAGAGGGCTCTTGGTTGTCCATCCCGGGGAAGAAAACCTTTCTCTACATTCTACGGTTCGCGAGTCTTCAAGCACGTGGTACGGGCAGGATGCTGTTAGCCCCGGCTCGCGTTAGCAGTTGTTACGGAGATAGCCAGGGGTGGTCACCACTCTAGGTCGTTGTGTTAAGTTGTCCTGCTGTGTTTAAGAATAAAATACGCTGCCTCCGAGTTGAAGAGTACGTCTCAGTTGAACCCACTACACATATATTTATTGGTGACTGGGCTTAGACCATCAAATGCACTTGAGAACCCAGTTAAATTACAAGTGGCTGTAACCTAGATTAAAACCTATATCCCAGTGGTTATGGCTTAGCTCCCTGACCGATGAAGCACCCATCATTTACCAGTTGTACAGGAGAATTTCAACTTTGAATAGTGCATCGTGGAAAGCTCGTCGAGATGAGTCGATTGCCGCATCGCCGACCATCAACAGACTAAAAATGACTGCATCACGGACATTATGCGAGAGCCGGGATACTATGGTACCCCGGGGTACCGCCATAAGGTTAATATATTACGTGATTTTTCCATAACGCGGTGTTCTTCAGGAACGCAACTACCGCGTTATAGGAGAACAGATTGTATATTGAACTTCTTTCGCACCGTACGTGGTCGACCGTGCTAGTCGGAGGTGTGGGGGAAGGACAACAAACTAAACACGAAAAAGCAGTTCTATACAAACATTGCTCGGGTTTAGGCTTTCGGTTGCTATAGGTTTTAGAGCAGGGGGGATTAGGGATATGTTCGGGCCCGGGCTAGGCTCTGCGTGACTCACGCGTGCATCCGGCATGCTGCTCCGACACCATCCCCCGGAAATTCCAGAAACCGGGGAGACAGCGGTCACACTTGACCCCGCCGACCCCGGGCTGGCACACGCACTGACCACTTCCGGGGTCGCAGGTCGCGCCCAGGGAGCCAATCCTGTTGCAGCCACATATCCCTTACGAGGGGCGGCACACAACGATCAAGCAGTGAACAGAGAATGGTTCACGGTGACCTTCATTCACATTAACATACGTATTTCCATCGTGTCTGTCTTCATTATGGTACAGCAATCACTTGTGTAGGAATTAACGTAACAATGGCAGTGAGATTTGACGTTTGCTGTTGTTGTTTTTGCCGACACGGTTGGGAGGGAACGCTAGGTGTTACCGGGACAGCCGCCGTAACCAATGCCCAGGGCGGCAGTGGAGTTGTCTGGGCAGCATCCGTGCAGCGTCTCCTTGCAAGGCCTCGGCCTTTCTGCAAAATGAAACAACGAACACGCGAGCACGTTCACAGTCCGCTCGTTAATCCACGTGCAACCGGTCCATGGTGTTGGGTGTCCGTTTTTCGAGCATTTGTTGAGTTTTTTTTCTCACCAAGCTTTAGCCACGCACTTCTGTGGGCATCTTCAGGAGTGCAACGTACGTAAATGTGCAAACTGAACACGCGTGTAAAATAGACAAACGTCTAAGCTTTACATCACGCAATGCTGAAAAATTACCTGAAAATTGGGATCACGTTTAGCAATATTGCCCCTCTACTGCGGAAACGTGGCAGGACCCTCCCTGAGACTCGGTGAGCCTTTCCTGGGTAAAGGAGCGTAATTGTTATATTTAACTCGCCTTTTGCCATCCAAGGACAGGTGTATTGTAGTAAATCCGAAAGTTGCAAGGGAAAAGCAGACCGCGACGTGATATTCATTGCATTCATTCGTGTGCAATTTGTGAGGCCGCGGTGACACAGACCTATTTCATTTACAGGTTATAAGCCCTTGTTCATCATGACGTCCTTTTACTTTGATGTCTCAATAACGCTACGGAGGGTTCTGCCTTTGTAGTGAGGGTTGTAAGTTGATGCTGAGGAGTGGGGAGGAGGCGCCTCGCCCGCCCATGTGGAGTGACATCACCCGCTAATTATTATTAATGGGGGGGAGGTGTCCATTTGGAGGACGTCACTTGTTCATGATTATTGATGGATGCTGGTCGACGTGGAGTGACGTCACACGCGTTGATAATGATAAAACTTTCTATTCCCTTCTCCATTTACCTCCCTCCGTCGCTACTGGGGTAATAAACGAGCGCAGTAGGAGTGTCAGAAAAAAAAAATAATAATCCTGCATGCGTGTAAAGTACACACGTGTGTCAAACTGCACGTGCGCATAAACCTCAACCGCACGCGGCCGGCACGAGCCGCCATGCATCGGTCACAGCGGGCTGAGTGATCGCTTCCTCACAATCTCCCTCACACCCTCCCCTCGTTCGCTGCCTCCCTCGCCTTGCTCCCTCGCTCCCCTCACTCCCTCTCCTCTCTCCCCTTGCTGCCTCCCTCCGATCCCCACCCCCCCGGTGTAAGCTCAAGAGGCCTCACTCACGCGTCCCACACGGGCCGCTCTTGGCCACGTGGATGTCGCGCATCAGCTCGCACGCCGCCTTCTTTCTCTCACAGTCGTTGCGGTACGTCCGCCCGTTGGAGCCGCACAGCTGTTGACGAGCGGGGGTTTGGGGGGTGGTGGCGGCAGGGAGAAGGGGTTCACAAACGTCTTTGTGTCTGTATCTAAGTGTGTCTGTGCGTAGATGTCCGTCTGTCGGTGTAAATCAATAGGTGCTTCTAGAGTGGTACCTCGGAATACAACCGCTTTGGAATACGTCGAATTCGGTATACGTCGTGTTTTGACGAGAAAAAAATATCTTGGGATACGACGTCTTGCTTGGGATACGACGCGCTTGCTAGAACTTGTATGGGTCGGGATGAGTCACCGCATACCCGTGTATGCCCCGTTCACGACTCCTCCCCTTCCTTCCTCACCACCATCCTCGTAGGCTATCAACTCCTCTCAGAAAGGTAAAGTGACGTAAAATTTTATTTTCATTTCAATTTATGTATGCATTTATTTAATTTATGTATGCATTTTAGTAATAAGTAGTGTCTAAATTATTGTATACAACCCCATTAATGTATAATATGCCAGATAAAATATAATTTCTTATACTCTGGAACGGATTATTTCCTTTCCCTTTATTTGTTATTGGAAAAATTCGTTTGGTATATGATATTTTCGGTATAAGTCCTACCTTCTGGAACGAATCAACGACGTATACCGAGGTACTAACGGCACTTGTGCCAAACAACCTGTTGAAGGCTACGTGGGTGAGATCGTGCCCATCTTGCCCACTCACCGGCCGGTCGGGCACGAGGCCACAGAAGAGGGAGCAGACGCAGACGCCGTCCTCGTCGTCGCTGCTCCACTGCCCACCGAACTTCTGGCACCGCACCTCCTGGCAGTCGTCGCCGGAGCCGTCGCCCGAGCCCGACATGGCGCACACCTCGTCTGCCGGCGGCGATGACGGCGGTGCAGAGGGACACGTGGAGAAAGGCAGATGGACACTTCGTGCGTAAATAAGGAGCAAGGGGCAGACTAGCCGCGAATTCCAAACGAGACTGCGCAGGAAACATCATTCGTAGACTTTACACGGAAATAATAAAAGTGTAAAAAAGTAATATTCGTGGTTTAGTTACAACCCAAAGCCACGAGACGTTAATGCCACGTGATGTTCGGAATCACGGGAACAACCCTCCCCAACGAACACGCCGGCGACGTCACAGCGACCGCGTCTGCCGTAGCGGCGGCCCCACTACAAAGGGCCCTGAAACCGACGGACGCAACCTAGACGGGAAAAAAAAAAAACGCAGCTGGGACATTTTCTGCCCGTGGTTTCACGTCACGCAGGGGTCGATCACGGTTCGGGGGGTACGCGGTGGGCGGAGGAACGTTCGGGGGCGGGTGTTGGTGGAGGGGCGAACAGCGGAGTAGCGCGCGGGGCGGTGTTACCGTCGCAGGGCCCGTATTTGGCGACGGAGATGGAGACGGCGGTGGCGCAGGCGACGGCGCGCAGCTCGCAGGGGTTGCCGTAGGAGACGCCGTCGCTGCCACACACCGGGGAGTAGCCCTGGGGGCCGCACTCGGGGCACGCGCACGCCTCGTTCACGCACACCCGGCCCAGCTTGCACACCTCGCCCGCGGCGCCGCAGGGCTCTGGTGACGCACGCACGCGCACACACAAAGAACCGCCGGCTGTACGATAGCCTCAACGGACTGTCGGGGCGAGTGCTGTCAGCGAGTGGCGGGCTGCCTGTGAACGCTGGCACACCTGCGAGGTGGTGGGTCGGCAAGCACCGGGCCCGGCCGCCCTTTGTCTGCGCAGCGGCGATGTGTGCACATCGCACCAGGTGCTCGTTTGAGGAGCAGCCGAACAGGGGAGGCCCATGACCGGTTGAGATAATCGTCACTATTGTAGGTGATGAGGGGGAAATGAAATAATGTCGGGTCGCTGGGTTCGTAGCGTATTGCGCTGACCGCTGCACTACCACTCTGATAACAAAGATAAATATCTCCCGTATAGCCTCATCAGACTGTTGGGGCAAGTGCTGTCAGCGAGCACCTGTAACACACACCTGTAATATACACGGAATACACGCTCACACACACACGTGTACACACACACACACGTGTGGCACATATCTACGAACGACTGATTGAACGAACAAGCCACGACTTAAAAGATGGAACGCGCTCGTCAACGAGCAAAACAATCACGTGAACGATGGTGGTCGCCCGCACGAGTGGCCGGCCGCGGACTCACTGCAAGTGCCGGCGCTGGCCACGGAGATGTCGACCTGCTGCTCGCACGCGCGCACTCGCAGCTCGCACTCGCTGCCGTACGTGTTGCCATCCGTGCCGCACACGGGCGCCGGCACGGGCGTGCAGGCGCGGGCGCAGGTGCAGCGCGGCCCCGACGGGCCCTCCTGGCACACGGCGCCCAGCCGGCACGCCGGCACACACCGGCCTGCGCACACGCACAAAGGTAGCCTCAACAGACTGTTGGGGCAAGTGCTGTTAGCGAGTAGCACCTATGACGTACGAGGGGGTGGGTGGCTGGCACCACGCCGGGCCGCCTTTGTCTCCCCAGTGGCTGTTTGACTTGCATCCCACTGGGATTTTTGCACACAGCGTTGGTGTACGGTGATTTATTTTCTGCAATATTTTGCTGTCTTTTCTTGGATTTTCTGTTTGCACTTAGTCACATATTCACTTTAAGATGTTTTTTTGTTCATGTTTTTGTTTTTTGTTTGTTGTGGTTGCACCCGATTCAAGAGCCGAATGGCTCACAGGGCTATACCTAATAAATTAACTTGAACTTTACACATAGGTACTCATTTGAGGCAACCTCGGGGTGGCCCAGGATCGGTTCAAATATTCGTAACTCTTGTTAGTGGCCGTGAGCGGCAATCGAACTCAGGTTGCCGGATTCGTAGCGCTAACCGCTACACTACCGCTCCCCACACACAGACGCACGTGGATTTACCGCCCAGTGCCCCCGATACACCACACACTAGGGGGGGAGGGGGAACGGATGAACCTGCAATTCTAGCAGTAGTTGTATTTACTTAAGTTGCTTATTTACTCGGGAGAGCCTCAACGAGACACTTGTTCAGGAGGGTCCCGCCCAGCTATGTTCACAGTTGGGGTTTGAGCGTGTTGCTTCTGCTGCGTGTGATCCCAAGCGACAGGGCGGCGGGGGGGCCGCAGTGGTCAGATGTTAACTCCCTCGCCTGGTATATAGAAGGTCATGGGTTTTAACCCGACCCTGACGCCTGTATATTTGGAGTTTGCGTGTTCTTCCCCGTGGTCGCGTGGATTTTTCTCCGGGTCCTCCGGATTTTCCCTCCACATTTAGAATAAACGTCACGCGTTTAGAGTGTTTGGCTGCTATACATTTCCATGTGACGATAAGCAACTTCGTTGAGCTATAATCCGTGGCCAGGTCGCTTCTAAAAAAGAGCTACATAGCTCAGTGGGCCTTACCTGGCAATATAAAAAATAGTTTGCTTTCGTTTATTTTTCAGCACGCTTGGCCAAGGCCAGTTACGTTGGCTTGTCGGAGGAAACTGGAGAACCGTGGAATCTACCCACGCAGGACCAAGTGGAGAGCATACAAATACACATTTCCCCAGTTGAGTCTCTAACAAACTGTTGGGGCAAGTGCTGTTAGCGAGCACCTATGAAGGCCGGCATGGTACACGAGGGGGTGGGTGGCCAGCACCACGCCCGGCCGCCTTTGTCTCCGAAGTGGTGTTATTTACGCATCTCACCAGGTACAGTACTCATTTGAGGCTGAGTCTACATAGGGGGGAGACCCAGGTACCCAGTGCAGATATCCGTCACAGTAAGCGGGAATTGTGTGACTTGCATCCCACTGGGATTTTTGCACGCGGCGTTGAAATGCGGTGTTTTTTCTGGAAGACTTTGCTGTTTTTTCCAGGATTTTTCTGTTGCGTGTAGTCACTTTAAGATGTTTCTTGTTCATGTTTTTGTTTCATTGCGGTTGCACCCGAGTCAAGAGCCGCATGGCTCACAGGGTTATACCTAATACATGAAACTGAAAAAAACCCGAATCTTACTCGGGTCCCCGGGTTCGTAGCTAACCGCCGCACACCCGGTCCACGCAGACAGGCACTTGGGCAGCTTTCGATTGGGCAGCTTTCGTTCAGACGTCAGCGTTTGAACGAATGCTGCCCAATCGATTTGGCCGGGAGGAGGGGGTGGGGGTCATGTCTCGCCATCCCCGCCATCCCCACGCCACCTGCACCCTCGGGCTCTGTGCCCTCATTGTAGCCAGGGCGGGTGGGGCAGACCAGACGGGGAATGCGGTAGGGCTGAACGATTAATTGATTTTAAATCGAAATCGCAATTGGAAACAATGCGATTAGCAAATCGGAAAGGCTGCGATTTTTTTTGCGATTTGAAAAGTCCAATTACTTTCTTATTAGATTTTTTTTCTTTTTTCTTACTTTAACTTTATATATGTAACTTAACAATTGTTCTGTTTGATTGTTCTATTTCAATGAAAAGTTTTAATAAATACATGTTGGAAGCAATTCACATCTTTTAAGTTTTCATCCTTGCATTAGAATTTCTAGAGCAGTTAAAATGTTGATGGTATCATGTGGCAATGCTCCATCACACATTTTAAATAGCAGCGAATATTGAACTGAAGCTTCTCTTAAAAAAAATGTCATCGCAAATCGCAATATCTGTCAGAAAAATCGCAAGTGGATATTTTCCCCCCAAACCGTTCAGCCCGCTAGCCATACGGCGCATGCGTGACGAGGTGTGATGGCTGCCGGTAGCCAGTGGTGGGCCCTCTTACCGCATGGCCCACGTCTCGCCATCCTCACGTCTCCGCCGCGCAGCTCGCAGGCGGCCGAGCGTAGCGCGCAGGCGCTGGGGTAGGTGCGCCCGTCCGTGCCGCACACGGGGTCGTAGGGCACCTCGGGGCACGGCGCAGGGCACTCGCACAGCGCCGTGCCCTCGCGCACCGTGCACGAGCTGCCGAAGCTGCACACGGCGCCCGCGCAAGGACTCGGTGTGGAAGCGTCTACAGGGAGGGCGAGGGCAGAGGGGACACGTGCGTGTGTGTGTGTGTACACACGGGTTTGATTGTACATATGTGTTTAAGTGTATTCATGGGTGTGCGTGCATAAGTGTACGTGAGTTTGTGTACGTACAGGTTTGAGTGTGTGTGTGTGCGTGCTTGAATGTGCGTATGTGTTTAAGTGCATTCACGTGTGTGTGCATAAGTGCGTGTGTTGCGTAGGTGTATTCAAACAAGTGTGTGTGCACGTGTATATATGTGTGCATGTGTGTGTACATACACACGTGTACAGTATATGAATATGTGGGTGAGTGCATTCCAACAAAAAGTTAGTCAAATCATTGATATATCTTCAAGTATACAGTTGTGCCTTCCATTCAATCCCTTCTCCCCAGAAAATTCAGATAATCAGTACGATTCAGGGTTGCAATTGAACGCAAACAATGCAATAATCGATCATATTAAAAAAAACATTACGGTAAAATGTAGCGGCCTCTAGTGGCTGCAGGAACCACGAAAACTCATTAAAATAGAGTTTAAAGGAATTTAAAAAAGTCGAAATTTAGAGACACAGTTTGACGCGCCGTATCACGTCGCTTAAGAACCGGCATCAATCAATTACCCTGCACGAACCGCTATACCCCCGGGTTCTACGTGGAAGAGGATGACCTAAACCTGGCCTCGGCATAGGAATGTGGAACTTCCACCAATGGCTCAAGACCACCGAGGCTCAGGATATATAACGTGGCAAGATCGACTTTCACTCTGCACATGAACAGCCCCATTCTCTCCATCCAGTGCAGGATGAGGGCCTTCTCACGCTGTGCAGGCTGTGGAGGGCTGTCTGACCATACTTCACCACGACGGTCAATGCCGGGAGCATAGGTGCTGGGGGAAACTCTGCATGTTTCTGCACTGCCCTCTGCTGACACTGTTTTGACCGTGTATTTCTTTTCTTTTTTGGATAAAATATTTGTAAAAGTTTCAATAATTATAGTTTTTACCTGTCGGGCACAGAACTCTCCAAGACGGCAAGGGTTAGAAGGGAAAACAAGAAGGAAAGAGACAAACCTCAAGGAAAAAAAACAGTTCGTTTTTTTTAAATCAGTAAAAGGGTTAAGAACGTTTGCAAGCAACACGAACGGACCATGTGACGAAGGGACATGGCAAGTGAGGGTTGCTGTGGTTACGGCATGCATCGGTCGCCATGACAACAACAAAAAGATGGTGGCATCACGTGATGGATGAGGTGCGATTGGTTGATGAGGTGACGATGATGACAAAGGGTCAAGAACGGAGGCGGTTAGTTTTCAAGCAGCAAAAGTTATC
The DNA here is from genome assembly GCF_964198595.1 of Lampetra fluviatilis. NCBI lineage: Eukaryota > Metazoa > Chordata > Hyperoartia > Petromyzontiformes > Petromyzontidae > Lampetra > Lampetra fluviatilis. Next base: position 6,799,939 of record NC_136310.1, read on the forward strand.
AAAAAAAATCTGTAGTCTACTTTGGATATTTCAACATTTACGCCACAACTTTTCGCAACTGTGATAAATATTTATCAAAGAAAGATCTTCATTGAGGCTGACATTTTCTGCCCAACTACCTCCAGCATCTTTTTGAAGCAGACACAGCCTGGCTTAATGGGAACCGTTGGGCTAACATTGGTTCAACGTTAGACCAACGTTGGCATGTGGTTGGAACCGTTGGTTCAACGTTGGAATAACCTTGGCATGTGATTGGAACCGTTGGTTCAACGTTGGACCAACAGAGGCATGTGGTTGGAACCGTTGGAAGAACGTTGTCCCAACGTTGGCATGTGGTTGGAACCGGTGGTTCAACGTTGGACCAACGTTGGCATGTGGTTGGAACCGTTGGGCCAACGTTTTGTGTTTACTAGGAAGCTCTGCGCTCTGACCTCTGAGCCACGAGGCCTCATCCGAAATTCGGGAAACCCTAAGTCGTGTCTTCTCCAAATCCTCAGGCAGCCCTGCCTTTGTGGTGTGACCCCGTTGAAAAGGGCAGTCCATCTTAACCTTGAATCTAGCGATAAAGACATAACGTTCTAGGAACGAGGCCATTATGCGGATTGAAGAGGAGTGATTTGAGACAAGGATGCATTAATGGTTCTGTATTTGGTTTAAAAATTATTGAAATTGTAGCCTTTGCAAAAACTCAATAAAGCTAAGACAGTAAATATTGAACAAACTTTAAACAAATCCCAAACGCCAAACGGAATGAGTAACGATCATAGCACCATCTCCTCTCCTACAGGAATTTCCTCCATGCACTCGGGTTTCCACCCACGTGTGCAGTATACATGTATAGCATCAACAACCAATCCTCCCAATATGGGACCACAGAGCTTGGGCGATTGATTGTTGTCGCCGGCTCAGGCTGCCTTCCTACTTGTCTGTGTTTTCCCACGCCGTCTGAATCACTTTCCCCCACCCACCCCACCCCTCAGACAAGACTGCTGCCCCTCGCGCCCTCGTCCCACCCCCTGCGTACCGCAAGGCCCCTTGGCGATGGTCGGGAGATTCTGCCGTTCGAGGCACTCAGCCTTCTTCCTCTCGCAGTCGTTGGCGAAGGTTCGCTGCTCGCCGGCGCACACCGGGGCCCAGCGGCCCTCGCACACGAGGCGCTCGCACGAGCAGCGCGCCACGCCGTTCCGCACTGAGCACTCCGCGTTGAACTGGCACTTCTCCTTGCACTGGTCTGTGTGCGGCGGGGCGCGGCGGGAGGCAAGGGGTGTGGTATTGTGGGGGGGGGCATCAAATGCACTGTTTAGTCCATGGGCCAGAACAAAAAATAGTCCATGGACCAGAGCAGAAATTGATTTCTGTCAATCGAGGCCACAGCACATCGAGTGGCAGGGGACATCACGTGTTGAAGGCTCACTGCTGGAAGTTCTCGGGATAGGCCCAGGTGCCGTGGCTTGACTGATGTGCCATCCTAGGTGCAGGAAGTCAAGGGACAGACCCAGGTGCCGCGAGTTGGACCGACCAGCAGATGCACCACCTGTGTTCCCCACCGCGGTCACCTCGCTGAGTTCTATACTGGGCATCGGTGAAAAAGAGCTTCATAGCTCAGACGGATTCCTCCAGTCTAAATAAATATTCTGATTCTGATCTGCCCGGGGCTCCACTCGTCGTTGTGAGCGTCGCACCTCCTCATCCCCTCCGCTATTATTTTTATCACTGCTGCCAGAGGGCGAATTGCCTCCAAATCACCCGACAGCATCCCAGGGAACCTCGCCACTCGCCGTGGCCACGAGCGCGCCCCTTTACCGGCGGGCGTGCAGGCCCCGTCGTGGAGTTTGGCGAGCGCCACCCCGCGTAGGGCAGCGGTGCGCACGACCGCGCACTCGCTGGGGTAGGTGGCGCCATCGTCGCCGCACACGGGCCCTCGCCCCGGCGGGCACAGCGCCGGGTCCGGGCTCACCACCGCCCTCAGCGTGCCGGCCTCCATGCGGCACAGCCGCCCGGAATCCGAGAGGCGCCGCGTCGCCTTGCAAGCGTCTGGGGGGACGGGGGGGGACAGGGCAGGCGGAAGATGCATGGGAGGGGAGAGGCGGTCGGTGGGCAGGGCAGGACGATGCCGACATTGGATCGTGATGGCAGATCGGAATGGCAAACAAACAACCTGGATTCGCACCACGCGCCGTTGACGGAGCGAACGTCTCGGAGCCGACCTGATGGTAGCTGTCTCTGTGTGGCGTACGGTGCGGTAAAAAGACGAAACAAAGATCCCCCCCCCGTGTATCCTTAATAGACTGTTGAGGCGAGTGCTGTTAGCGAGTAGCACCTATGAAGGCCGGCACGGCACACGATGGGGTAGGTGGCCAGCACCACGCCCGCCGCCTTTGTCTCCCCAGTGATGATGTTTACACACCGAACCAGATACTCATTTGAGGCTGAGTCGACCTAGGCGATGCCCAGGACCGGTTCAGATAATCGTCACCGATTTTGGCCGTGAGTGGGAATCGAACTCGCGATCGCCGGCTTCGTAGCGCAGCGCTACCCGCTGTACTGCACGTGCGCGTTTTTGCTGGCTCCCAACATTTACTGGCGTCCGCTGCCACTGCCGGATCACGTGCACATGTGAATTTACTGTGTAAAACAATATTTTCCGCAGGGTTGCGCTTGCGGTGGGTTTAATTCCCGAATCCGGCGCCCTTTACGCGTGTGGAGTCTGTGCGTTCTCTCTCCTCTCCCCCTTGCTCTGCATGGGTTTCCTCCGGGTTCTCCGGTTTCTTCCCAAAGCTAACAAAACACGTGCACATAATTTAATTGGTGTTGGCCAAAACACCCCCAATGCTGAAAATGTCCTGCAAATCAGGGTTGCACTATCGCAGCAACATCGGCACCCACTGCTAAAACTTGGCAGGACTCTACCGAAATTAGAAACTTGATTCTCAGTGATGCTTTCATGGGTAAAACAAGCAGAATAATAATACATCTTGCAGTATGCTGGAACACCCCAATCACCAGCAAAGCTTTCCGTGACTTAAACTATAATCATGATGCAAGGCCCACTGAGCTATCTGGCTCTCTTTCAATGACCTGGCCAACAAATGATAGCCCAATTAAGTGGCTTAAATCTATAGCAGTAGCCAAGTACTCTAAACGCACAATTCAACATGTGGATAGCAAAACCAGAGAAAAATCCACGCTACCACGGGGAGAACATGCAAACTCCAAATACACAGGTGTCAGGGTCGGGATCGAAACCACGCCCTTCTGTAGACCAGGCGAGGTAGTTAACATCTCGCCACCGCGGTATGGCCCAATTCTTCTGGCTTTTACGCGATTTCACCCCGCATCACGATCGCTTCCCGCCTTCAAACAAAGCCTGGCGCAGGCCTCGGTGGCGGTCGCTTACCGCAGGGCCCGTCGAACACCTTGTAGACGACCTTGCCGGCGCCGCAGGCCTGGCGGTTGAGCTCGCATTCGGATGGATAGTCCCGCCCGTCGCTACCGCACACGGTGCCGGACGAGGACGACGACGAGGAGGAGGAGGGGGGGCACTCCGTCGGGCAGACGCAGCGCGCCCGCTGCAGACCGGCGGACGCCACGCACACGCTCCCGAAGCCACAGCGCACGCCCTCGCACGGGTCCTTGGCACCTGCGGACCAGACGGCGGTTGGCACGGTTGGCTACGTAGTGGTGCGAAAGACGTCCAACCGTACGTACAGCATGTTCCAACCGTCCGAGAGAGTTTACCTATTCATCTAAATCAGCTCAAGCCTTCTGTAAATCACGTGACTTTTGCGTGGCTACATCTGCTGCTACCCATGGTTTGTGTGGTGGATGCGGTTTAGGGTTGCGGCCCATGAGGTTCGCGGATAATCAAATCCAGGGACCTTCTGCATTGGGTTCAGCACACCTGTATGAATATTTTCAAACAGCCGAGCGTAAAGGGTGGACAGAGTGTGTGAAAGGGTGGGTTCACACCGCATTGCTCACAGCAATTAACCAAACGCAAGTGCGGGGAACAACGCATAAACACTGGCCAGTTTCCACAATTAAAACTTTACGAACACCGCACACTGCGTATCTACAGGCCGGCAGGCAATCAGATGGAGGGGGGGGAGTGCAGAGCCCGGGGCAAGAGTTTTGAAAGGATTCTTCATCTCTTGACTCGATGCCGACAGCACGACTACAACTGTGAAGGGGCGACTGCGTGGCTGTGAGGTCAGCTCGTTGAGCTGGCACTGCCGAGATCCAAGTTCAAGCCGGGTTCTCAAAGGGTAGTGAGTCCGATAGTCTCAGCCAGTCACCAAATACTCATACCGTGTCAACCCACATGGTTTCCCCCTGATTCTTGTACAGGGAAATTGAGTTTTCAGGTCCACACGGCGTACAGCCGTTTCAATACGGTCAAACATTTTTTTGTCTACTTATTTATCTCTCTCCCTTGTGATGGGACTTTGTCGGATGCATGTTGAGATTTATAAGGGCACGGGGTGACCAATAAGGTCTGAATTGGTCTGTAATAAGGTATGGACTGATAAAAGGTTGACAGGTATGAATTACTAGACCAAAAAAACCCATCACATTAAATTTGGTTCCGCACTCAATTTTACGGCCGAATTCCAGCTGTGAGAATGAAATATACCGGTTTGACCATCGGGTGACGAACAATTGCTCGCGTATATGCAGAACGGGTGGGAAAGTGCCACCCCCTACTTGTGCAGACCAGCCATCACTTGAAGGGGGACTCAGAGGCAAGCTCTGTGATATCCACATCCGAGGGCCGTTGTCTAAGACCGAGGGTTTCCCTGCTCTGCGAGTGCTCCGAACGGGTTCTACGCCTCGTGACACGACGGCACGATAGCACGATCGAAATAAAAAAAAATAAAAAACCTTGGGAGAGAGAAAGAGAAAAAAACCACCCAAAGAAAACTGATCGGCAGAGAATCCATCGATGCCAGCGGTGGCGGCAGAGGAGGAGGTGTACGACGAGCGGCGCGAGTCGTACCGCAGGGCCCGCGACCCATGACCTTGATGCGCCGCTGCATGGAGCACATGGCGTTCTCGAGCTCGCACTCGCTGCCATAGGTGACGTGGTCCGAGCCGCACACGGGCGCCACTAGGCCCGCGCAGTTGCGCGCCGAGCAGCGGCACACCCCGCGGCTCGCGTTGCGACCGTCGGCCTCGCACGTCGCCCCGAAGCCGCACAGCATGTCGCGGCAGCCTGCGGTGGGGGGCGGCAGGGTCAACATTATTCGGAGAGACCGTTGGTTTCATAGCACAGCAAAACGTTGCGTACTTGAACGTCACACATTGACCACCCCGAAGCTGCAGAGCATGTCGGAGTAGCCTGCGTCCGTGGGGGGCAGGGGTGGAGACGGGCGGTGGGGGGGGGGGCACGGTTGACAAATATTTCGGAGAGATCAATGGTTTCATAGCACAGCCCAAAGTTGGATACTCGAATGTCACGCATTTACCACCCTGGACCAATGAACCTATGACACCCCCAGTGTCGCAGGGTCGCGTGCGGTGTGAATGCACGTTTCTACTCGTGTTTACGAATCCCGAAACCCGCGCACGTACGGCACTCAAGCGCGTTCCTAACCTCGCGTACGTTTACCGACATCCAACGCGCAGCAAAGCGCGCGTCCCCCACGCTCAAGGCGGTTTGCGCCTTATTTCTTGTTGAAGTCCAGTCACCTGTTGTTTACGCATGCGGCGGTGTAAGCCGTCACCTGCTCTCGGTGTTCACAAATCGGGACCTTCTCCCACGTCCGCCTGTGCCCAAGCTTCCAGCGAGTGGGGATACGGGGCCTCCGGGGTTGATCGTGGGGTCGACGGCGGTTGCCGGTACGTTAAAAGCGTGCGCTGTGTATCTATTCTCGGCGCCGACGGTTTCGGAGGCTTCGTTGCATCACTCACCGTGCATGGGCGCTGAGAACGGTTTGTCATCCAGGGTCGACTCATCTGCAAGAAACAAACAACAATAAGTATTGTGACGGGCAACTTTTTTTCTGGGAAGGGGAACAGTCAAAGTTGTAACGGAGTAATGGGAGCTAAGATGAGAATAAATGGGGAGAAGGGGGCGGCATCTGGGAGATGGGAGAGGTTCAGAGTGGGGGTGGCCACACATAAGTCACGTGATTTCGGGAAGGCTTGAGCTGATTTAGATATATAGGTAATAATGATTATGTGCCGATTACTCTACGAATGGGTTGGGAGTGGTGGCGCAGTGGTTAAGCATCGTGCGCTAAGAAACCGCCCGAGACCTGCTTTTGATTCCTGGCCACGGGCTATCGTCAATGGCAGGTAGCACCTGAACCTGGTCCTGAGTCACCAACCCGCCACCAAGCATCCGTGATGAAGTGCGGCCAAACATCTCTCACAACTCCGTGTGGAGGCCCTCGTACATCCAGCGGCGGATTGATGAATGCCTATAAGTGATTACTTACGATTTCTATCACCACACTTTATATAAAAAACACACACACTGTCCTTTTGTCCGTGCACAGGCGCATGCACGGACACATCACCTTGCCAACTCTTTGTCTCGTCCGTTTAAATTTTAAAACAAGACTACATCATTTGGTGAAATTGCATTGGTGCACAAGCACAAATGACAAAACTGAACATGTTCGTCAATGGCACTGTGGCCTTAAAATGAAAAAAACCCTACATTATTGGCGACGTTTCAGGCAGTGGCCATTTATTTGATATAAAGAAGAAGAACCATCATCAAAATGACCTATCATAATGTGTCATCACGTCGTGGACGCCTGCGATCAAATCACCCCGGATGTCGGAAGCTAAGCATGCTTGAGCCTGGTTGGTTCCTTGCAGAGGTGACGACTGTACTTGGGCTTGCCAGGTGTTGTAGGCGATTATCACGGTTGGCTATGTACGGCGCAAAACAAGTTCAACATACACATATACACACACACACAACCAATACTAGAGAGTGTGCAGGCTGTGCAACTGCACCAGGGGCCCAAAGGGCCGGAAGGGCCCAGAGGTTCAACAACAACATTGCAGTGTGGGCCAGGAGGTAGCAGTGGTGTCTCTCCCCCCCCCCAACCCCCTCGTATACAGCACAATGCTGGGTTTTCTCCGGGTTTCTCCTCCCACACGAATGCCAAACCACTCACGGATGCAATTAGCCAAAAGCCTCAATGTAGCAGGAGCATGCCGTCTTGAGACGTAGTGAGTTATTGTTTTTTTCCCTTTCCCCGGTGGTAAATAATCGGCAGTAATTGGCAGTGGCGTGCAAAGCTTTTCGAGAAAACGTCAATTCCTGTGCCGCAAGGGAAAAAGCCCGGGCCTAGGAGTTTTTACTTCGGCGGCGGGTGATGCCTCATCTTGAGGAATGAATTTACCGACGGTGATGGGGATCGGGACAATGCAATTTCGTTGGCAAGGTCCAGCCGTAGGGAGGAGGGAAAAGGGTTCACTTCGTGGGAGGTGACATCTTGGGGGGGGGGGGGGGCGCGGGGGGGGGGGGGCGATAAGGTGCCAAGATCGTGAAGTCATGGGCGAAGTCGAGCGTGAAGGCACTGTACCGTGTATGCACGGGGAGTGGTCGGACATGGAAGAAAATGTCGAAAATTTCACAAGCGAAAATCGTGCTGCTCACTGTGCCCCGTGGGAGTGGTACGGAGTAAGTGGCTCACAACCCGGAGGTCATGAGGTCAAATACCACGGCCGGGAGGGGAGGGGGGGCCCACGAAGCAACCGCCGCCTGTTTTGCCGTCCACATAAACGGTTGCCGCCAAAGTCGGAGCATTACACGGGGGGGCGGGGGTGGGGCACACGTCTGGATACAGAGGGTTACTTCCAGTAGCGGCGTAGCGAGTGTGGGGCAAGCAGGGGGAGCCTTGAAATATCCCTGTAATTTCTTCAAATAAATATATTGACCCTATGCGTTAAAAAAATGTTTATAATACAGGTGTTGAGATGTTCAACCACCATATTGACGACGATTGCAAGGCATCAAGTGGGCATCAACCGCACATGCTTGTGGTAAAGCATGGAAACAAACATGCTTTGCTCATAACGAATGCATTGCCCTTGACATTGATTGGCCCACACCGAAGACAGCATCCTCTATGGCCTTGTCTCTGCACCAGTATTAGACCATCAACATTACAAAATGCGAACAGCACTAAGGAAATGCAAACGCCAATTTTTTCATGAACAAAAAATACAAACGTAACTATTTTTTATTTTATTTGTCAAAAGCGACCTGGCTATCACATATAATAGCTCAACGAAGTAGCTTATCATCACGTGGAAATGTACACTGTATAGCAGCCAAATTCTCTGAAAGCACGTTTCTAAATGTGGAGGGAAAAACCAGAGGACCGGAGAAAAATCCACGCGATCACGGAGAGAGAGATACGCACATTACAATTATGTAGACGTCAGGGTCGGGATGTGTCCTGACTTTTGGGCCACCCTGCATATTGCTCCTTTCGGGGTCGTGGTGCTCTTGACGAAGGTGCTGTGGTTTTTTTTCTTTCCCTCTGCCTCTTCAAAGAAGGTTTTTTTTTTTTACAAAGCACGTACTTACGGAACCCTCGTCATCACTGGGGCAGAGTGGCAAATTGTGGGGAAACTTTGCGGTTGGCAAACGTAACAAAAATGAGAACCGCTACATGGAGGTGCTTATTATTAACACCACGTTACGTAATTCGCCAACGCCACTTGTATACACGCAACATACCGTAGCGTACACACTAACACAACGTGTATTACTGTGGTGTATACTATAGGAGTTTACGTTTACTACGATTCTCTTTCATCTTAATAATAATATTGTCCATTACGGGGCAAAGTCATACTTCACTACGCTGGTCGGGGCTAGGGCCGGTACAGATATCGCTCGCCACTGACCCCCACCCCCCCTCCCGTATTGCCTTAACAAGACTCACAAGTGCTGTTAGCGAGTAGGATGGTATGTGGCCTCCTCATCCACGCTGGGCTAGGTGTGTCCGAGTACCCACACTTTACCCCACCACCGCACGCCAAATCCTAGCCTCTGACCCATTAATACTGCTGGGTGGACAGAATCATGGAGGGGGCGGTGGGGCGGGGGGTGGAGATTTTTTTTAATTGCCCCCCCCCCCCGTGCCCCAACCCCCCCCCCCCCCCCCCGGGAGATCGAAGGTCAAGCGGTGACCTCTGCATCGCGAGTCGAGCGCGGTTACCATCTGCGCGCACGGCAGCGTGCCCTGCGATGGAGTAATACTAATAAATAATCATAAATAAATAAAGATCGCGGAACCGCGCGCAATTTTCAGACGCCCGCAAAAATGCAACTGAGCAGGTTTGCCAAGGTCGGGAGTCTTCGAGAGAGAGAGAGGGAGAGGGCGAGAGACAGGGGGGACGTAGAGAGAGAGAGAGAAGGGAGAGAGGGGGGGGTAGAGAGAGTACAGATACTAAAATTGGAACGATACAGAGAAGATTAGCATGCCCCCTGCGCAAGGATGACACGCGAATTCGTGAAGCGTTCCATATTTTTTTAAAGATAGAGGTGGTAGAGAGAGAGGGGGTAGAGAGAGAGGGAAGGGGTAAGGAGGAGGAACAGAGCGTGCTTCTTCGTGTTGATGTTTGTGTCTACGAAGAAAGTAGCACAGATTGATTTAGTTTCACAAAGGGAAAATAGTTAAATATTTCATTTAAATAGGGGGGGGGCACATAAAGCAAAGCATTGAACAAAAAAACTGGAATGATGAACGAAGCAAAGTGCCGACTACACTGAGCATCGTCTTGTTTCCTCTGATCGTAAAAAGAAAGAGAGAAAGGGAGAAGGTTACATAGAGAGAGGGCGAGAGAGTGAGCGAGAGAGTGAGCGAGAGGTGGGGGTTTACATAAAGCAAAGTAAAAAAAAACGAAATGATGAACGAAGCAAAGTGCCGACTACACCGAGCATCTTCTTGTTTCCACTGATCGTAAAAATAAAAAAATAAAAAATAAAAAAGAGAGATAGAGGGGGAGGGAGAGGGTGAGAGGGAGAGGACGAGAGATATCGTGGCACTGGCACAAGCCCGCCTCCTCCTCATCCCACCTCACAGCCGTCGCATCTCTCCGCGTCCAGTCCAAACAAAGACTCTGCTGGAAGACCGCGGTGGCATCAGTTGAGTGTCCAGTTGCGTACGTTGAACTTCTTTCGCGCCGTACGTAGCCAACCGCGCTAATTGGAGGTGCGGGGGAAGGACAACGACCTGAATCGAGTGCATAGCTCCGGTGGCTTCCTGATATTGGAAGGAAGAGCTTTCCAGACGGCCGCAGAAGCGCCATCTGAGAGGGCGCTACGCGGTGACCTACGTCTTTGTTCAACGGCTGAGTCGAAAGCCGCTGCTGCTGCTGCCAGGATGACCGGAGTGTTGCGTGATGATGGTTTATACTCCTTGAGATCAGCGAAGTATCGTGGTTCATTTGTGGCGAGCGCTTTGTGTGTGTAACGAGTGCGACACTAATTCTAGATTTGAAGCTTTCGTGACTGCAAGGATTCATACTCTTAGGTTTTTTCGGTAAAGTCACTTAGGTAAAAAATAATACAAATAAGATAATAATAAATGGAAATAAATCTATTAATTGATTTATTTTCATTTATTATTATTTTATTTTAATGAAAATAAATCAATTAATTGATTTATTTTAATTTTATTTTTATTATTTTTTACCTACTTGACTTTACCGAAAATACCTAAGAGTAAGAGTGCGACACTGACCATACACGCTTTGATCAATCGTCTGCGAAAAATACCTTAAATTACCTTAAGCGCAAGCCCCCCCCCCCAACTGCAACTGCGATGCCCTGGCCTGCCGCGAGCACGCAGTGACCTGGGAACGTCAGATTGAGACGCGGGCTCGACATCTTTACCCAAGAGCCTGATATGGCATGGAAGCCCTCATTAAGTTAGTTTGTTTGCTTGAATTTACACGTGGAGATACAGAACGGAGGTCTGTTTTCCACAATGGAGGTTTTTGGATTAGGTCGCGTGAGTATTAATGACACAGCCAATGAGCAAGGTTCGTCACGTAAACAAAATATGCCAATAAATATTCGAATTTGTACTTAGGGAGAGAGATACAGAAAGCAGTTCTGTCACTCTGATGTGCAATTGCTAATACTGGCGTAGAGTGTTACACTAAATTAATCACATTTGGAATTCCTCTTTGGCAGAAGGGGGCGGTGGGGGGGTGGGGGTCCCCTTTCTGAAATATCGGTCTCGTTCTTTTTTGTTGTCGTTCAACAATCTGCTCGCGCTATCGGTGCCACGCCACGAGATGAACGGCCCATTGCTCTGGAACATTCCGCGCAAGACGGTGCGGGGTCTCGCACGGTGACCGGCGGCTCTCTCTCTCTCTTTCTGTTCCGGGCGGCCGTCGACAAAGTCGATCGGCGCACGTGGCGGACGAGGAACTTGCGTTTTGTTTTTTTCTTTCTCGGAGATGGGCGAAGACCCCGGGGCGGGCGCAGGACGACACGCTGGTGGCGGGACGACGTCGCTCGGCTGGCCTGGGAACGCCGGGGAACTCCCCCAGAAAGAGCTAGAGTCTGTGTATAGTGTAGTGTATAGTGTAGTGTATAGTGTAGTGTATTGTGGTGTAGTGTATAGTGTAGTGTAGTAGTGGAGCAGTGTATAGTGTAGTGTATAGTGGTGTAGTGTATCGTGTAGTAGTGTATAGTGTAGTGTATAATGGTGTAGTGTATAGTGTAGTAGTGTATAGTGTAATAGTGTAGAGTGTAGTAGTGTATAGATGTGTATAGTGGTGTAGTGTATATTGTAGTAGTGTATAGTAGTGTACAGTGTAGTAGTGTATAGTGTAGTAGTGTATAGTGTAGTGTATAGTGTAGTAGTGTATAGTAGTGTATAGTGTAGTGTATAGTGTAGTAGTGTAGTAGTGGAGCAGTGTATAGTGTAGTGTATAGTGGTGTAGTGTATAGTGCAGTAGTGTATAGTGTAATAGTGTAGAGTGTAGTAGTGTATAGATGTGTATAGTGGTGTAGTGTATATTGTAGTAGTGTATAGTAGTGTACAGTGTAGTAGTGTATAGTGTAGTAGTGTATAGTAGTGTATAGTGTAGTGTATAGTGTAGTAGTGTATAGTAGTGTATAGTGTAGTGTATAGTGTAGTAGTGTATAGTGGTGTAGTGTATAGTGTAGTAGTGTATAGTGTAGTAGTGTAGAGTGTAGTAGTGTATAGTAGTGTATAGTGGTGTAGTGTATATTGTAGTAGTGTATAGTAGTGTATAGTGTAGTGTATAGTGTAGTAGTGTATAGTAGTGTATAGTGTAGTAGTGTATAGTGGTGTAGTGTATAATGTAGTAGTGTATAGTGTATAGTAGTGTATAGTGTAGTGTATAGTGGTTTAGTGTATAGTGTAGTAGTGTATGGTGTAGTAGTGTATAGTGTATATTAGTGTATAGTAGTGTATAGTGTACTGTATAGTAGTGTATAGTGTAGTAGTGTATAGTGTAGTAGTGTATAGTGTATAGTAGTGTATAGTGTAGTGTATAGTGGTTTAGTGTATAGTGTAGTAGTGTATGGTGTAGTAGTGCATAGTGTATATTAGTGTATAGTGGTGTAGTGTATAGTGTAGTAGTGTATAGTGCAGTAGTGTATAGTGTAGTAGTGTATAGTAGTGTATAGTGTAGTGTATAGTGTAGTAGTGTAGTAGTGGAGCAGTGTATAGTGTAGTGTATAGTGGTGTAGTGTATAGTGCAGTAGTGTATAGTGTAATAGTGTAGAGTGTAGTAGTGTATAGATGTGTATAGTGGTGTAGTGTATATTGTAGTAGTGTATAGTAGTGTACAGTGTAGTAGTGTATAGTGTAGTAGTGTATAGTAGTGTATAGTGTAGTGTATAGTGTAGTAGTGTATAGTAGTGTATAGTGTAGTGTATAGTGTAGTAGTGTATAGTGGTGTAGTGTATAGTGTAGTAGTGTATAGTGTAGTAGTGTAGAGTGTAGTAGTGTATAGTAGTGTATAGTGGTGTAGTGTATATTGTAGTAGTGTATAGTAGTGTATAGTGTAGTGTATAGTGTAGTAGTGTATAGTAGTGTATAGTGTAGTAGTGTATAGTGGTGTAGTGTATAATGTAGTAGTGTATAGTGTATAGTAGTGTATAGTGTAGTGTATAGTGGTTTAGTGTATAGTGTAGTAGTGTATGGTGTAGTAGTGTATAGTGTATATTAGTGTATAGTAGTGTATAGTGTACTGTATAGTAGTGTATAGTGTAGTAGTGTATAGTGTAGTAGTGTATAGTGTATAGTAGTGTATAGTGTAGTGTATAGTGGTTTAGTGTATAGTGTAGTAGTGTATGGTGTAGTAGTGCATAGTGTATATTAGTGTATAGTGGTGTAGTGTATAGTGTAGTAGTGTATAGTGCAGTAGTGTAGAGTGTAGTAGTGTATAGTAGTGTATAGTGTAGTGTATTAATGCTTTAGTCTGTCACCAGGGAAAGGGGAGGTGTTCACCACCACTACTCAACACGCTGCTGCTGCCGCCGTGAGCCTCACCAGGACAAGCGAACTGAGAAACGAAGGAGGAAGAGAACTGTGCAGTTATCGGTGACCGAGTTGAACCCTTCAACCCGGTTTAATCGCGGGCAGCTGCCCGGATTTGAACTCAGCGGTGCCAGCGCAGCAATTTAACCTCTGACCTATAAGCTTGCTGGCCATCTCTGGTCACATTATTTTGAGAAATATGTATTTTTCCCTCCCCACCTCCCACGTATTTTACAGACAGCATGTGAATCATTGATAAGAGCTTTATTCTTCTTCATGGTATTTTCCTTTTTATTGTGCATTCTTAAATATAGGTAATTGTCGTTCGAGCGATAAGTGAAGAAATATCGATAGCCTGAGCTCTCTGCCTGCCCGGGTGGAAAGTGGTGGTGCTGAATCCTGGCCCAGCCTGGCTCAACAATTCAACAAACGATGAAAGCCGGAGTCAGGCTAACGCTCATCCAGCAGTGGATTGACACCACGAACGGACTGTGCACATCCACGCTCTGTTTGCGAGTGTAATCACAGTAATGGGTAAAAAGGAATCTGTAAACACGCACGCACGCACACGCGAGTACAATAGATTCAAGATTTACGTTCCAAATTCAATCAGCTGTCAACTTCAATCACGGCGCTTTCCCACGTTGCCAAAAAAATAAAATACGGTGAAATATTGCAGCGTCGGCGCACGGAGGTAACGTATGGCGCAGCGACTGGGAAAACGAACATACTTCGCTTGATGATGCCTTTCATTCACCCAGGAGACGCTCAGTGCGAGTCTCAGGACTCTTTGTGCAGGAATCGCCCCGTCATCCGCAGAGATGGAGCGATTAAATCAGTTCGCGTGCGGAAGCCAGATGGATTGTTGAATCGCAAGACTGCGAGAAAGTTTGCGATGGCTCGGGGAGGCCTTCGTCCGGCAGTGCGTACGTAGACCACGACTCGTGGTGGTGACGCAGTTATTCAAATATACAACGACCTTTAGATGCGTTGCATTGTTTTAACCTGGGTGTCGTAGCAGTGCGTGCTTGTAGTCATTCAGCAGTGGACACATTACGGCTGATGATGTCGCAGCAGTGCATGCTTGTAGTCATCCAGCAGTGGATGATGATCCACTGCTGATGACGATGCTGAAGCGAAAGAGAGGCTGGCAAAATCTGAAAACCCACCGTCCAAGTGGGAATAGCGGCCGGGTTTCTATCGCCGCATTCGAAGAAAAGAACCGAATTCACAGACACGAACGTTGGGCCGCGGATCCATTGAATGCACGCCGTATAATAATGTCTGCTGTGTGTATTTTACGTCTTTTTGAAAATATTCTTTTTTGTAAATTCTCTCCGACGTGCACTTTGTCACGCTGGCGCGTGCAGGCGGACTTGCAAGGGGGTTGTTCGCTCGTCGCATCGATCACGGCGTCCCGGCGACACGGGCACCCCGAGCGCGCAATTCATCTCGACGAGAAAAAAAAGCACACCCTGGTTCCCCATCGGGAGCACTCTGCGATATTAGAAAGAACAAAAATAAAACTTTAACGTAATTATTTTTCGGGCTTGCCGCTGGCGACCGGAGCAGGCGGGTAGAAGGGGGTGGGGGGGGAGAGTTGGCAAAGAGAGCGGGTGGGGGGGGCATCTTTAAGACTCTTCACCCATTCCCGGCGATAGCAACAACAAAAATATTCCGGCTCAATGATGACCGATTAATATTATTGTTGTTGTTACGCTTGTTTGGTTACCCTAACCCCAGAGTCGGCAAAGCAAAAAAAAAACCCTTTTTTTTGTCGAATTCCGTAAAAACAAAAGAAAAATCTCAAATATTACAAGAGCCGCAATGCAGTGTGGGTAAATACGAGACGGCGGGTCCGAAATAAACAACGGCCACGAGGATGTTCTTTAAAGAACTGGGCTTCCATGGTGAACTGGACTTCCACGGTGAACTGGACTTCCACGGTGAACTGGACTTCCATGGTGAACTGGACTTCCACTGTGAACTGGACTTCCATGGTGAGCCTAGACTCCCATGGTGAAATGGACTTTCATGGTGAACTGAACTTCCATAGTGAACTGGACTTCCATGGTGAACTGGACTCACATAGTGAACTGGAATTCCATGGTGAACTGAACTTCCATAGTGAACTGAACCTCCATAGTGAACTGGACTTCCATGGTAAACTGAACTTTCATGGTAAACTGGACTTCCATGATAAACTGGACTTGCACGGTCAGGGGTCCTCAAGCAATGTAACAAGAGCAGCGTGTTTTTTTCCCCCTTCTTCTAACTTCAAGAGCCGCACTGCAGCCCTTAAAGAGCCGCCGCACGCGGCTGCCGGAACCGCGTGCTGCCGACCGTTGCCCTCTAACCCCCTTGTTTCAGGAGAGGGTCCAAATGCAGCGACCGGTGCCGTTTGCGGGCGGCAATGGCTCTTCCTTCATCGTGCAAACCCAATCGCCACCATGGCCCGCAGAGATGTGTTGCTTTTGATTTTGCGGATGGCGACGACTGATACGCTGCGAATGGAACATAACTAAAGCCAAGCCACAGTGAGTGCCATTGTGGTCATGCAAGCCACAGACCCTGGAGCAGACAGCAAAGCCACAGAGACACACAGATATTCGTGGAGATTTGTAGAGTTGCATAGAGACTCAGAGATACGTAGAGACTCATAGAGATACGGACACACAAACAGATACATCAGAGACAAGCCACAGTGAGTGCCATTGTGTTTATGCAAGCCACAGACCCTGGAGCATATAGGAAAGCCACAGAGACACACATATATACATGGAGATTTGTAGAGTTGCATAGACACTCAGAGACTCATAGAGATATGTAGAGACACAACGAGATGTATCAAAGACAAGCCACAGGTGATTATGACCATTCAACCCAAACTATGGACCGTATAGTGAACCAATAGAGACAAATAAAGATTAATATAAACTCATAGAGACGTGTGTATGTTGCACTTCTTTTGCACCGTACGTAGCCAACCGCGTTAATCGGTGTTGCGAGGGGAAGGACAACAAACCAAACGCACAAAAAGCAGTTCTAAAGAGACACATAGAGACACATTAAAGAAAAGGCACTGCGATTGTGGCCATGCTACCCACACAACGGGCACGCAGGAAAGCCACTGCAGTCCGCGTTCCTTCAACGGAGGAAGAGGAGAAACAGCGGACACGAACTCTCTCTCTCTCTCTCTGCTGAAGCCCTCTCTTCGTGGCCAGCATCAGCAGAGGCAGCCTGACCTCGACATTGGCATCGAGCCTCCTGAACGAAGCGCTGCTGGCATCATGCGCAAGAAGAGACTCGTGTGCACGTGTGTTATTCGTGTCACGTTCCAGTGTGCAGGTGTGCCCTATGTTTTCGACGAGAAAATCGCCGTGATATTTCGCAGTCGAAAAGTCCGCCAGCAAAAGGCTCCATTTGCCGCTTGCCCGTGACCCCGATATGAACCCAATTCAAGACTTACAATGGCGAACGCAGATTGATCAATGCGGAAAGCAAGGTGTACATACATCATCACGTGCACAAAAGAGCTCTCGGCTTTATCCAGACCATCGGCTCAAGAGGAACCGCTGGACGCTGTTGTTTAGAATCACCATCGCAACCGGCAGACGCGTGTCTGAAAACCGGCGCAACAATCCCTGCGTTTGGATGACGTTCATAAAACTTGCTCGAGCAGATATGATCGTGGCGCTCTGTCTGCCAGGGCGTTGGCGGCTACGGAACACGTGACCGCCTGCAATCCAGCGCTGTGGGGAGGCAGCAGCAGCAGCAGCGAGGGTTGGTGCATCACAAACACAAATGTTTGCGAAACTCCCTTCCCGTAGGCGTCGAGGTGGTGTCATACCCTGGCTTGGCAGTAGTAGAAGGCAGGATAGCAAATTGTGGAACTCCACCTGTTCTCTCTGTATGGGATTGAGTGTTGCCCCCTCGCACGCGTGGGTTTTCTCTGAGTGCTCCGGGATCCTCCGACATGCAAACACTCATTAATTTGACAATAACACCTTGCTATAGACAGAGGACTGCAGAGCTTGGGAGGATATTTGGCATCGGCTCACCGCTTGGCTGCCTTTTCCCACTTGTCTGCCGGTCCTCTACGTGCCTCCGAGTCAATCTCCCTCTCTCTTCTTGAGTGAGCGAATACTGTGCAGTGGCAGTGCATTACAAGTTTGAAATAATAATAATATTCTTATAAGAACTCCACTGCCATGTGGCACCGGTGCCTCCTTGCCGGGCTACACGAACGCACCGACCCGCAGTGAACTCCACCGCTCCTAAAAACGACGAAATGAGATTAAACACGCGAATAAGATAACAAACAAAAAATAATTCCGGCGAAACCAAAAAACTAATTCAATTTCCCACGGCCTTCCTTATTGATTTGCAATAAAAAAACACGACGCTCTTCCATTAGCCAAATGATTGTTATTAATATTAATGTCATTTTTTTCTTTCACAATTTAAGTTACGGAGGAGCGAGTGTCAAAGCCCTCCCTTAGTTTCTAAGACACTTTCTCCCCAGTTTTGTTCCCGTGGGAACTTCTAATGCCACATACGGGACGAGGAATCCACAATTCTGCCAAAATCGCCAGATGATGCTGGATGTCATTACCAGCGAAACGTCGTACTCTAATTTTTGACGTTGTGGATTTACTCTCCAACACAACGGTGGGTTGAAGTATGAAACCAATTGCCACGTTTTGTTTTCGTTGACAAACCAAACTAATTGGCTGTGTCAGGTGGTGACGTGTTAACGGCACATTGACACTCACGCGACCTAACCCAGAAACCTCTATTATGGAAAACAGACCTCTGTTCTGTATCTCCACGTGTAAATTCAAGCAAACAAACAAAATTAATGAGCGCTTCCATGCCATATCAGGCTCTTGGGTAAAGATTTCAAGGTGCGCCTCAATCTCACGTTCCCAGGTCATTGCGTGCTCGTGGCAGGCCAGGGTATCGCAGTTGCAGTTGGGGGGGGCTTGCGCTTAAGGTAATTTAAGGTATTTCTCGCAGACGATTGATCAAAGCGTGTATGGGGCAGTCAGTGTCGCACTCATTACACACACAAAGCGCTCGCCACAAATGAACCACGATAGTTCGCTGATCTTGTCAAGGAGTATAAACCATCATCACGCGACACTCCGGTCATCCTCGTAGCAGCAGCGGCTTTTGGCTCAGCCGTCGAACAAAGACGAAGGTCACCGCGGCAGGTTAGGGCATCGCAGTTGCAGTGGGCGGCGCGGAATTCAGAAAACTCTCAAACAGCGCAGTGCCTCGCCGCCGTGTGTGTTCGAGAACGGCCCGCAGAAGGCGATATTACAGAGCTGCCTCTGAAATCTCTTCGAGTCACTAGACTCTTATGAAAACGTAACGTTTGACGTCACGACGGCCTAACCGATATTCGTCATTGTCAGTGCGGGACTTTAGCCAACAATGTAATTGCAAAAAACAACTTTAAAATGACGGACTTTTTTGTTGTTGTCGTCATTGGGGACTGGGCTGAGACCATGAACTCACGACACTGGAGAATCCGGTTTCGTCGTGGGCAGCTGCCTGGTCATGAACCTAGGCTCTCAACGGTGCCAGCTCAGCGATCTGACCTCTGACCCACCTTCGTTAGTTATGATCGTATTTGTTTCTCCCGCAGGGTCACGTTCTGCATGCTGGACGTGTTTTTAAATACGAGTACAATACTAACGAAGGTGTCCGTATTTAAAAAGAAACTTATTTACAGAAACCGCTGCCGTAAAACTGGGAATGTAACAAATCGCCGTCCGCGGATTGATGTGTGCGCGTGTGAGAATCAATCATTCACGATTTATGCAAATAATTCGATCGCGCGATACGATTGGCAGGGATGGAATCGAACGCAACTGCGCAGACGACACAGAACAAGGAAGCTCAAATTCAAATGAGAAGGTTTAAAAAAAACCGAGATAATATTAGAATTGATTCTAAAATCGAACCATGACCCTGGGTCTAAATTTATCCACACAAAGAAGCCCTCTCCCCCCTTACAAGAATGCGTGACATCACGCAGCTCCAACATGCTGTGCGCAACTAAGCCCTGGCAAAGCCGCCAAAAAGCCAAACTGGTAAAGTCACGTAGGTAAAAGATAAAAATGTATTCTATTTTATCTTTTACCTACGTGACTTTACCGAAAAAACCAAAGAGAATGGATCCTTGCAGTCACGAAAACTTCAAATCTAGAATCCAAACTGACATATTTACGATTCTCAGAATGCAGTGGTTAACGCCAAACTAAGGACGACCTCGGAGTGTTATCTCCCTCGAATTGGAAGTGAGGGGGCCAAGTCGATTGACGCGTCTCCCTAGTATCCGTGGGTCTCGCGCGGACAGATCAAAAACACACGGGGGTGTCTCATTCACTCACTCGCAAACGGTCACACCCGTCGTCCTTTTCAGCGACAACAAACTCCTCCGATGTTCCCGCCGCCAATGCGGTAATGGGGGCTAATTGCACCCGCCAGACGAATATTTGGGACAGTCGGTCAAGATGTCAGCCTGCCATGGCTTCTCAGTCTCGTTTAATTGAAGCGTCGGATCGATCGATCCATACATTTTTTTTGTAACGAAGCAAATCTACCGACTGTATTTATATCCGTCGAGGTCAAGACGTCACCCGAGGTCACCGTTACCTCGCCGTCGCTTCCTTCCTTCTGCCAGGCCCGGGCAACCATTGCAGTCGCCAACTGACCTCCGAGGTGCGTTATGTCGGGTTTCAATCATCATCATCGCCGTCGCCGCCGCCGCCACAACCGTCGTCTTGTGTGGCTCTAATCTTCGCCTCGGCTCGCCGACCCCCTGGGTGCCCCCTCCGATGCCCATCTCGATGACCTCCGCTACCCTGCAGACCACCCCCACCCCACCCATCGGAACCCTCCATTCCCCAATGACGTCCTCACCGATTTTCCGCTATGTTCTATTAAAGAACGTCCACTTTTGTTAATCCTTGCACGCCGTGCAGGTTGCCACCGCTCTCCGCGTCCGCCTGAGTTCAACGGTTCGGAATCTCACATTTCTACACCAGTTTCATTCCACACGCTTTGATTTAACCTGGAGCTATGCTTGCGGTTCTGTCTCGAGATTCAGAAATGTGTGGATCCATAGGCCAGTGGTACATGAGCTGAAACCTAAATTCTTTCTCTACTCTTTGGTTCTTTCGGTAAAGTCACGTAGGTAGAAAAATAAAATAAAAAGTAATATATCACGACATTTCGATCGCAACACAAGCGGTCATCCTCAGGCGGAAAAAATAATCCAGCAGTGGAACTGCTGAATCAGCGAGAGTGCTGTTACAACAAGACGTTTTATATGTTGGCGAAGGGCAAGCAGGCGGGGTCGGAGCTGGAAAGGAATTCCATCCCCGCACGCAAGCACGTCAGTTGTGTTAATGGGGGAGATTAGGGAGAGAGAGATTAGGGAGAAAGATTAGCAAGAGTATCGTCCCCGCATATGCGCACAACAGCAGTGTTCATGGGAGATTAGCACTATGTGGATGGGAGAGATTAGGCAGAAAGATTAGGGAGATTAGCAAGTTAATGTCATGTCTATGTGTAACACAAGCTGCGGCGCTGCCAACTGCACTATGAGAGGCAAGCGCGTCCACGCAAGAGAACCACCGCAACGGTGGTCGCACCAGTGAGACACCCAGCCCATCACACAGCCAGAACCATCGATACATCGAGGCTAAGGGAGCAGAGGTGGCCATGTTAGTGAGACCCCAGCCCGTTAATGCAGAGGCACCCAACAGGGCAATGCAACTCAGAGAGTCGGCGATAACAGCCAAATGGCAGGGAAGAATGGAAGCACCACAGCAAGTTACGACTTTGCTTGGTTCATAACGTCCTTCCAGTGATTGCTCAGCTTATACCCATCTTCTCGGTTGAAATTGTATCTGTGTTTATATATCTGGATGGCTTCATGGACAAATCTTTGATGGTAGCCCGAAGGTTTGCAGAGTACCTTGGTCAATATCGTGCGAGCCCACTGCGTTATAACAATGATCAGGCGCGGCAAAGGGATTAGTTCTGCCGTGTTTCTCTCTCTCTCTCTGTGTGTGTGCCGCATCCTTTCTCAGCAATGTCGACGATCATGATCGTGGCCATTCCTTACATTTTTCCACCGTCAGTGGAAATATTTGCTCGAGGAATGGAGCCCGGCGAGGAATCAACCCCCAGAGCGAGGAGCTCGCGTCTGGCTCCACTTCCACACGGCTCGCACGTGGCTTAGCCTTAACGGACTGAAGAGAGTGGGTCTCGCCAGATGCAACTCTCTCTCTCTCTCTCTCGTGAAATCATGGTGGGGTGGCAGGGGGTGGATTCTACACAACACCGACCAATGGTGCTTGGTCAGGAAAAGCAAAGCACGTTGACCCACATTCCGAGATGCCTTGCAAGCACCACAATGCCACTCCTAAGGATGCGCCAATGCCAACATCAGAAGCGGTGGCCTGTGCAGAATATTGGGGGAAACACCTGTACAGAAGTTGAACAGGAGACACGGCGAAGAAAGAGAGTCGAGGAACGTTGCAATTTGACCAAAGGGAGAGGGGGTGGGGCCAGAAAAATCTGTATTTGGGCTGACGTCGTTTTTTCGCGAAGAACTCGCCTCTGGACGACATCTGTGGGTGGGGGGAGGGGGGGGGGCTTCATAAAGCTCGTTGGAGAGCGCGGCGATTCATCCGCTACAAAGCGCTCGTCCTGTTATATCAGATGAACAGCCGCCATGACAACCGACACCGAGCTCTCTCCTCATCTGATACAGACGCGCCGCCGCGCTCCTTTTCAGAGACACCCGCCTAACCCACTGCGGTGATCCTTGACCTCATCGCGCGGAGGACCTTCTCGGCTCGTCTCGTGCAGGACAACCCTCGACCCTCATCCAGATCCACAGCCCCTGGGACTCAATTCGCACACGACCTGTGGCCCAATGGATGCAATCGACGCGAGCTCAAAACGGCCGACGTACGTCGGGATGGGTCGACGCTGTCACAGGGCACGAATAATTGGCAAGGGAGATTACAATGGATGGTGGAGGGTGGGGGGTCCACCTGTAATGGGGAAAGCGGGTGACTGGAAATTAGAAAAACCTGCAGCAAACAAGGTGTCAATCACCATTGGTGTGGCCGGCTTCCAACAAATATGGATCCCCCGCCGGGGGAAACTTGCCTGACCAAAAGTGCAGGGTGCTTCAAAAGAATGTTAACATTTACATGGGACTATCGTTTTTAAGGGAAAAATAACTTATAATATAACACCGTAACATGATAACAAATGCGACGTTCATAGCTTCAAAAAGTCTCCACTTGTCCGCCATCGTTGTCAACGCGTGCCTGGAATCTTCTCCAGGTGGTTTCCAGAGCTCGTAGGCGGCGCGTTTCTTGTGGCGTCGTTGCAAAAAAAAATTCGGAAGTGTTCACGTTTTTTTTAAGCACTCCCCCCCCCCCCCCCCGTATAATAGTGGCGGCGATAAAGGTGAGCCTCGAGAAGTTGGCTCGAACGAAATTGTCACCACAATTTTGTCCCTCTTTCTTCCCCACACCCCCCGGGCAGGAGCGCATCACCGATCCCTCAAGGCACGATTCCACGAGAAGCTTCGCATCGCGACGCGTGGCAACCGTTTGGCTTCGTGTGGCGGGTGAAAATAAACTAATGAGTCGGAATACCCGGAGAAAAAACCCACCAACACCACCACCACCCACTCGCCTGACGCGTACGAGAGGAAGTGACGGCGAATCGCCACTGTCATCTGTCGGGCTCGCCTCGGCAGACGCACGCCCTACAAACACCTGGCCAAGGTCAGTCGGAGAGCCCACCCACAACTACTCCCCGCGCGCAACCCCACTGGCTCGAAGCTCTGTGAGGTTCCAGGTGACATTGGGTGCAATTTCAGGGTGACTTATCAACATTTTTAAAAATATAATTTTTGCCAACGTCAAAAGCCGATGACGTATGCATTCATTTTCCGAATGTGTCTTGCCAACATTTTGCGATTCTTGCCCGGCGCTTTGGCGGGCGTTTGCAAAGCGATCCGTCTCACGGGCACACAGAGAAGCAATCCGGCAAATGCGCTGAAATGCTCCCGCAGGCGCGTGGGGTGTGTGTGTGTGTTTTTTTGTTAACCTCGGCATGCACGCAAGTTTATTGCATATTAAATAATAATGGTGATAATTATCGTAATAATGTTCAGCCTTCGGTCATTGGAGTTGTTGGCACCATGCTTAAAAGTCGGTGATTTTGTGTGGCCTCCAGATGAAATTAAATTAAATATCCCTGGATTTGAAGCTTTCATGACTGCAAGGATTTATACTCTTAGGTTTTTTTGGTAAAGTCACGTAGGTAAAAATAATAATAATAAAATAAAATAATAATAAATGAAAATAACTAAATTAAATCACTGATTTAATTGAGTTATTTTCATTTTTTTTACCTACGTGACTTTACCGAAAAAACCTAAGAGTATAAATATCCCTGCGCGCACCCGATTCTCGGGCCACACTGTATCCATCATCCTCTGTTCTGCCGCGTTTAAAAAAATAAAAAAAAGTTTGCTTCTCGCATTTGTACGATTGGGTAACGTCGAAGGATGCCAGGAATTCGCTGGAAAGTGGAGACGCGACAGGGCGGCGATCCTATCCGTCACATTCCTGGCCCGCCCTATCGTCTGCCGAGTGGAGGGCGGTGCATTCTGGACACGAGAGCCCCACGCCACGCTCCCGTCGAGTCCGCCACATCTCCGCAGTCACGAACACGTGGGAGGATAGCTAAGTAAAGAAAATTAAAAGTAAAGTCACCAATACAATCTCTGCCACGTGGCCCCAGAGATTTTACCGGAGCCAGTTGCAATCCTCACGCCTGGCGTTCACACTTTGCGGTCCGGTAACTCCGTGGTTTTTTGTTTTGGGTTGTCCCATCCCAGACCGGACAAACTTGACCTCCGCTCCAGGGCCCCACCGCCCCCGCCACAGCAATGTGGAACTTTCGCACCGCTGGCTCTGCAGGGCTGCGATCGAGACATGAGCACGAATGCCACCGCAATTCTCGATTTGAGCAGGAGAGCGTGTCGACTCTTTTCGTTTCTTTTAAACCAAATCTCTTCGGGTGTAACCACTGGACGACGACGGCGGCAGTGAGCGTATTTAAGCAGAAGTCCACAGTAGAGCAGTCGCGTGCGCGGTGGCGGTGGCGCAGCCGGTTAGCGAACCCCGGCTACCCGGGGGTTCGATGCCCGCTCACGGCCAATAACGGTCTTGGGCCTCCCCTAGGTCGACTAATCCTCGAACTGGTCACTGGTGCAGAGGGTAAACATCGCCACTTGGGAAGAAGGGTGGGCCGTGCGTGGTGCTGGGAACCCACGAAGTCGTGTGCCACAGTGTTAGCCAACATTGGTGCCACTCGCTAACAGCGCTTGCCCCAACAGTCTGTTAAGGCTATACGGGGGATCTTTGTCTTTAGTGGGGGGCACCATGGCAGTGGTGTCTCGCAGCGGGCGGTGAACTTGGTTTGGCCAAAGGGATCATTCGGTCGTGGGGATGATGGTGGAAGGCCCCAACCAAAGTGTACTACGCTTGTTGAACTTCTTTCGCGCCGTACGTAGCCAACCGTGTTAGTCGGAGGTGCGGGTAGAAGGACAACAAACTTAACACAATAACAACAAGCGCTTGTTGTTGGAATTCTAAAAAAATCTCTTCTTGTTATTTTGATTTCCAACGATGCAATGGCACTGTGTTGCATTTTTTTTAAAGGGGGGGGAGGGGGTGGTGGTGGTGGCCCCTATTTCCACGCGGCCGTCTCAGTGTCAAGCCCGGGCCTGCCCCGTGCCTTCGCGTTGCCTCTCCGTCGTGGTGGTTAGGTGCTGGGGGCGGTGCCGTAGTCGGCTCCGCGCGCACAGCGAAGCCCGTGAGGTCATTCGCAAGAGGAGGAGGACGTCGCGTGCCACCGCAGTGCGCAACCCTCTATCTCATTTTTCGTTCGAACTCAGCCTGCTGCTGGATGAAGGGCTCCCCATGCCGTGTGCGGGTCACGGGTGTATGCTTGGGCATGCGTCACCACACTGGTCGGTGCGGGGTTGGCGAAGGGTGGAACCGTGGATGTTGGGAGCAGAGTACAGCACAACGGTGGGTTTCGCTGAACCGACAACGACGCTACGCAGCAGCCTACATGAGCTGCGTCACGGTGGTCGCCCATGCAAGCACTCCGACCAGGCGCAAACGCCCGCTTAGCTTGGGAATTACACCACAGACTCCACACTCGACAACACAGAGAACCTGACGGATTGAGGCGTAGTCCCGCGGCCACGCAGTACAAGCAAACTCGCGGTTCCATCTCCACGTGAGCCACCAGCCCTGCCTCAAAACTCTGGTTGAGGTCTCCCTGTCCCAGGGGTTGCATCGACACCCCTTGTCTGGCTTAGGGGCCTGGCTGCCCGAGAGCTTTGGGTCATAGTCGTCAGACTGTAACTCCCCTCCTCGCTCTCTCCGCTCCTCTGGCAGCCAAGGCTTTCTCTCAGTACCTCTGATCGACCTTCGCTCAGCTAGAGGTCCCTCTTGCTCTCGTCGTTCTCATCTGCCGCCGTCATAATCTGGAACTCCCCCCCCCCCGCCACTAGACATCCGTGCTGTCGACTCCCTGCCACCCCAATTCAAGTCCAGGCTCAGGGTTTTCCTTTTCTCCTCTGCCCTATGGCTGACCGCCTCTACGCATACAATGCTTTTTCATACTGCAGTATGTTAGAAAAAACAAGTTTTGCTGGCTGGCTGGCTGCCTGACGCGTGGGCTGGCAAGTACTCGGTGGTGACGTCACCGCGCATATCTGTGTGCTGACGTCAGGCACCCCGCCCTCGACCGTGCCGCGTATCTCACTCCAAAGCGCGGGCGGCGCTCGGATTAGCACGTTTGGCTACGTACAGTGCCAACAAAGTTCAACATGCAAACAGAGTGCAAGTAAAAACAAACTGAATTGTACCATATATCTTCTTGGTTCTTTCGGTAAAGTCACGTAGAAGGGAAGTAATAAAATAATAAAAATAAAACACAATAAAATAATTCTCACGACGTGAGAATTATTTTATTATGTTTTATTTTTATTATTTATTTTTTATTATTTTATTATTTCCCTTCCATGTGACTTTACCGAAAGAACCAAGAAGATGAATCCCTGCAGTCACGAAAGTTTTAAATCGAAATTGTACCATATATGTCTGGATTAAAGTGTGCCCCGGAAAGTATGGCGCTCCACAAACTGGTGGTCAGCGTCTTAAAATCCAGATAATTTGGTATTTCTCGCCACCCCTTTCTGCTAAAACCCGCCCCCACACACACACACACATCACGTACCCGCTTAACGGCCAAAAACATCTCAACGCTGCGAAAATCACCTGCGAATTACTCGATTGGGATCACACACATGGCAGCGGCAGCAACGACAACATCGCCTGCCTACTGCGAAAACTAAAACAACCCCCCCCTCCCCCTTAACTTGGTAGGAAATATTCGGCGAGAAAAGTCGTCTCGAGACTCGGCGATGCGCAAAAAGTCCCGCGACTGCACGACACCCATGACGGTGGTGATCCGCGCGGCGCGACGCTGCTGACTGCATACCGGGCGTCTCGCGGTGGCCTCGCGTCGCGATCTCTGCTCTGTGCGAAAAACCCACGGCTAGCTGTCTCTTCTGGGTTCTTTCGGTAAAGTCACGTAGAAGTGAAATAAAAAAATAAAAAAAACATAATAAAATACAATTCTCACGACGTTTCGGCCACAACGCAAGCAGCCGTCCTCAGGTGAAGAACAGGTCTGTCGGGAAGACAGCGTCTGAATGAAACAACACCAGGCTTGGAGAGTATATTTAAATTATTTTGTCAAGGCGCTCTTCCCCCCTCCAACCCAGCTTAAATATACTCTCCAAGCCTGGTGTTGTTTCATTCAGACGCTGTCTTCCCGACAGACCTGTCTTCCCGACAGACCTGTTCTCCACCTGAGGACGGCTGCTTGCGTTGTGGCCGAAACGTCGTGAGAATTGTATTTTATTATGATTTTATTTTATTATTTCCCTTCTACGTGACTTTACCGAAAGAACCAAGAAGATGAATCCCTGCAGTTACGAAAGCTTTAAATCGAAATTTGACTGCTGTCTCGTTACGCTTTCGCGACGCACAATTCTATTATTGCCCGATCCACTCGGGGTTCCGCCGAAACGCTCCCTGGCACGAACGCTCCCAAGCGCACGTGCTTTTGTTAGACGCGCATTTTTAATCGACGCTCCGTATTGCAGCATGCCGCACGCGCGCGCGCACACACACACACGCATGCGTTGCTTACACAAAGGAAACGAGCGATATAAAATTAAAGGATCATTATTATTTACAGGAGGCGGGGGTTGGGAGGGAGTGATGGGGGGCGGGGAGTTGACGTGACCGGCTCGCGTAACCACCACTTCGCCACCGACCCTTAGCCGTGGAACTTTGGTCGCCAGGCAAAAACCGCGGTGCGCTAACCGCTTTGCCGCTGATCCACCCCCTCGTAGCATTCCGTGTTTATTACACGTGCATTGTTCTGGGAGATTCACTCGTGGTTTTAGCTACTTGGCTTGCTACTTTTCAAGAGATTCAAAGGCGTTATTGTCGCAACACTTTTATTGATCAGTAACGGTTGAATTGGCATTGGTAATCATCACAAACACACCCAGTGAGTGTGATTATTGCTATCCCATGAATGATGGATATGCTCTATCATGTATGACGACGCCGTAATGTCACAGCGACACGATTACAATCGCCGCCTACCGTTATCAGTGAGTAACATTTTTGTCAATAAGAAAAACACTAATTCAACATGAGCCCCACCCCCCCGCCGGTACAGAGCATTTAACCGTGACCAAAGGAAGGGTGGCAACAGAAACTCCGCCTGACAAAAGTCTTCAACATTTCACCGAAAGAAGCAAAGAATATGAATTCCTGCAGTCACGAAAGTTTTAAGTCAAAATAAAAAAAAAGTCCTCAAAGCCAACGCTCCTCCGGGCTTCAGAGGAGGGGGAAAACAATCGGGCAGATTGTCTGGACTCTGGGCTGTGTCGTGCCCAGCGAATGCTGAAAGCCACCGGAGCGAACAGAGGGGGGGTGGGTGGGGGGGCTTCTTGACGGGGGCATCGCTGTTTGGTCGGCGAATTCGCCTCGGATATCAACCCCTTCCGTAGAGAAAACACATTAGCTGACAATCAGAGATTTTCAATTCATTGTGAGACTCAAGGAACAGGTGAAGCACCTGCAACTGATCGCTTGAAGTAAATATTTGATCGTCCAGAATAAATAAATACTCTTTGGTTCTTTCGGTAAAGTCTGGTAGTTAGAAATGAAAGAAAACAAATCACGACGTTTCGATCGCAACACAAGCGGTCGTCATCATTGCCTGATTGCCTTATGACGACAGCTTGTGTTGCGATCGAAACGTCGCGATGTATTTAATTTTTCTACCCACGTGACTTTACCGAAAGAACCAAAGAGTATGGATTCCTGCAGTCACGAAAGCTTCGAATCAATAAATAAATATTCTTGATTCTGATTGCTCGTGCCACTGCTGGTAGAAGGACCCGGCACTTGAGGTAGCCCCAGACAGCGAACTCCGGGAGAGAACTTGGCCTACTCTTTCACGCCAGCCACACGTCTTCTAAGAGGCGTAGCCGCACCTTGCCTCACCAAACGCAATTGTGATGGTAACCCGTTTATTTTGCTGGGTGGACAGAGGTGGGTGGATGGAAACGTTGTTTTAACTGCAACACCCCCCCTCCCCCTCCAATTTAGTTTTTTTTATCATTGTCATATCTGCAACTAATATCTGACATACTTATAGACAACAGCAAGGCCGATCTATGCATTTCAACATAAGCCACACTTCGTTGGGCTATCTTTTGTGGCCAGGTCGCTTTCTCAGAAAGAGCCACGTAGCTCAGTGGGCCTTAGCTGGAAAAAATACAAATAGTTCATCATTAGTGTGGTCGGTACAGCTTGTCGGGTTATTCTGAGTGGCAGATTTCAACATGATAAGCCACACTTCGTTGGGCTATCATTTGTGGCCAGGTCGCTTTCTCAAAATGAGCCACGTAGCTCAGTGGGCCATTGGCTGAGAAAAATAAAATAAAAAGTCAATAGTTCATATTTAGTGTGGTCGGTACAACCTCTCGAGTTATTTTGAGTGGCAGATGAGAGAAGGTTGTTCACAGCCCGACGCGTGCTGGATTGGAGCCCCGACGAGCGGCGAGCCTGCACCGTCACGCGGGGCCCTGCCGCCAGGAAAGGGGTTGCCAACGCAAAGCGATAAAGTCTGACCGCCTGGCCCTGTTCTTCACAGCAAATGCACGTGAAGGATGGTGACCCGATTTGACGCGCGCGCCTACACACCAACACGCACACGGGGCTCTTAAAACTCAGGAGCCTGTGGAGCGGTGGTGTCGCGGTTAGCGCGCTGCGCTACGAACCGGACCACCCGGGTTCGATTCCCGCTCACGGCCAACACCCAGTGACGATTATCTGAACCGGTCCTGGGCCTCCCCTAGGTCGACTCAGCCTTAAATTAGTACCTCGTTCGGTGTGAAAACATCGTCACTGGGGAGACAAAGGCGGTCGGGCGTGGTGCTGGTCACCCACCCCCTCGTGTACCGTTCTGGCCTTCATAAGTGCTCGCTAACAGCACTTGCCCCTACAGTCTGGTAAGGCTATACGGGGGATCTTTATCTTTGTATAGGAGTGGTGGTCCGGTGGTTAGCGCACTGCACGACAAACCCGGTGAACCGGGTTCAATTCCCGCTCACAACCGAAAATAACAGTGGCGAATATTTGAACCGGTTCTGACCTTCCCCTAGGTCAACGTAGCCTCAAATGAGTACCTAGTGCAGTGTGTAACCATCGCCACTGGGGAGACAAAGGCGGTTGGGCGTGGTACTGGCCACCCCGTGTACTCGTTCCGGCCTTCATAGGTGCTACTCGCTAACAGCACTTTCCCCTACAGTCTGTTAAGGCTACACGGGGGATCTTTATCTTTGTGCGTGTTTATCAGACGAGCACATGTTACGGGAATCCTCCGATCGTTTCGGAGATAACGTCAAGCGGGCCAAATGTCACTCGCGAAGGTACGTGCTGGAAAATAGCGAGGGCGAGAGAGCGAGAGCGGGAGAGAGAGAGAAAAAGCGCGCACGTGTAAACGCCGTGTTTTGTCCACCATATTAGTGAGCTTCACTTGCGACGTGTCGCTCACAGTCACCGCTCTCCTGCGCTCTCTGCCCCCGGAGATCCGTGGACCGTGGCTCAAGTTACCTCTGTCCCCTGCGATGCCCCCCACCCCGTCATACC
This sequence comes from Lampetra fluviatilis, assembly GCF_964198595.1. Lineage (NCBI taxonomy): Eukaryota > Metazoa > Chordata > Hyperoartia > Petromyzontiformes > Petromyzontidae > Lampetra > Lampetra fluviatilis. The sequence continues at coordinate 6,830,807 of NC_136310.1, forward strand.
CCCCCACCCCGTCACATCGCAACGCCGCACTCCACGCTCGGCTGCTCGAGTCAAGCCGCGACTCGAAGGGGAATCGAGGTGGCGTCCCTTCGCCTTCCTCACCGTAGCCCGAAAGGGGGTGGGGGGAGGGGGGCGATGTTGCTATTATGTTGTTTCTGTAAATTACGCAATTCACAGGGTTGACAAACAAACAAAAAAAATGTCTTTACAAATCTGTCGAATTTCAGACCGTGACGTCGGCACGCATGGCCTACTTGAGTTTTTTTTTTATTATTTTCCTCCGATCAACTTCACAGGATGCCGTGGACGTCCACCGTGAAGCAGACGGCGCGTAGCGGTAACTTTACGGCTAATGCAGCGCGCAGTATTAACCGGGACGGCCGCCGGGGCTCGTAAGTTTTGCAACGAGCGGCGTACTGCGCTACCCGCTCGGCCACGACGCCTCCCCCCCATCACCCCCACCACCACCAATTAAAAAAAAATATCGGGAGGAGGAGGTTCACGTGTCCCCTTGTCGATATTCGCACGGTGCCAATGCGCCAGGCGTGTGTCATCGCCGTGCTGAGCGCGGTCGCGTGCAGGTGCACACACACGACGGAGGCAGACATCGTCACCGCTTCTCTTCCCACGTGCAAAACTAAAGCTGAAACTATTTCACTAGACCTCCTTTGCCAGTACCAAAATATAATAATAGGGTTTTTCTCCTTTTTTCTGGCAACAAAACGGAAACTTTTTTTTACGAGGATTCATGTCACTGCATTAACCACAATACTTTGGCGTCCTCTGGTCGAGCACCAATTGGGTCGAGGCTCAAAAGAAAGCCGTCCCTTGGTGTGGACCAATCAGTGTCAAGGACAATGCATATATTATCAGTGTGTTTTTTGTTTGCATTTGACTGCAAGTATTGTGGTTAATGCAGACATGAATCCTCGTAAAAAAAGGTTTCAGTTTTGTTGCCAGAAAAAAGGGGAAAACCCCTATTATTATTATTATTATCTGAAACTCTTTTTTTACTTCACAAGGGAAAAGCCCCATTGAGCTCGATAGCGCTTTTTCTTCAAAGAATCGACCTGGCCACGTATGAAAGTTCAGCGAAGTGGCTCATCGTGTTGACATTTATTGCAGCCAAATGCTCTAAACGCGTGATGTTAATTCCAAATGATCACTGTTACATTGCTTATGGCTTTATTTTTGTGATTTCGAAAAGTTTTTTTGGTTTGGCCATGTTTTTTTGTTGTAGTACGGAGTTAGAATGATGGCTTTAATCTAAGTTGTCTTGTGGTTGTTGTTTGACTTGCACTCCACTGGGATTTTTGCACAGCGTTGGTGTACGGTGCTTTTTTTCTGCAGTTTTTTCCTGGATTTTTCTGTTTGCGCATAGTCACTTTAAGATGTTGCGGTTGCACCCGATTCAAGAGCCGAATGGCTCACAGGGCGATACCAAATAAATGAAACTGAAACTGAAATGTGGAGGGAAAAACCGGAGGGCCCGGAGAAAAATCCACGCGACCACGGGGGAGAGAAAGACACGCAAACTCCAAATATACAGCAGGCGTCAGGGTCGGCATCAAACCCACGACCTCCTGTAGACCAGGCGAGGTAGTTGACACGGTGGCGGCAGCAAGATGTTCAGGAGCTGAATGGCAACATCGAGATCCTGCTGCTGCTGATACTGGACACGACGAGAGGACGTCAGCGGAGAGATTTCGTGTCGTGTCGCTGTTGCCCCTCCTCCACTGAAGGCGCGAATACCTACATGACTTCACCGAAAAAACCTAAGAGTATGAATCCTTGCAGTCACGAAAGCTTCAAATCTAGAATTAACACAGTAGTGGTTTACTTTGATGGGTCCACGGTGTGAGCTGCATGGCTACGGTCCCGCGAATGTGGCTCGTATTTCATGTTTCTCTATAGGTCTCTATGTACCGCTGCATATCAATGTCGAGGTCTGCTCGCCACCTAGGAGAGGGCTTCAGGAGAGAGGGTTCGTGCGATTCTGCTGTTCCTCTAATGGAGCGCTGACTGCAGTGGTCTACGATGTGGTCAACAGTGTGGGTTTCATGGCCACAATCGCACTGCTCTGGCTGTTTCTTTGATTTTCCGTTCATGAAGGGGGATGCGGTACAGCATCGGCCTGCCGCTGATGTGCTGATGCGGTTGATGGTCACACCGGTGTCTCCGAGGAGGAGGAGGAATATTAAAGTCAGGAGGCGCAACGATGTTTTGGGTCCCGGATGAGAAGATGTTTATTCTCGATGCCTGCGCTGTGCCTCTCTATGGGTTTCTGTTCGCACAGCAGCGACGCTCTTCCGTACCTTGACGAGATTCTAGGATGACGACGGCGACAGCAGCAGCAGCAGCAACGCGATCCCAGAAAGGCGATCGGGACTTGAGTCTTCGGCGAGGTGACATTGTGGAGGTCTTCGTTGATGACGGGTAGGTGCTTGTCGTTGGAAAGAGAACGCGTAAACTCCCTCGCGGTTCGCATGTCTCTGCGGCTATTACAGCCATGCTGACTGTTGGGCAAAGTTCTGTCAGCGAGCACCTGCGAAAGCCGGCTTGGTGCTCAGATGGCAGCACCGAACACTTTACTCAAGTGCCACGTGACCTGTCAATGAACTGCGCGGATTGATGCGGTGATTTGGGGGGGGGGGGGCGAGGTGGGTGATTTTGGGAGGGATTTGAGAAAATCTTTGTTTCCACTAGCACGTGCCACGACCGTTACAAAAGGGCAGGGCTCACTAAGTGGATACAACACCGCGAGCACTCCGACCATTCATTATTATTATTATAGATTCACGTTCTTCCCTTGGGCCCATTCTTCTTGTTACTTTTGTCCACGTGCAGAGGTATACACCGTGTTTCCCGTCAGCCCCTTGGGGGGGGGGGGGAGCTGGCAGGGGGCAGGGGGGGGGGCTATGGCAGTAACTAACAGCACGGGACCCATTTGCGAAATTGATCTGCGTCTAATTGAGCCCCCTTCTGGGACAAGAAAAATGCCACCATTCAAGTCGTAAGCACTGAATTAAATTAGATGCTCAACTGACCCCCCGCGGGAGGCAAATACATTGATGATGCTCACGTGTCTGTGTGTGTGTCTGTGTGTGTGTGTCTGTGTGTGTGTCTGTGTGTGTGTCTGTGTGTGTGTCTGTGTGTGTGTCTGTGTGTGTAGGGCAGCGGTTAGTGCGCTGTGCTATGAACCTGGTGACCCTGGTTCGATTCCCGCTCACGGCCAACACCAGTGACAGCGATTATATTATCTGAACCGGTCCTGGGCCTCCCCTAGGTCGACTCAGCCTCAAATGAGTACCTGGTGCAGTGTGTAAAAAAATCATCGCCACTGGGGAGACAAAGGCGGCCGGGAGTGGTGCTGGCCACCCACCTCCTCGTGTGCCGTGCCGGCCTTCATAGGTGTTCGCTAACAGCACTTGCCCCCACAGTCTGTTACAGGCTATACGGGGGAGCTTTTTGTGCAAAGACAAAGATCCCCCGTGTAGCCTGCACAAGCTGCTGGGACTGTTTCACAAAAGTGAATATTGTGAGCGCCTATGAAGGGGGTGGGTGGCCAGCACCACGCCCGGCCGTCTTTGTATCTCTTTCCAGTGCTGATACTCACACCGCACCAGGTGTCGAACTAGGGGAGGGCCAAGGCCAGTTCAAATGCTCGCCACCATGGTCGGTCGTGAGCGGGAATCAAACTCGGGTCGCCGGGTTCGTAGCGCGGCGTGTTCACTACTGCACTTCTACTCCCCACGCAACCAGACGCACGTGCTCGATTACCCCATCGTACAAATGCCGAAGGCCCGCGCGGTGACAAGCCCCCGGGAGCCGTCACTAGGGGTGCCCCCCTTTTCCCAGGATTCCCCTGGACACGACGATCGCGGTGTCTTGTGGGATGGCGGGATTCGTCGTGGAGGAACGTGTGATGTCATTCCACGGGGGGGGGTCCCCGCAGTGGTTCGACGACATCTCGCCCACCTCGGGTTGCCAAAATATGTTTTTCTACCCCCCCCCCCCCAATGTGGAGATGGGGGCGGGCAGGGAGTGGAGGGGGGTGTCACCACTTGCCAGCTTAAGTAAAATGTAAAACAACCTGACCCTCGGGCGCATCGGGCACAATACCATAGCACGTTGATAACACTGGTCAACACACTTTTCTGGCATAAGGTATTCCAACGGGTTTAAGGTCATTTTGGGGTGCTGACATCACATCAGGTTTTTGAGATATCAAATATTGCATTTTCAATAAAAACTGCAGAAGAAAAATATTAAATAAATGTGGATATCTACATTAAATTATATTATAAACACACTATCCTAAAGATACATCACCATATTTTAACACTAAAGCAGTCACTGATTCGCAAAAACTTGCAATCATAAGTGACAGAGTTAATTGTGGGTAAAATCAATGAAAATGGGGTATGCCGATAGCATAAAATGAGATGTGATAGAGCAAATCTGAGATCAGATTTGGAATCAGCACCCTGAAATTAGTCTAAAACAGCTGCAGAATGTTTTGTTGTTGACCAGTGTAATAATTATTACCCACGATATTTTTTTAATGCTCAAAAACCTTTGCCACATGAGGTATGGCTGCCATTGATTGATCATCAAAAAGGAATCATAGTATTCGTTTATAGTGGAAGAATCCGATAAGCTATACAGATATTTTTCACACATGTCCAGAAGGGGCACGTCAGAACGTTACAACTAAAATGACAAAACACGATAGGAGTGCAAAGTACAGGAAAGGTAAATATAGCACTTAAAAAATATACGAATAAAACTAAACGACTTTTTATCTTACCAGGCAAAGCCCACTGAGCAATTAGCTTCGTTTTCAGAAGCAACCTGGCCGCAAGCGACGGCTCAACGAAGAGGCTCATCGCGTGCACATTTGTAAGGCAGCAAAAATAAAGTAAACATTTATCTCGACGCACGTTCACGTTACTACGGCAAATGGAAACATAACCGGCGGAACCGACGGCCTCCTTCGACGCCGCCGCCGTTGCAGCCGCCACGGCGTCGTGCAACCTACCCAGGGTGTTCTCCAGGGCCTCCAGGTTGGCCATGCTGACGCGGATGACGCTGGACGCCAGCGAGAGGGCCCCGCCGGGCCCCAGCGCTAGCAGGAAGACGCGCGTGTCGCCGGGAGACACGCGCGCGTCGCACACGGGAGCGCCGTCGCCGAATCCTTCGACGCTGACGCGCGGACGCTCGGCCCCCGTCACGGAGGCAGGCAGCAGCTCGCGGCCCTTGATGAAGCGCCATACGCGGATCTGGGGGAGGGGGGTCACATGGTCAAGGGTCAAAAGGTTGCTAGCGGTCGTTGTATTCGCCTTTTTCCCACTGACACATCTGACCCGAGCTGGCACAGGGGCGCCGCGGTGGCGAGATGTTGACTACCTCGCCTGGTGCGCAGGAGTTTGTGGGTTCGATTCCGACCCGGACGCCTGTTGTATATTTGCGGTTTGCGTGTCTCTCTCCCCGTGGTTGCGTTTATTTTTCTCCGGGTCCTCCGGTTTTTCCCTCCACTTTTGGATTTAGCATGCGTTTAGAGCATTTGGCTGCTATACATTTCCCACTTGATAAGCCACTTTGTTGAGCTATCATTTGTGGCTAGGTCGCTTTTGAAAAAGAACTATAAAATAGTTGAGTGGGCCTTACCTGATAAAATACAAAGAGTTTAGTTTTAGTCTATTCCGTGTGATTTGGCTTAATGGGAGGTCGCTCCTTCTCATCTGCCCCCTGACAGCCTCGAACTCCTTTCAACCCATACTCTTTGGTTCTTTCGGTTCTTTTTTTTCATTCTTCACCTGAGGACGGCTGCTTGCGTTGTGGCCGAAACGTCGTGAGAATTATTTTATTATGTTTTATTTTTATTATCGTATTACTTCCCTTCTACGTGACTTTACCGAAAGAACCAAGAAGATGTATCCCTGCAATCACGAAAGCTTTAAATCGAAATTTAACTCTGACAAATTGTTTCACAAGGCCCAATTTGATGTGCAGTGGTGGCATCAGCACCTTCTGGGGGTCCACCAGTGGCTCCCACTTGACGTTGTTCCTCCCCACAGATAATTCGGTCCGCTGTGGCCAGTCCCGCCTGTGGTAGTGCATCTTGGTGTCTAAATCTTTTGTAGTCTTTTTTGTATTATTTAGAATAAATACATGTTAATTTTTATTCATATTTAGTTTTTTTCTGACATTATGTGAACAAAAAGACACAATTTCGTCCGTTTTCTCTTTGAAAATTGGTACATTTTCAAAATATCACTGTCCTCATCACAAAAGCAAAGTTTGTGGGGAATAATAGCCATTTTCTGTGCTTTTGAGGCATAAACAATTAGGAAATAACACTTACTACCCAGGAACAAAAAGAATGTTACACGGTGTAATAATCTAGAGTCTGCTGTAAATATGAAAGTTTCAGGGTTTTCCACTCGAACGGTTTTATTCTTTCCGGCTACACCACCCCACCCGAACATTCTCACTCTTTAACCTGTGTCTCACACCCCCACCACTCACCCACCCACCCACCCCACCCACGACTTTGGTTTGCCCGCCTAAGCACGCACAAAAAAAACTATCGCTTTGAAAGCAAGTAAATAAATATACAACTACCTCCTGTTGCAACAAGAAGAATGAAAGCACGGCTACCATTGTACAGTTGAGTTTGCCAGAGGGAGCGAACACGACGCTAGTGAATCTGGCAGGAATGTGTTTTGTACGTGGCTTGCTGTGGAAAGATTCGGGGGCCCCTAAAGAAGTTCGCCAAAGAAAGAAAAACGTCGCGAGCGAAATAAAGTGCCTCGCGAAATCACACGTTCAGTCACGGAGTGAACGTGACTGCGGTGATTTCCAAACCAACATTTGGCTCTTAAAAACGTCGCGAGCGAAAAAAAGTGCCTCGCGAAATCACACGTTCAGTCGCGGAGTAAACGTGACCGCGGTGATTTCGAAACCAACATTTGGCTCTTAAAAACGTCGCGTTGGCAAAGGTCGTGAACGTGGAGGGAGCTGGTAAGTGCGCTGTGAAGATATTTTTTCCCGTGTTCGACTCCTGCCCACGGCTAACATTGGTGACGAGTGACCTTGTGATATTTAAACACTGACACCGGCACCGCTCGCCCAGACCTCCACCAACCCGCAATGACCGGTGCGGTGAAGTATGGTGAAACAAATCCCCGTGAGTGCCTTTGCGTGGGGTGGCCTTCATCTATCGGTCGATAAACAAAGAACTGAACATTACGATTATGTTCTTATAATTCTTATGAAAGAATCAGCAAACTTTCCCTGCGATGTGCATACCGTAGTACAAGCCCGTTGCACACAGTACTGATCGCAATTCGAAAAATGATAACTCGCCTACAGCCCGTCCAAGGACAGGTATAATGCGGTAAATCTGAAATATTAAATCGAAAATGTTTCGCTCACGATTATTATTGAGGGGGGGGGGGGTGCTCCATGCAGAGTGACGTCACATGCTCATGATTATCAACGAGGGGCGCTCCATGCGGAGTGACGTCACATGCTCATGATTATCAAAGAGGGGTGCTCCATATTAAGTGACGTCACCCGCTCATGATTATTAATGAGTGGGGTGCTCCACGTGGAGTGACATCACCCGCTCATGATTATTAATGATAGCGTCACGGAGTTAAGCGTGACATCAGGGTTTCTGGATTTTTATATTATTAAGAATTCATATTAAAATTGAGAAAGAAGAAAAATGTATAATACAGTACGTCCTTCCACGGATGTGCTGATTGTGGAAACATTAACGCTGTCATTTCACTCCAAGGAAGCCCTAAAAACAAAATCTCCCGTCTAGAAATCCAACGGGTGACAACCTTCACGCACTGTACGAATACATTCCTGAGCGTGAGTTATTAAGAGTCTTTGTGGCACATTAGGAATGGATCACTCTTTAAATTATATCCTTGTGCAGCAAGGGAGTAAAGTGTGGTTCTGTGAAGGTCCTGGTGTGCTGTGCAGTGCATCAATGCATGTGTGTACAGCAGCATGTGATGACTGAGTCGGGCCTGTAGGTGGCTGGCAGGGTTAATGAATAAATAACCACACGTGTAAACCAGCCACATGGTTAATGGCGTCTCGGAAGAATTGCTGCGTGTAACACACGTGTTGTTGCATTTTACAGAGTGACGGTGCTGTTCTTCACAAGATTGATATTAACTACAATAAATACATGTGCTTGCCCTCGATTTGGAGCACCTGCCCACGTCATTCATTTCGAGTGTGCAACATCTTCATCATAATAACAATGCACACAGGCTATTGTCCGTCCACTGCTGGACGATGAAGGTCTTTGCCACACTGTGTGGGTCGTGGACGTTGATTGGGGGCTAAGGGTGGTTGCAGGGCCGGATCATGGTCCCGTGAGGCCCCTGGGCAAATGTCAATTGGAGCCTCCACCCCCCACCTGCTTTCTTATATTGGTGCCTTTCTTGCCTTCCTCCTCGCAAACTCATCCACTAGATCGTCAACATCTAGCTGTCTGACAAGGTCTGACTCTATTGACATAAGGGACAATGAGCTGAGACGCGTTTGGCAACATGCTACTCCGCAGCTCATTTTTTATTCTCCCTAGAAGGGAAAATGTCCGCTCACCCTTGCAGTTTGTCACTGGCAAAGTTAAACAAATCCGAAGTGGCACGAAAACATTGGGGAACACTGACTGCAGATTAAGTGCCTGCAACGTCTCAAGCAATTTAGCTCTGACTCTCAGAGTCAGACATGAAAGACTTGAATTGGATGAGTTCGTTGGCAAAGTTCATGTCCAGGTCTGATGGAGAGTGCATTTACCTTTGCCACTATGACATCACTGTTAGACACCTGATCTGACATAAACAGAACTCCAAAGTGACTGGTCAAACGCTTGTAAGCGTCCATGCGATGTTCAAGGCGTGTCACGAGCTTATCAATGATCACATAAAATGTTTCTATCTTGGACTTCTCCCTCTCCTCTGAGCTCTCATCTGCAAATGTTTTGCGTTTCCTCTTTCGCTGAAGATCGTGCTCATATTTCTGAGAGACACCTGTCACATTGAAGGCTGCCCTTTCAAAAGCCTAAAACTGGTCTCGATGTCCCACCGCAAAATCCCTCAAAGAAGACAAAAGCTGTGCTGCTACAGAGATGTCAATGTCACTTTTCTGTAGGTGCACGCTTGTAGCGTGGAACCGGTCAAGTATGACGTCCCAGAAATGTGCCATGAACACCATCTCTAAGGTGTCCAATTTAGCACATAGTCCAGCGGCCTCAATTCGAGTATCACTTTTTTCATTATCATCATTGCACATACCACCGAAGGCCTCTCGAATGTGGGTGTAATTTCTCCGCAGTGCATTGCTTGACTCTGCCCGAGCACTCCATCGATTACTGGACAGCGATTTTAATGCCAGTCTGACATCTGTCTTCCGAAAGACTTTCCCCCATCTGTGTGTGGATGAAGAGCAAAATGTGTCCAGTGACTGCAACATGTTAAAAAACTCGTCAGCCGCTGGGCTTCTGCTGTCTAAGGTGTTAACACCAACTAAGTTAAGTAAGTGCGCTGCGCAAGGCACATACTCTATGAAAGGGTTTTGTTTTGTTTTAGGTGGGTCTATAGCCCATTGTATTTTCCTGGCATGTTGCTTGCATTGTCATATGACTGACCTCTACAGTGCGAGAGGTCCAACCTAAGGCCCTCCACCAATTCGTTACGAGTACAGCACACCGGTGTGTTGGAGAGCAAAGCCACAACATTTACAATCTGAGTAATTACAACTGGCATCATCAGGCAGCAGCCAGATTCGTGTTTTTTTAACGACACATTTATATATTTAGGCGATCTAACCCAAAATAAAACCTGTATTACCTATAAACTAAACTATAAAGTATTTTTTTATTTTACCAGGTAATGCCCACTGAGCTGTAAAACTATTTTATCAGAAGCGACCTGGCCACAAATGATAGCCTCAACAAAGTGGCTTATCACTTGAAAAAAAGTGTATAGCGGCCAAATGCTTCTAAAAGCATGTTGTTGATTCTAAATGTGGAGGGAAAAAACCGGAGGACCCGGAGTAAAATTCACGCGACCACAGGGAGAGAGAGACACGCGAACTCTAAATATACAACAGGCATCAGGGTCGGGATCAAACCCATGACCTCCTACATACCAGGTGAGGTAGTTAACATCTCGCCACCGTGGCGCCTACGGCGTGCGGGGTACCCATGTTTGTTGCATGTTGGGAAGTATGCTAAACATTTCGAACAGACACAAATATTCACAAATTTCACTTTTTTCGATATAGATGTCCAGTAGGTGCAAGGGGGAAGAACGGTACAACAACACACAATACAAAAACACGATAGAAGGCCAAAGTATAAGAAACGTAAACAAATCACTTAAAAATACTAAACACAAATAAAACTACGGTTGTTATTTAATCTTACCAGGTATATGGGGAGCGCTAGTGTAGCCGCGTGGTTAGCGCACTGCGCTTCGAACCCGGCGAGTGACCTGAGTTCAATTCCCGCTCAAGGCCACCATCGAAAAGTTTTTTGGTTTGGCCATGTTTGTTTGTTGTAGTACAGAGTTAGACTGATGGCCTTAATCTAAGTTGTCTTGTGGTTGTTGTTGTTGTTTGACTTGCATCCCACTGGGATATTTGCACAGGGTTGGTGTATGGTGATTTTTCTGCAATATTTTGCTGTCTTTTCTTGGATTTTCTGTTTGCACTTAGTCACATATTCACTTTAAGATGTTTTCTTGTTCATGTTTTAGTTTTTTGTTTGTTGCGGTTGCACCCGATTCAAGAGCCGAATGGCTCACAGGGCTATACCTAATAAATGAACTTTGAACACCGCTGGCTATTAACCGAACCGATCTTGCGGACCTCCCGTCATCTCGACTTTGCCTCAAATGAGTCGCTGGTGCGATATGCAACATACAAGAAAACCATCGCCACTGGCTAAGACAAAGGCGGCCGTGCCGGCCTTCATGGGTGCCGCTACTCGCGAACAGCGCTTGCCTCCAAAAGATCTGTCAAGGCTGCAACGGGAGATCTTACGTCTTTGTTGAGTAGTAGTTGTAATTCATCGCGGAGGTGAGTGCACATCTAATGCGCGTGTGGTCGGGGTTCTGCAACTCCGAACACGGAGCGTGGGGAGGCACATGTTGGGATGGGACTGCGATTTAAACAACAACAACGACAACAACAACAATAACGACAACAACGGAAAAAAACGCGACATCAAAAAAAGGCGGTGTGTTTGACCAAACCGAAGTTCACGAACACAGAACCCACGACGTTTTACTTGATCGACAAAACAACAACTACAAGAAGAAAAATCAGACCAGTTTGTGCAATATGATTAACGGTTGAACCAACAACAGCAAACGTCAAACGTAAATCGCATGGCAACTCAGCTCGCCTGGCTCAAGTGATGGGTGTGAAAGGCGTCAAGTTTAACTTGACATATATCCAACTCCTCCCGCCCTCCAGAAAGAAATGTTTAGGATGTTTGCCGTGCTCTGCCACTTTGGCGCTCACCTGTGCACACAAAACCACAGAGAATGCGCGCTAGCACCACGCGTGCAAAGACAAAGATCCCCCGTATAGCCTGAACAGACTGTCAGGGGCAAGTACACTTATGAAGGCCGGCACGGCACACGCGGGCGTGGGTTGCCAGCAGTACACCACACCGGACTGGCTTAATCTTTCCTCGTGGCATTGTTGACACACCACAACCAGATACTCATTTGAGTCTGATTCGACCTATGGGAGGCCCAGGACCGGTTGAGATAACCGCCACCGGTGTTGGCCGTGAGATGGAATTGAACTCGGGTCAGAGAGGCCGGCTTCAGCGCGCAGCGCACTAACCACTGCGGCACAGCGCACACGCGCACACACACGCGCACACACGCACACACACACACGCACACACGCACGCACACATGCGCGCACACACACACGCGCACACACGCACACACACACACACGCGCACACACACGCGCACACGCACACACACGAACACACACGCACGCGCACACGGTGCACCCGTGTACGCAAGCGAGTACCTCTGCCTGTAGCTGGTGCCTGGTAAATGCCACGGCGCACTTTAGCATACACGCGATGCCCTTGCCACGGTGTGGGGGGCAAAGAAAAACCTTCGCTGGCGACGTGCGCGTGAAGGCGCATCGAGTGTCGCACGCTCCACGCACAGCTGAGACGACCAACTGGACGCGAAGAGAACGAAACTAAAACCTAAGCTATTTTTTATTTTGTCAGGTTAGACCCCATTGAGATACACATATATATTTTTTATTTTGCCAGGTAAGGCCCCGCAAGGAGGCCAAGGGCTGGCTCAGACAACTGTCAGCGGTGGTGGCCGTGAGCATGATGACAAAGCTCTTTGTAGAGACATCAACAACGGTGGTTGCCCACTGTTAGGTCTCGCCCCTCGGCCACCGGAACGTGGAATTTCCACCACTGCCTCAGGGCTGTTAGCGGGTCACGGGCGTCTCCCCGTGCTCTTTTGGCTGGGCCATCGAACAAAGACGGTGGCCACCGCATCGCGCGCACTTTCAGACGCGCTTCTGCGGCCGTCTGGAATGCTCTTCCTTCTGATATAAGGAAGCCACTGGAGATATGCACTTTGAAATAATCTCGATTGAAAATTCATTTTCTTTAGAACTACCCATTAGCATGGTTGGCTACGTACGGTGCAAAAGAAGTTCAACATACATACATATCTACACACACATACAACCAATACTAGAGAGATAACTAAAACATCTCAAATGTGAAAACAGCGGTGTGGTTATCGAGTGTGCAGGCTGTGCAACTGCACCAGGGGCACAAGGCCCGGAGAGACCCAACGAGCATGGAAGGGCCGGGAGTTGAACTTTGACCTCCATGCTTGGGAGGTGCGCTGCGTCGCGGGCAACGCGGCAGGGCGCGCCGTGAGAAATTCAAGCGGAAGAGTTTGTTGTAGAGGAGGAGATAGGCACGGATCAGGTACTCGGGGGAGGTGTGGGGAGGGGTGTGGTGGGTGGAATGTGTACGTGCAACGAGACTGCAAGGGGCAGGGGCGAGATTCCACGTGAGGGATTGTCCTCGTGGCCAGGGGCCAAGTGCGAGTGGCTGCACTCATCCGAAGCAATTACACTGAGCGTCCTCTCATGCAGTCGAGCGAGATACGCGTGGAGATACATCTCGACTTGAAGCTTTCGCGACTGTGGGAATTCATCTTCTTTGGGTCTTTCGGTAAAGTCACGTAGATAGGTTAAAAATGAATTTTTAAAAAATAAACGAAAAACCATTGACGTTTCAATCACAACACAAAACGATCGCTTGTGTTGTGATCGAAACGTCGTGGCTTTTTGTTTATTCTTAAAAATTAATTTTGAGTCTATCGACGTGACTTTACCGAAAGACTCACAGAATATGAGATCCATCATCTCCTGTGACCGACGGTGCCTTATTTAAACCGGGGCGAGGTGCCGTAGAGCTGAATTATGTCAAACGTACAGCCCTTGATCGATCAGCTGCTGGATGACGGCGTTCCCGATTCTGCTCAGTCACGGCGGCCGTCTGGAATGCCCTAGCTTCCGATATTAGCAAGCACTTTTTAAACGAGATTGAAAAGTCGTTTCTTTAGAACTGCTGTTTTGTGCTCAGCTTGTTGTCCCCCCCCCCGCACCTCCGGTTAGCACGGTGGGCTACTTACGGTGCGAGAGAAGTTCAACATACATACATACAACATACATACAACATACATACAACATACATACAACATACATGCATGCATTGGGGTTGTCTGTCCGTGTTTGACCGCGCTAGTCAATGCCAGGATTGCAATCGGGGCACCCGGGGCTGATTTGGATGTCGGTCACCGATGTTTAGCCGGGGCTGGGAATTGTCTCCCGGGGTTCAAATCGCAATGTGTCGACCACTGGCGCCACCACTCCACCCCGAGCTGATGATAGCGATGACAGCGGTGCAGCTTGGACTAAAAGTTCGACGTTTCCATGCGCACACAACGGGACGCTTCCATCCGTCGGCGACTGCTAACGGTGATGGCGCTCAACTGTTCTCTGCTGGAGAACAAAAAACAAGATGAATGATCTGCACCGTGTCTGATGGATTTGGAAGTATGCGGCAGCGGGCTAATTAAAGGTAGTGCTTTACAGTAGCCCGTACACAAGGGGACGAGGGGACAAGCAAAGACAAAGATCCCCCGTCAAGCCTTTAACAGGCTGCTGGGGCAAGTGCTATTGTTGGTGAGCAGCTATTGAGGCCGGCACAGCGCACGAGGCGGTGCGTGGCCAGAATCACGCCCTCAGCTGCCTTTGTCTCTCGATTTCTGATGTCTTTTTTGACACAATTTCAGCAGGTGCAGTTACTCATCTAAGGCTGAGTCGACCTAGTGGGGGGGGGGGGGGGGGAGGAGACCCAGGACCTGTGTAGACATAATCGTCACCGACGTTGGCCGTGAGCGGGAATCGAACTCGGGTGGCCAGGTTCGTAGCGCGGTGCAGTCCTAACCACGACACGACCGCTCCCCAATGAAGGGAAAGACACACGCGCACACGCACACACGTGCCCTGCCTTGCGGCCCATGTAATCACGGTGATGTATGCCCGCCACTGGCGCTGTGAGTGATCCCATAGGGACAGCTTAAAGCAAACGTCAATTTTATATCCACGTTGTAACGAGTCGACCGATTGGACTCCCCACCCCCTCTCCACCCCTTCCCACCCCGCGCGATTCCACAATCGAGGGTCGTGATTCTACTCGGCGATGGATGCGGGTTTCATTTTCAACGGTGCGGTGGTGAACGGTGCCGGTTCGGTCACCGGTTCCAGGGGAATCGTTGCGCCGTTCCACCTCCTACCAGACTTAGCAACTTGCCGTGAACGCATCCAAACAATACTTCTTTTTTAAAAACTACATTTTCACTCATTTATCATTAAAAAAAAAACCTGTTTCAAAAAGTATTTTTTAATTATTGTTGTACTTGTGGCAAGTGCCGTGGGTTAGCACCGATTCAGCCTGGCACAGCGCACGAAGGGGTGGATGGCCAGCACCGACGATTCGCACGGTTGGCTCCGTACGGTGCGAAAGAAGTTCAACATACACACACACTTGATTAGCCAGGAAAAAAGTCTCACTTTCTTGTGAGTCTCATGGCCGTTTTTTTTTTCAGGAGGGTCCAGCCTGTGGTTTCCACGGTAGCGGGCGACGGTTGCTGCGCGCAATCCCGATTGAGTCATTTGCGGTGTCATTTTTTCGTCACAAATTTGACAACTTTGGACCGCGACACAGGCACGGGACATCTCGCCAAGGTGGCTAGGAGATGTTGACTACCTCGCCTGGTATCCAGGAGGTCGTGGGTTAGATCCTGACCCTGACGATGCCTGCTGTATATTTGGAGTTTGTGTGTCTCTCTCTCATCATCATCACGGTGGCTAGGAGATGTTAACCACCTCGCCTGGTATCCAGGAGGTCGTGGGTTCGATCCCGACCCTGACGATGCCCGCTGTATATTTGAAGTTTGTGTGTCTCTCTCTCATCATCATCACAGTGACTAGGAGATGTTGACTACCTCGCCTAGTAAAAGGAGGTCGTGGGTTCGATCCCGACCTTGACGCCTGCTGCTGTATATTTGGAGTTTCTTTCTCCACGTGGTCGCGTGGATTTATCTCTGTGTCTTCCAGTTTTTCGCTCCACATTTAGAAACGTGCGTTTAGAGCAGTGGTTCTTAACACGTGCCCGTGCTTAATGTGTGTTTCGATGATGTACCTCCGAAAAAAATCTGTCCGTGTCTCGCACCCCTGTGGATGTATTCGATTGATTATCGGGGGGCAGGGGGGGTGGGTCTGTGTGAGCATACATCCACACGCTGGTTAGTGAGGGTTGAACTGGAAGGGGGGGGGGCGCGGTGTGGGTGCAACAGAATCGGTTCAGATATAAAATCGCCATCGACGACTGTCAGCCGTGACTGGGAATTGAACTCGGGCGGCGAGGTTCAAGGGGCAGCTGGGTCACCGGGACACAACCCCCCGGCGCGTTCCTTCGACCGGAAGCGAACCCTTAGCCCTGGCGAGCGGAAAAAAACAATCGCGACCCTTATCCTGGGCCTAATAAAAGTGGCCCAAATTCCGACCAACACGGCCGAGGCCCTGTTGCTGTTGTCGAGCAAGAACCCTGACGCACGCACGGTGGCGGCGCGGGCCAAGACAACGCTTGAGGGCACCAAGTGGTTCAAGGGGTGCTTTAGATTCGTGAGGCCACGGACGCCACAGATCCCAATAGAAGCCACAGCTGGGCCCGCTCACCCTGCAGCCAAAAGCGGCGGTGGACGTGTGTGTGTGGAGACGCGTGCCCAGGTGTGTGTTTCTCGGTCGACTCGGCCTCAACTGAGCACGTGGCGTGGTGTGTAAACATCGCCACTGGGGAGACAAAGGCGGCCGGGCGTGGTGCTGGCCACCCACTCCCTCGTGTGTTGTGCCGGCCTTCATAGGTACTGCTGCTCGCTAACATGACTTGCCCCAACAGTCTGTTAAGGCTTTAAGGGGGATTTTGTCTTTGTTTATAGGTACACATCCGTGTGTTTGTGTATTTTTTTTGTTTACAGTTTATGAGCGACAGGCCCAAAGGGCGTAAACGTTATACGTTCAGCAATGAGCAGCACTCTTAAAGTGAACATATTCCTTGACTTGAGCAGGGTTATAGGAGTTTGCGGGGAAGAAGCGGGGGGAGGGGGAATTGCAAAGTGGAGCAGTGAGAGGGAAGCAGCAGAGAGAGAGAATCGTTGTGACCTGCAGTGTGGTGGTTGGACACAGTGTGGTGAGCTGGTGAGTGAGTGGGGAGGAGAGTGGGTGAATGAGTGAGTGAACGGGTGAACGAGCGAGTGGGTGGGTGGGTGAGTGAGCGAGCGAGTGAGTCCGTGACTGAGTTGTGAGTTGTGAGTGAGTTTTTCCTGCGGTGTGGTGAGTAGATGAGTGAATGAGTTAGTGAATGGTTGAGTGAGCAAACGAGTGAGTGGGTGAGTGAGTGAGAGAATGAGTGAGCGAATGATCGGGTTAGTGAGTTGTAAGTTGTACTGCGGTGTGGTGAGTAGATGAGTGAATGAGCGAGTGCACGGTTGAGTGAGCGAGATAATGAGTGGGTGAGTGAGCGAGAGAATGAGTGGGTGAGTGAGTGAGAGAATGGGTGAGCGAATGATCGGGTTAGTGAGTTGTAAGTTGTACTGCGGTGTGGTGAGTAGATGAGTGAATGAGCGAGTGGACGGTTGAGTGAGCGAACGAGTGAGTGGGTGAGTGAGCGAGAGAATGAGTGAGTGAGTGAGTGAGAGAATGAGTGAGCGAATGATCTGGTTAGTGAGTTGTAAGTTGTCCTGCGGTGTGGTGAGTGGATGAGTGAATGAGCGAGTGAACGGTTGAGTGAGCGAAAGAGTGAGTGGGTGAGTGAGCGAGAGAATGAGTGAGTGAGTGAGTGAGAGAATGAGTGAGCGAATGATCTGGTTAGTGAGTTGTAAGTTGTCCTGCGGTGTGGTGAGTGGATGAGTGAGTGAGCTGATGTGGCCAGCGGTGTGGTGGTTGACCCCGGTGGGCGAGATGAGACAGTCGGTCTGGTGGACACAGTCATCAACGCGGGTGAATCGAGGGATCAAGGAGTGAAGTTCACGGGAACGGTAAATTGCAGAAGCAGCGACGGAAGAGTGACAGGGAGGTGGCCGATTGCCGGTGAGCGAGAGAGTGACTGGACTGAGATTATGGTGTCTGGGTGTGTGTACACAACAGAGGGTTTACCCCATGCGGACGTTCATGGTAAACATCTCATTTGAGACCCCAAACATCGCAAACCCTCCCAGCTTGAACGTTCCTCATCCATCTCCTCGAAGGCACCGGTGGTGTGAACATAAACCGCATGACAACATCAACAGCAGGCCGACGCTGCGCCCCATCTCCTTCGTGAATGGAAAATTAAAGACTCAATATTCATGACACTTGAATTTTAGGTAGCGCCATTCGCGCTAATGGCACCCTTATAGCGCCGTACGTTAATTTCACGTGAGGACCAAAATCCCATGTACAGCCACGACCAAGCAAATTAAAACCCTTCTACGAACACACAGCAGCGCGATTCTGGGCCATGCAACTCAACCTATGGACCCGTATATTAAACCCACAGAGACAACATAGAGATACATAGAGATACAAAGAGATACATAGAGACATTATAGTAAACCCACTGTGGCCTGCACTCCTTCCGTGGAAGAGGAGGAACTGCGACACGACGCGAACTTTCTCTCTCTCTTCTAGATTTGAAGCTTTCGTGACTGCAAGGATTCATATTCTTAGGGTTTTTCGGTAAAGTTATGTAGGTAAAAAATTAAAATTAATAAAAGTTAGGAATGCGTGCTTCAGCCGCACCGAACCTCACAAAAATAATATTCAGGGCCTACCCTGGCTCCTCCCACCCTCAACCAGTATATATACAAGGACTGTTTTCTTGGAATTTCTCTCACTTGATACAGCTATCGTGCTGTGACGGTTCCACCTGAAGACGGAAGCTTGTGTTGCCTCCGAAACGTCGTGATTTTTATTTTATTTTTTATTTTACTTTTATTAATTTAATTTTTTTTACCTACGTGACTTTACCGAAAAAAACCTAAGAATATTTCTCTCTTTCTGCTGAAGCCCTCTCGTCGTGACCAGAAGCAGCACCTCGACATTGGCATTCAGCCCCTGAACGTATCGCCATCCGCAAGAAGATAAAGATACACAGAGATACATAGAGACCCATAGATATAAATAGAGACCCAGTGAGATATATAGAGACCCGTAGAGAATTTTGACTTAAAACTTTCGTTACTGCAGGAATTCATATTATTTTGTTCTTTCGGCAAAGTCACGTAGATAGAAAAAAATAAAAAAAAATAAAAACCACGACGTTTCGATCGCAACGTCATCCTGACGACGACCGCTTTTGTTGCGATCGAAACGTCGTGTTTTTTATTTTCATTATTCATTTTTTCTATCTATGTGACTTTACCGAAAGAACCAAAGAAGATGGAGACACATAGAGACTCAACGAGACGCATAGAGAGATCCATTAAAGACAAGCCACATCAGTGTGATTGCGGGCCATGCAACCCGAGCTATGGACCCACACAGTAAACCCATAGAGACACATCTAGATGCATAGACTCATAGAGGCGCGGAGAAAGATACACACATATATAGAAACACATAGAGATACAGAGACTCACAGAGACCCATAGAGATCCATTAAAGACAAGCCACATCAGTGTGATTGCGGGCCATGCAACCCGAGCTATGGACCCACACAGTAAGCCCATAGAGACACATCGAGATGCATAGACTCATAGAGGCGCGGAGAAAGATACACACATATATAGAAACACATAGAGATACAGAGACTCACAGAGACCCATAGAGATCCATTAAAGACAAGCCACATCAGTGTGATTGCGGGCCATGCAACCCGAGCTATGGACCCACACAGTAAACCCATAGAGACACATCTAGATGCATAGACTCATAGAGGCGCGGAGAAAGATACACACATATATAGAAACACATAGAGATACAGAGACTCACAGAGACCCATAGAGATCCATTAAAGACAAGCCACATCAGTGTGATTGCGGGCCATGCAACCCGAGCTATGGACCCACACAGTAAACCCATAGAGACACATCTAGATGCATAGACTCATAGAGGCGCGGAGAAAGATACACACATATATAGAAACACATAGAGATACAGAGACTCACAGAGACCCATAGAGATACATTAAAGACAAGCCACATCAGTGTGATTGTGGGCCATGCAACCCAAGCTATGGACCAACACAGTAAGCCGACTATGGTCTGCGCTCCTTCAACGGAGGAGGAACAGCGACACGACACGAACTCTCTCTCTCTGCTGAATCCCTCACGTTGTGGCCATCAGCAGGTCTCGGACGTTGACATCTAGCCGCTGAACGTATCGCCACTGCCATCATGCGCAAGAACTAAGGTCCCACTGAGCTGCTATGTAACTCTTTTTCAGAAGCGACCTGGCAATCACAAATGATAGCTCAACCAAGTGGTTTATCATTGTCGCGTGGAAATGTTTCACAGCCAAGTACTCTGAAACACACGTTGATTCCAAGTGTGGAGGGAAAAACCCGCAGGATCCGGAGAAAAAGCCACGCCACCACGGGGAGAGGGAAAGACATGAAAACTCCAAATATACAGCAGCAGGCGTCAGGGTCGGGATCAAAACTCATGTATACCAGGCGAGGTGGTTAACATCTCGCCACCGTGGCACCCCCTGATGAGACCGGACTCCACGACAACCACCACCAACCACCACCACTACCAGAACTGACACCACGACGCACAGACCCTCCTCCTCGTCTCTCTCTTTGTTTTACGATCAGAGGAAACAAGAAGATGCTCGGTGTAGTCGTTTCGTTCATCATTTCGATTTTTTTGTTTTTTTTAATGCTTTGCTTTATGTAAAAAACCCTCCACCCCCCTTTTTAAATGAAATATTTCACGAAAGATTTCACGTTCCTCCCCCCCCACCCCTCTCGCGCGCGCGACTGAGATCCGCTCGCTCACCCTGCAGCCAAAGGTTCGCTGCGCTGGCCTCTCGTTGAAGAAGTCCTCCACCGTGCCCGTGAGCACAACGGTGGCCGTGCGCTGTCTCCGCTGCAGGGTGCCCTCATAGCACGGCTGCTGCTGCTGCTCAGCCGAGGACATCGTCAGCAGGAGCAACGGGAGCAGCAAGAACGGCAGTTGCATCGCACGCGGTGACGCCGCGGGCATGGTCGAGCGGTCGTTTTGCAGGAGATGGGAGACTCGGCGACCCCTGATAAAGACACAGACAAAGGTCACCCGTATAGCCTTGAGCAGGATTGTTGTTGGTGGGGTAAGTGCTGTTCGCGAGTGGCACCATAATGAAGATTAAAATTAATAAAAGTAATAATAGAAATACAAAAATAATAATAAATCACGACGTTTCGGAGGCAACACAAGTCTCCGTCATCAGGTCACAGCCAGATTTACTGTTACTTGATACAGTAAATCTGGCTGCGACGGTCCCACCTGATGACGGAGACTTATTCTTTGGTTCTTTCGGTAAAGTCACGTGACTTTACCGAAAGAACCAAAGAATAATTCCTGCAGTCACGAAAGCTCCAAAATTTAGACGGAGACTTGTGTTGCCTCCGAAACGTCGTGATTTCTTATTTTATTTCTATTAATACTTTTATTTATTTATATTTTTTACCTATGTGACTTTACTGAAAAAACCTAAGAGTATGAATCCTTGCAGTCACGAAAGCTTCAAATCTAGAACCATAATGAAGGCTGGAATGGCACACGAGGGGGTGGAGGGTGGGTGGTCAACACCACGTCCGGCCGCCTTTGCCTCCCCAGTGGCGATGTTTACACATCGTCACCAGGTACTTATTTGAGGTTGAGTCGACCTAGGGGAGACCCAGGAGCGGTTCAAACAATCATTGCTGGTGTTGGCCGTGAGTGAGAATCGAACTCGCGTGGCTGGGTTCGTAGCGCAGCGCGCTAACCGCTACGCCACCGCTCCCCATACACACATACATACTTACACAACATACACACCGATATTCAATCATCCCCTGCAAAGCCACCGTTGACTGTTGGGGCAAGTGCATTCAGAGAACACACGCCGAGACACATGCCGATACAAAAAGACAAAGATACCCCGTGTAGCCTTCACAGACTGTTGGGGCAAGTGCATTCAGAGAACACACGCCTAGAAACATACCGATACACAAAGACACCCCGTGTAGCCTTCACAGACTGTTGGGGCAAGTGCAGTCAGAGAACACACGCCTAGACACATACCGATACACAAAGACACCCCGTGTAGCCTTAACAGACTGTTGGGGCAAGTGATGTTAGTGAGCAGCACCTTTGAAGGCCACCCCACGAGGAGGCGAGGGGCCAACACTCCGTACGCCCGGCCGCCTTTGTCTCCCCCGGTGGAGACGTTTACACGCCATGCCATTTACTCATTTGCGGCCGAGTCAACCTAGGCGAGGGCCAAGGATAAGAGCAAGAAATTCGTCACCGATGTTGGCTGTGAGAGGGGAATCAAGCCCAGGCGACCGGGAGGTTCGTCACGCGGTGCGCTAACCACTGCACCACAGCTCCCCACACACACACACAAGTCCCTGTTAAAGGCAACGACCCCCCCCCCCGTGTAGCCTTAACAGACTGTTGGGGCAAGTGCTGTTAGCGAGCACCTACGAAGGCCGACACGGCACACGAGGGGTTGGGTGGCCAACACCACGCCCGGCCGCCTTTGTCTCCCCAGTGGCGATGTTTACAGATAATTATCGTCACTGGTGTTTGCCGTGAGCGGGAATCGAAACCCGGGTCGCCAGGTTCGTCGCGCAGCGCGCTAACCGCTACACTACCGCTCCCCACAGATAATAGTAGCAGATAATAGTACACACACACACACCTACATACCTGTGCGTGCACGTTGCATTGAGCAGTTCCGCCCGTTCCTCCTCCCTCGCTTCTCTCCGCTTCGCCTCTCTTGCCCCTCTCGCGCTCACCTGTGCACGCGCGCCCGGTCTACCTGTCCGCGTCTGATCTACCTGTCCGCCTGGTCTACCCTGCGTACCTGCCGCTTTGTGGCACCACCCCCTCCGAGACACGCGTCACTGTCGCCCCCCCCACACACCGCTCACACCTTGCCTCGCTAGCCACTACTCCGAGCGGCAGGCGTCTGCCTCCCCACCAACCCTCACCCACTCAGCTACTCGCCAGCAAACCAACTCCCCCCCTCCCCTGTCTGTCAATCAACCCGCTGGCGGAGTGAAAGTCTCCCTCCCTCTCCAAAGACGTGCCACCCCTCCGCGGAGGTTGTTTGACCGTCACCCTCACCGCCCTGGGTCACTGCGGCTTGGCGAGGGTTCGGTGGGTGGGTGAGAGAAATCCCAGGGACCTTACCCGATGCAGATCTCGACGATGTTGGAGGCGCGCCCGGGCAAAATCGAACAGACTCAGCAGATCGGCAGCGTCACTGTCCAGGGCACCATCACAACGCCAACTGCGCTCCCCACGACACGACTCACGATCCACGCTCCGCTTGTGACCGGGTCGAACGTTGTCCGTGCGTCCGTTGCGCTCTGTTAAGCGATGACGCTCGCGTAATGTCAACGAATTAAAGCGTTGTATCTGAGCCCCGGTGTTAAAAATAAAACAAAACCAAACAAACAAAACCACCCTTCGTCCGTGCACCGCGAACACTGCGCTCTGGAGCCAGCCGCCTCAGCCCCCTCGCTTATATATGCAGCTGCCATCTCGTATCGCGGGCTGGATTGCAAATGAGAGAGGGGGGGTGGTGGGGACCCTCCAATTTAATCAGCTGAGCGGTTCAGTCTCCCTGCGACTGTGTGTGTTATCTGCCCGTGTGTCCGGCTGGCTGGCTGGTTTTGCCTCGCCCAACTCCATCCCAGCCCTAACTTACTTAAGTCAACTATGCCCAGTGTGGTTTGTTAACTTTCTCCGGGTTTTTGTTCTTATTCTTCTTCCCGTCATTATCATAATGCTTCAAAGCAAAATGTGAACACTTCTGAGAATTTGCAATAAATGCTGCCTCCGGGCTCTGCAGACCACCTGGAGAAGATTCCAGGCACGCGTTGACAACGATGGCGAACAAGTGGGAGACTCTTTGACTTTTTGAAGCTGTTAACGTTACATTTGTTATCATGTCACAGTGAATTATCCGTTATTTTTCCATTAAAAACGATAGTCCCAAAAAGTGTTAACATTTCTTTGAAGCACCCCTGTAGTTTAGCACGTGGACTTTCGCGACCAATGTTACCCGCGATCTAACCCAAAAACCTCCTTTATGGATAATCACAATATACGCCACGCTTGTCTGGAACACCACTGTCATCAACGTGCAAGCAAAAACAAGTGGAGGGAAAACAAATAAAGGTATAGCCGTCACATTCTAGAGCTTACACAGTTGAGGTTGGGGGGCTAGGCACGTGGGGCCTCCCGATCTGAGGGGCACCCTACAAAGGGTTGACGGAGCCTGGCCCCAGGTCTTTAAAAACCTTTTGGGACGGGTCTGCTCAAGTGACAGTCGTCTGCTCAGGCCTCGCGCATGCGAGTGCGTGTCACGACGCGCCATCTTACTTCCGGTACTTCCTGTATAACCATCATGATCGTGATCGTCATCATCATCAGCCATGTTCAATCCACTGCTGGATGAAGGGCCTCCCAAAACCGTCGCCATTCCACTCACGGCCCCGCCGTGTGATAATATTCACCCGGCACCCACCGTCACCGTCGCTCCATCTCCTCCAAACGTCTGTGAAAAAGAGCCTTGTGGGCTCATCGGATTCTTCCAGCAATAAATAAGGATTCTGATTCTTATCTCCTCGGCGGGCGATCTTCTCGTGCGCAATTCCATCCCATGGCCGAACCCACGATCTTTACTGATGGTCACCTTCCATCATCCCTCACACTAGCGACGTCCCCACCCAAGCCCACATATCTTGGCTGTCCGAACGATATCACGAACCTGAAAGGGTTCTCAAATTCACGGCTTCATCTCCGTCTCGTCTCGTGTCTCGCGGACACAAAGCCGTCCGAATTTCTTCCCGGCATGGCCCTGAACCCCCAACTGGTGGTCTCACGCCGCCACAAGTTAATCTCGCGATTTGTGTCCGGCTGAGCCCACCACTTTGAGGGCCCTGAATGATCATTGTGTGCGTGCGTGTGATCTTTAGAAGCCTTGGGATACATGCGTAGTGGGTTCACTTGAGAGACACACTGATTCAGGAGGCAACACAATTTATTCTACAACCACCACGGGGTAACTACACAAACGGGTCAGGTCAGTCGGCACACTGCCTGACCCACGATGCCGAGCACGAAGAGCGAAGAGAAGACGGAGCACGGCGGGTTCCATTCCAGCAGACAGCCCCGACGCAGCTCCGGGACCTCCCTTTTATGCCCCTCAGCGTGGCCCCGCTCCACCCTCGGACACGCCCCCATCCAGAACCTACTAGAAGGAGAAAGAACCTACTAGAAGGTTCTGGATCGCCTTCCACGTGTCCCCTGCCTGGCTCCGCCCTCGGCCACGCCCCCTTCTGGAACTCACTAGAAGGTTCTGGGCCCTACAACGCGTGTCCCCTCTGTCACCTTTGGCCTACATCCCATCACGTGCCCCTGCCGGCCAATCGGGCTACTACGTCCTCAATTGCCCCCTACTCTGCCAGCCCCAGATACCTCTTCCATGACATCACATACTCTGCTGGCAGAGGGCTACTATACCCACTATTCCTCTCTTTTTCGGTAGATGGTGCTAGGCACCGTAGGGACCCATTATATGTCACTACACATGTTTAAAGTGTGTCACGGAGTGCGCAGTCATGGGAGTCGTTTGACCATACTTCACCACGTTGGTTGGTGAACGGGGGTGGTGGGGGGGGGTATGGGAGTGGGCGGGAGTGGGGGCTTCCAGGATCGGTTCAGATATCACTCGCCACTGATGTTAGTCGTGATCGGGAACCAACCTCAGGCCACCGGGCTCGCAGCGCACTGCACTAACCATTGTCCCACCGCTCCACCCCCTTTCCTATAGGCACAGCTATTGGTCGTTTCTAAAAAAAATACAAATACCGGTCTATAAAACAGAGGAGGGTTGGAGAAGTCTCGTGGGAGCTGTAGTATAGGAGGCGTGCGAGTGGATTGATAAAGACGGACACCGGGAGAGAGGAGGCCCGGCCGCCAAAGACAGAATTCGAACTCGCAAATGCACGCGAAATAAAAAAGAGCCATAGGGCTCACTAGGGGATGGGCGCATTTTCAAAGCCAATTAGCCAGAGTGCCGCAAAGCAGCCTTGCAATGTCAATTAGCTTATGGCATCTGGCACAGGCTGTGTCGGGCGTTTCCGTACTGCGGCGGTGCTGCACACGGAGATTCTTTTGAAAACCAGCCAAGCCCAGCCTCGACTATGGGCACTGTAACATCCCGTCACTGAACAGCATCCCGCCGTGCCAGCACGCACCGTGGATATTGCAAACTCACCGCCGCGCTGTGCCGATGAGCCCGAAGGAGGGGGACGCTCGCGTGAGAAGCGATCGGGTGGCCTTAAGCGGTCGGGGGACGCAGGGGGCTGCAAGGGCTGAGGGCCTGGGTTTGAATTCAAGTTTCAGCTGCACCGTGATTAAGCTGGGTTCTGAAGGGGAGCGAGTTGACGATCTCAGTCCGGTCACCGATGAATGCACAAAATAACAATCATATTCAATTTGGATCCGCGCGGTACTCGGTTTGGATAAATGATGGTGCACAAAATAAAATAATAAATCGGTTCGACTGCCATCTGGTGAACCGTACTCTGTGGCATTTTTGAAGGGGTCTCAGACGCAGCTCAGTGATATCCGCTTCCGCGGGGCCGTTGCTCAAATCGCGAAAAAAAGGGGTTTCAATGCCCCGTGAGAGATCCGAATTTGATTCCTCGTCTCACGACGCGACGCCGACAAGCACAGCGAGGATAAACGTTTGGGGAAGGAGTTGAACAATGAGCACGAGGACGAAAGCCTAGTACCAGACATTTGCGAGCGTCACCATGCCGATGTATATATATAGCCACGCTCCCAGATGTGGAACGCCACTTGACTTTGCTTTTAACCAGGCCCCTTGCTGTGGGATTAGCCGTGTCAATGTTCATAGGAGGAGAGCTTCCTTCATTGAATACCGATGGGGAAAAGCGGAATAATGACTACAGATACGCGAATACGATCGGTTCCAGATAAGGAGATTTAATTAATGTTATTGTAATTAATATATATTTTAATTAGTATGCCTGCTCAACCAGGGAAGCCTTACTATTTTTTCAGCATTGGGATCCTCTTGACAATACCACTTCCATCGTACGCGGGGTTTTATTTTTAGCTGTGGGAGGAAATTTGGAGAATGCGGAGGAAACCCATGCGAAACAGGTAGAGAATAAATTTTGATTTAATGCTTTCGTGACTGCAGGGATTCATATTCTTGGTTCTTTCGGTAAAGTCACGTAGAAGGGAAATAATAAAATAATACAAATATAAAACAATAAAAATTCTCACGACGTTTCGACTGCAACACAAGCAATCATCATCAGGTGTGAAATCCACAGCAAGAAAATGTTCTTGCTGTGCAACGTTGGATAGATCATGAAAATGTTCTTGCTGTGGATTTCACACCTGATGATGATTGCTTGTGTTGCAGTCGAAACGTCGTGAGAATTTTTATTGTTTTATATTTGTATTATTTTATTATTTCCCTTCTACGTGACTTTACAGAATAGGTAAATAGACACATTTTACACAGAAAGGCGCCTCAGTTGGGATTCGAACCCAGGTCCCTTCCTACTGCGAGGCACAAGTGTCACCACTGCGCGTGCGAGTCGTGGTAAAAACAAAGCGGTCACTGCTCTAAACGTACGGCGCGAATGAATTTCAACAATGATACAAATTGTAAGCGCACGTCTTGCCTCTGCATTTCAGCACAAGTCGATGACTGCATTGCATCCTCCTCCTCCTCCTCCAGCTGCTGCCCGTGCTCGTGGTCAGGGTAGTGTTTGTGTCGGGGCTGAACCACAAAGACGATAACGCAATGAACAGGCGAGCTACAACGCCATCTGTCAACAGGTGGTGGCCACATCATAGACGCACATCAGCTCCACAACACCGCGCACGTGACCGTATGTTAACAGCATTGGCGTGCGATTTAAAATGTCATCATCATCATCAGCCATAATCTATCCACCGTTGCATGAAAGCCTCTCCAAGCTTTCGCCATCTTTGCGCATCTGCGGCCGTCTGGAACGCTCTTCCTTCCGATATTAGGAAGCCACTGGAGCTATGCACTTTGAAATCTAGATTGTAAACTCATTTCTTGAGAACTGCTATTTGTGTTTACTGTTTAGTGTGTTGTCTACGTACTATGACAAAGAAGTTCAACTTACGCACATCTCTCATGGTCTTGTGATTCAACGATACACGGAGTGACGGCACACGAGCCGATTTCATCGCTCCATCTGCCTCTCGTCGAAAGTGTTCACTCCTTTAGCCGTCACTCCGTCGTTAGTCTCGACCACCGGCCATCATTTAATCATGTACAACCCTTTGTCAATGAATTGATGAGTGGAGGCTTCCCCGTGCCTTGTCACCATGGGGGTTTGTCTGACCATACTTCATCATGCTGTTTTAGGGTATTTGGATGCCATAAATATCCACGTGATAAGCCACTTCATTGGGATATCATGTGTGGCCAGGTTACTTGTGAAAAAGAGCTATATAGCTCAGTGGGCCTTTCCTGCTAAAATAAAAAAAATGGTTTCGTTTAGATAAAAATGAAGAAAATGCTCAGTTTTTGTCGGTGTGTGTGGGTTCGTGAAGGAACAGATTCCGATTTTACACCACACTGAATATTGGGACGGGGGGCGAAGAGAACTGTGGGGGCGGGGGGACGGGGCGGCGGGGGGCGAAGACAAAAGGGGGGGGGGGGACGGGGGGTGTGGCCTTGCATTTGACAAAGCAACGCGACCACTCCCAGAAGCCTCCCATCCTCGCGATGAATGCGGAGCAATTTGTAAGATAAAAAAAGCAAAATTCAGCACAAAAAAAGGAAGCCAGCTCAGCAGATTCCTCCACCCCCACCACCACATCGCTGTCTCTGTCCGGCCCCCACAGTGCAATTGTAGCAGAGGGATTCGTCGGAAAAGCACGCGTACGATGATTTAAGTCATTTACCGGGGAAGAAGAGAGGGAGAGAAAAACCGATGCGCGTTTTGCGCAGCGGCGCAACCGCTTGGCGACTGAAACGTGTAGAGACGACGTTGAGAAGAACGGAGAAAAAAACAACCCCAAGAAGGCCGCACAACGGAAGGCGAAATATGTCACCGTGTTTTGTGTCCGCAGCACGTGTGGATAAGAGGTTATTATACTGGTAGGAACCTCCTGGTTACACTAGCCCACAGGGGATTATTGTGTCCGTCGTGCAGGGAGGGGCTGGGTGGAGAGGGAGGGGCTGGGTTGGGAGGGGCTGGGTGGGGAGGGTGGGGCTGGGTGGGGAGAGGAGGGTGGGGAGGGTGAGGAGGGGCTGGGTGGGGAGGGGCTGGGTGGGGAGGGTGGGGCTGGGTGGGGGGTGGGGGGGCTGGGTGGGGAGGGGCTGGTCACCCCGTGGTGCCCTTATAAACTCAACGTTTAACCTACTCACGCGGGCTTCTGCCCGCCCTCACAGTCGGCCATATTTGCGGAATACACCACGCCGCCGTTGACCCTGGCCATTGACCGAGCGACCCAACGTTCCTACCAGCTCCCTCCGCAGGAATGTGTTTATAGCGCCGTAAGTTTCCATAGTCAGCTTGCGAGTATTAACTTGGATTTGCGATGTCACTGCATTCCATCCATCACCAGCGAGGATTGTTAAATATCTTTATAAAACCATTAAGTAGATTAATGGCAGAATGGAAATGTAAGTTTGCCTTTTAGCTTAATTGCCTAATGCCCGAGGAAATTGACGATGGCAAAGACTTGCTCACACGTGGTGGGAGGGAAGGTCGGTTGTGAGTGGTGGGGCGGTGATTAGCGAACCGTGCGAGTAACTCGGCCACCCGAGTTCGACTCCTGAGCATGGCCAACATCAGTCGCGACCGATATCGGATCGTGGTCCCGGACAATCCACGACTTTTCTAACCCACGCCGCTGTTCCAGATTGTTTGAAGTATGGGGGGAGGAGGGGGGGCTGTATCCAGTAATAGACTGGCAAAGAGGATTTTAATTATTTCAAAAAACATTTCTCATATAACTGGAATTGTGAGAATATTAACGGCAAGGAGCTGCAAAGGGTTGTTGCCATGCACACCCTTCAATAGAGCAGGTGTCGTCTGATTTCTAGTGGAGCTTTACTGCCCTCTGCTGACCTCATGAACATTCCCAGAATTTGGAACTCCCAGAGCCAGAGATGTCCAGCGGAGTGCGGCGTTCTTCATCGCAAGGTCCCCGCGGGTCACTGGCGACCCCTGGTGGCCCTTCGTGCGGCCCCCGACAATACACAACGAGTGACACCACCACCCCATCATATACTCTTTGGTTCTTTCGGTAAAGTCACGTAGGTAGAAACAAAATAAAATAATTGTTTTGGTTCTACCGACGTGACTTTACCGAAAGAACCAAAGAGTATGGATTCCTGCAGTCACGAAAGCTTCAAATCAAGATATTACCACCCCATCATCATCATCGAGCTGTCAAACCCCCAATGGTTTTCAAATGTGTGGCAGCCCTCACAGACTGCTGATGTCTTATCGGCGAAAGTGCACCATCCCCCCCCTCTGAAAATCAGCGAAGAACAATGACTTAGTGAGTTTACTACCATGCAGCCACGTGACCCCAAGCATTTGTCCGAAAACAGTGTTTTTAATAATCATTCGTAACAGCAATATTATAAACGCCAATTATTTCCACAAAACTACTACGCACCGAGTCTGAAGACTCTTCGTGAGGAGGGCAACCGGCCACACATTTAGGATGTTTGGTTCATGGTCACTCACCCTCCTTTGTGTGCCGCGCAGGCCTTCATAGATGCTCGCTAACAGCACTTGCCCCAATAGCCTGTTACAGGACATATGGGGGATCTTTGTCTTTTTTGTGATAGGTTTAAGGGTGAAGCGGTGGCACCGCTAGTATCAGTGGCGAATTATATCAAAACTGACACTGCCCTCTCCTAGATTTGAAGCTCTCGTGACTGCCAGTTGCTGAAAGAGCAGAGGGCAGTATACTCTTAGGTTTTTTCGGTAAAGTCACGTAGGTAAAAAATAAAATAAATAATAAATATAAATAAAATAATCATCACGGAGACTTGTGTTGCCTCCGAAACGTCGTGATTTATTATTTTATTTCTATTACTTTTTATAACATTTTTACCTACGTGACTTTACCAGAAAAAACCTAAGAATATACTGCCCTCTGCTCTTTCAGCAACTCGCACTCAACAGTGTGGTGAAGAATGGCAAAACAAAACAAGACCCCCTTGATCAATCGAGATGGTGAGGGGGAAAACCTTCATCCATTGGTGGGCGGATTGAGAATATCTAGAGGTGGCTTCATGTGGGAATCTGGAGAGAACTCAGCACCGCGCTGCTGTATACAAGCGGGTGGCATTCTGCCGTATTAGATTAGATTTTTTTAAGTTTAACACGTAGGCTTTCGCGACCAATATTATTCATAATCAACGTTTTTGGCTTAGATCGCGTTATTTATAAATTTGTCGTAACCCTCCACCACCCGACACGGCCAATCAGCAAAAAAGTGTCACGTTGACAAAAGATAAATAGTTTACTGCTTTAGCCCACCGGTGTGTTGAAGCGTGAAACCACAACATTACAGGTTTTGAATACGACGTTTCGCTGGTAATTGCATCCAGCATCATCGGGCAATTCGCCACCATTCTGGCGAATTGCCCGATGATGCTAACGCGATCTAACCCAAAAACGTTGATTATGAATAGATGTTTTAAGTTTGCTTATTTACCCATGAGTCTCACGACTCTTTTTAAGAAAGGTCCTGCCAAATCACAAGTATATGTTTTGGTATTCGCGCCGATATTGTAGTGCAATGATCTAGGTGCGCTTGTACTCATCATCAATAGGCTCCCTGTGTTCGTGGATGCGAGACATTTGATCGGTGCCCCTCGTAATCGATTCTTTTAAAGCATCACGTTGGCACCAAACGAGTGAGATAAGAGGGGGAGAGGTAGGAGAGTGTGTGGAGGGGAGTACAGTGAGATGAGGGTGGATAGGTAGGCAAGGGTTAGCCATTAAATCTTCATTTGAAATCTCTGGTCTGCATAAGTGTAACTCAACAGAGTTGGCTCTTGTTCACGACGTCCACGCAGCATCACACACGTGCCTACATTGCGTGAACCAAAAGCTCACCGACGAGTTACGGAGAGCACAAAATCAGGCCGAGGCTGTCGGCGAAATTGATTATGATAACTTCCTTTCAATATAACGTACTCTGTCGTATTGTTCGATCGCACGCACACAAATGTGTGCGCGTGAGAGTGAATTAGTCGATGCCAGAAGTAAATCAAATCTCATGCAAGTGGATTACGATCAATATATTTGTAATCAGACCAGAGAGGCTATTGCGACAAATCTCTTTGGGCAACGGTAGACATTTTTTTAAATCTAAAAACACAAAAAAATAGAAAGTTGCACACACAAGCAAAAAAAACCCCATAATCATTTGTATGCTTCAAAAAACGATTTAAAACATCTGATATATGTCATATCTTGCAACAGGCACAATTGGCATTTGTAACATTGCGCTGGTCATAATGCAGGCCCTGTGCTGCTGCATATTGGAGCCCAGGGTTGGTGGATCAGGTGAAGATGGAACCATGCTGTATGTGATATACTCAACCTGTTGGCGTTGTATAACGCAGTACATCAAGTAGCTTTAGAACAGATATACCATTCCTTCATTCTCTTCTATTTCATTTTTATCTTTCAGTTGTGCGTTCCCTCCGGTCACTCCCACACACAAAGAGAGAGAGAAAAAAACATTACACTATGTAATACGACTTTTGTTCCTGGGTAGTAAGTGTTATTTTCGAATTGCTTATGCCTCAAAAGTATATAAAATTGATATTATTCCCCTCAAACTTTGGTTTTGTGACCACGACTTCACGTGAAGGAGTGACACAAACGCACACGTTTTCTCATTGAAAATAGGTAAAGTTCAAAATATCACTGTCCTGGTCACAAAAGCAAAGTTTGTGGGGAATAATAGCCATTTTCTGTACTTTTGAGGCATAAGCATATTCACATCTTTTACGAAAAGTTAAACTCAACGTTTGGATTACGATCAGTTCCCTCGGGACACTGAACACCAGAATGAGCGAATTAATAGGCGCACCATAACCACGGATATGGACGATGGGAATGAATAGGGTTTGGAGCTGAGGATAAGGCAGAAGTCGCAATCGGGTACCCGATACCCGGCTACACGTACCCGGTCGGGTACGGGTACCCGTTTGCGACCCTGGTGCGGCCGGGTACGGGTAGGCCGTGAGTCACTGGTGAGTCACCGTTTGTCACTCATTTCCCAACGTCTTGTCTCTTCTCACAATTCAAGTTCCTAGAATCAACCCACCTGCGCCTGCAACATGGCTTCATCTCAGAGGTCGCAATCGGGTACCCGTACCCTACCCGATACCCGGCCGGGTACGGGTAGCCGGGTATCGGGTAGGGTACGGGTACCCGTTTGCGATCCTGGTGCGGCCGGGTACGGGTAAGGAATCAAAACCCGTTTGCGACCTCTGGGATAAGGCTACGGCTAAAGATTGACCGTCACACTGCTTCTCATCCAGACAGTATTGTGCACTCCAGTGCAGTGGTAGCCTCACTAAGTGGCCCTCATTTACCCAGCATCGGACTATGTTGGTGCTGAAAGCACCACGGCTGGGATGTGAACTTATGAACCCTTAAACATGGGAGCCCTGTTGCTCTTCAAATCAGCCACATTACATCACGTTTGTCAAAAATAACTGAATAGAGTTGCATTTCACGCAACACTGTTACACACAGTTGTGGGTAGCAAAATAAAAAAAATCTTTCCAGCCATTCTGAATCCACCGACGGACGGAAGCCTTTCTGTTGTTCTATGTCACGAGTTTGTTGTTTGTTTGTTTAACCATACTTCACCACGCTGGTCAGTTGCATGCTGAAGGGGGCTGTTCCAGGACCGCGTCTGATATTGCTCATGAGTGATGTTAGCCGTAGACAAATGAATCAAACTCGGGTGGCCGGGTTCGCAGCACAGCGCGATAACCACCGCACCACTGCTCCACCACAACCGTAGGTCGGAAGGGGCTCCCGCTCCTTCTCTTGCGCCGCTTTCTCGAGTTTGTCTAGTTTCGTCGTTCTTCTTCTCCCCGCACCGCCGCTTCGCATGGTTGGAAACGCCCGGTGTGAAAGAAGTTCAACGGACGTACATCTCTCACGGCCTCGTGACACAACGATCCACCGAGTGACGGCACACGAGCCGATTTCATCGCTCCATATGCCTCTCGCCGAAAGTGTTCACTCCTTTAGCTGTCACTCCGTCGTTAGTCTCGACCACCGGCCATCATTTAATCATGTACAGCCCTTTGTCTATGCATTGCCGAGTGGAGGCTTCCCCGTGCCTTGTCACCATGGGGGTTTGTCTGACCATACTTCACCATGCCGTTGAGCATTTGGCTGCTATACATTTCCACATGAAAAGCCACTTCTCATTGGACTATCATTTGTGTCAGCCAGGTCACTTCTGAAAAAGAGCTACTACATAGCTCAGTTGGCCTTACCCGCTAACATAAAACACAAACTGTTCAACACGTGCACACGTACACACAAGACGGAGGTGTCAATAATGAGAAGGCTGCGAAGTCACCACGAACCGGGCTCTGGGCTGTGTCCAAGGCCACGCTGCCTCACTGGGATAATCTCGTGACCGCTGCACAGACATCAAATCAAAAAGTCGCGGCCGCTCCACCACCACCACCACCACCACGCGCACGTTCACTCTTCGCAATGTTTCCGCCAAACTCCTGTTTGAAATTTTCGGACATTAAGTTCGGCAAAAATACAAACAAGGCACCATGTGTGTTTATCTACAATAACGTAAAAATGCAATTTGCTCAAAATAATTACGCGTTTGTAAAATTCCAATAATTTATCGAGTGCAACGGCACGCTCGCGATTTAATGTGCGCTTCGTGCCACTTTTAAAGGTTGTTTTCTCACGTTTAAATGAAATTAGATGTTTTAAATGACCGTGGCAAATTGGAGTGTTGGCTGAGAGAGTGAGCACAACGACAAATACTCCCCGTATAGCCTTAACAGATTGTCAGGGCGATGCTGTTAGCGAGCACCTATTAAGGGCGGGACAGTACAAGAGGGGGTGTTGGCTGACCAGCACCATGCCGGACCGCCTTTGTCTTCCCAGTGGCGATGTTTATACACCACACCAGGTACTCATTTAAGGCTGAGTCGACCTACGGGAGGCCCAGGACCAGTTCAGATATTCATCACTGGCGTTGGCCGTGAGCGGGAATCGAACTCGCACCACCACTTCCCACAAACATCCCCCCTACAGCCGTAACAGACTCTTGGGGCAAGTGCTGTTTGCGAGCACCTCTGAAGGCAGGCACGGCACACGAGTGGGTGGCCAGCTTCACGCCCGGCCGCCTTTGTCTTCCCATTCGTGATGTTTACACACCGCACCAGGCTCCCCACAGCACGCTCAGAATCAGCCATCGTCACTTAAGTGCCGTGCATTTGTGCCGGTTTGCACGCTCGTGCGTGCCCAATCGCGTTCTTTGCCCTTCTCACTCCTTGCAACCCTCTACTGGCATAGCCTTCCCTTCTACATGAAGGAGTCACCCTCCTCAACCTCTTTCCATTCCTCTCTTCAAGCCTCAACTCTCCTTTACTGCCCATTCGCTTCCTCTTCCCTCCCCTCGCCCCTCCACTCCTTCCCATCTCTCCCCGATCGCCCTTTCGTGATCCCCAACTACCCTCCATCGCTGTGACTCATTCCTCAATCCGTGTAGCACGCTCCTGTCCACGACATCATTCCATTCTGTCACCGTTTTGTAAGCTACGTCAAGCGCCTTGAGTGAAGGTGCTCTATTATCAATTAGATTACACGAAGCGGTGGTGCGGTTTATCTCACTTCGCTACGATCACCTTGAACCAGATTGCATCCCTTGCCGTGACGCACAACACCGGTGACGATTTACAACAATGCGAAAATTAGTAAGGGGCCGTCCATAAATGACGTCACGCGATTTTGGACGATTTTTGACCCCCCCCCCCTTCGTCACACGGCGTCACAAAAAGTCAAACCCCCCCCCCTCAAATATGACGTCACAAAGCTCTGCCCCCCCAAAAAAAACATGCTTCAAATCGCTTTAAACTATTGTCATTGTAGTGCGTATTTCATGTGGCGCTGCACTCTGATGTT
This sequence comes from Lampetra fluviatilis, assembly GCF_964198595.1. NCBI lineage: Eukaryota > Metazoa > Chordata > Hyperoartia > Petromyzontiformes > Petromyzontidae > Lampetra > Lampetra fluviatilis. Next base: position 6,866,900 of record NC_136310.1, read on the forward strand.
GTAGGAGAAAACATTTATTAAAAAGTCTATTTAATTAAGTAGAACGCGTTGTCTATATTTATTTAAAGTTGCGCATTTTGATGTGACGTCACATTTCTAACCCCCCCCCCTCGTCACAAATGTCTGACCCCTCCCCCCCCCAGGTGCGTGACGTAATTTATGGCCGGCCCCTAAAGGAAAAAAAAAACATCGTCCTTAAATTATTGAGGAAAGCCTCACTCGAGTTTCAAGACTCTTTCTTGAGGGCGGGGGCCCGTTGGTGGGGGGGGGGGGGGTCCTGCCACTGGGTGTTTGGCCAACTCCATTGCTGACGAAGAAGAGAGTTTATCGAGACGAAAACCCCGGCACGCATCACACGCGGGGCGACAGCACCGTCAGCTCCTCGCCACATCGAGCGATCGTGGAATCGGGGAGGATACCGGGGAGAACCCGGCCCCGGGGGGGAGGTGGGGAGGTGGGGGGGTGGGGAGACCCCACGCACACGAGGGGATGAACACCCAGCAGCTCCGCACAGGTAGAAGAGTCAATCCACAAGAGGCAATGCATTGCACGATCGGTGTGTGGACTGAACCCAATGCTGTTACCGCCTGGCTACCTTGACTACAACCAGGCCCAAACCCTTGCTCGGCTTTAGAGGTCTGACGGGATGAGACTCGTCCAGGTGTGAATTGGTTGAGCCTTTTCAAGGTTAATTCGGCCAAAATTGAACACCGGATGCAGCGTTATGTTAAAATCTGCGAGGGAGAGACAAAGGCGGCCAGGTGGGCATGGTGTTGGCCATACCACCTCCAACTGGGCTGGACGAACTCTAATAAGTGTTCATTAAAAGCACCCCTTCCATAGTCTACAAGGTTATCCTGGGGGTCTTTTATGTCGATGTGTGCAGTGCATGTGTCTGGACGTACACGCGTGTGTGTATTTGTGTATGTGTGTGTATATGTGTTTGTGTGTATATATGTGTTTGTGTATGTGTGTGTATATGTGTTTGTGTATACATGTGTGTTCATGCCGGTTGTGGGAAGCGGTGGCTTAGTGGTTAGCGCACTGTACTACGAAACCGGCGACCTGAGCGATTTGCAGCCATGGCTAATATCGGTTGAGTAATATGCGGGCCAGTCCCGGGTCTCCCCTGAGGTTGCCTTAAATTATTACCTGGCATGGTGTGTAAACATCAGCACTGGGGGGGGGGTAGGGGGGGAGACAAAGGCGACCGGGCGTGGGCATGGTGACACTACCTCGTCGCGCGCCACGCCGGCCTTCCAATAGGTGCTCGCTAACTCCACCTGGCCCAGGATTCTGTTAAAGGGGCGGGCGAGTTGGGATCTTTGTCTTTTTTGTGCTCAATGTTTGCGCCGCGATCGTCGCTTCTCTCCACCCAATTAAAAGCCCATTTTTAATGGGCATTTTAATTGGCTAGAATACCCGGGGAGGGCATGCCGCGGGTCAAATAAGCGTGGTTACAGAAGAGAGAAAACAGACAAATTAAATGACAGCAGCAGCAGGTGTGACTCGCTCCTGCGCATTTCGTCCCACTCATTGCGAGCCTCCCACACGAAAAAAAGAATATTACACAGCGGGCAAACGTCGCGATGACATGACAGGACCTTAGCGGGTTTGCCTGCTGCCTAACGGAGAGTTTGGGCGCGGAACGACGAAATCGAAAGAGCGTCGGCGTTGGGGGTTCCCCTTGCAGTCGCTCTCCATCACGGACGTGACCTCGGGATGTGCGTGGCGGTGTTGGGGCCGCGTGCGTCCCTTTGAGCGGTGCGGTCGCTGCGCACAAGAGGACCGAGGGCGGAGGTCGCGACGACTTTCGTGACATCGAAAGGCACGACCCACAAACACACGCAAGCGACCCACGTTACTCGTGCCCCTGGCCGTTTAATCTTGGTCCATGCGATGCGAGTTCGACCTCTGACCCCCTCCATCACGGGCAGAGGTCGGCGACCTGCGGCTCCGGGAGCCGCATGTGGCTTTTTAAGGAGCGTTTTGTGACCGGTAGTTTAACACGTGGCAGGAGGCTTTCGTGACCAATATCATCCGTAATATCGGAGGTTTTTCAGGTTAGACCGCGTAAATGTGTGTCGTTAAACCCGCCACCACCCGACACAGCCAATTTGATTTGCCACGTAAAGAGAACGTGGCCAATTCGTTACTAGTACAGCACACCGGTGTGTTGGAGAGCAAATCCACAACATTTACAATCTGAGCACGGCGTTTCGCCAGTGATTACAACATGCATCATCAGGTGGACAGGCTTTCCATGACCGTTATTTATTCAGGACCGTTTCGTAATTCACAGTGCATTGTCGCTCTTGAAAACGAGTTTTTTTTTAACCGAATTCGAAAAAAAAGTCTCTTGTTATTTTGATTGCCCGACCCCTGACCATCGGTTTGCAATGATCAGAAAGACAAACGGCATTAATAGTTTTATTATTATTACTACTACGCTTGTTTACCCAGGAAATGCACATTGAGTCTCAAAGACTTTTCAAAGTCGGGGGCGATGTCGCTGCTGCTGCGTGTAATCCAAATTGAATAGTTTGCAGGTAATTTTTCATCATTGGGATGTTTGGCCAATACCAGTTATATATACACTTCGTGTTATTTAACTATGGGAGGGAAACCGGAGAACCCAGAGTAAACTGTTGCAGAATAGGGAGAGAAAATACAAACTCCACACGGAAGTCAGGTGCTTGAGTCAGGAATCGAACACTCAGGCCCTTCTTGCTGTGAGGCACAAGTGTGGCCCGCAAAGGCGAGACGTTAACTACCTCGCCCGGTCTACAGGAGGTCGTGGGTGTGATACGAAACGCTGACGATGCCTGCTGTATATTTGGAGTTTGCGTGTCTCTCTCTCTCTCCCCGTGATGAGATGTTAACTACCTCGCCTGGTATACAGGAGGTCGTGGGTTTGATCCCAACCCGGACGCCTGTATATATTTGCAATTTGCATGTCTCTCTCCCCATTTGTGGCCAGGTCGCTTCTGAAAATGAGCTATATAGCTCAGTGGGCCCTACCTGGTCAAATAAAAATAGTTTTATAGAGTCGCAATGAAAAAAAATGTCAGTCAACGCATCGATGCGTCGTTGCGTCGTTGCATGCCCATCCGGGAGAGCTCGGGACGGAGCCGTCCGTCAGTCGTAGGTGACTCGCACGCACAGCGTCTCCTCGTTGTCCCCCTCCGCGTTGTTGATGAAGATGAGGATGGACTCCGTTCCCCGCGCCGCGCCCAGCACAAAGCGCAGGCCGATGCTGTACTCCCCTCGCGCGGCGACCTGAGGCCGATCGCACCAGCAGCATCAGCAAGCATCAGCAACATCAGCAACATCAGCAGTAACAGCAGCACATACAGCAGCAGCGTCGTCAGCAGTAACAACAGCAGTAACAGCAGCAGATACAGCAACATCAGCAGTAACAACAGCAGCACCACCAACATTACCAGCAAACACACCACCATCACCAACAGCAGCAACAGTTTCGCCATCAACAGCAACAGGATGACAGACAACGCCACCATTGTCAGCGAAAACTAGCATCACCATCAACGACGGTGACATCACCTACATCCGTCACGGATCTCCACAACAATGTGGGTTGCCAACTCCGAGGTGCAACGCAACCCCGGGACATATCGTGGGGAAAAGAATATCGCAGAGCGGAAGCGAGAGGGGCTCACGTACACGTGACCGCATTGTCCTGAGTGGTGCATTATTATGCAAATGGACAAAAAAATATATAAAAGACCCTTGATGTCCCTTCCTGGGAGAACACAGATTTCCTAGGACAGCAGCTATACCTCCTGGGGACAACCCAGCCAGGTGGCCAACTTAATAATGAGACAGGCTACCTTCGGCTGTCAGAGCGGAGTGATGTGCACCGATCTAAGCCTGTACTTTCGCCACGAAATTACCACTCGGTTTATGAATTGCACACATGTACGTATGGTGTGTTGAACTTCTTTCGCACCGTACGTAGCCAACCGCGCTAATTGGGGGGGGGGGGGGGCGCGGGGGAAGGACAACAAACTGAACGCAAAAAGCAGTTCTAAAATAAATGAGCTTGTCAATCTATACGATTGAAAAGTGCATAGCTCCAGTGGCTTCCTAATGACGGAAGAGCGTTCCAGACGGCCGCAGAAGCGCATCTGAAAGCGCGCGATGCGGTTACCGTCTTTGTTCGATGCCCTTTAAATATACCACAGGCCTCAACACACCTATGCTACGTCCCAAGAGTTGGAAACCGTGCTTTATTACCACGATATTCTCCGTGGATGGGATAACGCTTCGTCTCCGTTACATTGAACGACTACCCCCCTTCTCAACATGTCTCAATGGGAAAGTGGGCTCGCCGCTTGGCCAAAGCATCTTTGCCGAAATGTTGATTCCCATTAAACCCTTTCCCATTCCGATGACACACGTGCACATCATCGGAAGTGAAAGACCTCACGGGAGGGTGCGTGGCCCAGCTTGGCGCCAGCTGTAATAGAGTGCAGGTCGTGTCACGACTCTTCTCTGCGGCGAGTACTGCCCCCCCCCCCCTGCGTCCTAAAAGGATGTTATTAATCAGCTTAACTCAGCTTAACTCCCCCCCCCTGCATCCCTCCTCCCTGGCTCCTCCCCCCCTCTTACCCTATATAATCGCTTGTCACAAATAGCTCTCTCTACTCACTACAGTAATTTTGCTGTGGCTGTTCCACCCGATGACGCAAGCTTGTGTTGCCTCCGAAACGTCGTGATTTAATTGAGTTATTTTCATTTTTTTCTTATTTTTCATCTACGTGACTTTACCGAAAGAACCAAAGAGTATGAGTACAATGTCTTTAAATAAAAAGCGGCGCTACGCCTTTCAAAAATAAAATTTACGCTGAACCAATATGGGAACTATCTTGCCAGTATCAAAAACACGAGGATAGGTTTTACCCTTTCTGGCAATAAAACAGTTGTGTTAAGATGTTAAAACACAAACCTTTTGCAAGGACTCCTGTCTGCATTAGCCACACATACTTGCGGTGAACATGCAAACAAAATACACGCTCTGGTAATGTATGCATTGCCTTTGAAACTGATTGGTCCACACCAGAGACTGTCTTTTTTTATGGCCTAAACTCAAACAGTGTTAGACCAGAGAACGCCAAAGGGTGAACAGCACAAAGACAATGCCACTATCAGGGCATTCATAGCTCGGGCCAAGCAGCTACAATATGGCACCTTGTGCTGTGATTAATGCAGACAGGATTCCTTGCAAAAGGTTTCTGTTTGGTGTTTTAACATCTTAACACAACTGTTTTATTGCCAAAAAGGGTAAAAAAAACCTATTCTTATACAACGCTGAGCCGCTCGCACGGTCCGAGATTCAGCGGTGAACGGGGCCCGCCCACCCTGCAACTTGCAGGAGTCTTGGAACGGAAGGGAAAGGGTTAATTGCTGCGCCGCAAGGACCGACACAGCGCGCGCGTAGGCACTGCGAAACAAGGTGCGCTTGTGTGACGCGCCTCGAAGATGTCCTCCTTGAAGACCACGAGGTCGGGCCGGCTGGCCTGCAGCTCTAGCTTGCGGGCCTCCCCGTAGGGGTTGGTGTACTTGATGCGCTTGCTGGATCCCTTGACGCCGTCTGCCGGCAAGCGGAACTCAAACTCCTGTCGGGGGGAGGGGGAAAGAGAAATTAAATATACTTTTTCGTTTTAATACCAAGTTTTTTTTTTTAATCAGGTAAGGCCCCACTGAGCTGTACAGTTCTTTTTCCTCAAAGCGACCTGGCTATCACAAATAATATGTTAACAAAGTAGCCTATCGTCGTGTGGAAAAATGTATAGCAGCGGCCAAATATTCTGAACGCATGATGTTGATTCTAAATGTGGGGGGGGGGGAAACCCGGAGGAACCGGTGAAAAATCCTCCTCAACCACGGGGAGAGAGAGAGACCACCCGCAAACTCCCAAATATACAGCCGGCGTCAGGAGTCGGGATCGAACTCGCGACCTCCTGTATACCAGGCGAGGTAGTTAACATCTCCTAGCCACCGTGGCGCCGAGGGCTGGGGGACTCTTCACCTGCCTGCCTACTCTCTTTTTCAAATTGGTTTTAGATTTCAAAGTTGAATGCATTTTGTTTAGCGAGTGAATACTGTCCTGCGGAACGTTATATAACCTGGAATTATTATTATTATTAAAGGGGCCTGAGTGATCAACCACAAAAGGTGCCGTCGATGGTAGTTTTCTCTGTTAATGGACTTAATTGGCGAATTGTCTTCGCCCAAATTGGAACCTTTTCTGTTGCAATGCATTTAAAATTCCCCCCCCCCACCAGGTTTCCCTCGAACGAGAGACTTTTGGTGTAAAACAGGGCTGTTATCCGGTCCTATTGAGTGATTCAATAGCAGCATAAACATTGTGACCCACTCCTACTGGACATCTGCAAAAAATACCTCAATAGCTAATGGGATTCCTCCAGTATAAACATTATATTGATGTAAATGTTTTCCCCCCGCAAAGAATACGTGCTTAGAAAACTTAGTAGGGGATTTGTGTTAAATCTTATTATCATTTAAAACGCTTCTGATTGACTGCTCATGAACATCATTAAATACTAATTTAATCCGTGCAGTTTGAACACGAAAAAAGTTTCCTCAACTGAATGGAAATACAATTGCACATCGTTAAGTCAATGTTATCAATTTAATTGAACCAAATCAACTGATGTTATTGACTGAAAAACGGTGCCCTTGACTTGTTTGTGGCTCTGTTTGTTTACAATAATCAATGATTAATAATTAAACATAGATCAAAGACTTTCACGTCCCCCCCCCACCACTGCTTCGTGGCTTTTGGGGTAGAAGTTGTGGCATAAGCACACTCCAAGCGCAGGTTGCGGTATGCTCACGTGCTTTCATTCAGGTCAGAATCAGAATATTCTTAGGTTTTTTCGGTAAAGTCACGTAGGTAAAAAATTAAAATGAATAAAAGTAAAATAAAAATAAAATAAAAATCACGACGTTTCGGAGGCAACACAAGCTTCTGTCTTCAGGTAGAACCGTCACAGCATGATAGCTGTACTTGATACAGCAATCGTGCTGTGACGGTTCCACCTGAAGACGGAAGCTTGTGTTGCCTCCGAAACGTCGTAATTTGTTATTTTTATTTTACTTTTAGTAATTTTTATTTTTTACCTACGTGACTTTACCGAAAAACCTAAGAATATTAATCCTTGCAGTCACGAAAGCTTCAAATCTAGAACAGAATCAGAATATTGAATTTATACTGGAGGAATCCGATGAGCTATTAATCTCTTGTCCAATAGGGACACGTGCTACGAAGGTTACAACAACAATTACACAAACATGACAGTAGTGCAACGTACAAGAAGGCTAAACAAATCACCCAAACACATGAAAATAAAACTAAACCATCCCCATCCTACCAGGCAAAGCTCACGGAGTGTGCTTATATCAGACGCTCCCTTTTCCCTTCCCCCCCCCACCACCACCAACGTAATGTAAGGGCGTGTCGCTTATATATCGGAGCCATGTTTATCCAAGGCGTGCTTATATCCAGCGAATTACACCACCACTGTCTTTTGTGGGCCCGTCAGGACCCCAATCACTGAATGTAATGCCAGCAGATGGCGACACGACACCTGCCTTGTGTGGTCTGGGCGATTCGGTGGTAACAGCCACGGAAGGGGGTGGGGGCTTGTGTTCTCACGCCCCATGTGCCTCGCTCTTATTGACGTGCTCACGATAAAGCCGGACGTAAAACATTGCATCAGAAAGAACGCCCATTACTTCCAGCCCATCTCCATCCATTTCAATCAAAAAAACACAAACGAAATGTCTTTTTTTTTCATCTCGTTGCAAAATTATCAGAAAGAAACAGCGGCATAATTGGCACTAATCATCATCATCAACCGCACAATCCTGCGAAAGTGGAAACAGCGGAAGCAGAAACAATAATATTTGGTCGTAACCGGGCAACCGCGAATTGAAAGCATCCCACATTTTGTTGCGTCTGCTTCACGGCTCGTACATCGTCTGCGGTGATAGTGTCTCCCCGTTGAAGACGCGCAAACGGGGCAGGGATAACGTCTGTTGGTGGGCAGTGAGTTGGTGGCTCGTGAGCTGGTCGGAGAAATTCCATTTTCCCATGGCTGCGGCTACTCTCTGCATGAGACAGCTGCTGCTGCTGACCTCCATCTAATCTAAATGGTAGGCATTGTTATAGACCCCTGCGATGATTGGCTGACGTGACACCCCCCCCCCCCCCGATCAAAATCTGAATTCTCAACAGTGCCACCCAGCCACATTCGATGGGATTCCACAACGGTTGAAACGAAAGGCTACGGGCAACCATGCATATTTCACCCATGTATATTTCACCTATGCATATTTCACCCATGCATATTTCAGCTGAAAATAAGTTGCGTTTGAAAACGATTACCCTGCAATTGAAAATATACAATAGGATCACTTTCTGGGCAACTCCTTTTCTTTAAAATCTGAGAGAGAGAGCTAAGGGGATCCACTGCTGCTAATGTTCGCTTTTAATATATATTTGTCAGCTACTTAGCAGCGCTGCAAATGACAGTGATGGCGAGGTCTACGCCCGTGCTTGTGCGCCGCGATTGAGTCTTCTTTGTTTCTGACATCCGCGTACCGATATAAATACGCAGACAAACACATTCCTGCGGAGGGAGCTTGTAGGAACGTTGGGCTGCTCGGTCAATGGCTAGGGTCAAAGGCGGCGTGGTGTATTCCGCAAATATGGCCGACTGTGAGGGCGGGCACAAGCCGGCGTGAGTAGGTTAAACGTGGAGTTTTATAAGGGCACCACGGGGTGACCAGCCCCTCCCCACCCAGCCCCACCCTCCCCACCCAGCCCCTCCCCACCCAGCCCATCCCCACCCAGCCCCTCCCCACCCTCCCCACCCCACCCTCCCCACTCAGCCCCTCCCCACCCTCCCCACCCAGCCCCTCCCTGCACGACGGACGGACGGACACAATAATCCCCTGTGGGCTGGTGTAACCAGGAGGTTCCTACCAGTATAAATCTCCTATACGTAGCCGTTTCTCGTAATGAGGGCTCGTGATGCCCATGTTTGAGCACTGAGCCGAATACTTTATATCCTCAAAGAGTAAAAAGATTATATGCCTCCTGCACATATCTACCGCTCCAGATAAGAACAAATAAAAAGTATTCCTAACACAACCCAGCAGAGGTCGCGCGACCTTCTGGGAAGTGTAAAATTTCAGCAGCATTGTTTCAAGATAAGGACATTCTCTGGACCGGCTTCGATTACACAGTGTCTCATCAGCAGAGCCAGACTCGCTTGATTCATTGCTGGTAAACTTCCGATTTGACAGGCAAGGACTCTCCCTTTACGACATGGACTGTAACGGATCAGACACACGCAGCGATTCAGATGTTCATATTTGCGGTTACGATTCGATTCGAAGGCAATTTATTTTCGCTCTCCTCGTTGCCACGTCATTTGTTCTCTTTTCATGCTTTTTGCTTTCCCATTCGTAGACTTGTCCTTGCTCCATTAGTAAAAATCAGAGGTCACAATCGGGTACCCGATACCCGTACCCTACCCGATACCCGGCTACCAGTACCCGGCCGGGTACGGGTACAGGTACCCGTTTGCGACCCTGGTGCGGCCGGGTATGGGTAGACCGTGAGTCACTGGTGAGTAACCGTTTGTCACTCATTTCCCAACGTCTTGTCTCTTCTCACAATTCAAGTTCCTAGAATCAACCCACCCGCGCCTGCAACATGGCTTCATCCCAGAGGTCGCAATCGGGTACCCGATACCCGGCTACCCGTACCCGGCCGGGTATCGGGTAGGGTACGGTTACGTACGGTTACCCGTACCCTACATGTACCCTACCCGGCCGGGTACGGGTACGCGTTTGCGACCCTGGTGCGGCCGGGTACGGGTACGGGTAAAGAATCAAAACCCGTTTGCGACCTCTGGTCCAAATCAAGAAAATTCTGCATATATAATTTGCACATCATGTGCATGAATTGTGAATCGTTCAATGCACGGTTCTTTGCATGGAAGTAAACACAATTGTTATTTTTAGTTTTAATCAATGAATCGATGCACGGTGATATTGCCACTCCCTTACACTATTGTACCTTACGACCCATCTACTTTCTCCACTCGAGACAAACACTGCCAAAACATTTTACAACAGCGCTTCAGATGCCCTTTCGG